>NW_026961153.1:0-600000 GCF_963924245.1 Chroicocephalus ridibundus | reverse complement strand
CGGTGTTGTACAGCCCTGCGTTATGTCTTCCATTGTATAGCTCTGTCACTGCCTCGACTGCTGTCTCACACGTTTTGGCATTGCATCGCACGGTATTGTGGGATACTTAATCAGTTATTTATTTGACCGTGTATTTCACTGTACTGCCCTGTATTGCGTTATTTCTTGCCTTGTATTGCTCTGTCATTGTCTTGACTGGCATCTGCATTTATTTTTGTTTTCTCCCGCACTGTACTGCGGTTCTTCTAATCGGTTGGTATTTAGTTGACTGCGTCTTCCGTTCTGCTCTGTCGTGTAATGTTGCATCTTGGATCGTGTCGCCCTATAGTTGTTCTGACTGCCACCCGAGACCGTGTGGGATTGTACTGCACCGTATTGTGGCGTTTTGATCGGTTGTTTCCTATATTATTCTGTATTGCATTGTAGCAACCTGTATTGTGTTACGTTGTGCGTTGTGTTGCCATGAAATAGTCTTAACTGTCCTTTTACACTCTCTGGGGTTGTACCGCACCGAACTGAGGGTGTTTTTGATCGGCTGTTCTATATTTGGCTACGTATTGCTTTGTACTGCCCTGTCTTTTCCTAAGTCTTGCGTCGTATTGCCCTCTCACCGTGCCGCGAGCCATCTGATGTATTCTGGCGTTGACAGGCACTGTATTGAAAGCTTCTTAGGCTGTTGTACTCTATTTGACCGTGCATCAATTTTGTGATCGGTCGTTCCCTATTTGACTGTGTATTGGCCTTGTACTGCCCTGTGTAAAGTTACGTCTTGCATTGTATTGCCCTGTCATAGTATTGCCTGTCATAGTCTGTCATGGCACCAGGATGTGCCCTTGAGCGGGGATGCTTGCTTCAGGTTCTGCTCCTCAAGGCTGAGAGATCCCTTGCCACAACAGAGTCTCGGTAAGTGACTAATACCACGCTAAACCTCGTAGCCTTAGCTCAGTGATATAAAGGGTTGATGGCGCGGATACAATCCTTTAGAGGTGAACTGTTGCCCAAGTCCGGGGCTAGGAATTGGATCCAGCCGCACCTAGACTCCTCTCTGAGAGGGAGTTTAGAAAGCAAGGGGGTCCTTTCCGAGCCTCGTGACTCAACGGGAGGGTCTCCCTGACAGCTCGTCTGACCCTGGCCCCTAGGCAGGAAATAATCCAGGGTATGTGGCCACGGAACCTGATAAAGCGCCGTCACGTGCACTGCTGCCTTTGGAGAATCACTGTGTTGATGTTTCTGAATGTTTCTCTACTTTTCTCTTAGGACTGAAGTGAATGGCTCCACCTGCCACAACTGCATGTTGCCTTGTCCGGCCCCGTGTTGGGTTACGTCTTGCTTTGTATTGCCCTGTCGTTGTCATGATTGCCACCTGACCCATGGTGTCATAGTAGTGCACTGCATTGTGAATTTTTTGACTGTCTGTTATTTATTTGACTGAGAATTGGCTGGCAGTGGCCTGTATTGTGTTATCTTGCACCGTATTGCCCTGTATTTGCCGTGACGGCCCTCTGAGACTTCCTGAGATTGTAGGGCGTTCTGTTGTGGGTTTTTTAATTGGCTGTTCTTTGTGTGACTGTGTATTGCCTTGTGCTGCCCTGTGTTGTGTTACGGCTCGTGTTGCATTACTCTGTCGTTGTTTTGACTGTGTTTTGGGACAGTGTCATAGTGCTGCACTGGATTATGGGTATTTTAACTGTTCTTGACTTGGCTGCACGTTGCCTTTTACTGCTCTGTATGATGTTAGGTCTTGCACTGTAGTGGTCTGTCACTGTCTTGGCTGTTATTTTAGACTGTCTGGGATTGTACTTATTTATTGTGAAAAGTTCCATTGGCTGTTCTTTATTTGACCGTTGGGGTGGAGCGGGTGCCCCTTCGTTTTGGTGCCCCTTTGTTTTGGCGCCCCAATCACCCATGGAGTTGTTTTGAGTGGTACTTGAAGTTGGGGGATGGTTGGCAACACAGTGGGGACCTAGATATTTTGTTCCCGTGCTGATGTGACTATAAGTCAATTACCTTACCCCATAAATAGTGGACAGCCCAAGAGCCTTTTGACTACTTCTGGATGGCAGGGGCCTCCGTGCCAGGATCTCCCCTTGAGCAGGGACGCTCAATTAAGGTTCTGCTCCTCAAGACTGAGAGATGCCTTGCCGTAACAGATTCTCAGTAAGTGACTAATAGCATGCAAAACCTTGTAGCCTTAGCTCAGTGATATAAAGGGTTGATGGTGCAGATACAATCCTTTAGAGGTGACCCATTGCCTAAGTCCGGGGCTAGGAATTGGATCCAGCCGCACCTAGACTCCTCTCTGAGAAGGAGTTTAGAAAGCAAGGGGGTCCTTTCCGAGGTAGGAATTGGATCCAGCCGCACCTAGACTCCTCTCGGAGAAGGAGTTTAGAAAGCAAGGGGGTCCTTTCCAAGCCTTGTGACTTAATGGGAGGGTCTGCTAGACAGCTTGTCTGACCCTGGCCCCTAGGCAGTAAACAATCCGGCGTGCGTGGCCATATGGAATCTGGTAAAGCGCCGTCACGTGCGCTGCTGCCTTTGGAGAATCACTGTGTTGATGTTTCTGAATGTTTCACCGCTTCTCTCTTAGAAGCGAAGTTAGCCGCTCGGCCTGCCACAACTGCGTATTGCCTTGTCCGGCCCCGTATGGCGTCACGTTGGGCATTGTATTGCCCTCTATTCACCCGGACTGCCATCTGATCCGTTCCGGCATTGTACTGGTGTGTATTGTGGGTTTTTTAATCGGTTTTGCGTTATTTGAATGCGTGTTGCCCTGTCTAGTGTTGTATCTTGCATTGTACTGCCCCGTCATTCTGTTCACTGTCACTTTAGATGTTCTGGGATTGCAGCGATCCGTATTGTGCAGGTTTTATTCGTTGTTCTGTGTTTGACCGTGTATTGCCATGTTACCACCTTGTATTGTGTTGCGGCTTGCATTGTATGGCCATGTTATTGTTCCGAGTGCCATCTGATACGTTTCGGTGTTGTACAGCCCTGCGTTATGTCTTCCATTGTATAGCTCTGTCACTGCCTCGACTGCTGTCTCACACGTTTTGGCATTGCATCGCACGGTATTGTGGGATACTTAATCAGTTATTTATTTGACCGTGTATTTCACTGTACTGCCCTGTATTGCGTTATTTCTTGCCTTGTATTGCTCTGTCATTGTCTTGACTGGCATCTCCATTTATTTTTGTTTTCTCCCGCACTGTACTGCGGTTCTTCTAATCGGTTGGTATTTAGTTGACTGCGTCTTCCGTTCTGCTCTGTCGTGTAATGTTGCATCTTGGATCGTGTCACCCTATAGTTGTTCTGACTGCCACCCGAGACCGTGTGGGATTGTACTGCACCGTATTGTGGCGTTTTGATCGGTTGTTTCCTATATTATTCTGTATTGCATTGTAGCAACCTGTATTGTGTTACGTTGTGCGTTGTGTTGCCATGAAATAGTCTTAACTGTCCTTTTACACTCTCTGGGGTTGTACCGCACCGAACTGAGGGTGTTTTTGATCGGCTGTTCTATATTTGGCTACGTATTGCTTTGTACTGCCCTGTCTTTTCCTAAGTCTTGCGTCGTATTGCCCTCTCACCGTGCCGCGAGCCATCTGATGTATTCTGGCGTTGACAGGCACTGTATTGAAAGCTTCTTAGGCTGTTGTACTCTATTTGACCGTGCATCAATTTTGTGATCGGTCGTTCCCTATTTGACTGTGTATTGGCCTTGTACTGCCCTGTGTAAAGTTACGTCTTGCATTGTATTGCCCTGTCATAGTATTGCCTGTCATAGTCTGTCATGGCACCAGGATGTGCCCTTGAGCGGGGATGCTTGCTTCAGGTTCTGCTCCTCAAGGCTGAGAGATCCCTTGCCACAACAGAGTCTCGGTAAGTGACTAATACCACGCTAAACCTCGTAGCCTTAGCTCAGTGATATAAAGGGTTGATGGCGCGGATACAATCCTTTAGAGGTGAACTGTTGCCCAAGTCCGGGGCTAGGAATTGGATCCAGCCGCACCTAGACTCCTCTCTGAGAGGGAGTTTAGAAAGCAAGGGGGTCCTTTCCGAGCCTCGTGACTCAACGGGAGGGTCTCCCTGACAGCTCGTCTGACCCTGGCCCCTAGGCAGGAAATAATCCAGGGTATGTGGCCACGGAACCTGATAAAGCGCCGTCACGTGCACTGCTGCCTTTGGAGAATCACTGTGTTGATGTTTCTGAATGTTTCTCTACTTTTCTCTTAGGACTGAAGTGAATGGCTCCACCTGCCACAACTGCATGTTGCCTTGTCCGGCCCCGTGTTGGGTTACGTCTTGCTTTGTATTGCCCTGTCGTTGTCATGATTGCCACCTGACCCATGGTGTCATAGTAGTGCACTGCATTGTGAATTTTTTGACTGTCTGTTATTTATTTGACTGAGAATTGGCTGGCAGTGGCCTGTATTGTGTTATCTTGCACCGTATTGCCCTGTATTTGCCGTGACGGCCCTCTGAGACTTCCTGAGATTGTAGGGCGTTCTGTTGTGGGTTTTTTAATTGGCTGTTCTTTGTGTGACTGTGTATTGCCTTGTGCTGCCCTGTGTTGTGTTACGGCTCGTGTTGCATTACTCTGTCGTTGTTTTGACTGTGTTTTGGGACAGTGTCATAGTGCTGCACTGGATTATGGGTATTTTAACTGTTCTTGACTTGGCTGCACGTTGCCTTTTACTGCTCTGTATGATGTTAGGTCTTGCACTGTAGTGGTCTGTCACTGTCTTGGCTGTTATTTTAGACTGTCTGGGATTGTACTTATTTATTGTGAAAAGTTCCATTGGCTGTTCTTTATTTGACCGTTGGGGTGGAGCGGGTGCCCCTTCGTTTTGGTGCCCCTTTGTTTTGGCGCCCCAATCACCCATGGAGTTGTTTTGAGTGGTACTTGAAGTTGGGGGATGGTTGGCAACACAGTGGGGACCTAGATATTTTGTTCCCGTGCTGATGTGACTATAAGTCAATTACCTTACCCCATAAATAGTGGACAGCCCAAGAGCCTTTTGACTACTTCTGGATGGCAGGGGCCTCCGTGCCAGGATCTCCCCTTGAGCAGGGACGCTCAATTAAGGTTCTGCTCCTCAAGACTGAGAGATGCCTTGCCGTAACAGATTCTCAGTAAGTGACTAATAGCATGCAAAACCTTGTAGCCTTAGCTCAGTGATATAAAGGGTTGATGGCGCAGATACAATCCTTTAGAGGTGACCCATTGCCTAAGTCCGGGGCTAGGAATTGGATCCAGCCGCACCTAGACTCCTCTCTGAGAAGGAGTTTAGAAAGCAAGGGGGTCCTTTCCGAGGTAGGAATTGGATCCAGCCGCACCTAGACTCCTCTCGGAGAAGGAGTTTAGAAAGCAAGGGGGTCCTTTCCAAGCCTTGTGACTTAATGGGAGGGTCTGCTAGACAGCTTGTCTGACCCTGGCCCCTAGGCAGTAAACAATCCGGCGTGCGTGGCCATATGGAATCTGGTAAAGCGCCGTCACGTGCGCTGCTGCCTTTGGAGAATCACTGTGTTGATGTTTCTGAATGTTTCACCGCTTCCCTCTTAGAAGCAAAGTTAGCTGCTCGGCCTGCCACAACTGCGTATTGCCTTGTCCGGCCCCGTATGGCGTCACGTTGGGCATTGTATTGCCCTCTATTCACCCGGACTGCCATCTGATCCGTTCCGGCATTGTACTGGTGTGTATTGTGGGTTTTTTAATCGGTTTTGCGTTATTTGAATGCGTGTTGCCCTGTCTAGTGTTGTATCTTGCATTGTACTGCCCCGTCATTCTGTTCACTGTCACTTTAGATGTTCTGGGATTGCAGCGATCCGTATTGTGCAGGTTTTATTTGTTGTTCTGTGTTTGACCGTGTATTGCCATGTTACCACCTTGTATTGTGTTGCGGCTTGCATTGTATGGCCATGTTATTGTTCCGAGTGCCATCTGATACGTTTCGGTGTTGTACAGCCCTGCGTTATGTCTTCCATTGTATAGCTCTGTCACTGCCTCGACTGCTGTCTCACACGTTTTGGCATTGCATCGCACGGTATTGTGGGATACTTAATCAGTTATTTATTTGACCGTGTATTTCACTGTACTGCCCTGTATTGCGTTATTTCTTGCCTTGTATTGCTCTGTCATTGTCTTGACTGGCATCTCCATTTATTTTTGTTTTCTCCCGCACTGTACTGCGGTTCTTCTAATCGGTTGGTATTTAGTTGACTGCGTCTTCCGTTCTGCTCTGTCGTGTAATGTTGCATCTTGGATTGTGTCGCCCTATAGTTGTTCTGACTGCCACCCGAGACCGTGTGGGATTGTACTGCACCGTATTGTGGCGTTTTGATCGGTTGTTTCCTATATTATTCTGTATTGCATTGTAGCAACCTGTATTGTGTTACGTTGTGCGTTGTGTTGCCATGAAATAGTCTTAACTGTCCTTTTACACTCTCTGGGGTTGTACCGCACCGAACTGAGGGTGTTTTTGATCGGCTGTTCTATATTTGGCTACGTATTGCTTTGTACTGCCCTGTCTTTTCCTAAGTCTTGCGTCGTATTGCCCTCTCACCGTGCCGCGAGCCATCTGATGTATTCTGGCGTTGACAGGCACTGTATTGAAAGCTTCTTAGGCTGTTGTACTCTATTTGACCGTGCATCAATTTTGTGATCGGTCGTTCCCTATTTGACTGTGTATTGGCCTTGTACTGCCCTGTGTAAAGTTACGTCTTGCATTGTATTGCCCTGTCATAGTATTGCCTGTCATAGTCTGTCATGGCACCAGGATGTGCCCTTGAGCGGGGATGCTTGCTTCAGGTTCTGCTCCTCAAGGCTGAGAGATCCCTTGCCACAACAGAGTCTCGGTAAGTGACTAATACCACGCTAAACCTCGTAGCCTTAGCTCAGTGATATAAAGGGTTGATGGCGCGGATACAATCCTTTAGAGGTGAACTGTTGCCCAAGTCCGGGGCTAGGAATTGGATCCAGCCGCACCTAGACTCCTCTCTGAGAGGGAGTTTAGAAAGCAAGGGGGTCCTTTCCGAGCCTCGTGACTCAACGGGAGGGTCTCCCTGACAGCTCGTCTGACCCTGGCCCCTAGGCAGGAAATAATCCAGGGTATGTGGCCACGGAACCTGATAAAGCGCCGTCACGTGCACTGCTGCCTTTGGAGAATCACTGTGTTGATGTTTCTGAATGTTTCTCTACTTTTCTCTTAGGACTGAAGTGAATGGCTCCACCTGCCACAACTGCATGTTGCCTTGTCCGGCCCCGTGTTGGGTTACGTCTTGCTTTGTATTGCCCTGTCGTTGTCATGATTGCCACCTGACCCATGGTGTCATAGTAGTGCACTGCATTGTGAATTTTTTGACTGTCTGTTATTTATTTGACTGAGTATTGGCTGGCAGTGGCCTGTATTGTGTTATCTTGCACCGTATTGCCCTGTATTTGCCGTGACGGCCCTCTGAGACTTCCTGAGATTGTAGGGCGTTCTGTTGTGGGTTTTTTAATTGGCTGTTCTTTGTGTGACTGTGTATTGCCTTGTGCTGCCCTGTGTTGTGTTACGGCTCGTGTTGCATTACTCTGTCGTTGTTTTGACTGTGTTTTGGGACAGTGTCATAGTGCTGCACTGGATTATGGGTATTTTAACTGTTCTTGACTTGGCTGCGCGTTGCCTTTTACTGCTCTGTATGATGTTAGGTCTTGCACTGTAGTGGTCTGTCACTGTCTTGGCTGTTATTTTAGACTGTCTGGGATTGTACTTATTTATTGTGAAAAGTTCCATTGGCTGTTCTTTATTTGACCGTTGGGGTGGAGCGGGTGCCCCTTCGTTTTGGTGCCCCTTTGTTTTGGCGCCCCAATCATCCATGGAGTTGTTTTGAGTGGTACTTGAAGTTGGGGGATGGTTGGCAACACAGTGGGGACCTAGATATTTTGTTCCCGTGCTGATGTGACTATAAGTCAATTACCTTACCCCATAAATAGTGGACAGCCCAAGAGCCTTTTGACTACTTCTGGATGGCAGGGGCCTCCGTGCCAGGATCTCCCCTTGAGCAGGGACGCTCGATTAAGGTTCTGCTCCTCAAGACTGAGAGATGCCTTGCCGTAACAGATTCTCAGTAAGTGACTAATAGCATGCAAAACCTTGTAGCCTTAGCTCAGTGATATAAAGGGTTGATGGCGCAGATACAATCCTTTAGAGGTGAACCATTGCCTAAGTCCGGGGCTAGGAATTGGATCCAGCCGCACCTAGACTCCTCTCTGAGAAGGAGTTTAGAAAGCAAGGGGGTCCTTTCCGAGGTAGGAATTGGATCCAGCCGCACCTAGACTCCTTTCGGAGAAGGAGTTTAGAAAGCAAGGGGGTCCTTTCCAAGCCTTGTGACTTAATGGGAGGGTCTGCTAGACAGCTTGTCTGACCCTGGCCCCTAGGCAGTAAACAATCCGGCGTGCGTGGCCATATGGAATCTGGTAAAGCGCTGTCACGTGCACTGCTGCCTTTGGAGAATCACTGTGTTGATGTTTCTGAATGTTTCACCGCTTCTCTCTTAGAAGCGAAGTTAGCCGCTCGGCCTGCCACAACTGCGTATTGCCTTGCCCGGCCCCGTATGGCGTCACGTTGGGCATTGTATTGCCCTCTATTCACCCGGACTGCCATCTGATCCGTTCCGGCATTGTACTGGTGTGTATTGTGGGTTTTTTAATTGGTTTTGCGTTATTTGAATGCGTATTGCCCTGTCTAGTGTTGTATCTTGCATTGTACTGCCCTGTCATTCTGTTCACTGTCACTTTAGATGTTCTGGGATTGCAGCGATCCGTATTGTGCAGGTTTTATTCGTTGTTCTGTGTTTGACCGTGTATTGCCATGTTACCACCTTGTATTGTGTTGCGGCTTGCATTGTATGGCCATGTTATTGTTCCGAGTGCCATCTGATACGTTTCGGTGTTGTACAGCCCTGCGTTATGTCTTCCATTGTATAGCTCTGTCACTGCCTCGACTGCTGTCTCACACGTTTTGGCATTGCATCGCACGGTATTGTGGGATACTTAATCAGTTATTTATTTGACCGTGTATTTCACTGTACTGCCCTGTATTGCGTTATTTCTTGCCTTGTATTGCTCTGTCATTGTCTTGACTGGCATCTCCATTTATTTTTGTTTTCTCCCGCACTGTACTGCGGTTCTTCTAATCGGTTGGTATTTAGTTGACTGCGTCTTCCGTTCTGCTCTGTCGTGTAATGTTGCATCTTGGATCGTGTCGCCCTATAGTTGTTCTGACTGCCACCCGAGACCGTGTGGGATTGTACTGCACCGTATTGTGGCGTTTTGATCGGTTGTTTCCTATATTATTCTGTATTGCATTGTAGCAACCTGTATTGTGTTACGTTGTGCGTTGTGTTGCCATGAAATAGTCTTAACTGTCCTTTTACACTCTCTGGGGTTGTACCGCACCGAACTGAGGGTGTTTTTGATCGGCTGTTCTATATTTGGCTACGTATTGCTTTGTACTGCCCTGTCTTTTCCTAAGTCTTGCGTCGTATTGCCCTCTCACCGTGCCGCGAGCCATCTGATGTATTCTGGCGTTGACAGGCACTGTATTGAAAGCTTCTTAGGCTGTTGTACTCTATTTGACCGTGCATCAATTTTGTGATCGGTCGTTCCCTATTTGACTGTGTATTGGCCTTGTACTGCCCTGTGTAAAGTTACGTCTTGCATTGTATTGCCCTGTCATAGTATTGCCTGTCATAGTCTGTCATGGCACCAGGATGTGCCCTTGAGCGGGGATGCTTGCTTCAGGTTCTGCTCCTCAAGGCTGAGAGATCCCTTGCCACAACAGAGTCTCGGTAAGTGACTAATACCACGCTAAACCTCGTAGCCTTAGCTCAGTGATATAAAGGGTTGATGGCGCGGATACAATCCTTTAGAGGTGAACTGTTGCCCAAGTCCGGGGCTAGGAATTGGATCCAGCCGCACCTAGACTCCTCTCGGAGAAGGAGTTTAGAAAGCAAGGGGGTCCTTTCCGAGCCTTGTGACTTAATGGGAGGGTCTGCTAGACAGCTTGTCTGACCCTGGCCCCTAGGCAGTAAACAATCCGGCGTGCGTGGCCATATGGAATCTGGTAAAGCGCCGTCACGTGCGCTGCTGCCTTTGGAGAATCACTGTGTTGATGTTTCTGAATGTTTCACCGCTTCCCTCTTAGAAGCAAAGTTAGCTGCTCGGCCTGCCACAACTGCGTATTGCCTTGTCCGGCCCCGTATGGCGTCACGTTGGGCATTGTATTGCCCTCTATTCACCCGGACTGCCATCTGATCCGTTCCGGCATTGTACTGGTGTGTATTGTGGGTTTTTTAATTGGTTTTGCGTTATTTGAATGCGTGTTGCCCTGTCTAGTGTTGTATCTTGCATTGTACTGCCCCGTCATTCTGTTCACTGTCACTTTAGATGTTCTGGGATTGCAGCGATCCGTATTGTGCAGGTTTTATTTGTTGTTCTGTGTTTGACCGTGTATTGCCATGTTACCACCTTGTATTGTGTTGCGGCTTGCATTGTATGGCCATGTTATTGTTCCGAGTGCCATCTGATACGTTTCGGTGTTGTACAGCCCTGCGTTATGTCTTCCATTGTATAGCTCTGTCACTGCCTCGACTGCTGTCTCACACGTTTTGGCATTGCATCGCACGGTATTGTGGGATACTTAATCAGTTATTTATTTGACTGTGTATTTCACTGTACTGCCCTGTATTGCGTTATTTCTTGCCTTGTATTGCTCTGTCATTGTCTTGACTGGCATCTCCATTTATTTTTGTTTTCTCCCGCACTGTACTGCGGTTCTTCTAATCGGTTGGTATTTAGTTGACTGCGTCTTCCGTTCTGCTCTGTCGTGTAATGTTGCATCTTGGATCGTGTCGCCCTATAGTTGTTCTGACTGCCACCCGAGACCGTGTGGGATTGTACTGCACCGTATTGTGGCGTTTTGATCGGTTGTTTCCTATATTATTCTGTATTGCATTGTAGCAACCTGTATTGTGTTACGTTGTGCGTTGTGTTGCCATGAAATAGTCTTAACTGTCCTTTTACACTCTCTGGGGTTGTACCGCACCGAACTGAGGGTGTTTTTGATCGGCTGTTCTATATTTGGCTACGTATTGCTTTGTACTGCCCTGTCTTTTCCTAAGTCTTGCGTCGTATTGCCCTCTCACCGTGCCGCGAGCCATCTGATGTATTCTGGCGTTGACAGGCACTGTATTGAAAGCTTCTTAGGCTGTTGTACTCTATTTGACCGTGCATCAATTTTGTGATCGGTCGTTCCCTATTTGACTGTGTATTGGCCTTGTACTGCCCTGTGTAAAGTTACGTCTTGCATTGTATTGCCCTGTCATAGTATTGCCTGTCATAGTCTGTCATGGCACCAGGATGTGCCCTTGAGCGGGGATGCTTGCTTCAGGTTCTGCTCCTCAAGGCTGAGAGATCCCTTGCCACAACAGAGTCTCGGTAAGTGACTAATACCACGCTAAACCTCGTAGCCTTAGCTCAGTGATATAAAGGGTTGATGGCGCGGATACAATCCTTTAGAGGTGAACTGTTGCCCAAGTCCGGGGCTAGGAATTGGATCCAGCCGCACCTAGACTCCTCTCTGAGAGGGAGTTTAGAAAGCAAGGGGGTCCTTTCCGAGCCTCGTGACTCAACGGGAGGGTCTCCCTGACAGCTCGTCTGACCCTGGCCCCTAGGCAGGAAATAATCCAGGGTACGTGGCCACGGAACCTGATAAAGCGCCGTCACGTGCACTGCTGCCTTTGGAGAATCACTGTGTTGATGTTTCTGAATGTTTCTCTACTTTTCTCTTAGGACTGAAGTGAATGGCTCCACCTGCCACAACTGCATGTTGCCTTGTCCGGCCCCGTGTTGGGTTACGTCTTGCTTTGTATTGCCCTGTCGTTGTCATGATTGCCACCTGACCCATGGTGTCATAGTAGTGCACTGCATTGTGAATTTTTTGACTGTCTGTTATTTATTTGACTGAGAATTGGCTGGCAGTGGCCTGTATTGTGTTATCTTGCACCGTATTGCCCTGTATTTGCCGTGACGGCCCTCTGAGACTTCCTGAGATTGTAGGGCGTTCTGTTGTGGGTTTTTTAATTGGCTGTTCTTTGTGTGACTGTGTATTGCCTTGTGCTGCCCTGTGTTGTGTTACGGCTCGTGTTGCATTACTCTGTCGTTGTTTTGACTGTGTTTTGGGACAGTGTCATAGTGCTGCACTGGATTATGGGTATTTTAACTGTTCTTGACTTGGCTGCACGTTGCCTTTTACTGCTCTGTATGATGTTAGGTCTTGCACTGTAGTGGTCTGTCACTGTCTTGGCTGTTATTTTAGACTGTCTGGGATTGTACTTATTTATTGTGAAAAGTTCCATTGGCTGTTCTTTATTTGACCGTTGGGGTGGAGCGGGTGCCCCTTCGTTTTGGTGCCCCTTTGTTTTGGCGCCCCAATCATCCATGGAGTTGTTTTGAGTGGTACTTGAAGTTGGGGGATGGTTGGCAACACAGTGGGGACCTAGATATTTTGTTCCCGTGCTGATGTGACTATAAGTCAATTACCTTACCCCATAAATAGTGGACAGCCCAAGAGCCTTTTGACTACTTCTGGATGGCAGGGGCCTCCGTGCCAGGATCTCCCCTTGAGCAGGGACGCTCAATTAAGGTTCTGCTCCTCAAGACTGAGAGATGCCTTGCCGCAACAGATTCTCAGTAAGTGACTAATAGCATACAAAACCTTGTAGCCTTAGCTCAGTGATATAAAGGGTCGATGGCGCAGATACAATCCTTTAGAGGTGACCCATTGCCTAAGTCCGGGGCTAGGAATTGGATCCAGCCGCACCTAGACTCCTCTCCGAGAAGGAGTTTAGAAAGCAAGGGGGTCCTCTCCGAACCTCGTGACTCAAGGGGAGGGTCTGCTAGACAGCTTGTCTGACCCTGGCCCCTAGGCAGTAAACAATCCGGGGTGCGTGGCCATATGGAATCTGGTAAAGCGCCGTCACGTGCGCTGCTGCCTTTGGAGAATCACTGTGTTGATGTTTCTGAATGTTTCACCGCTTCCCTCTTAGAAGCGAAGTTAGCCGCTCGGCCTGCCACAACTGCGTATTGCCTTGTCCGGCCCCGTATGGCGTCACGTTGGGCATTGTATTGCCCTCTATTCACCCGGACTGCCATCTGATCCGTTCCGGCATTGTACTGGTGTGTATTGTGGGTTTTTTAATCGGTTTTGCGTTATTTGAATGCGTGTTGCCCTGTCTAGTGTTGTATCTTGCATTGTACTGCCCCGTCATTCTGTTCACTGTCACTTTAGATGTTCTGGGATTGCAGCGATCCGTATTGTGCAGGTTTTATTCGTTGTTCTGTGTTTGACCGTGTATTGCCATGTTACCACCTTGTATTGTGTTGCGGCTTGCATTGTATGGCCATGTTATTGTTCCGAGTGCCATCTGATACGTTTCGGTGTTGTACAGCCCTGCGTTATGTCTTCCATTGTATAGCTCTGTCACTGCCTCGACTGCTGTCTCACACGTTTTGGCATTGCATCGCACGGTATTGTGGGATACTTAATCAGTTATTTATTTGACCGTGTATTTCACTGTACTGCCCTGTATTGCGTTATTTCTTGCCTTGTATTGCTCTGTCATTGTCTTGACTGGCATCTCCATTTATTTTTGTTTTCTCCCGCACTGTACTGCGGTTCTTCTAATCGGTTGGTATTTAGTTGACTGCGTCTTCCGTTCTGCTCTGTCGTGTAATGTTGCATCTTGGATCGTGTCACCCTATAGTTGTTCTGACTGCCACCCGAGACCGTGTGGGATTGTAATGCACCGTATTGTGGCGTTTTGATCGGTTGTTTTCTATATTATTCTGTATTGCGTTGTAGCAACCTGTATTGTGTTACATTGTGCGTTGTGTTGCCATGAAATAGTCTTAACTGTCCTTTTACACTCTCTGGGGTTGTACCGCACCGAACTGAGGGTGTTTTTGATCGGCTGTTCTATATTTGGCTACGTATTGCTTTGTACTGCCCTGTCTTTTCCTAAGTCTTGCGTCGTATTGCCCTCTCACCGTGCCGCGAGCCATCTGATGTATTCTGGCGTTGACAGGCACTGTATTGAAAGCTTCTTAGGCTGTTGTACTCTATTTGACCGTGCATCAATTTTGTGATCGGTCGTTCCCTATTTGACTGTGTATTGGCCTTGTACTGCCCTGTGTAAAGTTACGTCTTGCATTGTATTGCCCTGTCATAGTATTGCCTGTCATAGTCTGTCATGGCACCAGGATGTGCCCTTGAGCGGGGATGCTTGCTTCAGGTTCTGCTCCTCAAGGCTGAGAGATCCCTTGCCACAACAGAGTCTCGGTAAGTGACTAATACCACGCTAAACCTCGTAGCCTTAGCTCAGTGATATAAAGGGTTGATGGCGCAGATACAATCCTTTAGAGATGAACCGTTGCCCAAGTCCGGGGCTAGGAATTGGATCCAGCCGCACCTAGACTCCTCTCTGAGAGGGAGTTTAGAAAGCAAGGGGGTCCTCTCCGAGCCTCGTGACTCAATGGGAGGGTCTCCCAGACAGCTTGTCTGACCCTGGCCCCTAGGCAGTAAATAATCCGGGGTGCGTGGCCATATGGAATCTGGTAAAGCGCCGTCACATGCGCTGCTGCCTTTGGAGAATCACTGTGTTGATGTTTCTGAATGTTTCACCGCTTCTCTCTTAGAAGCGAAGTTAGCCGCTCGGCCTGCCACAACTGCGTATTGCCTTGTCCGGCCCCGTATGGCGTCACGTTGGGCATTGTATTGCCCTCTATTCACCCGGACTGCCATCTGATCTGTTCCGGCATTGTACTGGTGTGTATTGTGGGTTTTTTAATCGGTTTTGTGTTATTTGAATGCGTGTTGCCCTGTCTAGTGTTGTATCTTGCATTGTACTGCCCCGTCATTCCGTTCACTGTCACTTTAGATGTTCTGGGATTGCAGCGATCCGTATTGTGCAGGTTTTATTCGTTGTTCTGTGTTTGACCGTGTATTGCCTTGTTACCACCTTGTATTGTGTTGCGGCTTGCATTGTATGGCCATGTTATTGTTCTGAGTGCCATCTGATACGTTTTGGTGTTGTACAGCCCTGCGTTATGTCTTCCATTGTATAGCTCTGTTACTGCCTCGACTGCTGTCTCACACGTTTTGGCATTGCATCGCACGGTATTGTGGGATACTTAATCAGTTATTTATTTGACCGTGTATTTCACTGTACTGCCCTGTATTGCGTTATTTCTTGCCTTGTATTGCTCTGTCATTGTCTTGACTGGCATCTCCATTTATTTTTGTTTTCTCCCGCACTGTACTGCGGTTCTTCTAATCGGTTGGTATTTAGTTGACTGTGTCTTCAGTTCTGCTCTGTCGTGTAATGTTGCATCTTGGATCGTGTCGCCCTATAGTTGTCTTGACTGCCACCCGAGACCGTGTGGGATTGTACTGCACCGTATTGTGGCGTTTTGATCGGTTGTTTCCTATATTATTCTGTATTGCGTTGTAGCAACCTGTATTGTGTTACATTGTGCGTTGTGTTGCCATGAAATAGTCTTAACTGTCCTTTTACACTCTCTGGGGTTGTACCGCACCGAACTGAGGGTGTTTTTGATCGGCTGTTCTATATTTGGCTACGTATTGCTTTGTACTGCCCTGTATTTTCCTAAGTCTTGCGTCGTATTGCCCTCTCACCGTGCCGCGAGCCATCTGATGTATTCTGGCGTTGACAGGCACTGTATTGAAAGCTTCTTAGGCTGTTGTACTCTATTTGACCGTGCATCAATTTTGTGATCGGTCGTTCCCTATTTGACTGTGTATTGGCCTTGTACTGCCCTGTGTAAAGTTACGTCTTGCATTGTATTGCCCTGTCATAGTATTGCCTGTCATAGTCTGTCATGGCACCAGGATGTGCCCTTGAGCGGGGATGCTTGCTTCAGGTTCTGCTCTTCAAGGCTGAGAGATCCCTTGCCGCAACAGAGTCTCGGTAAGTGACTAATACCACGCTAAACCTCGTAGCCATAGCTCAGTGATGTAAAGGGTTGATGGCGCAGATACAATCCTTTAGAGGTGAACCGTTGCCCAAGTCCGGGGCTAGGAATTGGATCCAGCCGCACTTAAACTGCTCTTCAAGAAGGAGTTTAGAAAGCAAGGGGGTTGTGGCTCAACGGGAGGGTCTCCCTAACAGCTCGTCTGACCCTGGCCCCTGTGCAATAAATTATCCGGGGGACGTGGCCACGGAACCTGCTAACTGTGGTGATGTTTCTAAATGTTTCTCTATTTCTCTCAGGACTGAAGTGAATGGCTCCACCCGCCACAACTGCATATTGCCTTGTCCAGCCCCGTATTGGGTTACCTCTCGCCTTGTATTGCCCGGTCCTTCTTTTGGTTGCCACCTGACCCATGGTGTCATAGTAGCGCACTGCACTGTGAATTTTTTGACTGTCTGTTATTTATTTGACTGAGTGTTGCCTTGTACTGCCTTGTGTACTGCGACGTAGTGCTTTGTATTGCCCTGTAATTGCCTTGACTGCCATCCGAGACGTGTTGAGATCGTACGGCAGCGTAGTGCGGGTTTTCTGGTCAGCTGTTCTTTATTTGAGTGTGTACTGCCTTGTGCTGCCCTGCACGGTGTTCCGTCTCGCGTTGTCATTGTCTCGACCGACATGTGGGATGGTTTGCCATTGTACTGCAGTGTGGTTTGGGTATTGTAGTTTACTGTTCTTCATTGGACTGCGTATTGCCTTGTACTGACCTGTATGACGTTATGTCTTGCACTGCGTTGCCCTGGCATTGTCTTGACCGACAGCTGAGACTGTCTGGCATTGTACTGTACTGGGAGTCTTGTAATTTCCGCTAATGTCTTTGTCTGCGAATCGGGTTGTACTGCCCTGTATACTGTAACGTGTGATGTTGTACCGCCTGTCACTGGCTTAACGGTGGCTTCACAGATTGTGTCGCAAGACTGCACTCCTTTGTCAATTTCTCTATTGGTGATTTTGTGACGGCGTATTGCCTGGCACGGCCCAGTACTGTGTTAAGCTTTACGTTGTATCGCTCCGTCATGGTCTTCAATGAGATGTGACACTGTGTAACAAGCGATGGCACTGTATTGCCAATTTTTCCATCGGCTATGCTTAATTTGAGCATGTATTGATGTGTAGTGCTCTGTATAATGTTAAGTCGTACACGGTCTTGAGGTAATAATACAAATGGTAGAGGCTGGCGTGGTGCCAAGTGGGAAAGGGTGGTTGTGAGACTATGAAGGCAGCAAGAAAGCCCGCACCCCCAGGTGCTGCGGCCGGGCCAGATTCCAAACCATTTCGGGGTAGGGCGGCGGCTCTGGCCACAGCTCCCATGCCCGAAGAGCCAGGAGGGAAAGCCGTGCCTTGTTGGAAAGCTCTTTGGCAGCCGCTCGCGTGGCCCCACAGCCCGTGGGGCTGCGGGCTTTGCGGCGGCCATCAGCCTCAGCGCCACCAGCGCCCTTGTGGCGCCGCCGGGCCAGCCTGCGAAGCATTTTCCGGTAGGGCCGCGGCTCTGGCCACAGCTCCCACGCCCGAAGAGCCAGGAGGGAAAGCCGTGCCTCGTTGGAAAGCTCTTTGGCAGCCGCTCGCGTGGCCCCACAGCCCGTGGGGCTGCGGGCTTTGCGGCGGCCATCAGCCTCAGCGCCACCAGCGCCCTTGTGGCGCCGCCGGGCCAGCCTGCGAAGCATTTTCCGGTAGGGCTGTTTCTCTGGCGACAGCTCCCACGCCCGAAGAGCCAGGAGGGAAAGCCGTGCCTCGTTGGAAAGCTCTTTGGCAGCCGCTCGCGTGGCCCCACAGCCCGTGGGGCTGCGGGCTTTCTGGTGGCCGTCAGCCTCGGCGCCACCGGCTCCCACGTGGCGCAGCCGCACCAGCCTGCGAAGCATTTTCCGGTAGGGCCGCGGCTCTGGCCACAGCTCCCACGCCCGAAGAGCCAGGAGGGAAAGCCATGCCTCGTTGGAAAGCACTTTGGCAGCCGCTCGCGTGTCCCCACAGCCCGTGGGGCTGCGGGCTTTGCGGCGGCCATCAGCCTCAGCGCCACCAGCGCCCTTGTGGCGCCGCCGGGCCAGCCTGCGAAGCATTTTCCGGTAGGGCCGCGGCTCTGGCCACAGCTCCCACGCCCGAAGAGCCAGGAGGGAAAGCCGTGCCTCGTTGGAAAGCTCTTTGGCAGCCGCTCGCGTGGCCCCACAGCCCGTGGGGCTGCGGGCTTTGCAGCGGCAATCAGCCTCAGCGCCACCAGCGCCCTTGTGGCGCCGGCGGGCCAGCCTGCGAAGCATTTTCCGGTAGGGCTGTGTCTCTGGCGACAGCTCCCACGCCCGAAGAGCCAGGAGGGAAAGCCGTGCCTCGTTGGAAAGCTCTTTGGCAGCCGCTCGCGTGGCCCCACAGCCCGTGGGGCTGCGGGCTTTCTGGTGGCCGTCAGCCTCGGCGCCACCGGCGCACACGTGGCGCCGCCGCAGCACCCTGCGAAGCATTTTCCGGTAGGGCCGCGGCTCTGGCCACAGCTCCCACGCCCGAAGAGCCAGGAGGGAAAGCTGTGCCTCGTTGGAAAGCTCTTTGGCAGCCGCTCGCGTGGCCCCACAGCCCGTGGGGCTGCGGGCTTTGCGGCGGCAATCAGCCTCAGCGCCACCAGCGCCCTCGTGGCGCCGCCGCACCAGCCTGCGAAGCATTTTCCGGTAGGGCCGCGGCTCTGGCCACAGCTCCCACGCCCGAAGAGCCAGGAGGGAAAGCCGTGCCTCGTTGGAAAGCTCTTTGGCAGCCGCTCGCGTGGCCCCACAGCCCGTGGGGCTGCGGGCTTTGCGGCGGCAATCAGCCTCAGCGCCACCAGCGCCCTTGTGGCGCCGCCGGGCCAGCCTGCGAAGCATTTTCCGGTAGGGCTGTGTCTCTGGCGACAGCTCCCACGCCCGAAGAGCCAGGAGGGAAAGCCGTGCCTCGTTGGAAAGCTCTTTGGCAGCCGCTCGCGTGGCCGCACAGCCCGTGGGGCTGCGGGCTTTCTGCTGGCCGTCAGCCTCGGCGCCACCGGCGCACACGTGGCGCCGCCGCACCAGCCTGCGAAGCATTTTCCGGTAGGGCCGCGGCTCTGGCCACAGCTCCCACGCCCGAAGAGCCAGGAGGGAAAGCCATGCCTCGTTGGAAAGCTCTTTGGCAGCCGCTCGCGTGGCCCCACAGCCCGTGGGGCTGCGGGCTTTGCGGCGGCCATCAGCCTCAGTGCCACCAGCGCCCTTGTGGAGCCGCCGGGCCAGCCTGCGAAGCATTTTCCGGTAGGGCCGCGGCTCTGGCGACAGCTCCCACGCCCGAAGAGCCAGGAGGGAAAGCCGTGCCTCGTTGGAAAGCTCTTTGGCAGCCGCTCGCGTGGCCCCACAGCCCGTGGGGCTGCGGGCTTTGCGGCGGCAATCAGCCTCAGCGCCACCAGCGCCCTCGTGGCGCCGCCGCACCAGCCTGCGAAGCATTTTCCGGTAGGGCCGCGGCTCTGGCCACAGCTCCCACGCCCGAAGAGCCAGGAGGGAAAGTCGTGCCTCGTTGGAAAGCTCTTTGGCAGCCGCTCGCGTGGCCCCACAGCCCGTGGGGCTGCGGGCTTTGCGGCGGCCATCAGACTCAGCGCCACCAGTGCCCTTGTGGCGCCGCCGGGCCAGCCTGCGAAGCATTTTCCGGTAGGGCTGTGTCTCTGGCGACAACTCCCACGCCCGAAGAGCCAGGAGGGAAAGCCGTGCCTCGTTGGAAAGCTCTTTGGCAGCCGCTCGCGTGGCCCCACAGCCCGTGGGGCTGCGGGCTTTGCGGCGGCAATCAGCCTCAGCGCCACCAGCGCCCTCGTGGCACCGCGGGGCCAGCCTGCGAAGCATTTTCCGGTAGGGCCGCGGCTCTGGCCACAGCTCCCACGCCCGAAGAGCCAGGAGGGAAAGCCGTGCCTCGTTGGAAAGCTCTTTGGCAGCCGCTCGCGTGGCCCCACAGCCTGTGGGGCTGCGGGCTTTGCGGCGGCCATCAGATTCGGCGCCACCAGTGCCCTTGTGGCGCCGCCGCACCAGCCTGCGAAGCATTTTCCGGTAGGGCTGTGTCTCTGGCGACAGCTCCCACGCCCGAAGAGCCAGGAGGGAAAGCCGTGCCTCGTTGGAAAGCTCTTTGGCAGCCGCTCGCGTGGCCCCACAGCCCGTGGGGCTGCGGGCTTTGCGGCGGCCATCAGACTCAGCGCCACCAGCGCCCTTGTGGCGCCGCCGGGCCAGCCTGCGAAGCATTTTCCGGTAGGGCCGCGGCTCTGGCCACAGCTCCCACGCCCGAAGAGCCGGGAGGGAAAGCCGTGCCTCGTTGGAAAGCTCTTTGGCAGCCGCTCGCGTGGCCCCACAGCCTGTGGGGCTGCGGGCTTTGCGGCGGCAATCAGCCTCAGCGCAACCAGCGCCCTCGTGGCGCCGCCGCACCAGCCTGTGAAGCATTTTCCGGTAGGGCCGCGGCTCTGGCCACAGCTCCCACGCCCGAAGAGCCAGGAGGGAAAGCCGTGCCTCGTTGGAAAGCTCTTTGGCAGCCGCTCGCGTGGCCCCACAGCCCGTGGGGCTGCGGGCTTTGCGGCGGCCATCAGATTCAGCGCCACCAGTGCCCTTGTGGCGCCGCCGGGCCAGCCTGCGAAGCATTTTCCGGTAGGGCTGTGTCTCTGGCGACAGCTCCCACGCCCGAAGAGCCAGGAGGGAAAGCCGTGCCTCGTTGGAAAGCTCTTTGGCAGCCGCGCGCGTGGCCCTACAGCCCGTGGGGCTGCGGGCTTTCTGGTGGCTGTGAGCCTCGGCGCCACCGGCGCACATGTGGCGCCGCTGCACCAGCCTGCGAAGCATTTTCCGGTAGGGCCGCGGCTCTGGCCACAGCTCCCACGCCCGAAGAGCCAGGAGGGAAAGCCGTGCCTCGTTGGAAAGCTCTTTGGCAGCCGCTCGCGTGGCCCCACAGCCCGTGGGGCTGCGGGCTTTGCGGCGGCCATCAGCCTCAGCGCCACCAGCGCCCTTGTGGCGCCGCCGGGCCAGCCTGCGAAGCATTTTCCGGTAGGGCCGCGTCTCTGGCGACAGCTCCCACGCCCGAAGAGCCAGGAGGGAAAGCCGTGCCTCCTTGGAAAGCTCTTTGGCAGCCGCTCGCGTGGCCCCACAGCCCGTGGGGCTGCGGGCTTTGCGGCGGCAATCAGCCTCATCGCCACCGGCGCCCACATGGCGCCGCCGCACCAGCCTGTGAAGCATTTTCCGGTAGGGCCGCGGCTCTGGCCAGAGCTCCCACGCCCGAAGAGCCAGGAGGGAAAGCCATGCCTCGTTGGAAAGCTCTTTGGCAGCCGCTCGCGTGGCCCCACAGCCCGTGGGGCTGCGGGCTTTGCGGCGGCCATCAGCCTCAGCGCCACCAGCGCCATTGTGGTGCTGCCGGGCCAGCCTACGAAGCATTTTCCGGTAGGGCTGTGTCTCTGGCGACAGCTCCCACGCCCAAAGAGCCAGGAGGGAAAGCCGTGCCTCGTTGGAAAGCTCTTTGGCAGCCGCTCGCGTGGCCCCACAGCCCGTGGGGCTGCGGGCTTTCTGGTGGCCGTCAGCCTCGGCGCCACCGGCGCACACGTGGCGCCGCCGGGCCAGCCTGCGAAGCATTTTCCGGTAGGGCCGCGGCTCTGGCGACAGCTCCCACGCCCGAAGAGCCAGGAGGGAAAGCCGTGCCTCGTTGGAAAGGTCTTTGGCAGCCGCTCGCGTGGCCCCACAGCCCGTGGGGCTGCGGGCTTTGCGGCGGCAATCAGCCTCGGCGCCACCGGCGCACACGTGGCGCCGCCGCACCAGCCTGCGAAGCATTTTCCGGTAGGGCCGCGGCTCTGGCCACAGCTCCCACACCCAAAGAGCCAGGAGGGAAACCCGTGCCTCGTTGGAAAGCTCTTTGGGAGGCGCTCGCGTGGCCCCACAGCCTGTGGGGCTGCGGGATTTGCGGCGGCCATCAGCCTCAGCGCCACCAGCGCCCTTGTGGCGCCGGCGGGCCAGTCTGCGAAGCATTTTCCGGTAGGGCCGCAGCTCTGGCCACAGCTCCCACGCCTGAAGAGCCAGGAGGGAAAGCCGTGCCTCGTTGGAAAGCTCTTTGGCAGCCGCTCGCGTGGCCCCACAGCCCGTGGGGCTGCGGGCTTTGCGGCGGCAATCAGCCTCAGCGCCACCAGCGCCCTCGTGGCGCCGCCGCACCAGCCTGCGAAGCATTTTCCGGTACGGCCGCGGCTCTGGCCACAGCTCCCACGCCCGAAGAGCCAGGAGGGAAAGCCGTGCCTCGTTGGAAAGCTCTTTGGCAGCCGCTCGCGTGGCCCCACAGCCCGTGGGGCTGCGGGCTTTCTGGTGGCCGTCAGCCTCGGCGCCACCGGCGCACACGTGACGCCGCTGCGCCAGCCTGCGAAGCACTTTCCGGTAGGGCCGCGGCTCTGGCCACAGCTCCCACGCCCGAAGAGCCAGGAGGGAAAGCCATGCCTCGTTGGAAAGCACTTTGGCAGCCGCTCGCGTGGCCCCACAGCCCGTGGGGCTGCGGGCTTTGCGGCGGCCATCAGCCTCAGCGCCACCAGCGCCCTTGTGGCGCCGCCGGGCCAGCCTGCGAAGCATTTTCCGGTAGGGCTGTGTCTCTGGCGACAGCTCCCACGCCCGAAGAGCCAGGAGGGAAACCCGTGCCTCGTTGGAAAGGTCTTTGGCAGCCGCTCGCGTGGCCCCACAGCCCGTGGGGCTGCGGGCTTTGCGGCGGCCATCAGACTCAGCGCCACCAGCGCCCTTGTGGCGCCGCCGGGCCAGGCTGCGAAGCATTTTCCGGTAGGGCCGCGGCTCTGGCCACAGCTCCCACGCCCGAAGAGCCAGGAGGGAAAGCCGTGCCTCGTTGGAAAGCTCTTTGGCAGCCGCTCGCGTGGCCCCACAGCCTGTGGGGCTGCGGGCTTTGCGGCGGCCATCAGATTCAGCGCCACCAGTGCCCTTGTGGCGCCGCCGCACCAGCCTGCGAAGCATTTTCCGGTAGGGCTGTGTCTCTGGCGACAGCTCCCACGCCCGAAGAGCCAGGAGGGAAAGCAGTGCCTCGTTGGAAAGCTCCTTGGCAGCCGCGCGCGTGGCCCTACAGCCCGTGGGGCTGCGGGCTTTCTGGTGGCTGTCAGCCTCGGCGCCACCGGCGCCCTTGTGGCGCCGCCGGGCCAGGCTGCGAAGCATTTTCCGGTAGGGCCGCGGCTCTGGCCACAGCTCCCACGCCCGAAGAGCCAGGAGGGAAAGCCATGCCTCGTTGGAAAGCTCTTTGGCAGCCGCTCGCGTGGCCCCACAGCCTGTGGGGCTGCGGGCTTTGCGGCGGCAATCAGCCTCAGCGCAACCAGCGCCCTCGTGGCGCCGCCGAACCAGCCTGTGAAGCATTTTCCGGTAGGGCCGCGGCTCTGGCCACAGCTCCCACGCCCGAAGAGCCAGGAGGGAAAGCCGTGCCTCGTTGGAAAGCTCTTTGGCAGCCGCTCGCGTGGCCCCACAGCCCGTGGGGCTGCGGGCTTTGCGGCGGCCATCAGATTCAGAGCCACCAGTGCCCTTGTGGCGCCGCCGGGCCAGCCTGCGAAGCATTTTCCGGTAGGGCTGTGTCTCTGGCGACAGCTCCCACGCCCGAAGAGCCAGGAGGGAAAGCCGTGCCTCCTTGGAAAGCTCTTTGGCAGCCGCTCGCGTGGCCCCACAGCCCGTGGGGCTGCGGGCTTTCTGGTGGCCGTCAGCCTCGGCGCCACCGGCGCACACGTGGCGCCGCTGCACCAGCCTGCGAAGCATTTTCCGGTAGGGCCGCGGCTCTGGCCACAGCTCCCACGCCCGAAGAGCCAGGAGGGAAAGCCGTGCCTCGTTGGAAAGCTCTTTGGCAGCCGCTCGCGTGGCCCCACAGCCCGTGGGGCTGCGGGCTTTGCGGCGGCCATCAGATTCAGCGCCACCAGTGCCCTTGTGGCGCCGCCGGGCCAGCCTGCGAAGCATTTTCCGGTAGGGCCGCGGCTCTGGCCACAGCTCCCACGCCCGAAGAGCCAGGAGGGAAAGCCGTGCCTCGTTGGAAAGCTCTTTGGCAGCCGCTCGCGTGGCCCCACAGCCCGTGGGGCTGCGGGCTTTGCGGCGGCAATCAGCCTCATCGCCACCGGCGCCCACATGGCGCCGCCGCACCAGCCTGTGAAGCATTTTCCGGTAGGGCCGCGGCTCTGGCCAGAGCTCCCACGCCCGAAGAGCCAGGAGGGAAAGCCATGCCTCGTTGGAAAGCTCTTTGGCAGCCGCTCGCGTGGCCCCACAGCCCGTGGGGCTGCGGGCTTTGCGGCGGCCATCAGCCTCAGCGCCACCAGCGCCCTCGTGGCGCCGCCGGGCCAGCCTACGAAGCATTTTCCGGTAGGGCTGTGTCTCTGGCGACAGCTCCCACGCCCGAAGAGCCAGGAGGGAAAGCCGTGCCTCGTTGGAAAGCTCTTTGGCAGCCGCTCGCGTGGCCCCACAGCCTGTGGGGCTGCGGGCTTTCTGGTGGCCGTCAGCCTCGGCGCCACCAGCGCCCTTGTGGCGCCGCCGGGCCAGCCTGCGAAGCATTTTCCGGTAGGGCCGCGGCTCTGGCGACAGCTCCCACGCCCGAAGAGCCAGGAGGGAAAGCCGTGCCTCGTTGGAAAGCTCTTTGGCAGCCGCTCGCGTGGCCCCACAGCCCGTGGGGCTGCGGGCTTTCTGGCGGCCATCAGCCTCAGCGCCACCAGCGCCCTTGTGGCGCCGCCGGGCCAGCCTGCGAAGCATTTTCCGGTAGGGCCGCGGCTCTGGCGACAGCTCCCACGCCCGAAGAGCCAGGAGGGAAAGCCGTGCCTCGTTGGAAAGGTCTTTGGCAGCCGCTCGCGTGGCCCCACAGCCCGTGGGGCTGCGGGCTTTGCGGCGGCAATCAGCCTCGGCGCCACCGGCGCACACGTGGCGCCGCCGCACCAGCCTGCGAAGCATTTTCCGGTAGGGCCGCGGCTCTGGCCACAGCTCCCACGCCCGAAGAGCCAGGAGGGAAAGCCGTGCCTCGTTGGAAAGCACTTTGGCAGCCGCTCGCGTGGCCCCACAGCCCGTGGGGCTGCGGGCTTTGCGGCGGCCATCAGACTCAGCGCCACCAGCGCCCTTGTGGCGCCGCCGGGCCAGCCTGCGAAGCATTTTCCGGTAGGGCCGCGGCTCTGGCCACAGCTCCCACGCCCGAAGAGCCAGGAGGGAAAGCCGTGCCTCGTTGGAAAGCACTTTGGCAGCCGCTCGCGTGGCCCCACAGCCTGTGGGGCTGCGGGCTTTGCGGCGGCAATCAGCCTCAGCGCAACCAGCGCCCTCGTGGCGCCGCCGCACCAGCCTGTGAAGCATTTTCCGGTAGGGCCGCGGCTCTGGCCACAGCTCCCACACCCAAAGAGCCAGGAGGGAAAGCCGTGCCTCGTTGGAAAGCTCTTTGGCAGGCGCTCGCGTGGCCCCACAGCCCGTGGGGCTGCGGGCTTTGCGGCGGCCATCAGCCTCAGCGCCACCAGCGCCCTTGTGGCGCCGCCGGCCAGCCTGCGAAGCATTTTCCGGTAGGGCCGCGGCTCTGGCCACAGCTCCCACGCCCGAAGAGCCAGGAGGGAAAGCCGTGCCTCGTTGGAAAGCTCTTTGGCAGCCGCTCGCGTGGCCCCACAGCCCGTGGGGCTGCGGGCTTTGCGGCGGCCATCAGCCTCAGCGCCACCAGCGCCCTTGTGGCGCCGCTGGCCAGCCTGCGAAGCATTTTCCCGTAGGGCCGCGGCTCTGGCCACAGCTCCCACGCCCGAAGAGCCAGGAGGGAAAGCCGTGCCTCGTTGGAAAGCTCTTTGGCAGCCGCTCGCGTGGCCCCACAGCCCGTGGGGCTGCGGGCTTTGTGTCGGCTGTCAGCCTCAGCGCCACCGGCGCCCACGTGGCGCCGCCGGGCCAGCCTGCGAAGCATTTTCCGGTAGGGCTGTGTCTCTGGCCACAGCTCCCACACCCAAAGAGCCAGGAGGGAAAACCGTGCCTCGTTGGAAAGCTCTTTGGGAGGCGCTCGCGTGGCCCCACAGCCTGTGGGGCTGCGGGATTTGCGGCGGCCATCAGCCTCAGCGCCACCAGCGCCCTTGTGGCGCCGGCGGGCCAGCCTGCGAAGCATTTTCCGGTAGGGCCGCGGCTCTGGCCACAGCTCCCACGCCCGAAGAGCCAGGAGGGAAAGCCGTGCCTCGTTGGAAAGCTCTTTGGCAGCCGCTCGCGTGGCCCCACAGCCCGTGGGGCTGCGGGCTTTGCGGCGGCCATCAGCCTCAGCGCCACCAGCGCCCTTGTGGAGCCGCCGGGCCAGCCTGCGAAGCATTTTCCGGTAGGGCCGCGGCTCTGGCCACAGCTCCCACGCCCGAAGAGCCAGGAGGGAAAGCCGTGCCTCGTTGGAAAGCTCTTTGGCAGCCGCTCGCGTGGCCCCACAGCCCGTGGGGCTGCGGGCTTTCTGGTGGCCGTCAGCCTCGGTGCCACCGGCGCACACGTGGCGCCGCCGCACCAGCCTGTGAAGCATTATCTGGTAGGGCCGCGGCTCTGGCCACAGCTCCCACGCCCGAAGAGCCAGGAGGGAAAGCCATGCCTCGTTGGAAAGCACTTTGGCAGCCGCTCGCGTGGCCCCACAGCCCGTGGGGCTGCGGGCTTTGCGGCGGCCATCAGCCTCAGCGCCACCAGCGCCCTTGTGGCGCCGCCGGGCCAGCCTGCGAAGCATTTTCCGGTAGGGCCGCGGCTCTGGCCACAGCTCCCACGCCCGAAGAGCCAGGAGGGAAAGCCGTGCCTCGTTGGAAAGCTCTTTGGCAGCCGCTCGCGTGGCCCCACAGCCCGTGGGGCTGCGGGCTTTCTGGTGGCCGTCAGCCTCGGCGCCACCGGCGCCCTTGTGGCGCCGCCGGGCCAGCCTGCGAAGCATTTTCCGGTAGGGCTGTGTCTCTGGCGACAGCTCCCACGCCCGAAGAGCCAGGAGGGAAAGCCGTGCCTCGTTGGAAAGCTCTTTGGCAGCCGCGCGCGTGGCCCCACAGCCCGTGGGGCTGCGGGCTTTCTGGTGGCTGTCAGCCTCGGCGCCACCGGCGCACACGTGGCGCCGCCGCACCAGCCTGCGAAGCATTTTCCGGTAGGCCCGCGGCTCTGGGCACAGCTCCCACGCCCGAAGAGCCAGGAGGGAAAGCCGTGCCTCGTTGGAAAGCTCTTTGGCAGCCGCTCGCGTGGCCCCACAGCCCGTGGGGCTGCGGGCTTTGCGGCGGCAATCAGCGTCGGCGCCACCGGCGCACACGTGGCGCCGCCGCACCAGCCTGCGAAGCATTTTCCGGTAGGGCCGCGGCTCTGGCCACAGCTGCCACGCCCGAAGAGCCAGGAGGGAAAGCCGTGCCTCGTTGGAAAGCTCTTTGGCAGCCGCTCGCGTGGACCCACAGCCCGTGGGGCTGCGGGCTTTGCGGCGGCCATCAGATTCAGCGCCACCAGCGCCCTTGTGGCGCCGCCGGGCCAGCCTGCGAAGCATTTTCCGGTAGGGCCGCGGCTCTGGCCACAGCTCCCATGCCCGAAGAGCCAGGAGGGAAAGCCGTGCCTCGTTGGAAAGCTCTTTGGCAGCCGCTCGCGTGGCCCCACAGCCCGTGGGGCTGCGGGCTTTGCGGCGGCCATCAGCCTCAGCGCCACCAGCGCCCTTGTGGCGCCGCCGGGCCAGCCTGCGAAGCATTTTCCGGTAGGGCCGCGGCTCTGGCCACAGCTCCCACGCCCGAAGAGCCAGGAGGGAAAGCCGTGCCTCGTTGGAAAGCTCTTTGGCAGCCGCTCGCGTGGCCCCACAGCCCGTGGGGCTGCGGGCATTGCGGCGGCCATCAGCCTCATCGCCGGCGGCGCCCACATGGCGCCGCCGCACCAGCCTGCGAAGCATTTTCCGGTAGGGCCGCGGCTCTGGCCACAGCTCCCACGCCCGAAGAGCCAGGAGGGAAAGCCATGCCTCGTTGGAAAGCTCTTTGGCAGCCGCTCGCGTGGCCCCACAGCCCGTGGGGCTGCAGGCTTTGCGGCGGCCATCAGACTCAGCGCCACCAGCGCCCTTGTGGCGCCGCCGCACCAGCCTGTGAAGCATTTTCCGGTAGGGCCGCGGCTCTGGCCACAGCTCCCACGCCCGAAGAGCCAGGAGGGAAAGCCGTGCCTCGTTGGAAAGCACTTTGGCAGCCGCTCGCGTGGCCCCACAGCCCGTGGGGCTGCGGGCTTTGCGGCGGCCGTCAGCCTCAGCGCCACCAGCGCCCTTGTGGCGCTGCCGGCCAGCCTGCGAAGCATTTTCCGGTAGGGCCGCGGCTCTGGCCACAGCTCCCACGCCCGAAGAGCCAGGAGGGAAAGCCGTGCCTCGTTGGAAAGCTCTTTGGCAGCCGCTCGCGTGGCCCCACAGCCCGTGGGGCTGCGGGCTTTGCGGCGGCAATCAGCCTCAGCGCCACCAGCGCCCTCGTGGCGCCGCCGCACCAGCCTGCGAAGCATTTTCCGGTAGGGCCGCGGCTCTGGCCACAGCTCCCACGCCCGAAGAGCTAGGAGGGAAAGCCGTGCCTCGTTGGAAAGCTCTTTGGCAGCCGCTCGCGTGGCCCCACAGCCCGTGGGGCTGCGGGCTTTGTGTCGGCCGTCAGCCTCAGCGCCACCGGCGCCCACGTGGCGCCGCCGGGCCAGCCTGCGAAGCATTTTCCGGTAGGGCCGCGGCTCTGGCCACAGCTCCCACACCCAAAGAGCCAGGAGGGAAACCCGTGCCTCGTTGGAAAGCTCTTTTGGAGGCGCTCGCGTGGCCCCACAGCCCGTGGGGCTACGGGATTTGCGGCGGCCATCAGCCTCAGCGCCACCAGCGCCCTCGTGGCGCCGCCGGGCCAGCCTGCGAAGCATTTTCCGGTAGGGCCGCGGCTCTGGCCACAGCTCCCACGCCCGAAGAGCCAGGAGGGAAAGCCGTGCCTCGTTGGAAAGCTCTTTGGCAGCCGCTCGCGTGGCCCCACAGCCCGTGGGGCTGCGGGCTTTGCGGCGGCCATCAGCCTCAGCGCCACCAGCGCCCTTGTGGCGCCGCCGGGCCAGCCTGCGAAGCATTTTCCGGTAGGGCTGCGTCTCTGGCGACAGCTCCCACGCCCGAAGAGCCAGGAGGGAAAGCCGTGCCTCGTTGGAAAGGTCTTTGGCAGCCGCTCGCGTGGCCCCACAGCCCGTGGGGCTGCGGGCTTTGCGGCGGCAATCAGCCTCGGCGCCACCGGCGCACACGTGGCGCCGCCGCACCAGCCTGCGAAGCATTTTCCGGTAGGGCCGCGGCTCTGGGCACAGCTCCCACGCCCGAAGAGCCAGGAGGGAAAGCCGTGCCTCGTTGGAAAGCACTTTGGCAGCCGCTCGCGTGGCCCCACAGCCCGTGGGGCTGCGGGCTTTGCGGCGGCCATCAGACTCAGCGCCACCAGCGCCCTTGTGGTGCCGCCGGGCCAGCCTGCGAAGCATTTTCCGGTAGGGCCGCGGCTCTGGCCACAGCTCCCACGCCCGAAGAGCCAGGAGGGAAAGCCGTGCCTCGTTGGAAAGCTCTTTGGCAGCCGCTCGCGTGGCCCCACAGCCTGTGGGGCTGCGGGCTTTGCGGCGGCAATCAGCCTCAGCGCAACCAGCGCCCTCGTGGCGCCGCCGCACCAGCCTGTGAAGCATTTTCCGGTAGGGCCGCGGCTCTGGCCACAGCTCCCACGCCCGAAGAGCCAGGAGGGAAAGCCGTGCCTCGTTGGAAAGCTCTTTGGCAGCCGCTCGCGTGGCCCCACAGCCCGTGGGGCTGCGGGCTTTGCGGCGGCCATCAGATTCAGCGCCACCAGTGCCCTTGTGGCGCCGCCGGGCCAGCCTGCGAAGCATTTTCCGGTAGGGCTGTGTCTCTGGCGACAGCTCCCACGCCCGAAGAGCCAGGAGGGAAAGCCGTGCCTCCTTGGAAAGTTCTTTGGCAGCCGCTCGCGTGGCCCCACAGCCCGTGGGGCTGCGGGCTTTCTGGTGGCCGTCAGCCTCGGCGCCACCGGCGCACACGTGGCGCCGCTGCACCAGCCTGCGAAGCATTTTCCGGTAGGGCCGCGGCTCTGGCCACAGCTCCCACGCCCGAAGAGCCAGGAGGGAAAGCCGTGCCTCGTTGGAAAGCTCTTTGGCAGCCGCTCGCGTGGCCCCACAGCCCGTGGGGCTGCGGGCTTTGCGGCGGCCATCAGCCTCAGCGCCACCAGCGCCCTTGTGGCGCCGCCGGGCCAGCCTGCGAAGCATTTTCCGGTAGGGCCGCGGCTCTGGCCACAGCTCCCACGCCCGAAGAGCCAGGATGGAAAGCCGTGCCTCGTTGGAAAGCTCTTTGGCAGCCGCTCGCGTGGCCCCACAGCCCGTGGGGCTGCGGGCTTTGCGGCGGCAATCAGCCTCATCGCCACCGGCGCCCACATCGCGCCGCCGCGCCAGCCTGCGAAGCATTTTCCGGTAGGGCCGCGGCTCTGGCCACAGCTCCCACGCCCGAAGAGCCAGGAGGGAAAGCCGTGCCTCGTTGGAAAGCACTTTGGCAGCCGCTCGCGTGGCCCCACAGCCCGTGGGGCTGCGGGCTTTGCGGCGGCCATCAGACTCAGCGCCACCAGCGCCCTTGTGGCGCCGCCGGGCCAGCCTGCGAAGCATTTTCCGGTAGGGCCGCGGCTCTGGCCACAGCTCCCACGCCCGAAGAGCCAGGAGGGAAAGCCGTGCCTCGTTGGAAAGCTCTTTGGCAGCCGCTCGCGTGGCCCCACAGCCTGTGGGGCTGCGGGCTTTGCGGCGGCAATCAGCCTCAGCGCAACCAGCGCCCTCGTGGCGCCGCCGCACCAGCCTGTGAAGCATTTTCCGGTAGGGCCGCGGCTCTGGCCACAGCTCCCACGCCCGAAGAGCCAGGAGGGAAAGCCGTGCCTCGTTGGAAAGCTCTTTGGCAGCCGCTCGCGTGGCCCCACAGCCCGTGGGGCTGCGGGCTTTGCGGCGGCCATCAGATTCAGCGCCACCAGTGCCCTTGTGGCGCCGCTGCACCAGCCTGCGAAGCATTTTCCGGTAGGGCCGCGGCTCTGGCCACAGCTCCCACGCCCGAAGAGCCAGGAGGGAAAGCCGTGCCTCCTTGGAAAGCTCTTTGGCAGCCGCTCGCGTGGCCCCACAGCCCGTGGGGCTGCGGGCTTTCTGGTGGCCGTCAGCCTCAGCGCCACCAGCGCCCTTGTGGCGCCGCCGGGCCAGCCTGCGAAGCATTTTCCGGTAGGGCCGCGGCTCTGGCCACAGCTCCCATGCCCGAAGAGCCAGGAGGGAAAGCCGTGCCTCGTTGGAAAGCTCTTTGGCAGCCGCTCGCGTGGCCCCACAGCCCGTGGGGCTGCGGGCTTTGCGGCGGCAATCAGCCTCATCGCCACCGGCGCCCACATGGCGCCGCCGCACCAGCCTGTGAAGCATTTTCCGGTAGGGCCGCGGCTCTGGCCACAGCTCCCACGCCCGAAGAGCCAGGAGGGAAAGCCATGCCTCGTTGGAAAGCTCTTTGGCAGCCGCTCGCGTGGCCCCACAGCCCGTGGGGCTGCGGGCTTTGCGGCGGCCATCAGCCTCAGCGCCACCAGCGCCCTTGTGGCGCCCCCGGGCCAGCCTGCGAAGCATTTTCCGGTAGGGCTGTGTCTCTGGCGACAGCTCCCACGCCCGAAGAGCCAGGAGGGAAAGCCGTGCCTCGTTGGAAAGCTCTTTGGCAGCCACTCGTGTGGCCCCACAGCCCGTGGGGCTGCGGGCTTTCTGGTGGCCGTCAGCCTCGGCGCCACCGGCGCACACGTGGCGCCGCCGCACCAGCCTGCGAAGCATTTTCCGGTAGGGCCGCGGCTCTGGCCACAGCTCCCACGCCCGAAGAGCCAGGAGGGAAAGCCATGCCTCGTTGGAAAGCACTTTGGCAGCCGCTCGCGTGGCCCCACAGCCCGTGGGGCTGCGGGCTTTGCGGCGGCCATCAGCCTCAGCGCCACCAGCGCCCTTGTGGAGCCGCCGGGCCAGCCTGCGAAGCATTTTCCGGTAGGGCCGCGGCTCTGGCGACAGCTCCCAGGCCCAAGAGCCAGGAGGGAAAGCCGTGCCTCGTTGGAAAGCTCTTTGGCAGCCGCTCGCGTGGCCCCACAGCCCGTGGGGCTGCGGGCTTTGCGGCGGCCATCAGACTCAGCGCCACCAGCGCCCTCGTGGCACCGCCGGGCCAGCCTGCGAAGCATTTTCCAGTAGGGCCGCGGCTCTGGCCACAGCTCCCACGCCCGAAGAGCCAGGAGGGAAAGCCGTGCCTCGTTGGAAAGCTCTTTGGCAGCCGCTCGCGTGGCCCCACAGCCCGTGGGGCTGCGGGCTTTGCGGCGGCAATCAGCCTCGGCGCCACCGGCGCCCACGTGGCGCCGCCGCACCAGCCTGCGAAGCATTTTCCGGTAGGGCTGCGGCTCTGGCCACAGCTCCCACGCCCGAAGAGCCAGGAGGGAAAGCCGTGCCTCGTTGGAAAGCACTTTGGCAGCCGCTCGCGTGGCCCCACAGCCCGTGGGGCTGCGGGCTTTGCGGCGGCCATCAGACTCAGCGCCACCAGCGCCCTCGTGGCACCGCCGGGCCAGCCTGCGAAGCATTTTCCAGTAGGGCCGCGGCTCTGGCCACAGCTCCCACGCCCGAAGAGCCAGGAGGGAAAGCCGTGCCTCGTTGGAAAGCTCTTTGGCAGCCGCTCGCGTGGCCCCACAGCCCGTGGGGCTGCGGGCTTTGCGGCGGCAATCAGCCTCGGCGCCACCGGCGCACACGTGGCGCCGCCGCACCAGCCTGCGAAGCATTTTCCGGTAGGGCCGCGGCTCTGGCCACAGCTCCCACGCCCGAAGAGCCAGGAGGGAAAGCCGTGCCTCGTTGGAAAGCACTTTGGCATCCGCTCGCGTGGCCCCACAGCCCGTGGGGCTGCGGGCTTTGCGGCGGCCATCAGATTCAGCGCCACCAGTGCCCTTGTGGCGCCGCCGGGCCAGCCTGCGAAGCATTTTCCGGTAGGGCTGTGTCTCTGGCCACAGCTCCCACGCCCGAAGAGCCAGGAGGGAAAGCCGTGCCTCGTTGGAAAACTCTTTGGCAGCCGCTCGCGTGGCCCCACAGCCCGTGGGGCTGCGGGCTTTGCGGCGGCCATCAGCCTCAGCGCCACCAGCGCCCTTGTGGCGCCGCCGGGCCAGCCTGCGAAGCATTTTCCGGTAGGGCCGCGGCTCTGGCGACAGCTCCCACGCCCGAAGAGCCAGGAGGGAAAGCCGTGCCTCGTTGGAAAGCTCTTTGGCAGCCGCTCGCGTGGCCCCACAGCCCGTGGGGCTGCGGGCTTTGCGGCGGCAATCAGCCTCATCGCCACCGGCGCCCACATGGCGCCGCCGCACCAGCCTGTGAAGCATTTTCCGGTAGGGCCGCGGCTCTGGCCACAGCTCCCACGCCCGAAGAGCCAGGAGGGAAAGCCATGCCTCGTTGGAAAGCTCTTTGGCAGCCGCTCGCGTGGCCCCACAGCCCGTGGGGCTGCGGGCTTTGCGGCGGCCATCAGACTCAGCGCCACCAGCGCCCTTGTGGCGCCGCCGCACCAGCCTGTGAAGCATTTTCCGGTAGGGCCGCGGCTCTGGCCACAGCTCCCACGCCCGAAGAGCCAGGAGGGAAAGCCGTGCCTCGTTGGAAAGCTCTTTGGCAGCCGCTCGCGTGGCCCCACAGCCCGTGGGGCTGCGGGCTTTGCGGCGGCCATCAGCCTCAGCGCCACCAGCGCCCTTGTGGCGCCGCCGGGCCAGCCTGCGAAGCATTTTCCGGTAGGGCTGTGTCTCTGGCCACAGCTCCCACGCCCGAAGAGCCAGGAGGGAAAGCCGTGCCTCGTTGGAAAGCTCTTTGGCAGCCGCTCGCGTGGCCCCACAGCCCGTGGGGCTGCGGGCTTTGCGGCGGCCATCAGCCTCAGCGCTACAAGCGCCCTCGTGGTACCGCCGGGCCAGCCTGCGAAGCATTTTCCAGTAGGGCCGCGGCTCTGGCCACAGCTCCCACGCCCGAAGAGCCAGGAGGGAAAGCCGTGCCTCGTTGGAAAGCTCTTTGGCAGCCGCTCGCGTGGCCCCACAGCCCGTGGGGCTGCGGGCTTTGCGGCGGCCATCAGCCTCAGCGCCACCAGCGCCCTCGTGGCACTGCCGGGCCAGCCTGCGAAGCATTTTCCGGTAGGGCCGCGGCTCTGGCCACAGCTCCCACGCCCGAAGAGCCAGGAGGGAAAGCTGTGCCTCGTTGGAAAGGTCTTTGGCAGCCGCTCGCATGGCCTCACAGCCCGTGGGGCTGCGGGCTTTGCGGCGGCCGTCACCCTCGGCGCCACCGGCGCCCACATGGTGCCGCCGGGCCAGCCTGCGAAGCATTTTCCAGTAGGTCTGTGTCTCTGGCGACAGCTCCCAAGCCCGAAGAGCCAGGAGGGAAAGCCGTGCCTCGTTGGAAAGCTCTTTGGCAGCCGCTCGCGTGGCCCCACAGCCCGTGGGGCTGCGGGCTTTGCGGCGGCCATCAGACTCAGTGCCACCAGCGCCCTTGTGGCGCCGCCGGGCCAGCCTGCGAAGCATTTTCCGGTAGGGCTGTGTCTCTGGCCACAGCTCCCACGCCCGAAGAGCCAGGAGGGAAAGCCGTGCCTCGTTGGAAAGCACTTTGGCATCCGCTCGCGTGGCCCCACAGCCCGTGGGGCTGCGGGCTTTGCGGCGGCCATCAGCCTCAGCGCCACCAGCGCCCTTGTGGCGCCGCCGGGCCAGCCTGCGAAGCATTTTCCGGTAGGGCCGCGGCTCTGGCCACAGCTCCCACGCCCGAAGAGCCAGGAGGGAAAGCCGTGCCTCGTTGGAAAGCTCTTTGGCAGCCGCTCGCGTGGCCCCACAGCCCGTGGGGCTGCGGGCTTTGCGGCGGCCATCAGACTCAGCGCCACCAGCGCCCTTGTGGCGCCGCCGGGCCAGCCTGCGAAGCATTTTCCGGTAGGGCTGTGTCTCTGGCCACAGCTCCCACGCCCGAAGCGCCAGGAGGGAAAGCCGTGCCTCGTTGGAAAGCTCTTTGGCAGCCGCTCGCGTGGCCCCACAGCCCGTGGGGCTGCGGGCTTTGCGGGGGCCATCAGCCTCAGCGCCACCAGCGCCCTCGTGGCACCGCCGGGCCAGCCTGCGAAGCATTTTCCAGTAGGGCCGCGGCTCTGGCCACAGCTCCCACGCCCGAAGAGCCAGGAGGGAAAGCCGTGCCTCGTTGGAAAGCTCTTTGGCAGCCGCTCGCGTGGCCCCACAGCCCGTGGGGCTGCGGGCTTTGCGGCGGCCATCAGCCTCAGCGCCACCAGCGCCCTCGTGGCACCGCCGGGCCAGCCTGCGAAGCATTTTCCGGTAGGGCCGCGGCTCTGGCCACAGCTCCCACGCCCGAAGAGCCAGGAGGGAAAGCTGTGCCTCGTTGGAAAGGTCTTTGGCAGCCGCTCGAATGGCCTCACAGCCCGTGGGGCTGCGGGTTTGCGGCGGCCGTCAGCCTCATCGCCACCGGCGCCCACATGGTGCCGCCGGGCCAGCCTGCGAAGCATTTTCCAGTAGGTCTGTGTCTCTGGCGACAGCTCCCACGCCCGAAGAGCCAGGAGGGAAAGCCGTGCCTCGTTGGAAACCTCTTTGGCAGCCGCTCGCGTGGCCCCACAGCCCGTGGGGCTGCGGGCTTTCTGGTGGCCGTCAGCCTCGGCGCCACCGGCGCACACGTGGCGCCGCCGCACCAGCCTGCGAAGCATTTTCCGGTAGGGCCGCGGCTCTGGCCACAGCTCCCACGCCCAAAGAGCCAGAAGGGAAAGGCATGCCTCGTTGGAAAGCACTTTGGCAGCCGCTCGCGTGGCCCCACAGCCCGTGGGGCTGCGGGCTTTGCGGCGGCCATCAGACTCAGCGCCACCAGCGCCCTTGTGGCGCCGCCGGGCCAGCCTGCGAAGCATTTTCCGGTAGGGCCGCGGCTCTGGCCACAGCTCCCACGCCCGAAGAGCCAGGAGGGAAAGCCGTGCCTCGTTGGAAAGCACTTTGGCAGCCGCTCGCGTGGCCCCACAGCCCGTGGGGCTGCGGGCTTTGCGGCGGCCATCAGCCTCAGCGCCACCAGCGCCCTTGTGGAGCCGCCGGGCCAGCCTGCGAAGCATTTTCCGGTAGGGCCGCGGCTCTGGCGACAGCTCCCAGGCCCAAGAGCCAGGAGGGAAAGCCGTGCCTCGTTGGAAAGCTCTTTGGCAGCCGCTCGCGTGGCCCCACAGCCCGTGGGGCTGCGGGCTTTGCGGCGGCCATCAGCCTCAGCGCCACAAGCGCCCTCGTGGCACCGCCGGGCCAGTCTGCGAAGCATTTTCCAGTAGGGCCGCGGCTCTGGCCACAGCTCCCACGCCCGAAGAGCCAGGAGGGAAAGCCGTGCCTCGTTGGAAAGCTCTTTGGCAGCCGCTCGCGTGGCCCCACAGCCCGTGGGGCTGCGGGCTTTGCGGCGGCCATCAGCCTCAGCGCCACCAGCGCCCTCGTGGCACTGCCGGGCCAGCCTGCGAAGCATTTTCCGGTAGGGCCGCGGCTCTGGCCACAGCTCCCACGCCCGAAGAGACAGGAGGGAAAGCTGTGCCTCGTTGGAAAGGTCTTTGGCAGCCGCTCGCATGGCCTCACAGCCCGTGGGGCTGCGGGCTTTGCGGCGGCCGTCAGCCTCATCGCCACCGGCGCCCACATGGTGCCGCCGGGCCAGCCTGCGAAGCATTTTCCAGTAGGTCTGTGTCTCTGGCGACAGCTCCCACGCCTGAAGAGCCAGGAGGGAAAGCCGTGCCTCGTTGGAAAGCTCTTTGGCAGCCGCTCGCGTGGCCCCACAGCCCGTGGGGCTGCGGGCTTTGCGGCGGCCATCAGCCTCAGCGCCACCAGCGCCCTTGTGGCGCCGCCGGGCCAGCCTGCGAAGCATTTTCCGGTAGGGCCGCGGCTCTGGCCACAGCTCCCACGCCCAAAGAGCCAGGAGGGAAAGCCATGCCCCGTTGGAAAACACTTTGGCAGCCGCTCGCGTGGCCCCACAGCCCGTGGGGCTGCGGGCTTTGCGGCGGCCATCAGCCTCAGCGCCACCAGCGCCCTTGTGGCGCCGCCGGGCCAGCCTGCGAAGCATTTTCCGGTAGGGCCGCGGCTCTGGCCACAGCTCCCACGCCCGAAGAGCCAGGAGGGAAAGCCGTGCCTCGTTGGAAAGCTCTTTGGCAGCCGCTCGCGTGGCCCCACAGCCCGTGGGGCTGCGGGCTTTGCGGCGGCCATCAGCCTCAGCGCCACCAGCGCCCTCGTGGCACCGCCGGGCCAGCCTGCGAAGCATTTTCCGGTAGGGCCGCGGCTCTGGCCACAGCTCCCACGCCCGAAGAGCCAGGAGGGAAAGCTGTGCCTCATTGGAAAGGTCTTTGGCAGCCGCTCGAATGGCCTCACAGCCCGTGGGGCTGCGGGCTTTGCGGCGGCCGTCAGCCTCATCGCCACCGGCGCCCACATGGTGCCGCCGGGCCAGCCTGCGAAGCATTTTCCAGTAGGTCTGTGTCTCTGGCGACAGCTCCCACGCCTGAAGAGCCAGGAGGGAAAGCCGTGCCTCGTTGGAAAGCTCTTTGGCAGCCGCTCGCGTGGCCCCACAGCCCGTGGGGCTGCGGGCTTTGCGGCGGCCGTCAGCCTCGGCGTCACCGGCGCACACGTGGCGCCGCCGCACCAGCCTGCGAAGCATTTTCCGGTAGGGCCGCGGCTCTGGCCACAGCTCCCACGCCCGAAGCGCCAGGAGGGAAAGCCGTGCCTCGTTGGAAAGCTCTTTGGCAGGCGCTCGCGTGGCCCCACAGCCCGTGGGACTGCGGGCTTTGCGGCGGCAATCAGCCTCAGCGCCACCAGCGCCCTCGTGGCGCCGCCGGGCCAGCCTGCGAAGCATTTTCCGGTAGGGCCGCGGCTCTGGCCACAGCTCCCACGCCCGAAGAGCCAGGAGGGAAAGCTGTGCCTCGTTGGAAAGCTCTTTGGCAGCCGCTCGCGTGGCCCCACAGCCCGTGGGGCTGCGGGCTTTGCGGCGGCCATCAGCCTCAGCGCCACCAGCACCCTTGTGGCGCCGCCGGGCCAGCCTGCGAAGCATTTTCCGGTAGGGCCGCGGCTCTGGCCACAGCTCCCACGCCTGAAGAGCCAGGAGGGAAAGCCGTGCCTCGTTGGAAAGCTCTTTGGCAGCCGCTCGCGTGGCCCCACAGCCCGTGGGGCTGCGGGCTTTGCGGTGGCCGTCAGCCTCATCGCCACCGGCGCACACGTGGCGCCGCCGCACCAGCCTGCGAAGCATTTTCCGGTAGGGCCGCGGCTCTGGCCACAGCTCCCACGCCCGAAGCGCCAGGAGGGAAAGCCGTGCCTCGTTGGAAAGCTCTTTGGCAGGCGCTCGCGTGGCCCCACAGCCCGTGGGACTGCGGGCTTTGCGGCGGCCATCAGCCTCAGCGCCACCAGCGCCCTCGTGGCGCCGCCGGGCCAGCCTGCGAAGCATTTTCCAGTACGTCTGTGTCTCTGGCGACAGCTCCCACGCCCGAAGAGCCAGGAGGGAAAGCCGTGCCTCGTTGGAAAGCTCTTTGGCAGCCGCTCGCGTGGCCCCACAGCCCGTGGGGCTGCGGGCTTTCTGGTGTCCGTCAGCCTCGGCGCCACCGGCGCACACGTGGCGCCGCCTCACCAGCCTGCGAAGCATTTTCCGGTAGGGCCGCGGCTCTGGCCACAGCTCCCACGCCCGAAGAGCCAGGAGGGAAAGCCGTGCCTCGTTGGAAAGCACTTTGCCATCCGCTCGCGTGGCCCCACAGCCCGTGGGGCTGCGGGCTTTGCGGCGGCCATCAGCCTCAGCGCCACCAGCGCCCTCGTGGCGCCGCCGCACCAGCCTGCGAAGCATTTTCCGGTAGGGCCGCGGCTCTGGCCACAGCTCCCACGCCCGAAGAGCCAGGAGGGAAAGCCGTGCCTCCTTGGAAAGCTCTTCGGCAGCCGCTCGCGTGGCCCCACAGCCCGTGGGGCTGCGGGCTTTCTGTTGGCCGTCAGCCTCGGCGCCACCGGCGCACACGTGGCGCCGCCGCACCAGCCTGCGAAGCATTTTCCGGTAGGGCCGCGGCTCTGGCCACAGCTCCCACGCCCGAAGAGCCAGGAGGGAAAGCCATGCCTCGTTGGAAAGCACTTTGGCAGCCGCTCGCATGGCCCCACAGCCCGTGGGGCTGCGGGCTTTGCGGCGGCCATCAGCCTCAGCGCCACCAGCGCCCTTGTGGCGCCGCCGGGCCAGCCTGCGAAGCATTTTCCGGTAGGGCCGCGGCTCTGGCGACAGCTCCCACGCCCGAAGAGCCAGGAGGGAAAGCTGTGCCTCGTTGGAAAGCACTTTGGCAGCCGCTCGCGTGGCCCCACAGCCCGTGGGGCTGCGGGCTTTGCGGCGGCCATCAGCCTCAGCGCCACCAGCGCCCTCGTGGCACCGCCGGGCCAGCCTGCGAAGCATTTTCCAGTAGGGCCGCGGCTCTGGCCACAGCTCCCACGCCCGAAGAGCCAGGAGGGAAAGCCGTGCCTCCTTGGAAAGCTCTTTGGCAGCCGCTCGCATGGCCTCACAGCCCGTGGGGCTGCGGGCTTTGCGGCGGCCGTCAGCCTCATCGCCACCGGCGCCCACATTGTGCCGCCGGGCCAGCCTGCGAAGCATTTTCCAGTAGGTCTGTGTCTCTGGCCACAGCTCCCACGCCCGAAGAGCCAGGAGGGAAAGCCGTGCCTCGTTGGAAAGCTCTTTGGCAGCCGCTCGCGTGGCCCCACAGCCCGTGGGGCTGCGGGCTTTGCGGCGGCCATCAGACTCAGCGCCACCAGCGCCCTTGTGGCGCCGCCGGGCCAGCCTGCGAAGCATTTTCCGGTAGGGCTGTGTCTCTGGCCACAGCTCCCACGCCCGAAGAGCCAGGAGGGAAAGCCGTGCCTCGTTGGAAAGCTCTTTGGCAGCCGCTCGCGTGGCCCCACAGCCCGTGGGGCTGCGGGCTTTGCGGCGGCCATCAGCCTCAGCGCCACCAGCGCCCTCGTGGCACCGCCGGGCCAGCCTGCGAAGCATTTTCCAGTAGGGCCGCGGCTCTGGCCACAGCTCCCACGCCCGAAGAGCCAGGAGGGAAAGCCGTGCCTCCTTGGAAAGCTCTTTGGCAGCCGCTCGCGTGGCCCCACAGCCCGTGGGGCTGCGGGCTTTGCGTCGGCCATCAGCCTCAGCGCCACCAGCGCCCTCGTGGCACCGCCGGGCCAGCCTGCGAAGCATTTTCCGGTAGGGCCGCGGCTCTGGCCACAGCTCCCACGCCCGAAGAGCCAGGAGGGAAAGCTGTGCCTCGTTGGAAAGGTCTTTGGCAGCCGCTCGAATGGCCTCACAGCCCGTGGGGCTGCGGGCTTTGCGGCGGCCGTCAGCCTCATCGCCACCGGCGCCCACATGGTGCCGCCGGGCCAGCCTGCGAAGCATTTTCCAGTAGGTCTGTGTCTCTGGCGACAGCTCCCACGCCCGAAGAGCCAGGAGGGAAAGCCGTGCCTCGTTGGAAAGCTCTTTGGCAGCCGCTCGCGTGGCCCCACAGCCCGTGGGGCTGCGGGCTTTGCGGCGGCCATCAGACGCAGCGCCACCAGCGCCCTTGTGGCGCCGCCGGGCCAGCCTGCGAAGCATTTTCCGGTAGGGCCGCGGCTCTGGCCACAGCTCCCACGCCCAAAGAGCCAGAAGGGAAAGCCATGCCTCGTTGGAAAGCACTTTGGCAGCCGCTCGCGTGGCCCCACAGCCCGTGGGGCTGCGGGCTTTGCGGCGGCCATCAGACGCAGCGCCACCAGCGCCCTCATGGCGCCGCCGCACCAGCCTGTGAAGCATTTTCCGGTAGGGCCGCGGCTCTGGCCACAGCTCCCACGCCCGAAGAGCCAGGAGGGAAAGCTGTGCCTCGTTGGAAAGCTCTTTGGCAGCCGCTCGCGTGGCCCCACAGCCCGTGGGGCTGCGGGCTTTGCGGCGGCCATCAGCCTCAGCGCCACCAGCGCCCTTGTGGCGCCGCCGGGCCAGCCTGCGAAGCATTTTCCGGTAGGGCCGCGGCTCTGGCCACAGCTCCCACGCCCGAAGAGCCAGGAGGGAAAGCCGTGCCTCGTTGGAAAGCTCTTTGGCAGCCGCTCGCGTGGCCCCACAGCCCGTGGGGCTGCGGGCTTTGCGGCGGCCGTCAGCCTCATCGCCACCGGCGCCCACATGGTGCCGCCGGGCCAGCCTGCGAAGCATTTTCCAGTACGTCTGTGTCTCTGGCGACAGCTCCCACGCCTGAAGAGCCAGGAGGGAAAGCCGTGCCTCGTTGGAAAGCTCTTTGGCAGCCGCTCGCGTGGCCCCACAGCCCGTGGGGCTGCGGGCTTTCTGGTGGCCGTCAGCCTCGGCGCCACCGGCGCACACGTGGCGCCGCCTCACCAGCCTGCGAAGCATTTTCCGGTAGGGCCGCGGCTCTGGCCACAGCTCCCACGCCCGAAGAGCCAGGAGGGAAAGCCGTGCCTCGTTGGAAAGCTCTTTGGCAGCCGCTCGCGTGGCCCCACAGCCCGTGGGGCTGCGGGCTTTCTGGTGGCCGTCAGCCTCGGCGCCACCGGCGCACACGTGGCGCCGCCGCACCAGCCTGCGAAGCATTTTCCGGTAGGGCCGCGGCTCTGGCCACAGCTCCCACGCCCGAAGAGCCAGGAGGGAAAGCCATGCCTCGTTGGAAAGCACTTTGGCAGCCGCTCGCGTGGCCCCACAGCCCGTGGGGCTGCGGGCTTTGCGGCGGCCATCAGCCTCAGCGCCACCAGCGCCCTTGTGGCGCCGCCGGGCCAGCCTGCGAAGCATTTTCCGGTAGGGCCGCAGCTCTGGCGACAGCTCCCACGCCCGAAGAGCCAGGAGGGAAAGCTGTGCCTCGTTGGAAAGCTCTTTGGCAGCCGCTCGCGTGGCCCCACAGCCCGTGGGGCTGCGGGCTTTGCGGCGGCCATCAGCCTCAGCGCCACCAGCGCCCTTGTGGCGCCGCCGGGCCAGCCTGCGAAGCATTTTCCGGTAGGGCTGTGTCTCTGGCCACAGCTCCCACGCCCGAAGAGCCAGGAGGGAAAGCCGTGCCTCGTTGGAAAGCTCTTTGGCAGCCGCTCGCGTGGCCCCACAGCCCGTGGGGCTGCGGGCTTTGCAGCGGCCATCAGCCTCATCGCCACCGGCGCCCACATGGTGCCGCCGGGCCAGCCTGCGAAGCATTTTCCAGTAGGTCTGTGTCTCTGGCGACAGCTCCCACGCCTGAAGAGCCAGGAGGGAAAGCCGTGCCTCGTTGGAAAGCTCTTTGGCAGCCGCTCGCGTGGCCCCACAGCCCGTGGGGCTGCGGGCTTTCTGGTGGCCGTCAGCCTCGGCGCCACCGGCGCACACGTGGCGACGCCTCACCAGCCTGCGAAGCATTTTCCGGTAGGGCCGCGGCTCTGGCCACAGCTCCCACGCCCGAAGAGCCAGGAGGGAAAGCCGTGCCTCGTTGGAAAGCACTTTGGCAGCCGCTCGCGTGGCCCCACAGCCCGTGGGGCTGCGGGCTTTGCGGCGGCCATCAGACTCAGCGCCACCAGCGCCCTTGTGGCGCCGCCGGGCCAGCCTGCGAAGCATTTTCCGGTAGGGCTGTGTCTCTGGCCACAGCTCCCACGCCCGAAGAGCTAGGAGGGAAAGCCGTGCCTCGTTGGAAAGCTCTTTGGCAGCCGCTCGCGTGGCCCCACAGCCCGTGGGGCTGCGGGCTTTGCGGCGGCCATCAGCCTCAGCGCCACCAGCGCCCTCGTGGCACCGCCGGGCCAGCCTGCGAAGCATTTTCCAGTAGGGCCGCGGCTCTGGCCACAGCTCCCACGCCCGAAGAGCCAGGAGGGAAAGCCGTGCCTCCTTGGAAAGCTCTTTGGCAGCCGCTCGCGTGGCCCCACAGCCCGTGGGGCTGCGGGCTTTGCGGCGGCCATCAGCCTCAGCGCCACCAGCGCCCTCGTGGCACCGCCGGGCCAGCCTGCGAAGCATTTTCCGGTAGGGCCGCGGCTCTGGCCACAGCTCCCACGCCCGAAGAGCCAGGAGGGAAAGCTGTGCCTTGTTGGAAAGGTCTTTGGCAGCCGCTCGCATGGCCTCACAGCCCGTGGGGCTGCGGGCTTTGGGGCGGCCGTCAGCCTCATCGCCACCGGCGCCCACATGGTGCCGCCGGGCCAGCCTGCGAAGCATTTTCCGGTAGGGCCGCGGCTCTGGCGACAGCTCCCACGCCGGAAGAGCCAGGAGGGAAAGCCGTGCCTCGTTGGAAAGCTCTTTGGCAGCCGCTCGCGTGGCCCCACAGCCCGTGGGGCTGCGAGCTTTCTGGTGGCCGTCAGCCTCGGCGCCACCGGCGCACACGTGGCGCCGCCGCACCAGCCTGCGAAGCATTTTCCGGTAGGGCCGCGGCTCTGGCCACAGCTCCCACGCCCGAAGAGCCAGGAGGGAAAGCCGTGCCTCGTTGGAAAGCTCTTTGGCAGCCGCTCACGTGGCCCCACAGCCCGTGGGGCTGCGGGCTTTGCGGCGGCCATCAGCCTCAGCGCCACCAGCGCCCTTGTGGCGCCGCCGGGCCAGCCTGCGAAGCATTTTCCGGTAGGGCCGCGGCTCTGGCCACAGCTCCCACGCCCGAAGAGCCAGGAGGGAAAGCCGTGCCTCGTTGGAAAGCTCTTTGGCAGCCGCTCGCGTGGCCCCACAGCCCGTGGGGCTGCGGGCTTTGCGGCGGCAATCAGCCTCAGCGCCACCAGCGCCCTCGTGGCGCCGCCGCACCAGCCTGCGAAGCATTTTCCGGTAGGGCCGCGGCTCTGGCCACAGCTCCCACGCCCGAAGAGCTAGGAGGGAAAGCCGTGCCTCGTTGGAAAGCTCTTTGGCAGCCGCTCGCGTGGCCCCACAGCCCGTGGGGCTGCGGGCTTTGCGGCGGCCATCAGACTCAGCGCCACCAGCGCCCTCGTGGCACCGCCGGGCCAGCCTGCGAAGCATTTTCCAGTAGGGCCGCGGCTCTGGCCACAGCTCCCACGCCCGAAGAGCCAGGAGGGAAAGCCGTGCCTCGTTGGAAAGCTCTTTGGCAGCCGCTCGCGTGGCCCCACAGCCCGTGGGGCTGCGGGCTTTGCGGCGGCCATCAGCCTCAGCGCCACCAGCGCCCTCGTGGCACCGCCGGGCCAGCCTGCGAAGCATTTTCCGGTAGGGCCGTGGCTCTGGCGACAGCTCCCACGCCCGAAGAGCCAGGAGGGAAAGCTGTGCCTCGTTGGAAAGGTCTTTGGCAGCCGCTCGCATGGTCTCACAGCCCGTGGGGCTGCGGGCTTTGCGGCGGTAATCAGCCTCAGCGCCACCAGCGCCCACATGGTGCCGCCGGGCCAGCCTGCGAAGCATTTTCCAGTAGGTCTGTGTCTCTGGCGACAGCTCCCACGCCTGAAGAGCCAGGAGGGAAAGCCGTGCCTCGTTGGAAAGCTCTTTGGCAGCCGCTCGCGTGGCCCCACAGCCCGTGGGGCTGCGGGCTTTGCGGCGGCCATCAGCCTCGGCGCCACCAGCGCCCTTGTGGCGCCGCCGGGCCAGCCTGCGAAGCATTTTCCGGTAGGGCCGCAGCTCTGGCGACAGCTCCCACGCCCGAAGAGCCAGGAGGGAAAGCCGTGCCTCGTTGGAAAGCTCTTTGGCAGCCGCTCGCGTGGCCCCACAGCCCGTGGGGCTGCGGGCTTTCTGGTGGCCGTCAGCCTCGGCGCCACCGGCGCACACGTGGCGCAGCCGCGCCAGCCTGCGAAGCATTTTCCGGTAGGGCCGCGGCTCTGGCCACAGCTCCCACGCCCGAAGAGCCAGGAGGGAAAGCCGTGCCTCGTTGGAAAGCACTTTGGCAGCCGCTCGCGTGGCCCCACAGCCCGTGGGGCTGCGGGCTTTGCGGCGGCCATCAGACTCAGCGCCACCAGCGCCCTTGTGGCGCCGCCGGGCCAGCCTGCTAAGCATTTTCCGGTAGGGCCGCGGCTCTGGCCACAGCTCCCACGCCCGAAGAGCCAGGAGGGAAAGCCGTGCCTCGTTGGAAAGCTCTTTGGCAGCCGCTCGCGTGGCCCCACAGCCCGTGGGGCTGCGGGCTTTGCGGCGGCAATCAGCCTCAGCGCAACCAGCGCCCTCGTGGCGCCGCCGCACCAGCCTGCGAAGCATTTTCCGGTAGGGCTGTGTCTCTGGCCACAGCTCCCACGCCCGAAGAGCCAGGAGGGAAAGCCGTGCCTCGTTGGAAAGCTCTTTGGCAGCCGCTCGCGTGGCCCCACAGCCCGTGGGGCTGCGGGCTTTGCGGCGGCCATCAGCCTCAGCGCCACCAGCGCCCTCGTGGCGCCGCCGCACCAGCCTGCGAAGCATTTTCCGGTAGGGCCGCGGCTCTGGCCACAGCTCCCACGCCCGAAGAGCTAGGAGGGAAAGCCGTGCCTCGTTGGAAAGCTCTTTGGCAGCCGCTCGCGTGGCCCCACAGCCCGTGGGGCTGCGGGCTTTGCGGCGGCCATCAGACTCAGCGCCACCAGCGCCCTCGTGGCACCGCCGGGCCAGCCTGCGAAGCATTTTCCAGTAGGGCCGCGGCTCTGGCCACAGCTCCCACGCCCGAAGAGCCAGGAGGGAAAGCCGTGCCTCGTTGGAAAGCTCTTTGGCAGCCGCTCGCGTGGCCCCACAGCCCGTGGGGCTGCGGGCTTTGCGGCGGCCATCAGCCTCAGCGCCACCAGCGCCCTCGTGGCACCGCCGGGCCAGCCTGCGAAGCATTTTCCGGTAGGGCCGCGGCTCTGGCCACAGCTCCCACGCCCGAAGAGCCAGGAGGGAAAGCTGTGCCTCGTTGGAAAGGTCTTTGGCAGCCGCTCGCATGGCCTCACAGCCCGTGGGGCTGCGGGCTTTGCGGCGGTAATCAGCCTCAGCGCCACCAGCGCCCACATGGTGCCGCCGGGCCAGCCTGCGAAGCATTTTCCAGTAGGTCTGTGTCTCTGGCGACAGCTCCCACGCCTGAAGAGCCAGGAGGGAAAGCCGTGCCTCGTTGGAAAGCTCTTTGGCAGCCGCTCGCGTGGCCCCACAGCCCGTGGGGCTGCGGGCTTTGCGGCGGCCATCAGCCTCGGCGCCACCAGCGCCCTTGTGGCGCCGCCGGGCCAGCCTGCGAAGCATTTTCCGGTAGGGCCGCAGCTCTGGCGACAGCTCCCACGCCCGAAGAGCCAGGAGGGAAAGCCGTGCCTCGTTGGAAAGCTCTTTGGCAGCCGCTCGCGTGGCCCCACAGCCCGTGGGGCTGCGGGCTTTCTGGTGGCCGTCAGCCTCGGCGCCACCGGCGCACACGTGGCGCCGCCGCGCCAGCCTGCGAAGCATTTTCCGGTAGGGCCGCGGCTCTGGCCACAGCTCCCACGCCCGAAGAGCCAGGAGGGAAAGCCGTGCCTCGTTGGAAAGCACTTTGGCAGCCGCTCGCGTGGCCCCACAGCCCGTGGGGCTGCGGGCTTTGCGGCGGCCATCAGCCTCAGCGCCACCAGCGCCCTCGTGGCACCGCCGGGCCAGCCTGCTAAGCATTTTCCGGTAGGGCCGCGGCTCTGGCCACAGCTCCCACGCCCGAAGAGCCAGGAGGGAAAGCCGTGCCTCCTTGGAAAGCTCTTTGGCAGCCGCTCGCGTGGCCCCACAGCCCGTGGGGCTGCGGGCTTTGCGGCGGCCATCAGTCTCAGCGCAACCAGCGCCCTCGTGGCGCCGCCGCACCAGCCTGCGAAGCATTTTCCGGTAGGGCTGTGTCTCTGGCCACAGCTCCCACGCCCGAAGAGCCAGGAGGGAAAGCCGTGCCTCGTTGGAAAGCTCTTTGGCAGCCGCTCGCGTGGCCCCACAGCCCGTGGGGCTGCGGGCTTTGCGGCGGCCATCAGCCTCAGCGCCACCAGCGCCGTTGTGGCGCCGCCGGGCCAGCCTGCGAAGCATTTTCCGGTAGGGCTGTGTCTCTGGCGACAGCTCCCACGCCCGAAGAGCCAGGAGGGAAAGCCGTGCCTCCTTGGAAAGCTCTTTGGCGGCCGCTCGCGTGGCCCCACAGCCCGTGGGGCTGCAGGCTTTCTGGTGGCCGTCAGCCTCGGCGCCACCGGCGCACACGTGGCGCCGCTGCACCAGCCTGCGAAGCATTTTCCGGTAGGGCCGCGGCTCTGGCCACAGCTCCCACGCCCGAAGAGCCAGGAGGGAAAGCCGTGCCTCGTTGGAAAGCTCTTTGGCAGCCGCTCGCGTGGCCCCACTGCCCGTGGGGCTGCGGGCTTTGCGGCGGCCATCAGACTCAGCGCCACCAGCGCCCTTGTGGCGCCGCCGGGCCAGCCTGCGAAGCATTTTCCGGTAGGGCTGCGGCTCTGGCCACAGCTCCCACGCCCGAAGAGCCAGGAGGGAAAGCCGTGCCTCGTTGGAAAGCTCTTTGGCAGCCGCTCGCGTGGCCCCACAGCCCGTGGGGCTGCGGGCTTTGCGGGGGCCGTAAGCCTCGGCGCCAGCGGCGCCCACATGTCGCCGCCGCGCCAGCCTGCGAACTATTTTCCGGTAGGGCCGAAGCTCTGGCGAGAGCTCCCACACCGAAAGAGCCAGGAGGGAAAGCCGTGCCTCGTTGGAAAGCTCTTTTGCAGCCGCTCGCGTGGCCCCACAGCCCGTGGGGCTGCGGGGTTTCTGGTGGCCGTCAGCCTCGGCGCCACCGGCGCCCACGTGGCGCCGCTGCACCAGCCTGCGAAGCATTATCTGGTAGGGCCGCGGCTCTGGCCACAGCTCCCACGCCCGAAGAGCCAGGAGGGAAAGCCGTGCCTCGTTGGAAAGCTCTTTGGCAGCCGCTCGCGTGGCCCCACAGCCCGTGGGGCTGCGGGCTTTCTGGTGGCCATCAGACTCAGCGCCACCAGCGCCCTTGTGGTGCCGCCGCGCCAGCCTGCGAAGCATTTTCCGGTAGGGCTGCGTCTCTGGCGACAGCTCCCACGCCCGAAGAGCCAGGAGGGAAAGCCGTGCCTCGTTGGAAAGCTCTTTGGCAGCCGCTCGCGTGGCCCCACAGCCCGTGGGGCTGCGGGCTTTGCGGCGGCCATCAGCCTCAGCGCCACCAGCGCCCTCGTGGCGCCGCCGCACCAGCCTGCGAAGCATTTTCCGGTAGGGCTGCGGCTCTGGCCACAGCTCCCACGCCGGAAGAGCCAGGAGGGAAAGCCGTGCCTCGTTGGAAAGCTCTTTGGCAGCCGCTCGCGTGGCCCCACAGCCCGTGGGGCTGCGGGCTTGGCGGCGGCCATCAGACTCAGCGCCACCAGCGCCCTTGTGGTGCCGCCGCGCCAGCCTGCGAAGTATTTTCCGGTAGGGCCGCAGCTCTGGCCACAGCTCCCACGCCCGAAGAGCCAGGAGGGAAAGCCGTGCCTCGTTGGAAAGCTCTTTGGCAGCCGCTCGCGTGGCCCCACAGCCCGTGGGGCTGCGGGCTTTGCGGCGGCAATCAGCCTCTGCGCCACCAGCGCCCATGTGGCGCCGCCGCGCCAGCCTGCGAAGCATTTTCCGGTATGGCTGCAGCTCTGGCGACAGCTCCCACGCCGGAAGAGCCAGGAGGGAAAGCCGTGCCTCGTTGGAAAGCTCTTTGGCAGCCGCTCGCGTGGCCCCACAGCCCATGGGGCTGCGGGCTTTGCGGCGGCAATCACCCTTAGCGCCACCGGCGCCCACGTGGTGCCGCCGCGCCAGCCTGCGAAGCATTTTCCGGTAGGGCCGCGGCTCTGGCGACAGCTCCCACGCCGGAAGAGCCAGGAGCGAAAGCCGTGCCTCGTTGGAAAGCTCTTTGGCAGCCGCTCGCGTGGCCCCACAGCCCGTGGGGCTGCGGGCTTTGCGGCGGCCATCAGACTCAGCCACACTAGCGCGCTCGTGGCTCCGCCGCACCAGCCTGTGAAGCATTTTCCGGTAGGGCCGTGGCTCTGGCGACAGCTCCCACGCCCGAAGAGCCAGGAGGGAAAGCCGTGCCTCGTTGGAAAGCTCTTTGGCAGCCGCTCGCGTGGCCCCACAGCCCGTGGGGCTGCGGGCTTTGCGGCGGCAATCAGCCTCAGCGCCACCAGCGCCCTCGTGGCACCGCCGCACCAGCCTGCGAAGCATTTTCCGGTAGGGCTGCGGCTCTGGCCACAGCTCCCACGCCCAAAGAGCCAGGAGGGAAAGCCGTGCCTCGTTGGAAAGCTCTTTGGCAGCCGCTCGCGTGGCCCCACAGCCCGTGGGGCTGCGGGCTTTGCGGCGGCCATCAGCCTCAGCGCCACCAGCGCCCTTGTGGCACCGCCGGGCCAGCCTGCGAAGCATTTTCCGGTAGGGCTGTGTCTCTGGCGACAGCTCCCACGCCCGAAGAGCCAGGAGGGAAAGCCGTGCCTCGTTGGAAAGCTCTTTGGCAGGCGCTCGCGTGGCCCCACAGCCCGTGGGGCTGCGGGCTTTGCGGCAGCCATCAGACTCAGCGCCACCAGCGCCCTTGTGGCGCCGCCGCGCCAGCCTGCGAAGCATTTTCCGGTAGGGCTGCGTCTCTGGCGACAGCTCCCACGCCCGAAGATCCAGGAGGGAAAGCCGTGCCTCGTTGGAAAGCTCTTTGGCAGCCGCTCACGTGGCCCCACTGCCTGTGGGGCTGCGGGCTTTGCGGCGGCCGTCAGCCTCGGCGCCACCAGCGCCCACGTGGCGCCGCCGCGCCAGCCTGCGAAGCATTTTCCGGTACGTTACTTCCGGGTGGTCACGTGGGGAGCGGCGTCTGCCGGCCGCGTTTCCGTCGGGCGGGAGGATGGTAGGCGGCCCCCGCTCCCGGGACGGACCCCCCCCCGCTCCCGGGACGGTCCCCCCCCCCCCCCGCGTCCCCCCGCCGCGTCCCCGGGCTCCCAGGCCGGCCCCGGCCCTGCCCAACCCGTCTTCCGGCTCGGACCCCCCCGCTCTAGGGACGGTTCCCCCCCCGCGTCCCGTCCCCGGGCTCCCAGGTTGGCCCCGGCCCCGGCCCCCCCCCCGCGTCCTCCGCCTCGGACCCCCCCTCCCTTCCCCCCTCGCACCCCCCCCCATCGGGACGGTTCTCCCCCCGCGTCCCCGGGTTCCCGGGCCGGCCCCCCCCTGCTCCCGGGCCGGCATCCCCCCGCTCCCGGGCCGGCGTCCCCCCGCTCCCTGTTCCTTTGCGAGGAGACGGGCCCCGGCCCTCCTCCCCAGCCGAGGCACTGCCGGCAGATGTCCTCCCCCCGTCTTGTTCCCGACAGCGGCGGCCGCCCCTGGCTGCGCTTGGTCGCCTCTCGATGCAGGTGCCAGGAGCATCCAGGTGGGGAAAGCAGCGTCTCCAGGAGCTCCTGCTGCAGGTGGGGCTCCTGCTGGGGCCAGTGGTCGGGGAACTGCTGCCCCTTCTCTTTCTCTCCCGGAGGCCGCGGTTGTCCGCTCCTCCCCAGGGTTGTCGTGGGCTGCCTTTGCCACAGACTTGCCTGGGCTGTCTCCGTTCAGCCCCGTTCTCCCTCCTGGTGTGGGCGACCTGGGACTGGTGGACGTTTACTGGCTTTGAACAGGAGCTGCTGTGGGTGAAGCTTAAGATGCTTGAAAAACGTGAAACAGCCAGAGAACAACATCAAGGTGATTCAGCCAGAAGGTGCTTCCTGCGGCAGGGAAGAGACAGCCAAGCATTTCTGGGTGAGGAAGGGTCCCCTCTGAGTTGTCCTCAGCAGACCAGATTGCTGATATGTACCGCAGGGTCCGTACGCGTATCCAAAATCACGGTATGGCCATGGGGAAGGGTTGTGTGCGTGCAAGGCTACACATCTGGGAAGCTTCATATCGCAAGAGCTGTAAGACACAGCTGTGTTCTCTTAGGTGGAGGATGGTCAAGTGACCAGCGCTGCAGAAGAGGAAGGGACAGAGAAAGAGAGAGGCACCTGAACTGGAAAATTCTGTGGGCAGCGCTGAAAGCAGGAGCTGCGGTGAGTCCCAGGCTTTGGGGCCGTGTCCCACTCGTCAGGAGCCTCCGTTGGCTGCAGTCTTCACAGACCTTCACGAAAGAAGGACGCTTTAGATTGCCACCTAGCTTTACGCCAGAAGTTTTTTTCCTGTCTTGGCAGAATGCCAGCTGCCAGCGTTTCTCCGTGGTCGCCCTTCCTTCTGCCGTGATGGTACAGGACAGACGGAAAGAATCCGGAGTGCTCTGCGAGTACGAGGTGCGTCTGCGATGCGCGTCTGCTTTTTTCCTGAGGTACTTGTAGTGTGGACTCTGAAGTTAACGGGAAGGATGTGCCAGCACTCCTCCTATAGTTTTTCTGTGAAATATTTTAACAAAATCCTTGTCGCTTCCCGCTGTCAGGAAAGAGGGGAGGGTAAGTGACTTCAGATTTGTAAATTCTCAGCGGCACGGACTAAGGTGAGATAAATCTCAAGGTCCATACAGAAACATTTATTAGCTTACCAAAATGGTTAGTATAGATCTTAAGAAGCCCACGATAATTGGTTAGGTATATAAAAAATTATGGCAGGTGTTGGGGTGTACATTGTGTTAGTTAACACCAGGTGTAGGACAACTTACGGCAAGCGGTGCTTAAGGTCTTACTTAAGGTCATCACTTCACAGCTCTAACTGTTACTTAACAATTCCAAGAGAAAAGAGAAACTGAGGGACAGAGAGAGGAAAAGACAGAGAAAAAGACAGAGATAAAGAGATCGCGGGTCCTGGTTCCAGCGTCTTTTTCAGGGATTCTTCCCAGGCATAATCTTCTTCTTTCTTGGGAAGAATCTTCCCAGGCACTATCTATTTCTTTTGTTTCTTTTTTGTTCCCTCCGGGCACTTGTTTTCCCCTTTTACGTTTGCTGAATCAGCACGGTCCGCCCTCCTTGCTGAGGACGGGCTCAGCTCAGGTTTCTCCCTTCTCCCCGGTGACGTGTGCCATGATTTGGGTGGAGAGACGAGTGCCATGGTCACACATGTTTAGCGTGATCTCTGTAATCTTCATTAGCACATGCAGGGCGTGCGCTTTCACGTGCGTTTCGCGGATAATGAAGCAAAGGTCACTCATGGGACACAACGGCCTCGAGAACTGAGAACGAGCGAGCTCACGGCACGAGTGGCAGAACCGACCTGTCTTCACAAGACAGTTCTCCCACACTTTCAGCCGCCAGAAGTGTGAGCCTCATCAGCTGTTTGAAGGCCAGGCCTGCGTTATTTATTTCCTTGCGAGTGTTTGAGGCGTTCCACTGAAGGCTTGGAGGGGCTCCTGCCCCTCGGCAGGGAATTTACAGTCCGTCCCTCACAATCCTAAAAACAAAATAAAGTCTGTCCTGGAGCACGTTACGCCTCTGCAAAGCTTACTTCCCTCCATTTATTTTTCTCTTCCTGAAAGCATATTCTTCTCTTTCTGGGTGCTCACTGTCAAACGATACTGTGAAAATAATTCTGTACTAGAAGAGGGAAGGAACTGTTTGTAAGAGTTCACATGTCCAGAAGAAGCAGGCTTTGCTTTCACGATAAAAACTTTATGCTTTCTCAGTCAATAAGTCTTTAAAATATTTCACAGCGGTACTCGAAAACCTCACTGAGATACTGGCATCTGTCCTAAAGGCGATTGAGGTCAAAGAGGAGACATGGACAAAACGGGACAAACGGGCATCGCCTCTCTGTGTTCTCCAGGCTTTGCCCGTGAAGCATCAGCAGCGTTTAACTCGTGACGGCGAATCCTGTGGTTTTGGTTGTGGTTTTGGTGAGTTACAGCTTCAACAATGTCCTTTTTCTGTAACCTCGGGAGGAAGTTCATTTCCTTCCGCAGGCCCAAGTGCCGCGCGTCTCCCCCCAGTTGCTGGCATCGCCGGCCTTTGGGTTCTCGGTTGGAACAGTCGAGATACCATAAAAACGCGTTCCTCTGCGCCTTCAGCACAGCCAAAAGCATTCGCGAATCTGCCAGTCCTTTTTGGTAGCCCTACGGATCGCGGCGCCGGCGATTTGATTCCCCGCCCCCAAAAGTAAAACCATTTGGAGGAGTTTTTTCTCTCACTGATTTTTCTATGTTAAATGAAGCTAAAAAAAAAAAAGTGAGAGTTGTATAATCGACAAACTGACTTGCGTAGTTTAAACTGCAGCCGCCTAAACGGCTGTAGTGTACAATTTATGAGGTGTACCTGGGCAGTTAGGTATTTGTTCGAAATGTTTAAAAGGAGAGACAACTGAATGTTACGCGGTTTTCCCCCCGTTTTTTTGGCAGAGTGCTCTGAAGTACTTTACTTCTGTCTGGCTTTCAGTGCCGCCTTTTCCCGGCAGCCAGTAGTGTCTCTCTCGGGCAGCGCCGCTGCCCCGATGTCCCTCCTCCTCCTCGTGTAGCACACAAAAAACCCCCCGTGGTCAAATCACAGCTGTGTATTTTGGAGACGGAAAGTTTAATAGTATCCGTTCACAGCTGTGCAAGTTAAATTAGCGCCGAAGGAAAGCCAAGTACTTTCACAGGGTAAGTATTTTCACTGGGTGGATGTAAACTTCATGCACACCTTCTCAGTGAAAGGGAAAGGGCCAGGTGTTTCCCAGCACCAGCCGGAGGGTTCGCCCTTATGCTAAGAACGTGTTCAAAATGGCACTGATTAGTCTTAATCCTGACTTTTAAGAGTTCAGATGGCGCTGGCTTTTGAAGGCTGTGCTGTATTTCGAGCTGAGCTGTTTCCCCAGCTCCTGTCCCGTCCCTCCGTCTGACGGAACTCCTCTGCTCTCTTCTGTGCTGTTTTTTTGGGATGCTGAGCTATAATTGGGGATTTTTGTTTTCCAGGTGCCTCGTCGTAGGCGTCTCGTGCTGCTCGAGAGATGCCCCAGCCCAGGTTTGCAGCCGGTGGCGGAGCCCCCCTGAGGAGAAGGGGCCAGCCCTGGGTCTGGGCGTTTTAAGCCTTTTTTTGGGGTGAATAGAAGGGTGTCTGTGTGTGTGTGTCTTGGGGGGTGATGGTGTCATTTGGGGCACCCCGATGTCACTGGGGCAGCGATGATGCAGCAGAGGAGCAGGTGAGTGGGAGATGGGGGGGGGTTACGTGGAGTTGCCCCCCCAAAAGAAGTGGGTCGCGGCCCCAGAATGTCTGAAAATTCTTGGGATGCATTAAAAAATGTGAAAACCTGTAACTATGGGCAGGAGGCGTTGAAATAGGGAATGAGAAATATACATATATATAAATTATGTATGTAAAAGTTCAAAATAAAAACCTCTGTCTCTAAGGATTCTGTGATTCTGTGTTATATGAAAGATCCTAGAATATAAAAATACTTAGATGCGTTTATAAAAAGATATTAGTGTCAAACTAGGTGTGTAGGCAGACAGCCTAAATAGATATTCGGTATCAAAAGCGTTAACGTAGGAAACGGGCAACGGAAATTCCCTAAACGTACAGATGTGTGTCAATACCGGAGCGGGTGCTGCCGCCTGGCGGCTGAAGGCGCGTCCTGCAGGTGGGGGGCGGCGCATGCGCAGTGCCCGCGCCTCCCGGCCCCCCTCGGCCCCCGCCGCCGGCGCCGCGTGGGTTCCGCAGCTCGTGCGCAGGCGCGGCTTCACGGAGGCCCGTCCGGCCGCAGTCTCAAGAGAGCGGCGGCCGGAGGGCAAACCAGGACCGCCGGGACTCTGGCGAGCTCCGCGCCACCTGGAGCGGCATCGGTGCCGCCCGCCCGGCCTCCAGAGCAGCCATCGGCCCCTCCGCATCGGCTCTTACGCGTTACCGCGGCCCCGTCAGTGCCCGGCAGTTTTCCGGGTTTCCATCTACGTGACCCCGCGGTCCTCCACGACCCCGGAAGTGCCCCCTCAGTCCTCCGACGCGCGTCTCCGTGGCACTTCGGTCCTCCAGGACCCCGGAAGTGCCCCCTCAGTCCTCCGACGCGCGTCTCCGTGGCACTTCGGTCCTCCAGGTCTCCGGAAGTGCCCCCTCAGTCCTCCGACGTGCGTCTCTATGGCACTTCGGTCCTCCAGGACCCCGGAAGTGCCCCCTCAGTCCTCCGACGCGCATCTCTATGGCACTTCGGTCCTCCAGGAGCCCGTAAATGCTCATAAGTCTTCTGGAAATCATATGCTTCCAACACTCTTCCAAAACGATAAAACACGATTATCAGTTAACCACAAAAATATCTGAAGATCGCAAAAATAATGCAACCCCTGCAGAGCTCTCTTCTCCACAGCAACAACTGGACAGAAATCACACAAAAGCGGTAAGAGAATCACCAGAGGTTGGTCCCAAACGGAAATAAAAAGGGGAGGTGCTTCGCCTGCTGGGAACTTAAGACAGGAGAAGCGAAGCTTCACGTGTTCTGGGGGTTCGCCCTGCCCCTTTCCCAGGGGATTGTGGGAAGGGCGGTGGGCGGGGCCTGAGGGCGGTGGGCGGGGCCCGGGGTACATGAGCCCCAGCCCGGGCTCAGGAGCTCATTCTGCTGCTGGGCCCCGTGGGGTGGGTGCTCTGCTGGTCCCTTGCTTTGCTGCAGCTTTGGGACAGGCTCAGCTGTTTGGGCAGGCGTGTTTCGGCATTTAGGGAGGCAGAGGTGAGAAGGCTGAGCTGAGACCTTCGGGAGCAGTAAACATCCAGCTGCCTGTATGGTAGAAAGTTGACTGCTATGCTCCTTTTTTTTCGGGTCATAACTTTGTGATGAGTGTTTAGGGGGTGCCCAGATGGTTTAATAGTATGCTTTTCTTTGTTCTAGGAGCACTGCATTTTCCTAGAATTTCTGACTTTATTGAATATAGAACTGTGGGTTTTTCACCAGTTTTGCAGTATGCTGTGTAAATTGCTGATATTGTTTCTCTTAATTGGGTTGATGATGAGATTATCTTATGGGGGTTAGGGTGAGCGTTTTGTATGCATCTGCATATATGGCACTATCATTTCTCAAGAAAGCAGCAGGGATGTAAGGCATAGCGTCGTTCAGGGTATGGCATGGCTCATCACCTTTCCCCGTTGCCCATGGAGTGCCACGGTGTCCCTAGAGTTTTTGCAGCGGGCAGCAGGCCCCTCATAGATTGTGTCAGGACATTATTTGTTTTGTGGGTCTGATGCAGAGCCCAGAGTCTGTGGGAAGACAGAAGATAGGAGGTGCCTGCCAAACGCAGGGCACAGCTCAGAAGAGCTGCTCCTGAGAAGCAGCCGGCGTAGGGGGTTCAGGGTTGCAAATACAGGATGGGAGCTGTCAGGAAGAAGTGAGGCTCCTTCCCTGACGGTTGAGGAGAAGAGAAGGGGTTTCTAAAGTTTTGGCGCTGGGGGCTGGCTAGGAAAAGGAGGTGGGTTCATCAGTCTCTGTCATATCGGTTTTGCATTTGGATTTGGGTGTCGACAGGGTCTGGTCTGTTCTAGTCTCTTGCATTTGAGGTGAGCTGGACAGTGTGGAGGAGGAGCACGGGACTGGTGATTTTGCAGAAATGCAATGGTAATTTTGTGTTTGTTGGTATCTTAGGTGCCATAAATAATTGTTGCTGCAGCCTCCGACTGGAATCGACGTGAAGCAGGTGAGTGGATTGCCATGGCACCTCTGAGGATGAGGGTGTTGTGGAAGAGGTTGGCATCTACTGTCATGGTGGTCACTGCTGGAGCTGTGATTTCTTTTTGTTTTGCTGATGAAGAGGAACATGGTGACTGCAGGAACACATCAGTTAGCTGTTTGTTGTGTTTTTTTTTGTCAAGGATGAATTCAGACCACTGGCCCTCTGAAAGCGAAGTAGAGGGACAGGTGCTGGAGGGGGGCCAAGGTTGACAGTTTCAGGGAGGAGTTTTAAAGTCAGGCTAGAGCAGAGGGCTATGCGGGAGCAGTCTCCTCTGAGTAGGTAAAGGGAGTGGGTTACTTTTCAGCACAAAGCTAGTGTGTGCTGGGCAGGGCAGTTCTGGCCTGTGTCTTTGGTTGTGTAGTTTGTGCACTCTGTCTTCTGTGTCTTAGACTTTCCTTAGGTTTTGGTGTCCTTATTTCTCTTTGCACTCAAGGAGCACAGCATGTGCCTCGGGCACCACCTGTAGGGTCTCAAATGCCTGTGCTAATTGGCAGAGTGCCCAATGGGCACTTCTTTTCTTGCATAACAATTTTAAAGCGCAGATAGGACTTGCCTCTCAGGAGTTTCTGAATGGTCCTCTTCTGCAGCGTCGTTCCCGGCTGCCTGAGCAGCTCTCTTCTCTGAGCCCTAGCAGTTCTAGCCACCTGCTGTTATGCACTGGGATTTCTTCCCTGCATCCTTACGTTCTCGGGTCTTGAAGCCATGCTTCCTGCACATACGTCATCTCCGTTTTGACAGGAACTTCTTGGAATGGTCCGTTACATTTGACTCTTTTATGGCTTGGCTGTAGAGCCTGGTCGTGTCAGCGCTGCAGCCCTGTCGCTCTTCTTGCCCGACAGCGTCTCTTGTCTGAAAGTCGCTCTTCTTGTGGAGAGTTTTCTCTCATCTTGGAGTCACGTTGTCTCTAGTGCTGTGTGGTGTTGGGCTGCACGTGGGTGTGTTTGGCTTGGAGCTGCGCTGGCTGGGGCTGTAGAGTCAGGGCTAGGGGGAACAGCAGTAAGAGTGTATGGTTAATACGTTGATCTAATGAGACTGTTGAGGCCAAGGTGGTACAGTCAACTCCCATCAAGTTAGCCATCAGCAGGTGGTGTGGGCAGCTCTTTAATTAAGGGTTTTTTTGGGATGAGCAGAGCTGTGTGGGAGGGGCTGTTCAGCAGTAGTGAAGCAGACTGCATCTCAAAGATGTTAAAGCTGCTTTGTGTGGGGTGTGATGTTTGTGTAGTTTGGTTTTTTTTAATGTCAGGCTGTAATTGTACTCCAGATGGTATTTCTAAGTCAAAAGAAGACCTTTTCCGGGGGGGTGTGGGTTGTCACACTGGGTCTCCCCCAAAAGAGGCAGTTCACAACCTAAAAATGCCTGAAAATTCATGGGGGGAATGTGTGTTTAAAAATGGAATAAAACCTGTCTATATGGGCATGAGGCATTGAAATAAAGAAGAATTTCTCATTTTTATACCTATTGTAAAATATGAGTTTATGTATATAAATTTGTTTTTGTTCTAGCTACTTAGATGTTAATTAGGGTGCTTTATGCAGGTTCAGGAAGTACATGACTTGTAATTCCATGCTTTTTTGTTGCTTTCTGTATTTTGGGACTCAAGTAGTGCTGTTGAGTAACAAGTCAAAATGAGATTATCAATATGACTTTAAATTGCTAGCAATTTACAATAAATAACTTATTTCACAGAGGAAAATGTTTTTGAGAAAGTTTTCTCATAGAATCTGATTCTGTTTTGTTATTCACTCCCATCCAAAAAGGGGTTCTGGCAGAAGTTCGTTAGTACACACGGTCTTGCTAGAAATAAGGAATGACCCCATAGTAATAGATTGTGTTTGGGTTTGTATTTTTTTTTGAAGGACACTCAAGTACATAAATTTTAATAATAATGTTATCATTGCATTGAATAAGCTACTTTTCTATAGAGGTAAGTCTGATGTTTATTTTTTTTCTATTTACATTCCATAAAAAAATAACTTAATTGCTCACCTGGACACATCATTGATGCAATAGGTGTAGCTGCAAGGGAGGAGCAGATAATGCTTTTTCTATCAAGGGTCACTCTTCACTACTTTGTAAATGGTAAACTTAAAGTGAATAACAACACCTGCTGCACCTTCAGGTGCTTTTATGCTTCTGGGGGTTGGCCCCACCCTTTACCCAGGGGATTGTGGGAAAGGTGGTGGGTGGGGCCTGAGGGCCTCAGGTGGGGCCGGGGGTATATGAGCCACAGCTTCAGGGCAGGACCTTGTTCTGCTGCTGGTCTTTTCCAGGGTCAGAGCTCTGGAGCTTCTTAAGTGTTGTTTTGGAGCTTGTGCAGCTGTTCGGGAAGGCTTGTTTTAGCATTTAAACTAGTGTAGGTAAGACATCAGAGGTAAGACTTCTCAATGTAAGGGTGGTTGCCATAGAAAGTGGAGTTGTATGTTATCTTTTTTTTTTTCCCCCCCCATATCTTTAGTTTTGTAGGGAGCATTTGGTTTGTTTAAATGGCTTAATAGTATGTATCTTTTTTTTTTGCTTATGGCAGGTGGCGTGTTTTACTATAATTTCTGACTTTATTGAAGATAAAATCTTGTGTTTTTTTCCAATTTTGATGTACACTATGTTAGTTGGTGTTTTTATTAGTCTTAATTGTGTGTGTTATGAGATACTGGAGTAGGATTTAGGGTGAGTGTTTTGTACATATCTATATATTGAGTTTGTTTGTTTTGAGGAAGCAGCAGGGATGGCTCATCATTTTCCCCCAGAGCATGCAGGGTATCACGGTGGCCCTGAAGCTTTTGCGGGAGGCTACCAGTAGGTTCTGTAACTGTTTTCCCGGCTTTCCAGGTCTGTAGCAGAGCCTGGAGTCTCTATGAAGGCGGAAGACAGGAGGTGCCTGCCAAACACAGGGCAGGGCTCAGAACAGCAGGTCCTGAGGAGCAGTTGGAAAATAAGGGGCAGGAGTTGTGGGGAAGCAGTGGGCCTCCTTCCCTGATGGTTCAGGAGGGGGATGGCTAGGAAAGGGAGGCGGGTTCATGTGTCTTTCTCAAACCAGTTTTGTAATTGGGTTTGGTCGTTGATGGTATCTAGTCTACTCTAGGCTCTCGCATTTGAGGCAAGACAGATAGTATTGAGGAGGAGCACAGGACTGGTGGTTTGGCAGAAGTGCGGTGCAAATGCTGTGTTTCTTGGTATCTTAGGTGCCGTGAATAACTGTCGCTACAGTATCCGACTCTAGAATCTGTGTGGAGCAGGCAATCAGACTGCATCAGCATTCAGGAGGCTTGAGGGGTTTTGTGGAGGAGGTCATCATCTCCCCTCAGGATGCTTATTGCTGGTGTTGTGGCTGCTTTTGTGATGACTTTCTCTTTTCCTTTTCCTTTTGCAGAGGAAGAGTAAGCCGGTGACTGCAGGAACGTATCGGATGGTTGTGTTTTGTGGACTATGTTGAGGATGGAATCAGATGCTAGCCCTCCAAAAGCCAAGTTGAGAGACCAGCACTGGAGAGGGGTGGAGGCTGACAATTGTGTAATGGGGTCTTTGACGTTAGTGTAGGGGGGAGGGCTGTTCTGGGGCACAGTCTCCTTTGGGCAGGTAAACGATGTAGCTTACTGTCCAGTGTGATGTTAGCGCATCCTAGGCAGGGCAGTTGCAGCCTGTGTGTGTTGTCGTGTCGTTCGTGTGGTCTGTGTTTTGCATCCTAGACCCTTTTTTTTGGGTCTCGAGATCATCTTTAAGCTCCAGGAGCACGGAATGTGCATTGGGTGCCATCCTTATGGTGTCGAACACCTGCACCCGTGGGTGTAGCACCAACCGTCTGCCTCTCTTCTTGCATTAGCATCTTAAAGCGTGCATCGGTCTTGCATCTTGGAACTTTCTGGATGGCCCGCTTCAGCGACTGGGGCTTCTTCCCTGTGTCGTTAAGTTCTTAGGTCTTGAAGCTAGGCTTCCTGCGTGTCCATCTTGTCAGGCTCAACAGTCCCTTCTCAGGAACTGTGAAGTTCTACACTTTGTTTCAGGGGGTTCTGTGGAGCCTCTTCACATTGTCTCCATCACAGTCCTGCAGGCTGTCTTGCCCGATGATGACTTTGGTCCCAGTGTCATCCTTCTTGCTGAGAGTTTTCTCTCATCCTTGAGGCGCGTCGTTCGTTGTGTTCTGTGTAGCGTCAGTCTGTGTGTGTTTGGCTTGGGGCTGCCCTGCCTGGGTGTGTAGCGTCCAGGGTAGGCAGAATCACGACAGCAGTCTGTAGTGAATATGAGGATCTGTCTAGACCCAGGCAAAGGTTGCTCAGTCGTCTCGAATTGATTAGCTTTCGAGAGGCTGTGTGGACGGGTGTTTCATTAGTGGGCGCTGGCATAAGCGGAGACAAGTTGGAGAGGGTGTTCATGGCTAGTGAAGGGGACAGTATCTCAAAGATGGTAAACCTGCATTGTGTGGGGTGTAATGTTTGCAGGCGTCTCTTCTTTGGATGACAGGCTGTAGTTGGACTTATGTGAACAGGGTTCCTAAGTAGAAACAAGACCTTTGGAATTAAGCTACTGCTCTGCATTAGGGTAATGTTTGATGTTGGTGTGTTGCTTTTTTTTCAGATGCAGAGAGATGAGGTGGCCAGGGATACACAGGGGAGCTGATGGGGGTGCAGGACAAAGGTGGCTGAGCCCGAGGTCTTAAAGGGAAGGTGTGACCGGCGGCTCCATGAATACATTTGGCCACTTCTTCTTTTTTTCATGTGAATGTCAGGTTACGTAGCCATGTGTGGAAGTGCTGGTCTGAGGTACAACAGAACTGGCGTTGTTTGCAGTCACTTTACTTTTCAGGTAAGTCTCTTCCAATGAAGTGAACTCTCTGAAAAATAATGACGTATTTTTCAGGTAGTATCTGCCTTCAGAGCACCAAGAACTTATATTTACACTTAATGCGAAGGGATGCCATGCAGAGAGGCTCTTGCTTATACTTATTCCTACAACAGCACAGCCCAGCTAACTTTTATATATGCCCTGTTGGAGGGTTGGAAGCAGAAAAGCGTAGAGGGGTTGTACCCATAGTGAAGAGTAGACGGGACCGGTGACCCGAATCTGACTGATAGGGTATTCCATCCCATCCTCATCACGCTCAGTATAAAAGCAGAGGGATCAAAGGGGTCGGTACCTGTTGTCTGGCCTCTGAAGACTCCTCTGTCTGTTCATTGTCCTTTGACCTCGATCCGTGCATTTATACAACCAGGTCCGGAGTCTGGTTCCAGTCTGTCACGGAGTCTGGTTCCGGACTTTGCCAGTGAAGCAGCGGTCATCCTGGGAGCTCTGTATCGGATTGTGTATGTCCTGTATATATTTAATTGTTTTCTTGTTACTGTTGTCTTTTCTCAGTATTATTTTGCTGTTAAGATTTCATTACAGTTCAGTTTATCTTTCAGTCCCTAAGTCTCTCTCTCTTGTTCTTTTCTGCCTCAGGAGAGAAGTTAAAAGGGAGCACGTGTCACTTGTTTTACTGCATGGCCTAAGGCACAACAGCAATGATGACAGACAGGGCACCGGAGCAGACTCGGCCGAGGAGAGCGGCGGCCCCAAGCCTTGGTTCTTTCTCAGCCACTGCATTACAGGCGGCACACAAGCCTCTGCTTGCACTCTGTCTGTCTGTCGGTCCGATCCAGAACACAGTTCTGGCAAAGTCGGATAATATGCGTCGTCTTGCTAGAAATGCTGTATGACTCGTTGTGGGGTTTCTTTTACAAGGAAACTAAAGCACATTGAGTCTTGATAAAAATATTGTTATTGTGCTTCATGATCTTCTGGCCTATTTAGGTTAGGATGATGTCTTTCTCTTTATGTCTACGCCCTGCAAAAGTTTAATTAAGTTTACTTACCTACCGGGCCCTGTTGCTGACACAGTTGATGTAGTTGTAATAAAAGAGCACATATTGTCCGTTCCTCTAAGGGTCGCTTTCTCCGTTTTGGTGTTTTGCATGCTGTACTTCTCAGGCCTGTGAGGAAAGGAGCAGCTTTTCCTCTGGCAGGCTCTATGCCTTGTGGAGGTCAGCCAGGCCCTTTCCCAGGTGATGGTGGGAACGGGGGTGGGTGGGGCCCGGGGTATATAACCCACAGCCTCTGCTGGGGCAGCTCATTCTGCTGCTGGGCTTCTCCAGGGTCAGAGCTCTGCCTGTCCTTCAGTCGATTGCAGCTTTGGAGGTGGCTCAGCTCCTTGGGTGGAGATGTTATCCCATTTAGAGAATAGCAGGTAAGAAGCTGGAGGTGGCAAGACCTTCAGGACCAGGTGAGGTTTGGCAGCGTGTATAGTAGAGAGCGGCCTCATGTGCCGGTTCTCTTCCTTGTGGTTTTTCAGGTGAGTCACGTGGTAATGAGTCTTAAGGGGCGGTGAGATAGTTTAAGGGTATGGTTTTCTCTCTTCCAGGCATGGTGCATTTTCCTGGAATCCCTGACTGTATTGAAGACGGAACTTTCTTATTTGTTTTTTTTTTTTTTCCCACTAGCTTTGCTGTATCCCAGATAAGATGCCAATAGAATTTGTCTCAATCGGGCAGATGATGAGATTACTTTGCAGGGACTGGGTGAGCACCTTGTCTGCAGCTGTAGATGGAGTTTCCACGTTTCTCAGGAAAGCAGCAGGGCCATAAAGCATAACGTATTTCAGGATGTGGGGTGCCTTGTCACCTTCCCCCACCATGCTCATGGTTTTGCCGTGTCCCTGGAGCTTTGCGGCTTGTGGCAGGCCCCTGGTATAGGTCAGATCAGGGCTTCACTGACTCTGTGGGTCTGCAGCAGAGCCCAGAGTCCGTGGGAAGACAGAAGATAGGAGGTGGTGGTGGGACGCAGGGAGAGGCTGGGAAGAGTGGCTCTTGAGAAGCGTCCAGCGCCGGGTGTTCGGGCTGGCAAATAAAGGGTGGGATCTGTGGGGAAGAAGTGGGGCTCCTTCCCTGGCAGCTCAGGGAGAAGAGAAGGGGTTTCTAAAGTTTTGGCACTGGGGGAGGGCTAGAAAAGGGAGCCGGGTTCATGAGTCCTTCTTGGACAGGTTTTGCAGATGGGTTTGGGTGTCGTCGGAGCCTGGTGTGTTCTAGGCTCTCGCATTCGAGGCAAGCCAGATAGTATCGAGGAGGAGCACGGGACTGGTGGTTTGGCAGTAGCGCAGTGGTAATGCTGTGTTTCTTGGTATCTTAGGTGCCGTGAATAACTGTTGCCGCAGCGTCAGACTCTGGAATTGGCGCTGAGCGGGCGAGCAGAATGCCTCGGCGTTCATGAGGCTGAGGGTGTTGTGGAAGAGGTTGGCATCTCCTCTCAGGATGCTTATTGCTGGTGCTGTGGCTGCCTTTGGGATAACTTTTTTTTTTTCTTTTCCTTTTGCAGAGGAAGAGGAGGAAGCTGGTGACCACAGGAACGTACTGGATGGCTGTTTTCTGTGGACTGCCTCAAGGATGGATTCGGACCCCTGGCCCTCCAAAAGCTAAGTTGAGAGACTGGCGCTCGAGAGGGGAGGAGGTTGAGAATTGCAAAAAGGTGTCTTTGAAGTTGGCGTAGGGGAGAGGTTTGTCCTGGAGGGCAGTCTCCTTTAGGCACGTAAGGGATGCGGCTTACTGTTCGGCATTCCCGGGCAGGGTGGTTCCAGCCTGTGTGTGTTGTCGTGTCTTTCGTGTGGTCCGTGTTCTGTGTCTTAGACCTTTCTCGGGTCTCAAGGTCATCTTTAAGCTCCAGGAGCACGGCATGGCGCCTCAGGCGCCATCCCTAGGGTCTCGAACACCTGCACCCATGGGCATAGCACCATTTGGCTGCTGGTCTTCTTGCGTTAGAAGCTTAAAGCTTGCATCGGTCTTGCGTCTTGGAAGTTTCCGGATGGCCCGCTTCTACAACTGGGACTTCTTCCCTCTGTCATTACGTTCTTAGGTCTTGAAGCCAGGCTTCCCCCGCATACATCTTATCAGTCTTGACAGTCCCTTCTTATCACAGATGATGATGTCCTACACTCTGTTTCAGGGGCTTCCATAGAGCCTCTTCACATCACCACCACGGTCTCCAGGTCTTCTTGCCCGACGGTGACTTCCGTCTGGGTGTCATCCTTCTTGCTGAGAGTTTTCTCTCATCCTTGAGGCGCGTTGTTTTTAGCGTTTTGTGTAGTGTTGGTCTGTGCTTGTGTGTGTGTCTGGCTCGGAGCCCCCCTGCCCGGGTGTGTAGAGTCCAGGGCAGGCAGAATAGTGACGAGAGTCTACAGTTAATATGTGGATCTGTGGAGACCGAGGCAAAGGTTGGGTAGTCATCTGGAATTAATTTGCTCTCAGTAGGTTGGGTGCGTGGGTGTTTTATTAGTGGGTGTTGGCATAAGCAGAGCCAAGTCGGAGAGGCTGTTCACAGTCAGTGAAGGACGCAGTATCTCAAAGATGTTCAGGCTGCTTTGTGTGGGGTGTAATGTTTGTGGGCTTTTTCTGTGTTTTTTTTTTTTTTTTTTTTGATGGCAGGCTGTAGTTGGATCTAATTGAACAGTGTTCCGAAGTAGAAACAAGACCTTTGGAATTAAGCTATCGCTCTGCCATCAGGGTAATGTTTGATTTTTTTTTTTTCTCTTTTTAGATGCCGAGAGACGAGATGTGCAGGGTGACGCAGGGGAGCCGAGAGGAGCGCTGTACGGAGGTGGCTCGGCATGTGGCATTAGAGGGAAGATGTGACTGGCGCCTCTATGAATACAATTGGGTACTTTTTCTTTCATGTGAATGAAGACAGAAGATAGGAGTCGATAGTGTGACGGTTTGGCAGAAGCGCAGTGGTAATGTTGTGTTTCTTGGTCTCTTAGGTGCTGTGAATAACTATCATTGCAGCCTCGGACTCCAGAATCGGTGCGGAGCGGGCAAGCAGAACGCCACGGTGTTCGGGAGGCTGAGGGTGTCGTCGAAGAGGTTGGCATCTCCTCTCAGGATGCTTATTGCTGGTGCTGTGGCGGCCTCTGGGGTTATTTTTTATTTTCCTTTTGCAGAGGAAGAGGAGGAACCTGGTGACTGCGGAAATGTATCGTATGGCTGGTTTTTGCGGACCGCATCGAAGAAGGATTCAGACGCCTGGCCCTCCAAAAGCTAAGTTGACAGTCAGGCGCCGGAGAGGGGCCGAGGTGGACAATTGCAAAATGGGGTCTTTGACGTTAGCGTAGTGGCGAGGGCTGTCCCGGGGCACAGTCATATTTAGGAAGGTAAAGGATGTTGCTTACCGTTCAGTGTGACGCTAGCGTGTCCCGGGCAGGGCAGTTCCAGCCTGTGTGTGTTGTCATGTCGTTCATGTGGTCTGTGTTGTGTATCTTCGCCCCTTCTTGGGTCTCGAGGTCATCTTTGAGCTCCAGGAGCACGACGTGGGGCCCTGGGCGTCATCCTTAGGGTCTCGAATGCTTGGGCCTGTGGGCGTAGCATCATTCATCTGACGCTCTTCTTGCGTTAGCATCTTAAAGCGTGCATCAATCTTGCCTCTCGGAAGTTTCTGGACGGCCCGCTTCCATGTCTGGGAGTTCTTCCCTGCGTCGTTACGTTCTTAGGTCTTGAAGCCAGACTTCCTGCATGTCCATCTTAGCCGGCTCAACAGTCCATTCTTATTACGTACCATCACGTTCTACAGTTTGCTTCAGGGGGTTCCGTAGAGCGTCTTCATGTTGACATCATCACGATCCCACAGATTTTCTTGCACGACGGTGACTTTGGTCCCCGTGTCATCTTTCTTGCTGAGAGTTTTCTCTCATCTTTGAGGCGTGTCGTTCGTAGCGTTCCGTGTAGTGTCTGTCTGTAACCGTGAGTGTTTGGCTCGGGGCTGCCCTGCCCGGGCACGTAGTGTCCAGGGTGGGCGGAATCCTGTGGAGAGTCTATATGCAGTACATGAATCCCAGTAGATCGGGGCAAAGGTGTTAGAGTTATCTCAGGGTAGCCATTGGGAGGCTGTGTAGACACCTCTTCTTTTTTGTTTGGGAAGAGCAGAGGCATGTTGGGAAGGCAATACAGCAGCAGTGAAGAAGAGCTCATGTGGAAGAGGGTACGGCTGGTTTTGGTGCGGATTTTTTTTTTGTAATTTTCTTTGTGTACGGTTGTATTTGGACCTTAGATGGTATTTGTAAAAAGGTGCAAGACTTCTTGTTGTTATGACTCTATTGCTCTGCCTCAGGGTGATTTCTCTGATGTCGTTCTTGCAGATGCAACAGGACAAGCTTGGCGGGGCAGCGTAGGAGAGGAGAGCAATGTAAGAAGGTGAGTCAGCACGTGGTATTAGAGAGAAGATGTGGCTCTGAGTACTGTATGTATTGGTTCTTTCCAATTTGAAGTTTTGAAGCAATGAATGACATGGGATGTGGGGATGGGGATGAGTCAGTCACTTCAGCCCACCCGCCGCTGCTGACCTTATCACATCTGCCTCAGAGGGAGCAACTTTCAAGTTTTAAAGCAACCCATGTCTGTTGGGCTTTATGGGTGGTTTGCGAGCCTTCAGGTTGCACGCCTCGGGGGAGGATGGGCGGGCAAGGTGAGGGAGTGGGAGATGGGGAATTTGGTAGGGTTTTGGGCAGTATCTCGGCGTGTGTTTCTTCGGTTGGTGTGACATGCAGGGTCAGAGGGGCGATGCTGCACGCCCACTGAGTAGTCCCAGCAAGTGAGGCGGTTGTGGACACGTTGGTGTCTAATAGCCCAGTGCTACATTGCAGCTCAGGGGAGTGTTTGTCTTTGGTTTTGCAGGTGCCGCAGGCATCCGGAGCCAGACGAGCGTTGGAGGTGAGCTGGGTAGCAGAGAGGTAGCGCATGGGGGTGGTGGTTTCCCGTAAGCTCAACAGTGATATTGTGTGTCTTAGGTGTTTTAGGTGCCAGAACCAGAGTGTGCCACAAAGTCCAAATCCGGAATCCATGCGGAGCAGGTGAGCAGAAGGGTATGGCGCGTGTGATGCGGGGGATATTGCAGTACAACTTAGTGTTGACGGACGCGATGGTGCCTGATGGCACCATTTTGTGCAAATCGGGATTACGTTGCTCAGTAACTTCCTTGACTGCCATTTGAGATGGTCTTGTGTCGTACGCTTAAGAACTTGGTTCCGTACTATGTTCTTGTATATTTGAAATAGTATTGCTCCGCCTCACTCAGTATCGGTTTCGCATCGTGTTGCCCCGTCACGCTCTTGATTGCTCTGTGATCTATTCTGGCATCGTACCACACCGTGTTGCGTGGTTTTTTTTTTTAATTGGTTGTTCTTTGACTGTGTAATGCCTTGTACCGCCCTCTATTGCGTTATGTCTCGTGTTATATTGCCCCGTCGTAGCCTTGACTGCCTTCTGATCTGTTCGGGCCTCGTACCACGCTGTATTGCGGGTTTTTTAATCGGTTGTTCTTCATCTGGCTTTCTAATGCCTTGTACCGCCCTGTATTGTGTAACATCTCGCATTATATTGCCCCGTCATAGTCTCGACTGCCTTCTGATCTACTCTGGCATCGCACCGCACTGTATTGTGTGGTTTTTAATCGGTTCTTCTTTATTTGACTGTGTAATGCCTTGTACTGCTGTGTATTGTGTTACTTCTCATGTTATAGTGTGCTGTCGTTGTCTTGACTGCCTTCTGATCTTTTCTGGTATTACAGTTGAACGTATGCTGGGTTTCTTAATCGGTTGTTCTTCGTTTGGCTGCATGTTGCCTTGTTACCACCTGGTATGGTGTTGTGTCTGGCATTGTATTGCCCTGTCACTGTCTCGACGGTCATTTTACACGTTCCGTCCTAGGACCGCGCTGTATTGTGAATTCTTTCATGGGTTGTTGTTTCCTTGACTGTGTCGCCTGGTAGGGCCCCGTATCGCGTTACGTCTTGCCTTGTATTGCTCTGTCATTGTGGTGACCGACATCTGATATACTCTACCATTGCGTGGCACTGTACCGTCAAGTCTTGCATTGTCTGCTCTGCATTTGATTGTATGTTGCCTTGTACTGCCCTGTGTAAGGTTAGATCTTGCATGGTGTTGCCCTGTCGTTGTCTTGCCAGTTATTTTAGAGTCTCTGGCACTGTATTGTGCAATTTTTAACTGGTTGTTCTGTATTTGACCGCTGTTGCGATGTCACCCCCCTTTTTCCTCCAGGCTGCTGCTCGAGCTATAACAACCAGGAGGAGTCGCTACGAGTGGCACTTGAACTTTGTGGGATGGCTGGCACCAGAGTCAAGACACTGTGAGTCAGTTAGCTTGCTATAGACCTAGCGGACAGACCAAGAGCCCTTGGAGCTTTCTTGCAAGGCAGCGGCCTGTTCACCAGCATTTCCTGGGGACACTCACTTAAGGTTCTGCTCCTCTAGGTTGAGAGAAGCCTTGCCGCAACAGATTCTGGGTAAGTGACTAACAGCATGCCAGACTTTGCCATCTTAGCTGAGCGATACAAAGGGTTTGATCACGCAGATATGATCCTTCAGAGGTGAACCGTTGCCCAAGTCCGGGGCGAGGATGGGATCCAGCCGCACCTAGACTCCTCTCGGAGAAGGAGTTTAGAAAGCAAGGGGGTCCTTTCCGAGCCTCGTGACTCAACAGGAGGGTCTCCCAGACAGCGTGTCAGACCCTGGCCCCGAGGCAGTAAATGACCTGGGGTGCGTGGCCGTGCAATCTGGTAAAGTGCCATCACGTGCGCTGCTACCTTTGGTGAATCACTGTTATGTTTGTTAATGTTTCTCTACCTCTCTCTTAGGAGTGAATTTTATCATTGTGCCCGCCACAACTGCATATGGCCTGTGTTACATCTTGCATTGCATTGCCCTGTCGTCTTGACGGTCACGTTAGAGAATCTGTCCTAGGTCTGGACTGTAGTGTGATGTCTCTCATGGGTTCTGATGTGGCTGTGTATTGCCTTGTCCGGCCCTGTGTGGTGTTACGTCTTCCACTGTATCGCTCTGTTGTTGTCTTGATTGTCATCTGATCTATTCTGCCGTTGTAGGCCACCATATTGTCACTTCCTTCATCACTGTTTTTTATGAGCCATGTAAAGGGTTGACGGCACAGACATAATCCTTTAGAGGTGAACCGTTGCCCAAGTCCGGGGCTAGGAATTGGATCCAGCCGCACCTAGACTCCTCTCCGAGAAGGAGTTTAGAAAGCAAGGGGGTCCTCTCCGAGCTAGGAATTGGATCCAGCCGCACCTAGACTCCTCTCTGAGAGGGAGTTTAGAAAGCAAGGGGGTCCTTTCCGAGCCTCGTGACTCAACGGGAGGGTCTCCCTGACAGCTCGTCTGACCCTGGCCCCTAGGCAGGAAATAATCCAGGGTACGTGGCCACGGAACCTGATAAAGCGCCGTCATGCGCACTGCTGCCTTTGGAGAATCACTGTGTTGATGTTTCTGAATGTTTCTCTACTTTTCTCTTAGGACTGAAGTGAATGGCTCCACCTGCCACAACTGCATGTTGCCTTGTCCGGCCCCGTGTTGGGTTACGTCTTGCCTTGTGTTGCCCTGTCGTTGTCATGATTGCCACCTGACCCATGGTGTCATAGTAGTGCACTGCATTGTGAATTTTTTGACTGTCTGTTATTTATTTGACTGAGTATTGGCTGGCAGTGGCCTGTATTGTGTTATCTTGCACCGTATTGCCCTGTATTTGCCGTGACTGCCCTCTGAGACTTCCTGAGATCGTAGGGCGTTCTGTTGTGGGTTTTTTAATTGGCTGTTCTTTGTGTGACTGTGTATTGCTTTGTGCTGCCCTGTGTTGTGTTACGGCTCGTGTTGCATTACTCTGTCGTTGTTTTGACTGTGTTTTGGGACAGTGTCATAGTGCTGCACTGGATTATGGGTATTTTAACTGTTCTTGACTTGGCTGCGCGTTGCCTTTTACTGCTCTGTATGATGTTAGGTCTTGCACTGTATTGGTCTGTCATTGTCTTGGCTGTTACTTTGGACTGTCTGGGATTGTACTTATTTATTATGAAAGTTCCATTGGTTGTTCCTTATTTGACTGCTGGGGTGGTGTGGGCGCCCCTTCGTTTTGGCGCCCCAATCATCCATGGAGTTGTTCTGAGTGGTACTTGAAGTTGGGGGATGGTTGGCAACACGGTGGGGACCTAGATATCTTGTTCCTGTGCTGATGTGACTATAAGTCAATTAGCTTACCCCATAAAGAGTGGACAGCCCAAGAGCCTTTTGACTTCTGGATGGCAGGGGCCTCCGTGCCAGGATCTCCCCTTGAGCAGGGACGCTCAATTAAGGTTCTGCTCCTCGAGATAGAGATGCCTTGCCGCAACAGATTCTCAGTAAGTGACTAATAGCATACAAAACCTTGTAGCCTTAGCTCAGTGATATAAAGGGTCGATGGCGCAGATACAATCCTTTAGAGGTGAACCATTGCCTAAGTCCGGGGCTAGGAATTGGATCCAGCCGCACCTAGACTCCTCTCTGAGAAGGAGTTTAGAAAGCAAGGGGGTCCTTTCCGAGCCTCGTGACTCAAGGGGAGGGTCTCCCAGACAGCTCGTCTGACCCTGGCCCCTAGGCAGTAAATAATCCGGGGTGCGTGGCCATATGGAATCTGGTAAAGCGCCGTCACATGCGCTGCTGCCTTTGGAGAATCACTGTGTTGATGTTTCTGAATGTTTCACCGCTTCTCTCTTAGAAGCGAAGTTAGCCGCTCGGCCTGCCACAACTGCGTATTGCCTTGTCCGGCCCCGTATGGCGTCACGTTTGGCATTGTGTTGCCCTCTATTTGCCCGTACTGCCATCTGATCTGTTTTGGCATTGTACTGGTGTGTATTGTGGGTTTTTTAATCGGTTTTGCGTTATTTGAATGCGTGTTGCCCTGTCTAGTGTTGTATCTTGCATTGTACTGCCCCGTCATTCTGTTCACTGTCACTTTAGATGTTCTGGGATTGCAGCGATCCGTATTGTGCAGGTTTTATTCGTTGTTCTGTGTTTGACCGTGTATTGCCTTGTTACCACCTTGTATTGTGTTGCGGCTTGCATTGTATCGCCATGTTATTGTTCTGAGTGCCATCTGATACGTTTCGGTGTTGTACAGCCCTGCGTTATGTCTTCCATTGTATAGCTCTGTCACTGCCTCGACTGCTGTCTCACACGTTTTGGCATTGCATCGCACGGTATTGTGGGATACTTAATCAGTTATTTATTTGACTGTGTATTTCACTGTACTGCCCTGTATTGCGTTATTTCTTGCCTTGTATTGCTCTGTCATTGTCTTGACTGGCATCTCCATTTATTTTCGTTTTCTCCGGCACTGTACTGCGGTTCTTCTAATCGGTTGGTATTTAGTTGACTGCGTCTTCAGTTCTGCTCTGTCGTGTAATGTTGCATCTTGGATCGTGTCGCCCTATAGTTGTTCTGACTGCCACCCGAGACCGTGTGGGATTGTACTGCACCGTATTGTGGCGTTTTGATCGGTTGTTTTCTGTATTATTCTGTATTGCGTTGTAGCAACCTGTATTGTGTTACGTTGTGCGTTGTGTTGCCATGAAATAGTCTTAACTGTCCTTTTACACTCTCTGGGGTTGTACCGCACCGAACTGAGGGTGTTTTTGATCGGCTGTTCTATATTTGGCTACGTATTGCTTTGTACTGCCCTGTATTTTCCTAAGTCTTGCGTCGTATTGCCCTCTCACCGTGCCGCGAGCCATCTGATGTATTCTGGCGTTGACAGGCACTGTATTGAAAGCTTCTTAGGCTGTTGTACTCTATTTGACCGTGCATCAATTTTGTGATCGGTCATTCCCTATTTGACTGTGTATTGGCCTTGTACTGCCCTGTGTAAAGTTACGTCTTGCATTGTATTGCCCTGTCATAGTATTGCCTGTCATAGTCTGTCATGGCACCAGGATGTGCCCTTGAGCGGGGACGCTTGCTTCAGGTTCTGCTCCTCAAGGCTGAGAGATCCCTTGCCACAACAGAGTCTCGGTAAGTGACTAATACCACGCTAAACCTCGTAGCCATAGCTCAGTGATATAAAGGGTTGATGGCGCAGATACAATCCTTTAGAGATGAACCGTTGCCCAAGTCCAGGGCTAGGAATTGGATCCAGCCGCACTTAAACTGCTCTTCAAGAAGGAGTTTAGAAAGCAAGGGGGTTGTGGCTCAACGGGAGGGTCTCCCTAACAGCTCGTCTGACCCTGGCCCCTGTGCAATAAATTATCCGGGGGACGTGGCCACGGAACCTGGTAACTGTGGTGATGTTTCTAAATGTTTCTCTATTTCTCTCAGGACTGAAGTGAATGGCTCCACCCGCCACAACTGCATATTGCCTTGTCCGGCCCCGTATTGGGTTACCTCTCGCCTTGTATTGCCCGGTCCTTCTTTTGGTTGCCATCTGACCCGTGGTGTCAGAGTAGTGCACTGCACTGTGAATTTTTTGACTGTCTGTTATTTATTTGACTGAGTGTTGCCTTGTACTGCCTTGTGTACTGCGACGTAGTGCTTTGTATTGCCCTGTAATTGCCTTGACTGCCATCCGAGACGTGTTGAGATCGTACGGCAGCGTAGTGCGGGTTTTCTGGTCAGCTGTTCTTTATTTGACTGTGTACTGCCTTGTGCTGCCCTGCACGGTGTTCCGTCTCGCGTTGTCATTGTCTCGACCGACATGTGGGATTGTTTGCCATTGTACTGCAGTGTGGTTTGGGTATTGTAGTTTACTGTTCTTCATTTGACTGCGTATTGCCTTGTACTGACCTGTATAACGTTATGTCTTGCACTGCGTTGCCCTGGCATTGTCTTGACCGACAGCTGAGACTGTCTGGCATTGTACTGTACTGGGAGTCTTGTAATTTCCGCTAATTTCTTTGTCTGCGAATCGGGTTGTACTGCCCTGTATACTGTAACGTGTGACGTTGTACCGCCTGTCACTGGCTTAACAGTGGCTTCACAGATTGTGTCGCAAGACTGCACTCCTTTGTCAATTTCTCTATTGGTGATTTTGTGACGGCGTATTGCCTGGCACTGCCCAGTACTGTGTTAAGCTTTACGTTGTATCGCTCCGTCATGGTCTTCAATGAGATGTGACACTGTGTAACATGCGATGGCATGTATTGATGTGTAGTGCTCTGTATAATGTTAAGTCGTACACTGTCCTGAGGTAATAATACAAACGGTAGAGGCTGGTGTGGTGCCAAGTGGGAAAGGGTGGTTGTGAGATTCTGAAGGCAGCAAGAAAGCCCGCACCCCCAGGTGCTGCGGCCGGGCCAGATTGCAAACCATTTCGGGGTAGGGCGGCGGCTCTGGCCACAGCTCCCACGCCCCAAGAGCCAGGAGGGAAAGCCGTGCCTCGTTGGAAAGCTCTTTGGCAGCCGCTCGCGTGGCCCCACAGCCCGTGGGGCTGCGGGCTTTGTGGCGGCCGTCAGCCTCATCGCCACCGGCGCCCACCTGCGAAGCATTTTCCGGTATGGCCGCGGCTCTGGCCACAGCTCCCACGCCCGAAGAGCCAGGAGGGAAAGCCGTGCCTCGTTGGAAAGCTCTTTGGCAGCCGCTCGCGTGGCCCCACAGCCCATGGGGCTGCGGGCTTTGCGGCGGCAATCACCCTTAGCGCCACCGGCGCCCACGTGGCGCCACCGCGCCAGCCTGCGAAGCATTTTCCGGTAGGGCCGCGGCTCTGGCGACAGCTCCCACGCCGGAAGAGCCAGGAGGGAAAACCGTGCCTCGTTGGAAAGCTCTTTGGCAGCCGCTCGCGTGGCCCCACAGCCCGTGGGGCTGCGGGCTTTGCGGCGGCAATCAGCCTCAGCGCTACCAGTGCCCTCGTGGCGCCGCCGCACCAGCCTGCGAAGCATTTTCCGGTAGGGCCGCGGCTCTAGCCACAGCTCCGACGCCGGAAGACTAAGGAGGGAAAGCCGTGCCTCGTTGGAAAGCTCTTTGGCAGCCGCTCGCGTGGCCCCACAGCCCGTGGGGCTGCGGGCTTTCTGGTGGCCGTCAGCCTCGGTGCCACCGGCGCCCACCTGGCGCCGCCGCGCCAGCCTGCGAAGCATTTTCCGGTAGGGCCGCAGCTCTGGCCACAGCTCCCACGCCCGAAGAGCCATGAGGGAAAGCCGTGCCTCGTTGGAAAGCTCTTTGGCAGCCGCTCGCGTGGCCCCACAGCCCGTGGGGCTGCGGGCTTTGCGGCGGCAATCAGCCTCTGCGCCACCGGCGCCCACGTGGCGCCGCCGCGCCAGCCTGCGAAGCATTTTCCGGTAGGGCCGCGGCTCTGGCGACAGCTCCCACGCGGGAAGAGCCAGGAGGGAAAGCCGTGCCTCGTTGGAAAGCTCTTTGGCAGCCGCTCGCGTGGCCCCACAGCCCGTGGGGCTGCGGGCTTTGCGGCGGCAATCACCCTTAGCGCCACCAGCGCCCACGTGGCGCCGCCGCACCAGCCTGCGAAGCATTTTCCGGTAGGGCCGCGGCTCTGGCCACAGCTCCCACGCCCGAAGAGCCAGGAGGGAAAGCCGTGCCTCGTTGGAAAGCTCTTTGGCAGCCGCTCGCGTGGCCCCACAGCCCGTGGGGCTGCGGGCTTTCTGGTGGCCGTCAGCCTCGGCGCCACCGGCGCACACGTGGCGCCGCCGCGCCAGCCTGCGAAGCATTTTCCGGTAGGGCCGCGGATCTGGCCACAGCTCCAACGCCCGAAGAGCCAGGAGGGAAAGCCGTGCCTCCTTGGAAAGCTCTTTGGCAGCCGCTCGCGTGGCCCCACAGCCCGTGGGGCTGCGGGCTTTGCGGCGGCCGTCAGCCTCGACGCCACCGGCGCCCACGTGGCACTGCCGCGCCAGCCTGCGAAGCATTTTCCGGTAGGGCCGCGGCTCTGGCCACAGCTCCCACGCCCGAAGAGCCAGGAGGGAAAGCCGTGCCTCGTTGGAAAGCTCTTTGGCAGCCGCTCGCGTGGCCCCACAGCCCGTGGGGCTGCGGGCTTTGCGGCGGCCGTCAGCCTCAGCGCCACCAGTGCCCTCGTGGCACCGCCGGGCCAGCCTGCGAAGCATTTTCCGGTAGGGCCGCGGCTCTGGCCACAGCTCCCACGCCCGAAGAGCCAGGAGGGAAAGCCGTGCCTCGTTGGAAAGCTCTTTGGCAGCCGCTCGCGTGGCCCCACAGCCCATGGGGCTGCGGGCTTTGTGTCGGCCGTCAGCCTCAGCGCCACCGGCGCCTACGTGGCGCCGACGCGCCAGCCTCCGAAGCATTATCTGGTAGGTCCGCGGCTCTGGCCACAGCTCCCACACCCAAAGAGCCAGGAGAGAAAGCCGTGCCTCGTTGGAAAGCTCTTTAGCAGGCGCTCGCGTGGCCCCACAGCCCGTGGGGCTGCGGGCTTTGCGGCGGCCATCAGACTCAGCGTCACCAGCGCCCTTGTGGCGCCGCCGGGCCAGCCTGCGAAGCATTTTCCGGTAGGGCTGTGTCTCTGGCGACAGCTCCCACGCCCGAAGAGCCAGGAGGGAAAGCCATGCCTCGTTGGAAAGCTCTTTGGCAGCCGCTCGCGTGGCCCCACAGCCCGTGGGGCTGCGGGCTTTGCGGCGGCAATCAGCCTCAGCGCCACCAGTGCCCTCGTGGCGCCGCCGCACCAGCCTGCGAAGCATTTTCCGGTAGGGCCGCGGCTCTAGCCACAGCTCCGACGCCGGAAGACTAAGGAGGGAAAGCCGTGCCTCGTTGGAAAGCTCTTTGGCAGCCGCTCGCGTGGCCCCACAGCCCGTGGGGCTGCGGGCTTTCTGGTGGCCGTCAGCCTCGGTGCCACCGGCGCCCACCTGGCGCCGCCGCGCCAGCCTGCGAAGCATTTTCCGGTAGGGCCGCAGCTCTGGCCACAGCTCCCACGCCCGAAGAGCCAGGAGGGAAAGCCGTGCCTCGTTGGAAAGCTCTTTGGCAGCCGCTCGCGTGGCCCCACAGCCCGTCGGGCTGCGGGCTTTGCGGCGGCAATCAGCGTCTGCGCCACCGGCGCCCACGTGGCGCCGCCGCGCCAGCCTGCGAAGCATTTTCCGGTAGGGCCGCGGCTCTGGCGACAGTTCCCACGCCGGAAGAGCCAGGAGGGAAAGCCGTGCCTCGTTGGAAAGCTCTTTGGCAGCCGCTCGCGTGGCCCCACAGCCCATGGGGATGCGGGCTTTGCGGCGGCAATCACCCTTAGCGCCACCAGCGCCCACGTGGCGCCGCCGCGCCAGCCTGCGAAGCATTTTCCGGTAGGGCCGCGGCTCTGGCCACAGCTCCGACGCCGGAAGACTAAGGAGGGAAAGCCGTGCCTCGTTGGAAAGCTCTTTGGCAGCCGCTCGCGTGGCCCCACAGCCCGTGGGGCTGCGGGCTTTCTGGTGGCCGTCAGCCTCGGTGCCACCGGCGCCCACCTGGCGCCGCCGCGCCAGCCTGCGAAGCATTTTCCGGTAGGGCCGCAGCTCTGGCCACAGCTCCCACGCCCGAAGAGCTAGGAGGGAAAGCCATGCCTCGTTGGAAAGCACTTTGGCAGCCGCTCGCGTGGCCCCACAGCCCGTGGGGCTGCGGGCTTTGCGGCGGCCATCAGCCTCAGCGCCACCAGCGCCCTTGTGGCGCCGCCGGGCCAGCCTGCGAAGCATTTTCCGGTAGGGCCGCGGCTCTGGCCACAGCTCCCACGCCCGAAGAGCCAGGAGGGAAAGCCGTGCCTCGTTGGAAAGCTCTTTGGCAGCCGCTCGCGTGGCCCCACAGCCCGTGGGGCTGCGGGCTTTGTGTCGGCCGTCAGCCTCAGCGCCACCGGCGCCCACGTGGCGCCGACGCGCCAGTCTCCGAAGCATTATCTGGTAGGGCCGTGGCTCTGGCCACAGCTCCCACGCCCGAAGAGCCAGGAGGGAAAGCCGTGCCTCGTTGGAAAGCTCTTTGGCAGCCGCTCGCGTGGCCCCACAGCCCGTGGGGCTGCGGGCTTTGCGGCGGCCGTCAGCCTCGACGCCACCGGCGCCCACGTGGCACTGCCGCGCCAACCTGCGAAGCATTTTCCAGTAGGGCCGCGGCTCTGGCCACAGCTCCCACGCACGAAGAGCCAGGAGGGAAAGCCGTGCCTCCTTGGAAAGCTCTTTGGCAGCCGCTCGCGTGGCCCCACAGCCCGTGGGGCTGCGGGCTTTGCGGCGGCCGTCAGCCTCAGCGCCACCAGTGCCCTCGTGGCGCCGCCTGGCCAGCCTGTGAAGCATTTTCCGGTAGGGCCGCGGCTCTAGCCACAGCTCCGACGCCGGAAGACTAAGGAGGGAAAGCCGTGCCTCGTTGGAAAGCTCTTTGGCAGCCGCTCGCGTGGCCCCACAGCCCGTGGGGCTGCGGGCTTTCTGGTGGCCGTCAGCCTCGGTGCCACCGGCGCCCACCTGGCGCCGCCGCGCCAGCCTGCGAAGCATTTTCCGGTAGGGCCGCAGCTCTGGCCACAGCTCCCACGCCCGAAGAGCCAGGAGGGAAAGCCGTGCCTCGTTGGAAAGCTCTTTGGCAGCCGCTCGCGTGGCCCCACAGCCCGTGGGGCTGCGGGCTTTGCGGCGGCAATCAGCCTCTGCGCCACCGGCGCCCACGTGGCGCCGCCGTGCCAGCCTGCGAAGCATTTTCCGGTAGGGCCGCGGCTCTGGCGACAGCTCCCACGCGGGAAGAGCCAGGAGGGAAAGCCGTGCCTCGTCGGAAAGCTCTTTGGCAGCCGCTCGCGTGGCCCCACAGCCCATGGGGCTGCGGGCTTTGCGGCGGCAATCACCCTTAGCGCCACCAGCGCCCACGTGGCGCCGCCGCACCAGCCTGCGAAGCATTTTCCGGTAGGGCCGCGGCTCTGGCCACAGCTCCCACGCCCGAAGAGCCAGGAGGGAAAGTCGTGCCTCGTTGGAAAGCTCTTTGGCAGCCGCTCGCGTGGCCCCACAGCCCGTGGGGCTGCGGGCTTTCTGGTGGCCGTCAGCCTCGGCGCCACCGGCGCCCACCTGGCGCCGCCGCGCCAGCCTGCGAAGCATTTTCCGGTAGGGCCGCGGCTCTGGCGACAGCTCCCACGCCCGAAGAGCCAGGAGGGAAAGCCGTGCCTCCTTGGAAAGCTCTTTGGCAGCCGCTCGCGTGGCCCCACAGCCCGTGGGGCTGCGGGCTTTGCGGCGGCCGTCAGCCTCGACGCCACCGGCGCCCACGTGGCACTGCCGCGCCAGCCTGCGAAGCATTTTCCGGTAGGGCCGCGGCTCTGGCCACAGCTCCCACGCCCGAAGAGCCAGGAGGGAAAGCCATGCCTCGTTGGAAAGCACTTTGGCAGCCGCTCGCGTGGCCCCACAGCCCGTGGGGCTGCGGGCTTTGCGGCGGCAATCAGCCTCAGCGCCACCACCGCCCTCGTGGCGCCGCCGCACCAGCCTGCGAAGCATTTTCCGGTAGGGCTGCGGCTCTGGCCACAGCTCCCACGCCCGAAGAGCCAGGAGGGAAAGCCGTGCCTCGTTGGAAAGCACTTTGGCAGCCGCTCGCGTGGCCCCACAGCCCGTGGGGCTGCGGGCTTTCTGGTGGCCGTCAGCCTCGGCGCCACCGGCGCACACGTGGCGCCGCCGCACCAGCCTGCGAAGCATATTCCGGTAGGGCCGCGGCTCTGGCGACAGCTCCCACGCCCGAAGAGCCAGGAGGGAAAGCCGTGCCTCGTTGTAAAGCTCTTTGGCAGCCGCTCGCGTGGCCCCACAGCCCGTGGGGCTGCGGGCTTTGCGGCGGCCATCAGACTCAGCGTCACCAGCGCCCTCGTGGCGCAGCCGGGCCAGCCTACGAAGGATTTCCCGGTAGGGCTGTGTCTCTGGCGACAGCTCCCACGCCCGAAGAGCCAGGAGGGAAAGCCGTGCCTCCTTGGAAAGCTCTTTGGCAGCCGCTCGCGTGGCCCCACAGCCCGTGGGGCTGCGGGCTTTCTGGTGGCCTTCAGCCTCGGCGCCACCGGTGCACACGTGGCGCCGCCGCACCAGCCTGCGAAGCATTTTCCGGTAGGGCCGCAGCTCTGGCGACAGCTCCCACGCCCGAAGAGCCCGGAGGGAAAGCCATGCCTCGTTGCAAAGCACTTTGGCAGCCGCTCGCGTGGCCCCACAGCCCGTGGGGCTGCGGGCTTTGCGGCGGCCATCAGACTCAGCGCCACCAGTGCCCTCATGGCGCCGCCTGGCCAGCCTGTGAAGCATTTTCCGGTAGGGCCGCGGCTCTGGCCACAGCTCCCACACCCAAAGAGCCAGGAGAGAAAGCCGTGCCTCGTTGGAAAGCTCTTTGGCAGGCGCTCGCGTGGCCCCACAGCCCGTGGGGCTGCGGGCTTTGCGGCGGCCATCAGCCTCAGCGCTACCAGTGCCCTCGTGGCGCCGCCGCACCAGCCTGCGAAGCATTTTCCGGTAGGGCCGCGGCTCTAGCCACAGCTCCGATGCCGGAAGACTAAGGAGGGAAAGCCGTGCCTCGTTGGAAAGCTCTTTGGCAGCCGCTCGCGTGGCCCCACAGCCCGTGGGGCTGCGGGCTTTCTGGTGGCCGTCAGCCTCGGTGCCACCGGCGCCCACCTGGCGCCGCCGCGCCAGCCTGCGAAGCATTTTCCGGTAGGGCCGCAGCTCTGGCCACAGCTCCCACGCCCGAAGAGCCATGAGGGAAAGCCGTGCCTCGTTGGAAAGCTCTTTGGCAGCCGCTCGCGTGGCCCCACAGCCCGTGGGGCTGCGGGCTTTGCGGCGGCAATCAGCCTCTGCGCCACCGGCGCCCACGTGGCGCCGCCGCGCCAGCCTGCGAAGCATTTTCCGGTAGGGCCGCGGCTCTGGCGACAGCTCCCACGCGGGAAGAGCCAGGAGGGAAAGCCGTGCCTCGTTGGAAAGCTCTTTGGCAGCCGCTCGCGTGGCCCCACAGCCCGTGGGGCTGCGGGCTTTGCGGCGGCAATCACCCTTAGCGCCACCAGCGCCCACGTGGCGCCGCCGCACCAGCCTGCGAAGCATTTTCCGGTAGGGCCGCGGCTCTGGCCACAGCTCCCACGCCCGAAGAGCCAGGAGGGAAAGCCGTGCCTCGTTGGAAAGCTCTTTGGCAGCCGCTCGCGTGGCCCCACAGCCCGTGGGGCTGCGGGCTTTCTGGTGGCCGTCAGCCTCGGCGCCACCGGCGCACACGTGGCGCCGCCGCGCCAGCCTGCGAAGCATTTTCCGGTAGGGCCGCGGATCTGGCCACAGCTCCAACGCCCGAAGAGCCAGGAGGGAAAGCCGTGCCTCCTTGGAAAGCTCTTTGGCAGCCGCTCGCGTGGCCCCACAGCCCGTGGGGCTGCGGGCTTTGCGGCGGCCGTCAGCCTCGACGCCACCGGCGCCCACGTGGCACTGCCGCGCCAGCCTGCGAAGCATTTTCCGGTAGGGCCGCGGCTCTGGCCACAGCTCCCACGCCCGAAGAGCCAGGAGGGAAAGCCGTGCCTCGTTGGAAAGCTCTTTGGCAGCCGCTCGCGTGGCCCCACAGCCCGTGGGGCTGCGGGCTTTGCGGCGGCCGTCAGCCTCAGCGCCACCAGTGCCCTCGTGGCACCGCCGGGCCAGCCTGCGAAGCATTTTCCGGTAGGGCCGCGGCTCTGGCCACAGCTCCCACGCCCGAAGAGCCAGGAGGGAAAGCCGTGCCTCGTTGGAAAGCTCTTTGGCAGCCGCTCGCGTGGCCCCACAGCCCATGGGGCTGCGGGCTTTGTGTCGGCCGTCAGCCTCAGCGCCACCGACGCCTACGTGGCGCCGACGCGCCAGCCTCCGAAGCATTATCTGGTAGGTCCGCGGCTCTGGCCACAGCTCCCACACCCAAAGAGCCAGGAGAGAAAGCCGTGCCTCGTTGGAAAGCTCTTTAGCAGGCGCTCGCGTGGCCCCACAGCCCGTGGGGCTGCGGGCTTTGCGGCGGCCATCAGACTCAGCGTCACCAGCGCCCTTGTGGCGCCGCCGGGCCAGCCTGCGAAGCATTTTCCGGTAGGGCTGTGTCTCTGGCGACAGCTCCCACGCCCGAAGAGCCAGGAGGGAAAGCCATGCCTCGTTGGAAAGCTCTTTGGCAGCCGCTCGCGTGGCCCCACAGCCCGTGGGGCTGCGGGCTTTGCGGCGGCAATCAGCCTCAGCGCCACCAGTGCCCTCGTGGCGCCGCCGCACCAGCCTGCGAAGCATTTTCCGGTAGGGCCGCGGCTCTAGCCACAGCTCCGACGCCGGAAGACTAAGGAGGGAAAGCCGTGCCTCGTTGGAAAGCTCTTTGGCAGCCGCTCGCGTGGCCCCACAGCCCGTGGGGCTGCGGGCTTTCTGGTGGCCGTCAGCCTCGGTGCCACCGGCGCCCACCTGGCGCCGCCGCGCCAGCCTGCGAAGCATTTTCCGGTAGGGCCGCAGCTCTGGCCACAGCTCCCACGCCCGAAGAGCCAGGAGGGAAAGCCGTGCCTCGTTGGAAAGCTCTTTGGCAGCCGCTCGCGTGGCCCCACAGCCCGTCGGGCTGCGGGCTTTGCGGCGGCAATCAGCGTCTGCGCCACCGGCGCCCACGTGGCGCCGCCGCGCCAGCCTGCGAAGCATTTTCCGGTAGGGCCGCGGCTCTGGCGACAGTTCCCACGCCGGAAGAGCCAGGAGGGAAAGCCGTGCCTCGTTGGAAAGCTCTTTGGCAGCCGCTCGCGTGGCCCCACAGCCCATGGGGATGCGGGCTTTGCGGCGGCAATCACCCTTAGCGCCACCAGCGCCCACGTGGCGCCGCCGCGCCAGCCTGCGAAGCATTTTCCGGTAGGGCCGCGGCTCTGGCCACAGCTCCGACGCCGGAAGACTAAGGAGGGAAAGCCGTGCCTCGTTGGAAAGCTCTTTGGCAGCCGCTCGCGTGGCCCCACAGCCCGTGGGGCTGCGGGCTTTCTGGTGGCCGTCAGCCTCGGTGCCACCGGCGCCCACCTGGCGCCGCCGCGCCAGCCTGCGAAGCATTTTCCGGTAGGGCCGCAGCTCTGGCCACAGCTCCCACGCCCGAAGAGCTAGGAGGGAAAGCCATGCCTCGTTGGAAAGCACTTTGGCAGCCGCTCGCGTGGCCCCACAGCCCGTGGGGCTGCGGGCTTTGCGGCGGCCATCAGCCTCAGCGCCACCAGCGCCCTTGTGGCGCCGCCGGGCCAGCCTGCGAAGCATTTTCCGGTAGGGCCGCGGCTCTGGCCACAGCTCCCACGCCCGAAGAGCCAGGAGGGAAAGCCGTGCCTCGTTGGAAAGCTCTTTGGCAGCCGCTCGCGTGGCCCCACAGCCCGTGGGGCTGCGGGCTTTGTGTCGGCCGTCAGCCTCAGCGCCACCGGCGCCCACGTGGCGCCGACGCGCCAGTCTCCGAAGCATTATCTGGTAGGGCCGTGGCTCTGGCCACAGCTCCCACGCCCGAAGAGCCAGGAGGGAAAGCCGTGCCTCGTTGGAAAGCTCTTTGGCAGCCGCTCGCGTGGCCCCACAGCCCGTGGGGCTGCGGGCTTTGCGGCGGCCGTCAGCCTCGACGCCACCGGCGCCCACGTGGCACTGCCGCGCCAACCTGCGAAGCATTTTCCAGTAGGGCCGCGGCTCTGGCCACAGCTCCCACGCACGAAGAGCCAGGAGGGAAAGCCGTGCCTCCTTGGAAAGCTCTTTGGCAGCCGCTCGCGTGGCCCCACAGCCCGTGGGGCTGCGGGCTTTGCGGCGGCCGTCAGCCTCAGCGCCACCAGTGCCCTCGTGGCGCCGCCTGGCCAGCCTGTGAAGCATTTTCCGGTAGGGCCGCGGCTCTGGCCACAGCTCCCACGCCCGAAGAGCCAGGAGGGAAAGCCGTGCCTCGTTGGAAAGCTCTTTGGCAGCCGCTCGCGTGGCCCCACAGCCCGTGGGGCTGCGGGCTTTGTGTCGGCCGTCAGCCTCAGCGCCACCGGCACCCACGTGGCGCCGACGCGCCAGCCTCCGAAGCATTATCTGGTAGGTCCGCGGCTCTGGCCACAGCTCCCACGCCCGAAGAGCCAGGAGAGAAAGCCGTGCCTCGTTGGAAAGCTCTTTGGCAGGCGCTCGCGTGGCCCCACAGCCCGTGGGGCTGCGGGCTTTGCGGCGGCCATCAGATTCAGCGTCACCAGCGCCCTTGTGGCGCAGCCGGGCCAGCCTGCGAAGCATTTTCCGGTAGGGCTGCGTCTCTGGCGACAGCTCCCACGCCCGAAGAGCCAGGAGGGAAAACCGTGCCTCGTTGGAAAGCTCTTTGGCAGCCGCTCGCGTGGCCCCACAGCCCGTGGGGCTGCGGGCTTTGCGGCGGCAATCAGCCTCAGCGCTACCAGTGCCCTCGTGGCGCCGCCGCACCAGCCTGCGAAGCATTTTCCGGTAGGGCCGCGGCTCTAGCCACAGCTCCGACGCCGGAAGACTAAGGAGGGAAAGCCGTGCCTCGTTGGAAAGCTCTTTGGCAGCCGCTCGCGTGGCCCCACAGCCCGTGGGGCTGCGGGCTTTCTGGTGGCCGTCAGCCTCGGTGCCACCGGCGCCCACCTGGCGCCGCCGCGCCAGCCTGCGAAGCATTTTCCGGTAGGGCCGCAGCTCTGGCCACAGCTCCCACGCCCGAAGAGCCAGGAGGGAAAGCCGTGCCTCGTTGGAAAGCTCTTTGGCAGCCGCTCGCGTGGCCCCACAGCCCGTGGGGCTGCGGGCTTTGCGGCGGCAATCAGCCTCTGCGCCACCGGCGCCCACGTGGCGCCGCCGTGCCAGCCTGCGAAGCATTTTCCGGTAGGGCCGCGGCTCTGGCGACAGCTCCCACGCGGGAAGAGCCAGGAGGGAAAGCCGTGCCTCGTCGGAAAGCTCTTTGGCAGCCGCTCGCGTGGCCCCACAGCCCATGGGGCTGCGGGCTTTGCGGCGGCAATCACCCTTAGCGCCACCAGCGCCCACGTGGCGCCGCCGCACCAGCCTGCGAAGCATTTTCCGGTAGGGCCGCGGCTCTGGCCACAGCTCCCACGCCCGAAGAGCCAGGAGGGAAAGTCGTGCCTCGTTGGAAAGCTCTTTGGCAGCCGCTCGCGTGGCCCCACAGCCCGTGGGGCTGCGGGCTTTCTGGTGGCCGTCAGCCTCGGCGCCACCGGCGCACACGTGGCGCCGCCGCGCCAGCCTGCGAAGCATTTTCCGGTAGGGCCGCGGCTCTGGCGACAGCTCCCACGCCCGAAGAGCCAGGAGGGAAAGCCGTGCCTCCTTGGAAAGCTCTTTGGCAGCCGCTCGCGTGGCCCCACAGCCCGTGGGGCTGCGGGCTTTGCGGCGGCCGTCAGCCTCGACGCCACCGGCGCCCACGTGGCACTGCCGCGCCAGCCTGCGAAGCATTTTCCGGTAGGGCCGCGGCTCTGGCCACAGCTCCCACGCCCGAAGAGCCAGGAGGGAAAGCCGTGCCTCGTTGGAAAGCTCTTTGGCAGCCGCTCGCGTGGCCCCACAGCCCGTGGGGCTGCGGGCTTTGCGGCGGCAATCAGCCTCAGCGCCACCACCGCCCTCGTGGCGCCGCCGCACCAGCCTGCGAAGCATTTTCCGGTAGGGCTGCGGCTCTGGCCACAGCTCCCACGCCCGAAGAGCCAGGAGGGAAAGCCGTGCCTCGTTGGAAAGCACTTGGGCAGCCGCTCGCGTGGCCCCACAGCCCGTGGGGCTGTGGGCTTTGCGGCGGCCATCAGCCTCAGCGCCACCAGCGCCCTTGTGGAGCCGCCGGGCCAGCCTGCGAAGCATTTTCCGGTAGGGCCGCGGCTCTGGCCACAGCTCCCACGCCCGAAGAGCCAGGAGGGAAAGCCGTGCCTCGTTGGAAAGCTCTTTGGCAGCCGCTCGCGTGGCCCCACAGCCCGTGGGGCTGCGGGCTTTGCGGCGGCAATCAGCCTCAGCGCCACCAGCGCCCTCGTGGCGCCGCCGCACCAGCCTGTGAAGCATTTTCCGGTAGGGCCGCGGCTCTGGCCACAGCTCCCACGCCCGAAGAGCTAGGAGGGAAAGCCGTGCCTCGTTGGAAAGCTCTTTGGCAGCCGCTCGCGTGGCCCCAAAGCCCGTGGGGCTGCGGGCTTTGCGGCGGCCATCAGACTCAGCGCCACCAGCGCCCTTGTGGCGCCGCCGGGCCAGCCTGCGAAGCATTTTCCGGTAGGGCTGTGTCTCTGGCGACAGCTCCCACGCCCGAAGAGCCAGGAGGGAAAGCCGTGCCTCGTTGGAAAGCTCTTTGGCAGCTGCTCGCGTGGCCCCACAGCCCGTGGGGCTGCGGGCTTTCTGGTGGCCGTCAGCCTCGGCGCCACCGGCGCACACGTGGCGCCGCCACGCCCGCCTGCGAAGCATTTTCCGGTAGGGCCGCGGCTCTGGCCACAGCTCCCACGCCCGAAGAGCCAGGAGGGAAAGCCATGCCTCGTTGGAAAGCACTTTGGCAGCCGCTCGCGTGGCCCCACAGCCCGTGGGGCTGCGGGCTTTGCGGTGGCCATCAGCCTCAGCGCCACCAGCGCCCTTGTGGCGCCGCCGGGCCAGCCTGCGAAGCATTTTCCGGTAGGGCCGCGGCTCTGGCCACAGCTCCCACTCCTGAAGAGCCAGGAGGGAAAGCCATGCCTCGTTGGAAAGCTCTTTAGCAGCCGCTCGCGTGGCCCCACAGCCCGTGGGGCTGCGGGCTTTGCGGCAGCAATCAGCCTCAGCGCCACCAGCGCCCTCGTGGCGCCGCCGCACCAGCCTGCGAAGCATTTTCCGGTAGGGCTGTGTCTCTGGCGACAGCTCCCACGCCCGAAGAGCCAGGAGGGAAAGCCGTGCCTCGTTGGAAAGCTCTTTGGCAGCCGCTCGCGTGGCCCCACAGCCCGTGGGGCTGCGGGCTTTGCGGCGGCAATCAGCCTCAGCGCCACCACCGCCCTCGTGGCGCAGCCGCACCAGCCTGCGAAGCATTTTCCGGTAGGGCCGCGGCTCTGGCCACAGCTCCCACGCCCGAAGAGCCAGGAGGGAAAGCCGTGCCTCGTTGGAAAGCACTTGGGCAGCCACTCGCGTGGCCCCACAGCCCGTGGGGCTGCGGGCTTTGCGGCGGCCATCAGACTCAGCGCCACCAGCGCCCTTGTGGCGCCGCCGGGCCAGCCTGCGAAGCATTTTCCGGTAGGGCCGCGGCTCTGGCCACAGCTCCCACGCCCGAAGAGCCAGGAGGGAAAGCCGTGCCTCGTTGGAAAGCTCTTTGGCAGCTGCTCGCGTGGCCCCACAGCCCGTGGGGCTGCGGGCTTTCTGGTGGCCGTCAGCCTCGGCGCCACCAGCGCACACGTGGCGCCTCCACGCCCGCCTGCGAAGCATTTTCCGGTAGGGCCGCGGCTCTGGCCATAGCTCCCACGCCCGAAGAGCCAGGAGGGAAAGCCGTGCCTCGTTGGAAAGCTCTTTGGCAGCCGCTCGCGTGGCCCCACAGCCCGTGGGGCTGTGGGCTTCGTGTCGGCCGTCAGCCTCAGCGCCACCGGCGCCCACCTGGCGCCGACGCGCCAGCCTGCGAAGCATTATCTGGTAGGGCCGCAGCTCTGGCGACAGCTCCCACGCCCAAAGAGCCAGGAGGGAAAGCCGTACCTCGTTGGAAAGCTCTTTGGCAGCCGCTCGCGTGGCCCCACAGCCCGTGGGGCTGCGGCCTTTGCGGCGGCCATCAGACTCAGCGCCACCAGCGCCCTTGTGGCGCCGCCGGGACAGCCTGCGAAGAATTTTCCGGTAGGGCTGCGTCTCTGGCGACAGCTCCCACGCCCGAAGAGCCAGGAGGGAAAGCCGTGCCTCGTTGGAAAGCTCTTTGGCAGCCGCTCGCGTGGCCCCACAGCCCGTGGGGCTGCGGGCTTTCTGGTGGCCGTCAGCCTCGGCGCCACCGGCGTCCACGTGGCACTGCCGCGCCAGCCTGCGAAGCATTTTCCGGTAGGGCCGCGGCTCTGGCCACAGCTCCCACGCCCGAAGACCAAGGAGGGAAAGCTGTGCCTCCTTGGAAAGCTCTTTGGCAGCCGCTCGCGTGGCCCCACAGCCCGTGGGGCTGTGGGCTTTGTGTCGGCCGTCAGCCTCAGCGCCACCGGCGCCCACGTGGCGCCGACGCGCCAGCCTCCGAAGCCTTATCTGGTAGGGCCACTGCTCTGGCCACAGCTCCCACACCCGAAGAGCCAGGAGGGAAAGCCGTGCCTCGTTGGAAAGCTCTTTGGCAGGCGCTCGCGTGGCCCCACAGCCCGTGGGGCTGCGGGCTTTGCGGCGGCCATCAGACTCAGCGCCACCAGCGCCCTCGTGGCGCCGCCGCACCAGCCTGCGAAGCATTTTCCGGTAGGGCCGCGGCTCTGGCCACAGCTCCCACGCCCGAAGAGCCAGGAGGGAAAGCCGTGCCTCGTTGGAAAGCTCTTTGGCAGCCGCTCGCGTGGCCCCACAGCCCGTGGGGCTGCGGGCTTTGCGGCGGCCGTCAGCCTCAGCGCCACTGGCGCCCACATGGTGCCGCCGCGCCAGCCTGCGAAGCATTTTCCGGTAGGGCTGCTGCTCTGGCCACAGCTCCCACACCCCAAGAGCCAGGAGGGAAAGCCGTGCCTCATTGGAAAGCTCTTTGGCAGCCGCTCGCGTGGCCCCACAGCCCGTGGGGCTGCGGGCTTTCTGGTGGCCGTCAGCCTCGGCGCCACCGGCGCACACGTGGCGCCGCCGCACCAGCCTGCGAAGCATTTTCCGGTAGGGCCGCGGCTCTGGCCACAGCTCCCACGCCCGAAGAGCCAGGAGGGAAAGCCATGCCTCGTTGGAAAGCACTTTGGCAGCCGCTCGCGTGGCCCCACAGCCCGTGGGGCTGCGGGCTTTGCGGCGGCCATCAGCCTCAGCGCCACCAGCGCCCTTGTGGCGCCGCCGGGCCAGCCTGCGAAGCATTTTCCGGTAGGGCCGCGGCTCTGGCCACAGCTCCCACGCCCGAAGAGCCAGGAGGGAAAGCCGTGCCTCGTTGGAAAGCTCTTTGGCAGCCGCTCGCGTGGCCCCACAGCCCGTGGGGCTGCGGGCTTTCTGGTGGCCGTCAGCCTCGGCGCCACCGGCGCACACGTGGCGCCATCGCGCCAGCCTGCGAAGCATTTTCCGGTAGGGCCGCGGCTCTGGCCACAGCTCCCACGCCCGAAGAGCCAGGAGGGAAAGCTGTGCCTCCTTGGAAAGCTCTTTGGCAGCCGCTCGCGTGGCCCCACAGCCCGTGGGGCTGCGGGCTTTGCGGCGGCCGTCAGCCTCGACGCCACCGGCGCCCACGTGGCACCGCCGCGCCAGCCTGCGAAGCATTTTCCGGTAGGGCCGCGGCTCTGGCCACAGCTCCCACGCACGAAGAGCCAGGAGGGAAAGCCGTGCCTCGTTGGAAAGCTCTTTGGCAGCCGCTCGCGTGGCCCCACAGCCCGTGGGGCTGCGGGCTTTGCGGCGGCCATCAGACTCAGCGCCACCAGCGCCCTTGTGGCGCCGCCGGGCCAGCCTGCGAAGCATTTTCCGGTAGGGCCGCGGCTCTGGCCACAGCTCCCACGCCCGAAGACCAAGGAGGGAAAGCTGTGCCTCCTTGGAAAGCTCTTTGGCAGCCGCTCGCGTGGCCCCACAGCCCGTGGGGCTGTGGGCTTTGCGGCGGCCGTCAGCCTCAGCGCCACCGGCGCCCACGTGGCGCCGACGCGCCAGCCTCCGAAGCCTTATCTGGTAGGGCCGCTGCTCTGGCCACAGCTCCCACACCCGAAGAGCCAGGAGGGAAAGCCGTGCCTCGTTGGAAAGCTCTTTGGCAGGCGCTCGCGTGGCCCCACAGCCCGTGGGGCTGCGGGCTTTGCGGCGGCCATCAGACTCAGCGCCACCAGCGCCCTCGTGGCGCCGCCGCACCAGCCTGCGAAGCATTTTCCGGTAGGGCCGCGGCTCTGGCCACAGCTCCCACGCCCGAAGAGCCAGGAGGGAAAGCCGTGCCTCGTTGGAAAGCTCTTTGGCAGCCGCTCGCGTGGCTCCACAGCCCGTGGGGCTGCGGGCTTTGCGGCGGCCGTCAGCCTCAGCGCCACTGGCGCCCACATGGTGCCGCCGCGCCAGCCTGCGAAGCATTTTCCGGTAGGGCTGCTGCTCTGGCCACAGCTCCCACACCCCAAGAGCCAGGAGGGAAAGCCGTGCCTCATTGGAAAGCTCTTTGGCAGCCGCTCGCGTGGCCCCACAGCCCGTGGGGCTGCGGGCTTTCTGGTGGCCGTCAGCCTCGGCGCCACCGGCGCACACGTGGCGCCGCCGCACCAGCCTGCGAAGCATTTTCCGGTAGGGCCGCGGCTCTGGCCACAGCTCCCACGCCCGAAGAGCCAGGAGGGAAAGCCATGCCTCGTTGGAAAGCACTTTGGCAGCCGCTCGCGTGGCCCCACAGCCCGTGGGGCTGCGGGCTTTGCGGCGGCCATCAGCCTCAGCGCCACCAGCGCCCTTGTGGCGCCGCCGGGCCAGCCTGCGAAGCATTTTCCGGTAGGGCCGCGGCTCTGGCCACAGCTCCCACGCCCGAAGAGCCAGGAGGGAAAGCCGTGCCTCGTTGGAAAGCTCTTTGGCAGCCGCTCGCGTGGCCCCACAGCCCGTGGGGCTGCGGGCTTTCTGGTGGCCGTCAGCCTCGGCGCCACCGGCGCACACGTGGCGCCATCGCGCCAGCCTGCGAAGCATTTTCCGGTAGGGCCGCGGCTCTGGCCACAGCTCCCACGCCCGAAGAGCCAGGAGGGAAAGCTGTGCCTCCTTGGAAAGCTCTTTGGCAGCCGCTCGCGTGGCCCCACAGCCCGTGGGGCTGCGGGCTTTGCGGCGGCCGTCAGCCTCGACGCCACCGGCGCCCACGTGGCACCGCCGCGCCAGCCTGCGAAGCATTTTCCGGTAGGGCCGCGGCTCTGGCCACAGCTCCCACGCACGAAGAGCCAGGAGGGAAAGCCGTGCCTCGTTGGAAAGCTCTTTGGCAGCCGCTCGCGTGGCCCCACAGCCCGTGGGGCTGCGGGCTTTGCGGCGGCCGTCAGCCTCAGCGCCACCAGTGCCCTCGTGGCACCGCCGGGCCAGCCTGTGAAGCATTTTCCGGTAGGGCTGCGGCTCTGGCCACAGCTCCCACGCCGGAAGAGCCAGGAGCGAAAGCCGTGCCTCGTTGGAAAGCTCTTTGGCAGCCGCTCGCGTGGCCCCACAGCCCGTGGGGCTGCGGGCTTTGCGGCGGCCGTCAGCCTCAGCGCCACCATTGCCCTCGTGGCACCGCCGGGCCAGCCTGTGAAGCATTTTCCGGTAGGTCCGCGGCTCTGGCCACAGCTCCCACGCCCGAAGAGCCAGGAGGGAAAGCCGTGCCTCGTTGGAAAGCTCTTTGGCAGCCGCTCGCGTGGCCCCACAGCCCGTGGGGCTGCGGGCTTTGCGGCGGCAATCAGCCTCAGCGCCACCAGCGCCCTTGTGGCACCGCCGGGCCAGCCTGCGAAGCATTTTCTGGTAGGGCTGTGTCTCTGGCGACAGCTCCCACGCCGGAAGAGCCAGGAGGGAAAGCCGTGCCTCGTTGGAAAGCTCTTTGGCAGCCGCTCGCGTGGCCCCACAGCCCGTGGGGCTGCGGGCTTTCTGGTGGCCGTCAGCCTCGGCGCCACCGGTGCACACGTGGCGCCGCCGCACCAGCCTGCGAAGCATTTTCCGGTAGGGCCGCGGCTCTGGCCACAGCTCCCACGCCCGAAGAGCCAGGATGGAAAGCCATGCCTCGTTGGAAAGCACTTTGGCAGCCGCTCGCGTGGCCCCACAGCCCGTGGGGCTGCGGGCTTTGCGGCGGCCATCAGCCTCAGCGCCACCAGCGCCCTTGTGGCGCCGCCGGGCCAGCCTGCGAAGCATTTTCCGGTAGGGCCGCGTCTCTGGCGACAGCTCCCACGCCCGAAGAGCCAGGAGGGAAAGCCGTGCCTCGTTGGAAAGCTCTTTGGCAGCCGCTCGCGTGGCCCCACAGCCCGTGGGGCTGCGGGCTTTGCGGCGGCCGTCAGCCTCAGCGCCACCAGTGCCCTCGTGGCACCGCCGGGCCAGCCTGTGAAGCATTTTCCGGTAGGGCTGCGGCTCTGGCCACAGCTCCCACGCCGGAAGAGCCAGGAGCGAAAGCCGTGCCTCGTTGGAAAGCTCTTTGGCAGCCGCTCGCGTGGCCCCACAGCCCGTGGGGCTCCGGGCTTTGTGTTGGCCGTCAGCCTCAGCGCCACCGGCGCCCACGTGGCGCCGACGCGCCAGCCTCCGAAGCATTATCTGGTAGGTCCGCGGCTCTGGCCACAGCTCCCACGCCCGAAGAGCCAGGAGGGAAAGCCGTGCCTCGTTGGAAAGCTCTTTGGCAGCCGCTCGCGTGGCCCCACAGCCCGTGGGGCTGCGGGCTTTGCGGCGGCAATCAGCCTCAGCGCCACCAGCGCCCTTGTGGCACCGCCGGGCCAGCCTGCGAAGCATTTTCTGGTAGGGCTGTGTCTCTGGCGACAGCTCCCACGCCGGAAGAGCCAGGAGGGAAAGCCGTGCCTCGTTGGAAAGCTCTTTGGCAGCCGCTCGCGTGGCCCCACAGCCCGTGGGGCTGCGGGCTTTCTGGTGGCCGTCAGCCTCGGCGCCACCGGTGCACACGTGGCGCCGCCGCGCCAGCCTGCGAAGCATTTTCCGGTAGGGCCGCGGCTCTGGCCACAGCTCCCACGCCCGAAGAGCCAGGATGGAAAGCCATGCCTCGTTGGAAAGCACTTTGGCAGCCGCTCGCGTGGCCCCACAGCCCGTGGGGCTGCGGGCTTTGCGGCGGCCATCAGCCTCAGCGCCACCAGCGCCCTTGTGGCGCCGCCGGGCCAGCCTGCGAAGCATTTTCCGGTAGGGCCGCGGCTCTGGCCACAGCTCCCACGCCCGAAGAGCCAGGAGGGAAAGCCATGCCTCCTTGGAAAGCACTTTGGCAGCCGCTCGCGTGGCCCCACAGCCCGTGGGGCTGTGGGCTTTGCGGCGGCCATCAGCCTCAGCGCCACCAGCGCCCTTGTGGCGCCGCCGGGCCAGCCTGCGAAGCATTTTCCGGTAGGGCCGCGGCTCTGGCCACAGCTCCCACGCCCGAAGAGCCAGGAGGGAAAGCCGTGCCTCGTTGGAAAGCTCTTTGGCAGCCGCTCGCGTGGCCCCACAGCCCGTGGGGCTGCGGGCTTTGCGGCGGCAATCAGCCTCAGCGCCACCAGCGCCCTCGTGGCGCCGCCGCCCCCCCAGCCTGTGAAGCATTTTCCGGTAGGGCCGCGGCTCTGGCCACAGCTCCCACGCCCGAAGAGCCAGGAGGGAAAGCCGTGCCTCGTTGGAAAGCTCTTTGGCAGCCGCTCGCGTGGCCCCACAGCCCGTGGGGCTGCGGGCTTTGCGGCGGCCATCAGACTCAGCGCCACCAGCGCCCTTGTGGCGCCGCCGGGCCAGCCTGCGAAGAATTTTCCGGTAGGGCTGCGTCTCTGGCGACAGCTCCCACGCCCGAAGAGCCAGGAGGGAAAGCCGTGCCTCGTTGGAAAGCTCTTTGGCAGCCGCTCGCGTGGCCCCACAGCCCGTGGGGCTGCGGGCTTTCTGGTGGCCGTCAGCCTCGGCGCCACCGGCGTCCACGTGGCACTGCCGCGCCAGCCTGCGAAGCATTTTCCGGTAGGGCCGCGGCTCTGGCCACAGCTCCCACGCCCGAAGACCAAGGAGGGAAAGCTGTGCCTCCTTGGAAAGCTCTTTGGCAGCCGCTCGCGTGGCCCCACAGCCCGTGGGGCTGCGGGCTTTGCGGCGGCCGTCAGCCTCAGCGCCACCAGTGCCGTCGTGGCACCGCCGGGCCAGCCTGTGAAGCATTTTCTGGTAGGGCTGCTGCTCTGGCCACAGCTCCCACGCCCGAAGAGCCAGGAGGGAAAGCCATGCCTCGTTGGAAAGCTCTTTGGCAGCCGCTCGCGTGGCCCCACAGCCCGTGGGGCTGTGGGCTTTGTGTCGGCCATCAGACTCAGCGCCACCGGCGCCCACGTGGCGCCGACGCGCCAGCCTCCGAAGCCTTATCTGGTAGGGCCACTGCTCTGGCCACAGCTCCCACACCCGAAGAGCCAGGAGGGAAAGCCGTGCCTCGTTGGAAAGCTCTTTGGCAGGCGCTCGCGTGGCCCCACAGCCCGTGGGGCTGCGGGCTTTGCGGCGGCCATCAGCCTCAGCGCCACCAGCGCCCTCGTGGCGCCGCCGCACCAGCCTGCGAAGCATTTTCCGGTAGGGCCGCGGCTCTGGCCACAGCTCCCACGCCGGAAGAGCCAGGAGGGAAAGCCGTGCCTCGTTGGAAAGCTCTTTGGCAGCCGCTCGCGTGGCCCCACAGCCCGTGGGGCTGCGGGCTTTGCGGCGGCCGTCAGCCTCAGCGCCACTGGCGCCCACATGGTGCCGCCGCGCCAGCCTGCGAACCATTTTCCGGTAGGGCTGCGTCTCTGGCGACAGCTCCCACGCCCGAAGAGCCAGGAGGGAAAGCCGTGCCTCGTTGGAAAGCTCTTTGGCAGCCGCTCGCGTGGCCCCACAGCCCGTGGGGCTGCGGGCTTTCTGGTGGCCGTCAGCCTCGGTGCCACCGGCGCACACGTGGCGCCGCCGCGCCAGCCTGCGAAGCATTTTCCGGTAGGGCCGCGGCTCTGGCCACAGCTCCCACGCCCGAAGACCAAGGAGGGAAAGCCGTGCCTCGTTGGAAAGCTCTTTGGCAGCCGCTCTCGTGGCCCCACAGCCCGTGGGGCTGCGGGCTTTGTGGCGGCCGGCAGCCTCGGCGCCACCGGCGCCCAGGTGGTACTGCCGCGCCAGCCTGCGAAGCATTTTCCGGTAGGGCCGCGGCTCTGGCCACAGCTCCCACGCCCGAAGAGCCAGGAGGGAAAGCCGTGCCTCGTTGGAAAGCTCTTTGGCAGCCGCTCGCGTGGCCCCACAGCCCGTGGGGCTGCGGGCTTTGCGGCGGCCGTCAGCCTCAGCGCCACCAGTGCCGTCGTGGCACCGCCGGGCCAGCCTGCGAAGCATTTTCCGGTAGGGCCGCGGCTCTGGCCACAGCTCCCACGCCCGAAGAGCCAGGAGGGAAAGCCGTGCCTCGTTGGAAAGCTCTTTGGCAGCCGCTCTCGTGGCCCCACAGCCCGTGGGGCTGCGGGCTTTGTGGCGGCCGGCAGCCTCGGCGCCACCGGCGCCCAGGTGGTACTGCCGCGCCAGCCTGCGAAGCATTTTCCGGTAGGGCTGCTGCTCTGGCCACAGCTCCCACACCCCAAGAGCCAGGAGGGAAAGCCGTGCCTCATTGGAAAGCTCTTTGGCAGCCGCTCGCGTGGCCCCACAGCCCGTGGGGCTGCGGGCTTTCTGGTGGCCGTCAGCCTCGGCGCCACCGGCGCACACGTGGCGCCGCCGCACCAGCCTGCGAAGCATTTTCCGGTAGGGCCGCGGCTCTGGCCACAGCTCCCACGCCCGAAGAGCCAGGAGGGAAAGCCATGCCTCGTTGGAAAGCACTTTGGCAGCCGCTCGCGTGGCCCCACAGCCCGTGGGGCTGCGGGCTTTGCGGCGGCCATCAGCCTCAGCGCCACCAGCGCCCTTGTGGCGCCGCCGGGCCAGCCTGCGAAGCATTTTCCGGTAGGGCCGCGGCTCTGGCCACAGCTCCCACGCCCGAAGAGCCAGGAGGGAAAGCCGTGCCTCGTTGGAAAGCTCTTTGGCAGCCGCTCGCGTGGCCCCACAGCCCGTGGGGCTGCGGGCTTTGCGGTGGCAATCAGCCTCAGCGCCACCAGCGCCCTTGTGGCGCCGCCGGGCCAGCCTGCGAAGCATTTTCCAGTAGGGTTGCGTCTCTGGCGACAGCTCCCAGGCCCGAAGAGCCAGGAGGGAAAGCCGTGCCTCGTTGGAAAGCTCTTTGGCAGCCGCTCGCGTGGCCCCACAGCCCGTGGGGCTGCGGGCTTTCTGGTGGCCGTCAGCCTCGGCGCCACCGGCGCACACGTGGCGCCATCGCGCCAGCCTGCGAAGCATTTTCCGGTAGGGCCGCGGCTCTGGCCACAGCTCCCACGCCCGAAGAGCCAGGAGGGAAAGCTGTGCCTCCTTGGAAAGCTCTTTGGCAGCCGCTCGCGTGGCCCCACAGCCCGTGGGGCTGCGGGCTTTGCGGCGGCCGTCAGCCTCGACGCCACCGGCGCCCACGTGGCACCGCCGCGCCAGCCTGCGAAGCATTTTCCGGTAGGGCCGCGGCTCTGGCCACAGCTCCCACGCCCGAAGAGCCAGGAGGGAAAGCCGTGCCTCGTTGGAAAGCTCTTTGGCAGCCGCTCGCGTGGCCCCACAGCCCGTGGGGCTGCGGGCTTTGCGGCGGCCGTCAGCCTCAGCGCCACCAGTGCCCTCGTGGCACCGCCGGGCCAGCCTGTGAAGCATTTTCCGGTAGGGCTGCGGATCTGGCCACAGCTCCCACGCCGGAAGAGCCAGGAGCGAAAGCCGTGCCTCGTTGGAAAGCTCTTTGGCAGCCGCTCGCGTGGCCCCACAGCCCGTGGGGCTGCGGGCTTTGCGGCGGCCGTCAGCCTCAGCGCCACCAGTGCCCTCGTGGCACCGCCGGGCCAGCCTGTGAAGCATTTTCCGGTAGGTCCGCGGCTCTGGCCACAGCTCCCACGCCCGAAGAGCCAGGAGGGAAAGCCGTGCCTCGTTGGAAAGCTCTTTGGCAGCCGCTCGCGTGGCCCCACAGCCCGTGGGGCTGCGGGCTTTGCGGCGGCAATCAGCCTCAGCGCCACCAGCGCCCTTGTGGCACCGCCGGGCCAGCCTGCGAAGCATTTTCTGGTAGGGCTGTGTCTCTGGCGACAGCTCCCACGCCGGAAGAGCCAGGAGGGAAAGCCGTGCCTCGTTGGAAAGCTCTTTGGCAGCCGCTCGCGTGGCCCCACAGCCCGTGGGGCTGCGGGCTTTCTGGTGGCCGTCAGCCTCGGCGCCACCGGTGCACACGTGGCGCCGCCGCACCAGCCTGCGAAGCATTTTCCGGTAGGGCCGCGGCTCTGGCCACAGCTCCCACGCCCGAAGAGCCAGGATGGAAAGCCATGCCTCGTTGGAAAGCACTTTGGCAGCCGCTCGCGTGGCCCCACAGCCCGTGGGGCTGCGGGCTTTGCGGCGGCCATCAGCCTCAGCGCCACCAGCGCCCTTGTGGCGCCGCCGGGCCAGCCTGCGAAGCATTTTCCGGTAGGGCCGCGGCTCTGGCCACAGCTCCCACGCCCGAAGAGCCAGGAGGGAAAGCCGTGCCTCGTTGGAAAGCTCTTTGGCAGCCGCTCGCGTGGCCCCACAGCCCGTGGGGCTGCGGGCTTTGCGGCGGCAATCAACCTCAGCGCCACCACCGCCCACGTGGCACCGCCGCGCCAGCCTGCGAAGCATTTTCCGGTAGGGCCGCGGCTCTGGCCACAGCTCCCACGCCCGAAGAGCCAGGAGGGAAAGCCGTGCCTCGTTGGAAAGCTCTTTGGCAGCCGCTCGCGTGGCCCCACAGCCCGTGGGGCTGCGGGCTTTGCGGCAGCAATCAGCCTCAGCGCCACCAGCGCCCTTGTGGCGCCGCCGGGCCAGCCTGCGAAGCATTTTCCGATAGGGCCGCGGCTCTGGCCACAGCTCCCACGCCCGAAGAGCCAGGAGGGAAAGCCGTGCCTCGTTGGAAAGCACTTTGGCAGCCGCTCGCGTGGCCCCACAGCCCGTGGGGCTGTGGGCTTTGCGGCGGCCATCAGCCTCAGCGCCACCAGCGCCCTTGTGGCGCCGCCGCGCCAGCCTGTGAAGCATTTTCCGGTAGGGCCGCGGCTCTGGCCACAGCTCCCACGCCCGAAGAGCCAGGAGGGAAAGCCATGCCTCCTTGGAAAGCACTTTGGCAGCCGCTCGCGTGGCCCCACAGCCCGTGGGGCTGTGGGCTTTGCGGCGGCCATCAGCCTCAGCGCCACCAGCGCCCTTGTGGCGCCGCCGCCCCAGCCTGTGAAGCATTTTCCGGTAGGGCCGCGGCTCTGGCCACAGCTCCCACGCCCGAAGAGCCAGGAGGGAAAGCCGTGCCTCGTTGGAAAGCTCTTTGGCAGCCGCTCGCGTGGCCCCACAGCCCGTGGGGCTGCGGGCTTTGCGGCGGCCATCAGACTCAGCGCCACCAGCGCCCTTGTGGCGCCGCCGGGCCAGCCTGCGAAGCATTTTCCGGTAGGGCTGTGTCTCTGGCGACAGCTCCCACGCCCGAAGAGCCAGGAGGGAAAGCCGTGCCTCCTTGGAAAGCTCTTTGGCAGCCGCTCGCGTGGCCCCACAGCCCGTGGGGCTGCGGGCTTTGCGGCGGCAATCAGCCTCAGCGCCACCAGCGCCCTTGTGGCGCCGCCGGGCCAGCCTGCGAAGCATTTTCCAGTAGGGCTGCGTCTCTGGCGACAGCTCCCAGGCCCGAAGAGCCAGGAGGGAAAGCCGTGCCTCGTTGGAAAGCTCTTTGGCAGCCGCTCGCGTGGCCCCACAGCCCGTGGGGCTGCGGGCTTTCTGGTGGCCGTCAGTCTCGGCGCCACCGGCGCACACGTGGCGCCATCGCGCCAGCCTGCGAAGCATTTTCCGGTAGGGCCGCGGATCTGGCCACAGCTCCCACGCCCGAAGAGCCAGGAGGGAAAGCCGTGCCTCGTTGGAAAGCTCTTTGGCAGCCGCTCGCGTGGCCCCACAGCCCGTGGGGCTGCGGGCTTTGCGGCGGCCGTCAGCCTCGACGCCACCGGCGCCCACGTGGCACTGCCGCGCCAGCCTGTGAAGCATTTTCCGGTAGGGCCGCGGCTCTGGCCACAGCTCCCACGCCGGAAGAGCCAGGAGCGAAAGCCGTGGCTCGTTGGAAAGCTCTTTGGCAGCCGCTCGCGTGGCCCCACAGCCCGTGGGGCTGCGGGCTTTGTGTCGGCCGTCAGCCTCAGCGCCACCGGCACCCACGTGGCGCCGACGCGCCAGCCTCCGAAGCATTATCTGGTAGGTCCGCGGCTCTGGCCACAGCTCCCACGCCCGAAGAGCCAGGAGGGAAAGCCGTGCCTCGTTGGAAAGCTCTTTGGCAGCCGCTCGCGTGGCCCCACAGCCCGTGGGGCTGCGGGCTTTGCGGCGGCAATCAGCCTCAGCGCCACCAGCGCCCTCGTGGCACCGCCGGGCCAGCCTGCGAAGCATTTTCTGGTAGGGCTGTGTCTCTGGCCACAGCTCCCACGCCGGAAGAGCCAGGAGGGAAAGCCGTGCCTCGTTGGAAAGCTCTTTGGCAGCCGCTCGCGTGGCCCCACAGCCCGTGGGGCTGCGGGCTTTGCGGCGGCAATCAGCCTCAGCGCCACCAGCGCCCTCGTGGCGCCGCCGCACCAGCCTGCGAAGCATTTTCCGGTAGGGCCGCGGCTCTGGCCACAGCTCCCACGCCCGAAGAGCCAGGATGGAAAGCCATGCCTCGTTGGAAAGCACTTTGGCAGCCGCTCGCGTGGCCCCACAGCCCGTGGGGCTGCGGGCTTTGCGGCGGCCATCAGCCTCAGCGCCACCAGCGCCCTTGTGGCGCCGCCGGGCCAGCCTGCGAAGCATTTTCCGGTAGGGCCGCGTCTCTGGCGACAGCTCCCACGCCCGAAGAGCCAGGAGGGAAAGCCGTGCCTCGTTGGAAAGCTCTTTGGCAGCCGCTCGCGTGGCCCCACAGCCCGTGGGGCTGCGGGCTTTGCGGCGGCAATCAGCCTCGGCGCCACCGGCGCACACGTGGCGCCGCCACGCCCGCCTGCGAAGCATTTTCCGGTAGGGCCGCGGCTCTGGCCACAGCTCCCACGCCCGAAGAGCCAGGAGGGAAAGCCATGCCTCGTTGGAAAGCACTTTGGCAGCCGCTCGCGTGGCCCCACAGCCCGTGGGGCTGCGGGCTTTGCGGCGGCCATCAGCCTCGGCGCCACCGGCGCCCACGTGACGCCGCCGCACCAGCCTGCGAAGCATTTTCCGGTAGGGCCGCGGCTCTGGCCACAGCTCCCACGCCCGAAGAGCCAGGAGGGAAAGTCGTGCCTCGTTGGAAAGCTCTTTGGCAGCCGCTCGCGTGGCCCCACAGCCCGTGGGGCTGCGGGCTTTGCGGCGGCCATCAGACTCAGCGCCACCAGCGCCCTTGTGGCGCCGCCGGGCCAGCCTGCGAAGCATTTTCCGGTAGGGCTGTGTCTCTGGCGACAGCTCCCACGCCCGAAGAGCCAGGAGGGAAAGCCGTGCCTCGTTGGAAAGCTCTTTGGCAGCCGCTCGCGTGGCCCCACAGCCCGTGGGGCTGCGGGCTTTCTGGTGGCCGTCAGCCTCGGCGCCACCGGCGCCCACGTGGCACCGCCGCACCAGCCTGCGAAGCATTTTCCGGTAGGGCCGCGGCTCTGGCCACAGCTCCCACGCCCGAAGAGCCAGGAGGGAAAGCCGTGCCTCGTTGGAAAGCTCTTTGGCAGCCGCTCGCGTGGCCCCACAGCCCGTGGGGCTGCGGGCTTTGCGGCAGCAATCAGCCTCAGCGCCACCAGCGCCCATCTGGCGCCGACGCGCCAGCCTGCGAAGCATTTTCCGGTAGGGCCGCGGCTCTGGCCACAGCTCCCACGCCCGAAGAGCCAGGAGGGAAAGCCGTGCCTCGTTGGAAAGCACTTTGGCAGCCGCTCGCGTGGCCCCACAGCCCGTGGGGCTGTGGGCTTTGCGGCGGCCATCAGCCTCAGCGCCACCAGCGCCCTTGTGGCGCCGCCGCACCAGCCTGTGAAGCATTTTCCGGTAGGGCCGCGGCTCTGGCCACAGCTCCCACGCCCGAAGAGCCAGGAGGGAAAGCCATGCCTCCTTGGAAAGCACTTTGGCAGCCGCTCGCGTGGCCCCACAGCCCGTGGGGCTGTGGGCTTTGCGGCGGCCATCAGCCTCAGCGCCACCAGCGCCCTTGTGGCGCCGCCGGGCCAGCCTGCGAAGCATTTTCCGGTAGGGCCGCGGCTCTGGCCACAGCTCCCACGCCCGAAGAGCCAGGAGGGAAAGCCGTGCCTCGTTGGAAAGCTCTTTGGCAGCCGCTCGCGTGGCCCCACAGCCCGTGGGGCTGCGGGCTTTGCGGCGGCCGTCAGCCTCAGCGCCACCAGTGCCGTCGTGGCACCGCCGGGCCAGCCTGCGAAGCATTTTCCGGTAGGGCTGCTGCTCTGACCACAGCTCCCACACCCCAAGAGCCAGGAGGGAAAGCCGTGCCTCATTGGAAAGCTCTTTGGCAGCCGCTCGCGTGGCCCCACAGCCCGTGGGGCTGCGGGCTTTCTGGTGGCCGTCAGCCTCGGCGCCACCGGCGCACACGTGGCGCCGCCGCACCAGCCTGCGAAGCATTTTCCGGTAGGGCCGCGGCTCTGGCCACAGCTCCCACGCCCGAAGAGCCAGGAGGGAAAGCCATGCCTCGTTGGAAAGCACTTTGGCAGCCGCTCGCGTGGCCCCACAGCCCGTGGGGCTGCGGGCTTTGCGGCGGCCATCAGCCTCAGCGCCACCAGCGCCCTTGTGGCGCCGCCGGGCCAGCCTGCGAAGCATTTTCCGGTAGGGCCGCGGCTCTGGCCACAGCTCCCACGCCCGAAGAGCCAGGAGGGAAAGCCGTGCCTCGTTGGAAAGCTCTTTGGCAGCCGCTCGCGTGGCCCCACAGCCCGTGGGGCTGCGGGCTTTGCGGTGGCAATCAGCCTCAGCGCCACCAGCGCCCTTGTGGCGCCGCCGGGCCAGCCTGCGAAGCATTTTCCAGTAGGGTTGCGTCTCTGGCGACAGCTCCCAGGCCCGAAGAGCCAGGAGGGAAAGCCGTGCCTCGTTGGAAAGCTCTTTGGCAGCCGCTCGCGTGGCCCCACAGCCCGTGGGGCTGCGGGCTTTCTGGTGGCCGTCAGCCTCGGCGCCACCGGCGCACACGTGGCGCCATCGCGCCAGCCTGCGAAGCATTTTCCGGTAGGGCCGCGGCTCTGGCCACAGCTCCCACGCCCGAAGAGCCAGGAGGGAAAGCTGTGCCTCCTTGGAAAGCTCTTTGGCAGCCGCTCGCGTGGCCCCACAGCCCGTGGGGCTGCGGGCTTTGCGGCGGCCGTCAGCCTCGACGCCACCGGCGCCCACGTGGCACCGCCGCGCCAGCCTGCGAAGCATTTTCCGGTAGGGCCGCGGCTCTGGCCACAGCTCCCACGCCCGAAGAGCCAGGAGGGAAAGCCGTGCCTCGTTGGAAAGCTCTTTGGCAGCCGCTCGCGTGGCCCCACAGCCCGTGGGGCTGCGGGCTTTGCGGCGGCCGTCAGCCTCAGCGCCACCAGTGCCCTCGTGGCACCGCCGGGCCAGCCTGTGAAGCATTTTCCGGTAGGGCTGCGGATCTGGCCACAGCTCCCACGCCGGAAGAGCCAGGAGCGAAAGCCGTGCCTCGTTGGAAAGCTCTTTGGCAGCCGCTCGCGTGGCCCCACAGCCCGTGGGGCTGCGGGCTTTGCGGCGGCCGTCAGCCTCAGCGCCACCAGTGCCCTCGTGGCACCGCCGGGCCAGCCTGTGAAGCATTTTCCGGTAGGTCCGCGGCTCTGGCCACAGCTCCCACGCCCGAAGAGCCAGGAGGGAAAGCCGTGCCTCGTTGGAAAGCTCTTTGGCAGCCGCTCGCGTGGCCCCACAGCCCGTGGGGCTGCGGGCTTTGCGGCGGCAATCAGCCTCAGCGCCACCAGCGCCCTTGTGGCACCGCCGGGCCAGCCTGCGAAGCATTTTCTGGTAGGGCTGTGTCTCTGGCGACAGCTCCCACGCCGGAAGAGCCAGGAGGGAAAGCCGTGCCTCGTTGGAAAGCTCTTTGGCAGCCGCTCGCGTGGCCCCACAGCCCGTGGGGCTGCGGGCTTTCTGGTGGCCGTCAGCCTCGGCGCCACCGGTGCACACGTGGCGCCGCCGCACCAGCCTGCGAAGCATTTTCCGGTAGGGCCGCGGCTCTGGCCACAGCTCCCACGCCCGAAGAGCCAGGATGGAAAGCCATGCCTCGTTGGAAAGCACTTTGGCAGCCGCTCGCGTGGCCCCACAGCCCGTGGGGCTGCGGGCTTTGCGGCGGCCATCAGCCTCAGCGCCACCAGCGCCCTTGTGGCGCCGCCGGGCCAGCCTGCGAAGCATTTTCCGGTAGGGCCGCGTCTCTGGCGACAGCTCCCACGCCCGAAGAGCCAGGAGGGAAAGCCGTGCCTCGTTGGAAAGCTCTTTGGCAGCCGCTCGCGTGGCCCCACAGCCCGTGGGGCTGCGGGCTTTGCGGCGGCAATCAACCTCAGCGCCACCACCGCCCACGTGGCACCGCCGCGCCAGCCTGCGAAGCATTTTCCGGTAGGGCCGCGGCTCTGGCCACAGCTCCCACGCCCGAAGAGCCAGGAGGGAAAGCCGTGCCTCGTTGGAAAGCTCTTTGGCAGCCGCTCGCGTGGCCCCACAGCCCGTGGGGCTGCGGGCTTTGCGGCAGCAATCAGCCTCAGCGCCACCAGCGCCCTTGTGGCGCCGCCGGGCCAGCCTGCGAAGCATTTTCCGATAGGGCCGCGGCTCTGGCCACAGCTCCCACGCCCGAAGAGCCAGGAGGGAAAGCCGTGCCTCGTTGGAAAGCACTTTGGCAGCCGCTCGCGTGGCCCCACAGCCCGTGGGGCTGTGGGCTTTGCGGCGGCCATCAGCCTCAGCGCCACCAGCGCCCTTGTGGCGCCGCCGCACCAGCCTGTGAAGCATTTTCCGGTAGGGCCGCGGCTCTGGCCACAGCTCCCACGCCCGAAGAGCCAGGAGGGAAAGCCATGCCTCCTTGGAAAGCACTTTGGCAGCCGCTCGCGTGGCCCCACAGCCCGTGGGGCTGTGGGCTTTGCGGCGGCCATCAGCCTCAGCGCCACCAGCGCCCTTGTGGCGCCGCCGGGCCAGCCTGCGAAGCATTTTCCGGTAGGGCCGCGGCTCTGGCCACAGCTCCCACGCCGGAAGAGCCAGGAGGGAAAGCCGTGCCTCGTTGGAAAGCTCTTTGGCAGCCGCTCGCGTGGCCCCACAGCCCGTGGGGCTGCGGGCTTTGCGGCGGCAATCAGCCTCAGCGCCACCAGCGCCCTCGTGGCGCCGCCGCCCCAGCCTGTGAAGCATTTTCCGGTAGGGCCGCGGCTCTGGCCACAGCTCCCACGCCCGAAGAGCCAGGAGGGAAAGCCGTGCCTCGTTGGAAAGCTCTTTGGCAGCCGCTCGCGTGGCCCCACAGCCCGTGGGGCTGCGGGCTTTGCGGCGGCCATCAGACTCAGCGCCACCAGCGCCCTTGTGGCGCCGCCGGGCCAGCCTGCGAAGCATTTTCCGGTAGGGCTGTGTCTCTGGCGACAGCTCCCACGCCCGAAGAGCCAGGAGGGAAAGCCGTGCCTCCTTGGAAAGCTCTTTGGCAGCCGCTCGCGTGGCCCCACAGCCCGTGGGGCTGCGGGCTTTGCGGCGGCAATCAGCCTCAGCGCCACCAGCGCCCTTGTGGCGCCGCCGGGCCAGCCTGCGAAGCATTTTCCAGTAGGGCTGCGTCTCTGGCGACAGCTCCCAGGCCCGAAGAGCCAGGAGGGAAAGCCGTGCCTCGTTGGAAAGCTCTTTGGCAGCCGCTCGCGTGGCCCCACAGCCCGTGGGGCTGCGGGCTTTCTGGTGGCCGTCAGTCTCGGCGCCACCGGCGCACACGTGGCGCCATCGCGCCAGCCTGCGAAGCATTTTCCGGTAGGGCCGCGGATCTGGCCACAGCTCCCACGCCCGAAGAGCCAGGAGGGAAAGCCGTGCCTCGTTGGAAAGCTCTTTGGCAGCCGCTCGCGTGGCCCCACAGCCCGTGGGGCTGCGGGCTTTGCGGCGGCCGTCAGCCTCGACGCCACCGGCGCCCACGTGGCACTGCCGCGCCAGCCTGTGAAGCATTTTCCGGTAGGGCCGCGGCTCTGGCCACAGCTCCCACGCCGGAAGAGCCAGGAGCGAAAGCCGTGGCTCGTTGGAAAGCTCTTTGGCAGCCGCTCGCGTGGCCCCACAGCCCGTGGGGCTGCGGGCTTTGTGGCGGCCGTCAGCCTCAGCGCCACCGGCACCCACGTGGCGCCGACGCGCCAGCCTCCGAAGCATTATCTGGTAGGTCCGCGGCTCTGGCCACAGCTCCCACGCCCGAAGAGCCAGGAGGGAAAGCCGTGCCTCGTTGGAAAGCTCTTTGGCAGCCGCTCGCGTGGCCCCACAGCCCGTGGGGCTGCGGGCTTTGCGGCGGCAATCAGCCTCAGCGCCACCAGCGCCCTCGTGGCACCGCCGGGCCAGCCTGCGAAGCATTTTCTGGTAGGGCTGTGTCTCTGGCCACAGCTCCCACGCCGGAAGAGCCAGGAGGGAAAGCCGTGCCTCGTTGGAAAGCTCTTTGGCAGCCGCTCGCGTGGCCCCACAGCCCGTGGGGCTGCGGGCTTTCTGGTGGCCGTCAGCCTCGGCGCCACCGGTGCACACGTGGCGCCGCCGCACCAGCCTGCGAAGCATTTTCCGGTAGGGCCGCGGCTCTGGCCACAGCTCCCACGCCCGAAGAGCCAGGATGGAAAGCCATGCCTCGTTGGAAAGCACTTTGGCAGCCGCTCGCGTGGCCCCACAGCCCGTGGGGCTGCGGGCTTTGCGGCGGCCATCAGCCTCAGCGCCACCAGTGCCCTTGTGGCGCCGCCGGGCCAGCCTGCGAAGCATTTTCCGGTAGGGCCGCGTCTCTGGCGACAGCTCCCACGCCCGAAGAGCCAGGAGGGAAAGCCGTGCCTCGTTGGAAAGCTCTTTGGCAGCCGCTCGCGTGGCCCCACAGCCCGTGGGGCTGCGGGCTTTGCGGCGGCAATCAGCCTCGGCGCCACCGGCGCACACGTGGCGCCGCCACGCCCGCCTGCGAAGCATTTTCCGGTAGGGCCGCGGCTCTGGCCACAGCTCCCACGCCCGAAGAGCCAGGAGGGAAAGCCATGCCTCGTTGGAAAGCACTTTGGCAGCCGCTCGCGTGGCCCCACAGCCCGTGGGGCTGCGGGCTTTGCGGCGGCCATCAGCCTCGGCGCCACCGGCGCCCACGTGACGCCGCCGCACCAGCCTGCGAAGCATTTTCCGGTAGGGCCGCGGCTCTGGCCACAGCTCCCACGCCCGAAGAGCCAGGAGGGAAAGTCGTGCCTCGTTGGAAAGCTCTTTGGCAGCCGCTCGCGTGGCCCCACAGCCCGTGGGGCTGCGGGCTTTGCGGCGGCCATCAGACTCAGCGCCACCAGCGCCCTTGTGGCGCCGCCGGGCCAGCCTGCGAAGCATTTTCCGGTAGGGCTGTGTCTCTGGCGACAGCTCCCACGCCCGAAGAGCCAGGAGGGAAAGCCGTGCCTCGTTGGAAAGCTCTTTGGCAGCCGCTCGCGTGGCCCCACAGCCCGTGGGGCTGCGGGCTTTCTGGTGGCCGTCAGCCTCGGCGCCACCGGCGCCCACGTGGCGCCGACGCGCCAGCCTGCGAAGCATTTTCCGGTAGGGCCGCGGCTCTGGCCACAGCTCCCACGCCCGAAGAGCCAGGAGGGAAAGCCGTGCCTCGTTGGAAAGCACTTTGGCAGCCGCTCGCGTGGCCCCACAGCCCGTGGGGCTGTGGGCTTTGCGGCGGCCATCAGCCTCAGCGCCACCAGCGCCCTTGTGGCGCCGCCGCACCAGCCTGTGAAGCATTTTCCGGTAGGGCCGCGGCTCTGGCCACAGCTCCCACGCCCGAAGAGCCAGGAGGGAAAGCCGTGCCTCGTTGGAAAGCTCTTTGGCAGCCGCTCGCGTGACCCCACAGCCCGTGGGGCTGCGGGCTTTGTGTCGGCCGTCAGCCTCAGCGCCACCGGCGCCCACCTGGCGCCGACGCGCCAGCCTGCGAAGCATTATCTGGTAGGGCCGCGGCTCTGGCCACAGCTCACACACCCAAAGAGCCAGGAGGGAAAGCCGTGCCTCGTTGGAAAGCTCTTTGGCAGGCGCTCGCGTGGCCCCACAGCCTGTGGGGCTGCGGGCTTTGCGGCGGCCATCAGACTCAGCGCCACCAGCGCCCTTGTGGCGCCGCCGGGCCAGCCTGCGAAGCATTTTCCGGTAGGGCCGCGGCTCTGGCCACAGCTCCCACGCCCGAAGAGCCAGGAGGGAAAGCCGTGCCTCGTTGGAAAGCTCTTTGGCAGCTGCTCGCGTGGCCCCACAGCCCGTGGGGCTGAGGGCTTTGTGGCGGCCATCAGACTAAGCGCCACCAGCGCCCTTGTGGCGCCGCCGGGCCAGCCTGCGAAGCATTTTCCGGTAGGGCTGTGTCTCTGGCGACAGCTCCCACGCCCGAAGAGCCAGGAGGGAAAGCCGTGCCTCCTTGGAAAGCTCTTTGGCAGCCGCTCGCGTGGCCCCACAGCCCGTGGGGCTGCGGGCTTTCTGGTGGTTGTCAGCCTCGGCGCCACCGGCGCACACGTGGCGCCGCCGCGCCAGCCTGCGAAGCATTTTCCGGTAGGGCCGCGGCTCTGGCGACAGCTCCCACGCCCGAAGAGCCAGGAGGGAAAGCCGTGCCTCCTTGGAAAGCTCTTTGGCAGCCGCTCGCGTGGCCCCACTGCCCGTGGGGCTGTGGGCTTTGCAGCGGCCATCAGCCTCAGCGCCACCAGCGCCCTCGTGGCACCGCCGGGCCAGCCTGTGAATCATTTTCCGGTAGGGCCGCGGCTCTGGTTACAGCTCCCACGCCCGAAGAGCCAGGAGGGAAAGCCGTGCCTCGTTGGAAAGCTCTTTGGCAGCCGCTCGCGTGGCCTCACAGCCCGTGGGGCTGCGGGCTTTGCGGCGGCCGTCAGCCTCATCGCTACCGGCGCCCACATGGCGCCGCCGCGCCAGCCTGCGAACTATTTTCCGGTAGGGCCGCGGCTCTGGCCACAGCTCCCACGCCCGAAGAGCCAGGAGGGAAAGCCGTGCCTCGTTGGAAAGCTCTTTGGCAGCCGCTCGCGTGGCCCCACAGCCCGTGGGGCTGCGGGCTTTGCGGCGGCAATCAGCCTCAGCGCCACCAGCGCCCTTGTGGCGCCGCCGGGCCAGCCTGCGAAGCATTTTCCGGTAGGGCTGTGTCTCTGGCGACAGCTCCCACGCCCGAAGAGCCAGGAGGGAAAGCCGTGCCTCGTTGGAAAGCTCTTTGGCAGCCGCTCGCGTGGCCCCACAGCCCGTGGGGCTGCGGGCTTTGCGGCGGCCATCAGACTCAGCGCCACCAGCGCCCTTGTGGCGCCGCCGGGCCAGCCTGCGAAGCATTTTCCGGTAGGGCTGTGTCTCTGGCGACAGCTCCCACGCCTGAAGAGCCAGGAGGGAAAGCCGTGCCTCCTTGGAAAGCTCTTTGGCAGCTGCTCGCGTGGCCCCACAGCCCGTGGGGCTGCGGGCTTTCTGGTGGCCGTCAGCCTCGGCGCCACCGGCGCACACGTGGCGCCGCCACGCCCGCCTGCGAAGCATTTTCCGGTAGGGCCGCGGCTCTGGCCACAGCTCCCACGCCCGAAGAGCCAGGAGGGAAAGCCATGCCTCGTTGGAAAGCACTTTGGCAGCCGCTCGCGTGGCCCCACAGCCCGTGGGGCTGCGGGCTTTGCGGCGGCCATCAGCCTCGGCGCCACCGGCGCACACGTGGCGCCGCCACGCCCGCCTGCGAAGCATTTTCCGGTAGGGCCGCGGCTCTGGCCACAGCTCCCACGCCCGAAGAGCCAGGAGGGAAAGCCATGCCTCGTTGGAAAGCTCTTTGGCAGCTGCTCGCGTGGCCCCACAGCCCGTGGGGCTGCGGGCTTTGCGGCGGCCATCAGCCTCGGCGCCACCGGCGCACACGTGGCGCCGCCGCACCAGCCTGCGAAGCATTTTCCGGTAGGGCCGCGGCTCTGGCCACAGCTCCCACGCCCGAAGAGCCAGGAGGGAAAGTCGTGCCTCGTTGGAAAGCTCTTTGGCAGCCGCTCGCGTGGCCCCACAGCCCGTGGGGCTGCGGGCTTTGCGGCGGCCATCAGACTCAGCACCACCAGCGCCCTTGTGGCGCCGCCGGGCCAGCCTGTGAAGCATTTTCCGGTAGGGCTGTGTCTCTGGCGACAGCTCCCACGCCCGAAGAGCCAGGAGGGAAAGCCGTGCCTCCTTGGAAAGCTCTTTGGCAGCTGCTCGCGTGGCCCCACAGCCCGTGGGGCTGCGGGCTTTCTGGTGGCCGTCAGCCTCGGCGCCACCGGCGCACACGTGGCGCCGCCACGCCCGCCTGCGAAGCATTTTCCGGTAGGGCCGCGGCTCTGGCCACAGCTCCCACGCCCGAAGAGCCAGGAGGGAAAGCCATGCCTCGTTGGAAAGCTCTTTGGCAGCTGCTCGTGTGGCCCCACAGCCCGTGGGGCTGCGGGCTTTGCGGCGGCCATCAGCCTCGGCGCCACCGGCGCACACGTGGCGCCGCCGCACCAGCCTGCGAAGCATTTTCCGGTAGGGCCACGGCTCTGGCCACAGCTCCCACGCCCGAAGAGCCAGGAGGGAAAGTCGTGCCTCGTTGGAAAGCTCTTTGGCAGCCGCTCGCGTGGCCCCACAGCCCGTGGGGCTGCGGGCTTTGCGGCGGCCATCAGACTCAGCGCCACCAGCGCCCTTGTGGCGCCGCCGGGCCAGCCTGCGAAGCATTTTCCGGTAGGGCTGTGTCTCTGGCGACAGCTCCCACGCCCGAAGAGCCAGGAGGGAAAGCCGTGCCTCGTTGGAAAGCTCTTTGGCAGCCGCTCGCGTGGCCCCACAGCCCGTGGGGCTGCGGGCTTTCTGGTGGCCGTCAGCCTCGGCACCACCGGCGCACACGTGGCGCCGCCGCACCAGCCTGCGAAGCATTTTCCGGTAGGGCCGCGGCTCTGGCCATAGCTCCCACGCCCGAAGAGCCAGGAGGGAAAGCCATGCCTCGTTGGAAAGCTCTTTGGCAGCCGCTCGCGTGGCCCCACAGCCCGTGGGGCTGCGGGCTTTGCGGCGGCCATCAGCCTCAGCGCCACCAGCGCCCTTGTGGCGCCGCCGGGCCAGCCTGCGAAGCATTTTCCGGTAGGGCTGCGTCTCTGGCGACAGCTCCCACGCCCGAAGAGCCAGGAGGGAAAGCCGTGCCTCGTTGGAAAGCTCTTTGGCAGCCACTCGCGTGGCCCCACAGCCCGTGGGGCTGCGGGCTTTCTGGTGGCCGTCAGCCTCGGCGCCACCGGCGCACACGTGGCGCGGCCGCGCCAGCCTGCGAAGCATTTTCCGGTAGGGCCGCGGCTCTAGCCACAGCTCCCACGCCCGAAGAGCCAGGAGGGAAAGCCGTGCCTCGTTGGAAAGCTCTTTGGCAGCCGCTCGCGTGGCCCCACAGCCCGTGGGGCTGCGGGCTTTGCGGGGGCCGTCAGCCTCGGCGCCACCGGCGCCCACGTGGCACCGCCGCGCCAGCCTGCGAAGCATTTTCCGGTAGGGCCGCGGCTCTTGCGACAGCTCCCACGCACGAAGAGCCAGGAGGGAAAGCCGTGCCTCGTTGGAAAGCTCTTTGGCAGCCGCTCGCGTGGCCCCACAGCCCGTGGGGCTGCGGGCTTTGCGGCGGCCATCAGCCTCAGCGCCACCAGCGCCCTCGTGGCACCGCCGGGCCAGCCTGTGAAGCATTTTCCGGTAGGGCTGCTGCTCTGGCCACAGCTCCCACGCCCGAAGAGCCAGGGGGGAAAGCCGTGCCTCGTTGGAAAGCTCTTTGGCAGCCGCTCGCGTGACCCCACAGCCCGTGGGGCTGCGGGCTTTGCGGCGGCCGTCAGCCTCAGTGCCACCGGCGCCCACCTGGCGCCGACGCGCCAGCCTGCGACGCATTATCTGGTAGGGCCGCGGCTCTGGCGACAGCTCCCACACCCAAAGAGCCAGGAGGGAAAGCCGTGCCTCGTTGGAAAGCTCTTTGGCAGGCGCTCGCGTGGCCCCACAGCCTGTGGGGCTGCGGGCTTTGCGGCGGCCATCAGACTCAGCGCCACCAGCGCCCTTGTGGCGCCGCCGGGCCAGCCTGCGAAGCATTTTCGGTAGGGCCGCGGCTCTGGCGACAGCTCCCACGCCCGAAGAGCCAGGAGGGAAAGCCGTGCCTCATTGGAAAGCTCTTTGGCAGCCGCTCGCGTGGCCCCACAGCCCGTGGGGCTGCGGGCTTTGCGGCGGCAATCAGCCTCAGCGCCACCAGCGCCCTCGGTGCGCCGCCGCACCAGCCTGCGAAGCATTTTCCGGTAGGGCCGCGGCTCTGGCCACAGCTCCCACGCCCGAAGAGCCAGGAGGGAAAGCCGTGCCTCGTTGGAAAGCTCTTTGGCAGCCGCTCGCGTGGCCCCACAGCCCGTGGGGCTGCGGGCTTTGCGGCGGCCATCAGACTCAGCGCCACCAGCGCCCTTGTGGCGCCGCCGGGCCAGCCTGCGAAGCATTTTCCGGTAGGGCTGTGTCTCTGGCGACAGCTCCCACGCCCGAAGAGCCAGGAGGGAAAGCCGTGCCTCGTTGGAAAGCTCTTTGGCAGCCGCTCGCGTGGCCCCACAGCCCGTGGGGCTGCGGGCTTTCTGGTGGCCGTCAGCCTCGGCACCACCGGCGCACACGTGGCGCCGCCGCACCAGCCTGCGAAGCATTTTCCGGTAGGGCCGCGGCTCTGGCCACAGCTCCCACGCCCGAAGAGCCAGGAGGGAAAGCCATGCCTCGTTGGAAAGCTCTTTGGCAGCCGCTCGCGTGGCCCCACAGCCCGTGGGGCTGCGGGCTTTGCGGCGGCCATCAGCCTCAGCGCCACCAGCGCCCTTGTGGCGCCGCCGGGCCAGCCTGCGAAGCATTTTCCGCTAGGGCTGCGTCTCTGGCGACAGCTCCCACGCCCGAAGAGCCAGGAGGGAAAGCCGTGCCTCGTTGGAAAGCTCTTTGGCAGCCGCTCGCGTGGCCCCACAGCCCGTGGGGCTGCGGGCTTTCTGGTGGCCGTCAGCCTCGGCGCCACCGGCGCACACGTGGCGCGGCCGCGCCAGCCTGCGAAGCATTTTCCGGTAGGGCCGCGGCTCTGGCCACAGCTCCCACGCCCGAAGAGCCAGGAGGGAAAGCCGTGCCTCGTTGGAAAGCTCTTTGGCAGCCGCTCGCGTGGCCCCACAGCCCGTGGGGCTGCGGGCTTTGCGGGGGCCGTCAGCCTCGGCGCCACCGGCGCCCACGTGGCACCGCCGCGCCAGCCTGCGAAGCATTTTCCGGTAGGGCCGCGGCTCTGGCGACAGCTCCCACGCACGAAGAGCCAGGAGGGAAAGCCGTGCCTCGTTGGAAAGCTCTTTGGCAGCCGCTCGCGTGGCCCCACAGCCCGTGGGGCTGCGGGCTTTGTGGCGGCCATCAGCCTCAGCGCCACCAGCGCCCTCGTGGCACCGCCGGGCCAGCCTGTGAAGCATTTTCCGGTAGGGCTGCTGCTCTGGCCACAGCTCCCACGCCCGAAGAGCCAGGGGGGAAAGCCGTGCCTCGTTGGAAAGCTCTTTGGCAGCCGCTCGCGTGACCCCACAGCCCGTGGGGCTGCGGGCTTTGCGGCGGCCGTCAGCCTCAGTGCCACCGGCGCCCACCTGGCGCCGACGCGCCAGCCTGCGACGCATTATCTGGTAGGGCCGCGGCTCTGGCGACAGCTCCCACACCCAAAGAGCCAGGAGGGAAAGCCGTGCCTCGTTGGAAAGCTCTTTGGCAGGCGCTCGCGTGGCCCCACAGCCTGTGGGGCTGCGGGCTTTGCGGCGGCCATCAGACTCAGCGCCACCAGCGCCCTTGTGGCGCCGCCGCACCAGCCTGCGAAGCATTTTCGGTAGGGCCGCGGCTCTGGCGACAGCTCCCACGCCCGAAGAGCCAGGAGGGAAAGCCGTGCCTCATTGGAAAGCTCTTTGGCAGCCGCTCGCGTGGCCCCACAGCCCGTGGGGCTGCGGGCTTTGCGGCGGCAATCAGCCTCAGCGCCACCAGCGCCCTCGGTGCGCCGCCGCACCAGCCTGCGAAGCATTTTCCGGTAGGGCCGCGGCTCTGGCCACAGCTCCCACGCCCGAAGAGCCAGGAGGGAAAGCCGTGCCTCGTTGGAAAGCTCTTTGGCAGCCGCTCGCGTGGCCCCACAGCCCGTGGGGCTGCGGGCTTTGCGGCGGCCATCAGACTCAGCGCCACCAGCGCCCTTGTGGCGCCGCCGGGCCAGCCTGCGAAGCATTTTCCGGTAGGGCTGTGTCTCTGGCGACAGCTCCCACGCCCGAAGAGCCAGGAGGGAAAGCCGTGCCTCGTTGGAAAGCTCTTTGGCAGCCGCTCGCGTGGCCCCACAGCCCGTGGGGCTGCGGGCTTTCTGGTGGCCGTCAGCCTCGGCACCACCGGCGCACACGTGGCGCCGCCGCACCAGCCTGCGAAGCATTTTCCGGTAGGGCCGCGGCTCTGGCCACAGCTCCCACGCCCGAAGAGCCAGGAGGGAAAGCCATGCCTCGTTGGAAAGCTCTTTGGCAGCCGCTCGCGTGGCCCCACAGCCCGTGGGGCTGCGGGCTTTGCGGCGGCCATCAGCCTCAGCGCCACCAGCGCCCTTGTGGCGCCGCCGGGCCAGCCTGCGAAGCATTTTCCGCTAGGGCTGCGTCTCTGGCGACAGCTCCCACGCCCGAAGAGCCAGGAGGGAAAGCCGTGCCTCGTTGGAAAGCTCTTTGGCAGCCGCTCGCGTGGCCCCACAGCCCGTGGGGCTGCGGGCTTTCTGGTGGCCGTCAGCCTCGGCGCCACCGGCGCACACGTGGCGCGGCCGCGCCAGCCTGCGAAGCATTTTCCGGTAGGGCCGCGGCTCTAGCCACAGCTCCCACGCCCGAAGAGCCAGGAGGGAAAGCCGTGCCTCGTTGGAAAGCTCTTTGGCAGCCGCTCGCGTGGCCCCACAGCCCGTGGGGCTGCGGGCTTTGCGGGGGCCGTCAGCCTCGGCGCCACCGGCGCCCACGTGGCACCGCCGCGCCAGCCTGCGAAGCATTTTCCGGTAGGGCCGCGGCTCTGGCGACAGCTCCCACGCACGAAGAGCCAGGAGGGAAAGCCGTGCCTCGTTGGAAAGCTCTTTGGCAGCCGCTCGCGTGGCCCCACAGCCCGTGGGGCTGCGGGCTTTGCGGCGGCCATCAGCCTCAGCGCCACCAGCGCCCTCGTGGCGCCTCCGGGCCAGTCTGTGAATCATTTTCCGGTAGGGCCGTGGCTCTGGCCACAGCTCCCACGCCCGAAGAGCCAGGAGGGAAAGCCATGCCTCGTTGGAAAGCACTTTGGCAGCCGCTCGCGTGGCCCCACAGCCCGTGGGGCTGCGGGCTTTGCGGCGGCCATCAGCCTCAGCGCCACCAGCGCCGTTGTGGCGCCGCCGGGCCAGCCTGCGAAGCATTTTCCGGTAGGGCTGCGTCTCTGGCGACAGCTCCCACGCCCGAAGAGCCAGGAGGGAAAGCCGTGCCTCGTTGGAAAGCTCTTTGGCAGCCGCTCGCGTGGCCCCACAGCCCGTGGGGCTGCGGGCTTTCTGGTGGCCGTCAGCCTCGGCGCCACCGGCGCACACGTGGCGCCGCCGTGCCAGCCTGCGAAGCATTTTCCGGTAGGGCCGCGGCTCTGGCCACGGCTCCCACGCCCGAAGAGCCAGGAGGGAAAGCCCTGCCTCCTTGGAAAGCTCTTTGGCAGCCGCTCGCGTGGCCCCACAGCCCGTGGGGCTGCGGGCTTTGCGGCGGCCGTCAGCCTCAGCGCCACCAGTGCCGTCGTGGCACCGCCAGGCCAGCCTGCGAAGCATTTTCCGGTAGGGCTGCTGCTCTGGCCACAGCTCCCACGCCCGAAGAGCCAGGAGGGAAAGCCGTGCCTCGTTGGAAAGCTCTTTGGCAGCCGCTCGCGTGGCCCCACAGCCCGTGGGGCTGCGGGCTTTGCGGCGGCAATCAGCCTCAGCGGCACCAGCGCCCTCGTGGCGCCGCCGCACCAGCCTGCGAAGCATTTTCCGGTAGGGCCGCGGCTCTGGCTACAGCTCCCACGCCGGAAGACTAACGAGGGAAAGCCGTGCCTCGTTGGAAAGCTCTTTGGCAGTCGCTCGCGTGGCCCCACAGCCCGTTGGGCTGCGGGCTTTCTGGTGGCCGTCAGCCTCGGTGCCAACGGCGCCCACGTGGCGCCGCCGCGCCAGCCTGCGAAGCATTTTCCGGTAGGGCCGCAGCTCTGGCCACAGCTCCCACGCCCGAAGAGCCAGGAGGGAAAGCCGTGCCTCGTTGGAAAGCTCTTTGGCAGCCGCTCGCGTGGCCCCACAGCCCGTGGGGCTGCGGGCTTTGCGGCGGCCGTCAGCCTCAGCCACACCAGCGCGCTCGTGGCTCCGCCGCACCAGCCTGCGAAGCATTTTCCGGTAGGGCCGTGGCTCTGGCGACAGCTCCCACGCCCGAAGAGCCAGGAGGGAAAGCCGTGCCTCGTTGGAAAGCTCTTTGGCAGCCGCTCGCGTGGCCCCACAGCCCGTGGGGCTGCGGGCTTTCTGGTGGCCGTCAGCCTCGGTGCCACCGGCGCCCACGTGGCGCCGCCGCGCCAGCCTGCGAAGCATTTTCCGGTAGGGCCGCGGCTCTGGCCACAGCTCCCACGCCCGAAGAGCCAGGAGGGAAAGCCGTGCCTCGTTGGAAAGCTCTTTGGGAGCCGCTCGCGTGGCCCCACAGCCCGTGGGGCTGCGGGCTTTGCGGTGGCCATCAGCCTCAGCGCCACCAGCGCCCTCGTGGCACCGCCGGGCCAGCCTGTGAAGCATTTTCCGGTAGGGCTGCGTCTCTGGCGACAGCTCCCACGCCCAAAGAGCCAGGAGGGAAAGCCGTGCCTCGTTGGAAAGCTCTTTGGCAGCCGCTCGCGTGGCCCCACAGCTCGTGGGGCTGCGGGCTTTGCGGCGGCAATCAGCCTCAGCGCCACCAGCGCCCTCGTGGCGCCGCCGCACCAGCCTGCGAAGCATTTTCCGGTAGGGCTGCGGCCCTGGCCACAGCTCCCACGCCGGAAGAGCCAGGAGGGAAAGCCGTGCCTCGTTGGAAAGCTCTTTGGCAGCCGCTCGCGTGGCCCCACAGCCCGTGGGGCTGCGGGCTTTGCGGCGGCCATCAGACTCAGCGCCACCATCGCCCTTGTGGCGCCGCCGGGCCAGCCTGCGAAGCATTTTCCGGTAGGGCTGTGTCTCTGGCGACAGCTCCCACGCCCGAAGAGCCAGGAGGGAAAGCCGTGCCTCGTTGGAAAGCTCTTTGGCAGCCGCTCGCGTGGCCCCACAGCCCGTGGGGCTGCGGGCTTTCTGGTGGCCGTCAGCCTCGGCGCCACCGGCGCCCTCGTGGCACCGCCGGGCCAGCCTGTGAATCATTTTCCGGTAGGGGTGCGGCTCTGGCCACAGCTCCCACGCCCGAAGAGCCAGGAGGGAAAGCTGTGCCTCGTTGGAAAGCTCTTTGGCAGCCGCTCGCGTGGCCCCACAGCCCGTGGGGCTGCGGGCTTTGCGGCGGCCATCAGCCTCAGCGCCACCAGCGCCGTTGTGGCGCCGCCGGGCCAGCCTGCGAAGCATTTTCCGGTAGGGCTGCGTCTCTGGCGACAGCTCCCACGCCCGAAGAGCCAGGAGGGAAAGCCGTGCCTCGTTGGAAAGCTCTTGGGCAGCCGCTCGCGTGGCCCCACAGCCCGTGGGGCTGCGGGCTTTGCGGCGGCCATCAGACTCAGCGCCACCAGCACCCTTGTGGCGCCGCCGCGCCAGCCTGCGGAGCATTTTCCGGTAGGGCTGCGTCTCTGGCGACAGCTCCCACGCCCGAAGAGCCAGGAGGGAAAGCCGTGCCTCGTTGGAAAGCTCTTGGGCAGCCGCTCACGTGGCCCCACTGCCTGTGGGGCTGCGGGCTTTGCGGCGGCCGTCAGCCTCGGCGCCACCAGCGCCCTCGTGGCTCCGCCGCGCCAGCCTGCGAAGCATTTTCCGGTACGTTACTTCCGGGTGGTCACGTGGGGAGCGGCGTCTGCCGGCCGCGTTTCCGTCGGTCGGGAGGATGGTAGGCGGCCCCCGCTCCCGGGACTGACCCCTCCCCGCTCCCGGGACGGTTCCCCCCCTCCCCGCGTCCCCCCCCCGCGTCCCCGGGCTCCCAGGGTGGCCCCGGCCCTGCCCACCCCGTCTTCCGGCTCGGACCCCCCCGCTCTAGGGACGGTTCCCACCCCGCGTCCCGTCCCCGGGCTCCCAGGCCGGCCCCGGCCCCGGCCCCCCCACCGCGTCCTCCGCCTCGGACCCCCCCTCCCTTCCCCCCTCGCATCCCCCCCCATCGGGACGGTTCTCCCCCCGCGTCCCCGGGTTCCCGGGCCGGCCCCCCCCCTGCTCCCGGGCCCGCAGCCCCCGGCTCCCGGGCCGGCGTCCCCCCGCTCCCTGTTCCTTTGCGAGGAGACGGGCCCTGGCCCTCCTCCCCAGCCAAGGCAGATGTCCTCCCCCCGTCTTGTTCCCGACAGCGGCGGCCGCCCCTGGCTGCGCTTGGTCGCCTCTCGATGCAGGTGCCAGGAGCATCCAGGTGGGGAAAGCAGCGTCTCCAGGAGCTCCTGCTGCAGGTGGGGCTCCTGCTGGGGCCAGTGGTCGGGGAACTGCTGCCCCTTCTCTTTCTCTCCCGGAGGCCGTGGTTGTCCGCTCCTCCCCAGGGTTGTCGTGGGCTGCCTTTGCCACAGACTTGCCTGGGCTGTCTCCGTTCAGCCCCGTTCTCCCTCCTGGTGTGGGCGACCTGGGACTGGTGGACGTTTACTGGCTTTGAACAGGAGCTGCTGTGGGTGAAGCTTAAGATGCTTGAAAAACTTGAAACAGCCAGAGAACAACATCAAGGTGATTGAGCCAGAAGGTGCTTCCTGCGGCAGGGAAGAGACAGCCAAGCATTTCTGGGTGAGGAAGGGTCCCCTCTGAGTTGTCCTCAGCAGACCAGATTGCTGATATGTACCGCAGGGTCCGTACGCGTATCCAAAATCACGGTATGGCCATGGGGAAGGGTTGTGTGCGTGCAAGGCTACACATCTGGGAAGCTTCATATCGCAAGAGCTGTAAGACACAGCTGTGTTCTCTTAGGTGGAGGATGGTCAAGTGACCAGCGCTGCAGAAGAGGAAGGGACAGAGAAAGAGAGAGGCACCTGAACTGGAAAATTCTGTGGGCAGCGCTGAAAGCAGGAGCTGCGGTGAGTCCCAGGCTTTGGGGCCGTGTCCCACTCGTCAGGAGCCTCCGTTGGCTGCAGTCTTCACAGACCTTCACGAAAGAAGGACGCTTTAGATTGCCACCTAGCTTTACGCCAGAAGTTTTTTTCCTGTCTTGGCAGAATGCCAGCTGCCAGCGTTTCTCCGTGGTCGCCCTTCCTTCTGCCGTGATGGTACAGGACAGACGGAAAGAATCCGGAGTGCTCTGCGAGTACGAGGTGCGTCTGCGATGCGCGTCTGCTTTTTTCCTGAGGTACTTGTAGTGTGGACTCTGAAGTTAACGGGAAGGATGTGCCAGCACTCCTCCTATAGTTTTTCTGTGAAATATTTTAACGAAATCCTTGTCGCTTCCCGCTGTCAGGAAAGAGGGGAGGGTAAGTGACTTCAGATTTGTAAATTCTCAGCGGCACGGACTAAGGTGAGATAAATCTCAAGGTCCATACAGAAACATTTATTAGCTTACCAAAATGGTTAGTATAGATCTTAACAAGCCCACGATAATTGGTTAGGTATATAAAAAATTATGGCAGGTGTTGGGGTGTACATTGTGTTAGTTAACACCAGGTGTAGGACAACTTATGGCAAGTGGTGCTTAAGGTCGTACTTAAGGTCATCTTAAGGTCATCACTTCACATCTCTAACTGTTACTTAACAATTCCAAGAGAAAAGAGAAACTGAGGGACAGAGAGAGGAAAAGACAGAGAAAAAGACAGAGATAAAGAGATCGCGGGTCCTGGTTCCAGCGTCTTTTTCAGGGATTCTTCCCAGGCATAATCTTCTTCTTTCTTGGGAAGAATCTTCCCAGGCACTACCTATTTCTTTTGTTTCTTTTTTGTTCCCTCGGGGCACTTATTTTCCCCTTTTACGTTTGCTGAATCAGCACGGTCCGCCCTCCTTGCTGAGGACGGGCTCAGCTCAGGTTTCTCCCTTCTCCCCGGTGACGTGTGCCATGATTTGGGTGGAGAGACGAGTGCCATGGTCACACATGTTTAGCGTGATCTCTGTAATCTTCATTAGCACATGCAGGGCGTGCGCTTTCACGTGCGTTTCGCGGATAATGAAGCAAAGGTCACTCATGGGACACAACGGCCTCGAGAACTGAGAACGAGCGAGCTCACGGCACGAGTGGCAGAACCGACCTGTCTTCACAAGACAGTTCTCCCACACTTTCAGCCGCCAGAAGTGTGAGCCTCATCAGCTGTTTGAAGGCCAGGCCTGCGTTATTTATTTCCTTGCGAGTGTTTGAGGCGTTCCACTGAAGGCTTGGAGGGGCTCCTGCCCCTCAGCAGGGAATTTACAGTCCGTCCCTCACAATCCTAAAAACAAAATAAAGTCTGTCCTGGAGCACGTTACGCCTCTGCAAAGCTTACTTCCCTCCATTTATTTTTCTCTTCCTGAAAGCATATTCTTCTCTTTCTGGGTACTCACTGTCAAACGATACTGTGAAAATAATTCTGTACTAGAAGAGGGAAGGAACTGTTTGTAAGAGTTCACATGTCCAGAAGAAGCAGGCTTTGCTTTCACGATAAAAACTTTATGCTTTCTCAGTCAATAAGTCTTTAAAATATTTCACAGCGGTACTCGAAAACCTCACTGAGATACTGGCATCTGTCCTAAAGGCGATTGAGGTCAAAGAGGAGACATGGACAAAACGGGACAAACGGGCATCGCCTCTCTGTGTTCTCCAGGCTTTGCCCGTGAAGCATCAGCAGCGTTTAACTCGTGACGGCGAATCCTGTGGTTTTGGTTGTGGTTTTGGTGAGTTATGGCTTCAACAATGTCCTTTTTCTGTAACCTCGGGAGGAAGTTCATTTCCTTCCGCAGGCCCAAGTGCCGCGCGTCTCCCCCCAGTTGCTGGCATCGCCGGCCTTTGGGTTCTCGGTTGGAACAGTCGAGATACCATAAAAACGCGTTCCTCTGCGCCTTCAGCACAGCCAAAAGCATTCGCGAATCTGCCGGTCCTTTTTGGTAGCCCTACGGATCGCGGCGCCGGCGATTTGATTCCCCGCCCCCAAAGTAAAACCATTTGGAGGAGTTTTTTCTCTCACTGATTTTTCTATGTTAAATGAAGCTAAAAAAAAAAAAGTGAGAGTTGTATAATCGACAAACTGACTTGCGTAGTTTAAACTGCAGCCGCCTAAACGGCTGTAGTGTACAATTTATGAGGTGTACCTGGGCAGTTAGGTATTTGTTCGAAATGTTTAAAAGGAGAGACAACTGAATGTTACGCGGTTTTCCCCCCGTTTTTTTGGCAGAGTGCTCTGAAGTACTTTACTTCTGTCTGGCTTTCAGTGCCGCCTTTTCCCGGCAGCCAGTAGTGTCTCTCTCGGGCAGCGCCGCTGCCCCGATGTCCCTCCTCCTCCTCGTGTAGCACACAAAAAACCCCCCGTGGTCAAATCATAGCTGTGTATTTTGGAGACGGATAGTTTAATAGTATCCGTTCACAGCTGTGCAAGTTAAATTAGCGCCGAAGGAAAGCCAAGTACTTTCACAGGGTAAGTATTTTCACTGGGTGGATGTAAACTTCATGCACACCTTCTCAGTGAAAGGGCCAGGTGTTTCCCAGCACCAGCCGGAGGGTTCGCCCTTATGCTAAGAACGTGTTCAAAATGGCACTGATTAGTCTTAATCCTGACTTTTAAGAGTTCAGATGGCGCTGGCTTTTGAAGGCTGTGCTGTATTTCGAGCTGAGCTGTTTCCCCAGCTCCTGTCCCGTCCCTCCGTCTGACGGAATTCCTCTGCTGTCTTCTGTGCTGTTTTTTTGGGATGCTGAGCTATAATTGGGGATTTTTGTTTTCCAGGTGCCTCGTCGTAGGCGTCTCGTGCTGCTCGAGAGATGCCCCAGCCCAGGTTTGCAGCCGGTGGCGGAGCCCCCCTGAGGAGAAGGGGCCAGCCCTGGGTCTGGGCGTTTTAAGCCTTTTTTTGGGGTGAATAGAAGGGTGTCTGTGTGTGTGTGTCTTGGGGGGTGATGGTGTCATTTGGGGCACCCCGATGTCACTGGGGCAGCGATGATGCAGCAGAGGAGCAGGTGAGTGGGAGATGGGGGGGGGGTTACGTGGAGTTGCCCCCCCAAAAGAAGTGGGTCGCGGCCCCAGAATGTCTGAAAATTCTTGGGATGCATTAAAAAATGTGAAAACCTGTAACTATGGGCAGGATGCATTGAAATAGGGAATGAGAAATATACATATATATAAATTATGTATGTAAAAGTTCAAAATAAAAACCTCTGTCTCTAAGGATTCTGTGATTCTGTGTTATATGAAAGATCCTAGAATATAAAAATACTTAGATGCGTTTATAAAAAGATATTAGTGTCAAACTAGGTGTGTAGGCAGACAGCCTAAATAGATATTCGGTATCAAAAGCGTTAACGTAGGAAACGGGCAACGGAAATTCCCTAAACGTACAGATGTGTGTCAATACCGGAGCGGGTGCTGCCGCCTGGCGGCTGAAGGCGCGTCCTGCAGGTGGGGGGCGGCGCATGCGCAGTGCCCGCGCCTCCCAGCCCCCCTCGGCCCCCGCCGCCGGCGCCGCGTGTGTTCCGCAGCTCGTGCGCAGGCGCGGCTTCGCGGAGGCCCGTCCGGCCGCAGTCTCAAGAGAGCGGCGGCCGGAGGGCGAACCAGGACCGCCGGGACTCTGGCGAGCTCCGCGCCACCTGGAGCGGCATCGGTGCCGCCCGCCCGGCCTCCAGAGCGGCCATCGGCCCCTCCGCATCGGCTCTTACGCGTTACTGCGGCCCCGTCAGTGCCCGGCAGTTTTCCAGGTTTCCATCTACGTGACCCCGCGGTCCTCCAGGACCCCGGAAGTGTCCCCTCAGTCCTCCGACGCGCGTCTCCGTGGCACTTCGGTCCTCCACGACCCCGGAAGTGCCCCCTCAGTCCTCCGACGCGCGTCTCCGTGGCACTTCGGTCCTCCAGGACCCCGGAAGTGCCCCCTCAGTCCTCCGACGCGCGTCTCCGTGGCACTTCGGTCCTCCAGGACCCCGGAAGTGCCCCCTCAGTCCTCCGACGCGCGTCTCCGTGGCACTTCGGTCCTCCAGGACCCCGGAAGTGCCCCCTCAGTCCTCCGACGCGCGTCTCCGTGGCACTTTAGTCCTCCAGGAGCCCGTAAATGCTCATAAGTCTTCTGGAAATCATATGCTTCCAACACTCTTCCAAAACGATAAAACACGATTATCAGTTAACCACAAAAATATCTGAAGATCGCAAAAATAATGCAACCCCTGCAGAGCTCTCTTCTCCACAGCAACAACTGGACAGAAATCACACAAAAGCGGTAAGAGAATCACCAGAGGTTAGTCCCAAATGGAAATAAAAAGGGGAGGTGCTTCGCCTGCTGGGAACTTAAGGCAGGAGAAGCGAAGCTACTGCTCCCGCTGCCACCCGCCTTCACATCTTCTGGGGGTTGGCCCTGCCCCTTTCCCAGGGGATTGTGGGAAGGGCGGTGGGCGGGGCCTGAGGGCGGTGGGCGGGGCCCGGGGTACATGAGCCCCAGCCCGGGCTCAGGAGCTCATTCTGCTGCTCGGCCCCGTGGGGTGGGTGCTCTGCTGGTCCCTCGCTTTGCTGCAGCTTTGGGACAGGCTCAGCTGTTTGGGCAGGCGTGTTTCGGCATTTAGGGAGGCAGAGGTGAGAAGGCTGAGCTGAGACCTTCGGGAGCAGTAAACATCCAGCTGCCTGTATGGTAGAAAGTTGACTGCTATCCTCCTTTTTTTTTCGGGTCATAACTTTGTGATGAGTGTTTAGGAGGTGCCCAGATGGTTTAATAGTATGCTTTTCTTTGTTCTAGGAGCACTGCATTTTCCTAGAATTTCTGACTTTATTGAAGATAGAACTGTGGGTTTTTCACCAGTTTTGCAGTATGCTGTGTAAATTGCTGATATTGTTTCTCTTAATTGGGTTGATGATGAGATTATCTTATGGGGGTTAGGGTGAGCGTTTTGTATGCATCTGCATATATGGCACTATCATTTCTCAAGAAAGCAGCAGGGATGTAAGGCATAGCGTCGTTCAGGGTATGGCATGGCTCATCACCTTTCCCCGTTGCCCATGGAGTGCCACGGTGTCCCTAGAGTTTTTGCAGCGGGCAGCAGGCCCCTCATAGATTGTGTCAGGACATTATTTGTTTTGTGGGTCTGATGCAGAGCCCAGAGTCTGTGGGAAGACAGAAGATAGGAGGTGCCTGCCAAACGCAGGGCACAGCTCAGAAGAGCTGCTCCTGAGAAGCAGCCGGCGTAGGGGGTTCAGGGTTGCAAATACAGGATGGGAGCTGTCAGGAAGAAGTGAGGCTCCTTCCCTGACGGTTGAGGAGAAGAGAAGGGGTTTCTAAAGTTTTGGCGCTGGGGGCTGGCTAGGAAAAGGAGGTGGGTTCATCAGTCTCTGTCATATCGGTTTTGCATTTGGATTTGGGTGTCGACAGGGTCTGGTCTGTTCTAGTCTCTTGCATTTGAGGTGAGCTGGACAGTGTGGAGGAGGAGCACGGGACTGATGATTTTGCAGAAATGCAATGGTAATTTTGTGTTTGTTGGTATCTTAGGTGCCATAAATAATTGTTGCTGCAGCCTCCGACTGGAATCGACGTGAAGCAGGTGAGTGGATTGCCATGGCACCTCTGAGGATGAGGGTGTTGTGGAAGAGGTTGGCATCTACTGTCATGGTGGTCACTGCTGGAGCTGTGATTTCTTTTTGTTTTGCTGATGAAGAGGAACATGGTGACTGCAGGAACACATCAGTTAGCTGTTTGTTGTGTTTTTTTTTGTCAAGGATGAATTCAGACCACTGGCCCTCTGAAAGCGAAGTAGAGGGACAGGTGCTGGAGGGGGGCCAAGGTTGACAGTTTCAGGGAGGAGTTTTAAAGTCAGGCTAGAGCAGAGGGCTATGCGGGAGCAGTCTCCTCTGAGTAGGTAAAGGGAGTGGGTTACTTTTCAGCACAAAGCTAGTGTGTGCTGGGCAGGGCAGTTCTGGCCTGTGTCTTCGGTTGTGTAGTTTGTGCGCTCTGTCTTCTGTGTCTTGGACTTTCCTTAAGTTTTGGTGTCCTTATTTCTCTTTGCACTCAAGGAGCACAGCATGTGCCTCGGGCACCACCTGTAGGGTCTCAAATGCCTGTGCTAATTGGCAGAGTGCCCAATGGGCACTTCTTTTCTTGCATAACAATTTTAAAGTGCAGATAGGACTTGCCTCTCAGGAGTTTCTGAATGGTCCTCTTCTGCAGCGTCGTTCCCGGCTGCCTGAGCAGCTCTCTTCTCTGAGCCCTAGCAGTTCTAGCCACCTGCTGTTACGCACTGGGATTTCTTCCCTGCATCCTTACGTTCTCGGGTCTTGAAGCCATGCTTCCTGCGCATACGTCATCTCCGTTTTGACAGGAACTTCTTGGAATGGTCCGTTACATTTGACTCTTTTATGGCTTGGCTGTAGAGCCTGGTCGTGTCAGCGCTGCAGCCCTGTCGCTCTTCTTGCCCGACAGTGTCTCTTGTCTGAAAGTCGCTCTTCTTGTGGAGAGTTTTCTCTCATCTTGGAGTCACGTTGTCTCTAGTGCTGTGTGGGGTTGGGCTGCACATGGGTGTGTTTGGCTTGGAGCTGCGCTGCCTGGGGCTGTAGAGTCAGGGCTAGGGGGAACAGCAGTAAGAGTGTATGGTTAATACGTTGATCTAATGAGACTGTTGAGGCCAAGGTGGTACAGTCAACTCCCATCAAGTTAGCCATCAGCAGGTGGTGTGGGCAGCTCTTTAATTAAGGGTTTTTTTGGGATGAGCAGAGCTATGTGGGAGGGGCTGTTCAGCAGTAGTGAAGCAGACTGCATCTCAAAGATGTTAAAGCTGCTTTGTGTGGGGTGTGATGTTTGTGTAGTTTGTTTTTTTTAATGTCAGGCTGTAATTGTACTCCAGATGGTATTTCTAAGTCAAAAGAAGACCTTTTCCGGGGGGGTGTGGGTTGTCACACTGGGTGTCCCCCAAAAGAGGCAGTTCACAACCTAAAAATGCCTGAAAATTCATGGGGGGAATGTGTGTTTAAAAATGGAATAAAACCTGTCTATATGGGCATGAGGCATTGAAATAAAGAAGAATTTCTCATTTTTATACCTATTGTAAAATATGAGTTTATGTATATAAATTTGTTTTTGTTCTAGCTACTTAGATGTTAATTAGGGTGCTTTATGCAGGTTCAGGAAGTACATGACTTGTAATTCCATGCTTTTTTGTTGCTTTCTGTATTTTGGGACTCAAGTAGTGCTGTTGAGTAACAAGTCAAAATGAGATTATCAATATGACTTTAAATTGCTAGCAATTTACAATAAATAACTTATTTCACAGAGGAAAATGTTTTTGAGAAAGTTTTCTCATAGAGTCTGATTCTGTTTTGTTATTCACTCCCATCCAAAAAGGGGTTCTGGCAGAAGTTCGTTAGTACACACGGTCTTGCTAGAAATAAGGAATGACCCCATAGTAATAGATTGTGTTTGGGTTTGTATTTTTTTTTGAAGGACACTCAAGTACATAAATTTTAATAATAATGTTATCATTGCATTGAATAAGCTACTTTTCTATAGAGGTAAGTCTGATGTTTATTTTTTTTTCTATTTACATTCCATAAAAAAATAACTTAATTGCTCACCTGGACACATCATTGATGCAATAGGTGTAGCTGCAAGGGAGGAGCAGATAATGCTTTTTCTATCAAGGGTCACTCTTCACTACTTTGTAAATGGTAAACTTAAAGTGAATAACAACACCTGCTGCACCTTCAGGTGCTTTTATGCTTCTGGGGGTTGGCCCCACCCTTTACCCAGGGGATTGTGGGAAAGGTGGTGGGTGGGGCCTGAGGGCCTCAGGTGGGGCCGGGGGTATATGAGCCACAGCTTCAGGGCAGGACCTTGTTCTGCTGCTGGTCTTTTCCAGGGTCAGAGCTCTGGAGCTTCTTAAGTGTTGTTTTGGAGCTTGTGCAGCTGTTTGGGAAGGCTTGTTTTAGTGTTTAAACTAGTGTAGGTAAGACATCAGAGGTAAGACTTCTCAATGTAAGGGTGGTTGCCATAGAAAGTGGAGTTGTATGTTATCTTTTTTTTTTCCCCCCATATCTTTAGTTTTGTAGGGAGCATTTGGTTTGTTTAAATGGCTTAATAGTATGTATCTTTTTTTTTTGCTTATGGCAGGTGGCGTGTTTTACTATAATTTCTGACTTTATTGAAGATAAAATCTTGTGTTTTTTTCCAATTTTGATGTACACTATGTTAGTTGGTGTTTTTATTAGTCTTAATTGTGTGTGTTATGAGATACTGGAGTAGGATTTAGGGTGAGTGTTTTGTACATATCTATATATTGAGTTTGTTTGTTTTGAGGAAGCAGCAGGGATGGCTCATCATTTTCCCCCAGAGCATGCAGGGTATCACGGTGGCCCTGAAGCTCTTGCGGGAGGCTACCAGTAGGTTCTGTAACTGTTTTCCCGCCTTTCCAGGTCTGTAGCAGAGCCCGGAGTCTCTATGAAGGCGGAAGACAGGAGGTGCCTGCCAAACACAGGGCAGGGCTCAGAACAGCAGGTCCTGAGGAGCAGTTGGAAAATAAGGGGCAGGAGTTGTGGGGAAGCAGTGGGCCTCCTTCCCTGATGGTTCAGGAGGGGGATGGCTAGGAAAGGGAGGCGGGTTCATGTGTCTTTCTCAAACCAGTTTTGTAATTGGGTTTGGTCGTCGATGGTATCTAGTCTGCTCTAGGCTCTCGCATTTGAGGCAAGACAGATAGTATTGAGGAGGAGCACAGGACTGGTGGTTTGGCAGAAGCGCAGTGCAAATGCTGTGTTTCTTGGTATCTTAGGTGCCGTGAATAACTGTCGCTACAGCATCCGACTCTAGAATCTGTGTGGAGCAGGCAATCAGACTGCATCAGCATTCAGGAGGCTTGAGGGGTTTTGTGGAGGAGGTCATCATCTCCTCTCAGGATGCTTATTGCTGGTGTTGTGGCTGCTTTTGTGATGACTTTCTCTTTTCCTTTTCCTTTTGCAGAGGAAGAGTAAGCCGGTGACTGCAGGAACGTATCGGATGGTTGTGTTTTGTGGACTATGTTGAGGATGGAATCAGATGCTAGCCCTCCAAAAGCTAAGTTGAGAGACCAGCACTGGAGAGGGGTGGAGGCTGACAATTGTGTAATGGGGTCTTTGACGTTAGTGTAGGGGGGAGGGCTGTTCTGGGGCACAGTCTCCTTTGGGCAGGTAAACGATGTAGCTTACTGTCCAGTGTGATGTTAGCGCATCCTAGGTAGGGCAGTTGCAGCCTGTGTGTGTTGTCGTGTCGTTCGTGTGGTCTGTGTTTTGCATCCTAGACCCTTTTTTTTGGGTCTCGAGATCATCTTTAAGCTCCAGGAGCACGGAATGTGCATTGGGTGCCATCCTTATGGTGTCGAACACCTGCACCCGTGGGTGTAGCACCAACCGTCTGCCTCTCTTCTTGCATTAGCATCTTAAAGCGTGCATCGGTCTTGCATCTTGGAACTTTCTGGATGGCCCGCTTCAGCGACTGGGGCTTCTTCCCTGTGTCGTTAAGTTCTTAGGTCTTGAAGCTAGGCTTCCTGCGTGTCCATCTTGTCAGGCTCAACAGTCCCTTCTCAGGAACTGTGAAGTTCTACACTTTGTTTCAGGGGGTTCTGTGGAGCCTCTTCACATTGTCTCCATCACAGTCCTGCAGGCTGTCTTGCCCGACGATGACTTTGGTCCCAGTGTCATCCTTCTTGCTGAGAGTTTTCTCTCATCCTTGAGGCGCGTCGTTCGTTGTGTTCTGTGTAGCGTCAGTCTGTGTGTGTTTGGCTCGGGGCTGCCCTGCCTGGGTGTGTAGCGTCCAGGGTAGGCAGAATCACGACAGCAGTCTGTACTGAATATGAGGATCTGTCTAGACCCAGGCAAAGGTTGCTCAGTCGTCTAGAATTGATTAGCTTTCGAGAGGCTGTGTGGACGGGTGTTTCATTAGTGGGCGCTGGCATAAGCGGAGACAAGTTGGAGAGGGTGTTCATGGCTAGTGAAGGGGACAGTATCTCAAAGATGGTAAACCTGCATTGTGTGGGGTGTAATGTTTGCAGGCGTCTCTTCTTTGGATGACAGGCTGTAGTTGGACTTATGTGAACAGGGTTCCTAAGTAGAAACAAGACCTTTGGAATTAAGCTACTGCTCTGCATTAGGGTAATGTTTGATGTTGGTGTGTTGCTTTTTTTTCAGATGCAGAGAGATGAGGTGGCCAGGGATACACAGGGGAGCTGATGGGGGCGCAGGACAAAGGTGGCTGAGCCCGAGGTCTTAAAGGGAAGGTGTGACCGGCGGCTCCATGAATACATTTGGCCACTTCTTCTTTTTTTCATGTGAATGTGAGGTTACGTAGCCATGTGTGGAAGTGCTGGTCTGAGGTACAACAGAACTGGTGTTGTTTGCAGTCACTTTACTTTGCACGTAAGTCTCTTCCAATGAAGTGAACTCTCTGAAAATAATGACGTATTTTTCAGGTAGTATCTGCCTTCAGAGCACCAAGAACTTATATTTACACTTAATGCGAAGGGATGCCGTGCAGAGAGGCTCTTGCTTATACTTATTCCTACAACAGCCCAGCCCAGCTAACTTTTATATCTGCCCTGTTGGAGAGTTGGAAGCAGAAAAGCGTAGAGGGGTTGCACCCATAGTGAAGAGTAGATGGGACCGGTGACCCGAATCTGACTGATAGGGTATTCCATCCCATCCTCATCACGCTCAGTATAAAAGCGGAGGGATCAAAGGGGTCGGTACCTGTTGTCTGGCCTCTGAAGACTCCTCTGTCTGTTCATTGTCCTTTGACCTCGATCCGTGCATTTATACAACCAGGTCCGGAGGCTGGTTCCAGTCTGTCACGGAGGCTGGTTCCAGTCTGTCACGGAGGCTGGTCCCGGACTTTGCCAGTGAAGCAGCGGTCATCCTGGGAGCTCTGTATCGGGTTGTGTATGTCCTGTATATATTTAATTGTTTTCTTGTTACTGTTGTCTTTTCTCAGTATTATTTTGCTGTTAAGATTTCATTACAGTTCAGTTTATCTTTCAGTCCCTAAGTCTCTCTCTCTTGTTCTTTTCTGCCTCAGGAGAGAAGTTAAAAGGGAGCACGTGTCACTTGTTTTACTGCATGGCCTAAGGCACAACAGCAATGATGACAGACAGGGCACTGGAGCAGACTCGGCTGAGGAGAGCGGCGGCCCCAAGCCTTGGTTCTTTCTCAGCCACTGCATTACAGGCGGCACACAAGCCTCTGCTTGCACTCTGTCTGTCTGTCGGTCCGATCCAGAACACAGTTCTGGCAAAGTCGGATAATATGCGTCGTCTTGCTAGAAATGCTGTATGACTCGTTGTGGGGTTTCTTTTACAAGGAAACTAAAGCACATTGAGTCTTGATAAAAATATTGTTATTGTGCTTCATGATCTTCTGGCCTATTTAGGTTAGGATGATGTCTTTCTCTTTATGTCTACGCCCTGCAAAAGTTTAATTAAGTTTACTTACCTACCGGGCCCTGTTGCTGACACAGTTGATGTAGTTGTAATAAAAGAGCACATATTGTCCGTTCCTCTAAGGGTCGCTTTCTCCGTTTTGGTGTTTTGCATGCTGTACTTCTCAGGCCTGTGAGGAAAGGAGCAGCTTTTCCTCTGGCAGGCTCTATGCCTTGTGGAGGTCAGCCAGGCCCTTTCCCAGGTGCTGGTGGGAACGGGGGTGGGTGGGGCCCGGGGTATATAACCACAGCCTCTGCTGGGGCAGCTCATTCTGCTGCTGGGCTTCTCCAGGGTCAGAGCTCTGCCTGTCCTTCAGTCGATTGCAGCTTTGGAGGTGGCTCAGCTCCTTGGGTGGAGATGTTATCCCATTTAGAGAATAGCAGGTAAGAAGCTGGAGGTGGCAAGACCTTCAGGACCAGGTGAGGTTTGGCAGCGTGTATAGTAGAGAGCAGCCTCATGTGCCGGTTCTCTTCCTTGTGGTTTTTCAGGTGAGTCACGTGGTAATGAGTCTTAAGGGGCGGTGAGATAGTTTAAGGGTATGGTTTTCTCTCTTCCAGGCATGGCGCATTTTCCTGGAATCCCTGACTGTATTGAAGACGGAACTTTCTTGTTTGTGTTTTTTTTTTTTTCCCACTAGCTTTGCTGTATCCCAGATAAGATGCCAATAGAATTTGTCTCAATCGGGCAGATGATGAGATTACTTTGCAGGGACTGGGTGAGCACCTTGTCTGCAGCTGTAGATGGAGTTTCCACGTTTCTCAGGAAAGCAGCAGGGCCATAAAGCATAACGTATTTCAGGATGTGGGGTGCCTTGTCACCTTCCCCCACCGTGCTCAGGGTTTTGCCGTGTCCCTGGAGCCTTTGCGGCTTGTGGCAGGCCCCTGGTATAGGTCAGATCAGGGCTTCACTGACTCTGTGGGTCTGCAGCAGAGCCCAGAGTCTGTGGGAAGACAGAAGATGGGAGGTGGTGGTGGGACGCAGGGAGAGGCTGGGAAGAGTGGCTCTTGAGAAGCGTCCAACGCCGGGTGTTCGGGCTGGCAAATAAAGGGTGGGATCTGTGGGGAAGAAGTGGGGCTCCTTCCCTGGCAGCTCAGGGAGAAGAGAAGGGGTTTCTAAAGTTTTGGCACTGGGGGAGGGCTAGAAAAGGGAGCCGGGTTCATGAGTCCTTCTTGGACAGGTTTTGCAGATGGGTTCGGGTGTCGTCGGAGCCTGGTGTGCTCTAGGCTCTCGCATTCGAGGCAAGCCAGATAGTATCGAGGAGGAGCACGGGACTGGTGGTTTGGCAGCAGCGCAGTGGTAATGCTGTGTTTCTTGGTATCTTAGGTGCCGTGAATAACTGTTGCCGCAGCGTCAGACTCTGGAATTGGCGCTGAGCGGGCGAGCAGAATGCCTCGGCGTTCATGAGGCTGAGGGTGTTGTGGAAGAGGTTGGCATCTCCTCTCAGGATGCTTATTGCTGGTGCCGTGGCTGCCTTTGGGATAACTTTTTTTTTTTCTTTTCCTTTTGCAGAGGAAGAGGAGGAAGCTGGTGACCACAGGAACGTACTGGATGGCTGTTTTCTGTGGACTGCCTCAAGGATGGATTCGGACCCCTGGCCCTCCAAAAGCTAAGTTGAGAGACTGGCGCCCGAGAGGGGACGAGGTTGAGAATTGCAAAAAGGTGTCTTTGAAGTTGGCGTAGGGGAGAGGTTTGTCCTGGAGGGCAGTCTCCTTTAGGCACGAAAGGGATGTGGCTTACTGTTCGGCATTCCCGGGCAGGGTGGTTCCAGCCTGTGTGTGTTGTGTCTTTCGTGTGGTCCGTGTTCTGTGTCTTAGACCTTTCTCGGGTTTCAAGGTCGTCTTTAAGCTCCAGGAGCACGGCATGGCGCCTCAGGCGCCATCCCTAGGGTCTCGAACACCTGCACCCATGGGCATAGCACCATTCGGCTGCTGGTCTTCTTGCGTTAGAAGCTTAAAGCTTGCATCGGTCTTGCGTCTTGGAAGTTTCCGGATGGCCCGCTTCTACAACTGGGACTTCTTCCCTATGTCATTACGTTCTTAGGTCTTGAAGCCAGGCTTCCCCCGCATACATCTTATCAGTCTTGACAGTCCCTTCTTATCACAGATGATGATGCCCTACACTCTGTTTCAGGGGCTTCCATAGAGCCTCTTCACATCACCACCACGGTCTCCAGGTCGTCTTGCCCGACGGTGACTTCCGTCTGGGTGTCATCCTTCTTGCTGAGAGTTTTCTCTCATCCTTGAGGCGCGTTGTTTTTAGCGTTTTGTGTAGTGTTGGTCTGTGCTTGTGTGTGTGTCTGGCTCGGAGCCCCCCTGCCCGGGTGTGTAGAGTCCAGGGCAGGCAGAATAGTGACGAGAGCCTACAGTTAATATGTGGATCTGTGGAGACCGAGGCAAAGGTTGGGTAGTCATCTGGAATTAATTTGCTCTCAGTAGGTTGGGTGAATGGGTGTTTCATTAGTGGGTGTTGGCATAAGCAGAGCCAAGTCGGAGAGGCTGTTCACAGTCAGTGAAGGACGCAGTATCTCAAAGATGTTCAGGCTGCTTTGTGTGGGGTGTAATGTTTGTGGGTTTTTTCTGTGGTTTTTTGTTTTTGATGGCAGGCTGTAGTTGGATCTAATTGAACAGTGTTCTGAAGTAGAAACAAGACCTTTGGAATTAAGCTATCGCTCTGCATCGGGGTAATGTTGGATTTTTTTTTTTTTTTTTCTCTTTTTAGATGCCGAGAGACAAGATGTGCAGGGTGACGCAGGGGAGCCGAGAGGAGCGCTATACGGAGGTGGCTCGGCATGTGGTATTAGAGGGAAGATGTGACTGGCACCTCTATGAATACAATTGGGTACTTTTTTTTTTTTCATGTGAATGAAGACAGAAGATAGGAGTCGATAGTGTGGCGGTTTGGCAGAAGCGCAGTGGTAATGTTGTGTTTCTTGGTCCCTTAGGTGCTGTGAATAACTATCACCGCAGCCTCGGACTCCGGACTCGGTGCAGAGCAGGCAAGCAGAACGCCACGGCATTCGGGAGGCTGAGGGTGTCGTCGAAGAGGTTGGCATCTCCTCTCAGGATGCTTATTCCTGGTGCTGTGGCGGCCTCTGGGATTATGTTTTATTTTCCTTTTGCAGAGGAAGAGGAGGAACCTGGTGACTGCAGAAATGTATCGGATGGCTGGTTTTTGCGGACCGCATCGAAGAAGGATTCAGACGCCTGGCCCTCCAAAAGCTAAGTTGACAGTCAGGCCCCGGAGAGGGGCTGAGGTGGACAATTGCAAAATGGGGTCTTTGACGTTAGCGTAGTGGCGAGGGCTGTCCCGGGGCACAGTCATATTTAGGAAGGTAAAGGATGTTGCTTACTGTTCAGTGTGACGCTAGCGTGTCCCAGGCAGGGCAGTTCCAGCCTGTGCGTGTTGTCATGTCGTTCATGTGGTCTGTGTTGTGTATCTTTGCCCCTTCTTGGGTCTCGAGGTCATCTTTGAGCTCCAGGAGCACGACGTGGGGCCCTGGGCGTCATCCTTAGGGTCTCGAATGCTTGGGCCTGTGGGCGTAGCACCATTCATCTGATGCTCTTCTTGCGTTAGCATCTTAAAGCGTGCATCAATCTTGCCTCTCGGAAGTTTCTGGACGGCCCACTTCCACGTCTGGGACTTCTTCCCTGCGTTGTTACGTTCTTAGGTCTTGAAGCCAGGCTTCCTGCACGTCCATCTTATTGGGCTCAACAGTCCATTCTTATTACGTACCATCACGTTCTACAGTTTGCTTCAGGGGGTTCCGTAGAGCATCTTCACGTTGACATCATCATGATCCCACAGATTTTCTTGCACGATGGTGACTTTGGACCCCATGTCATCTTTCTTGCTGAGAGTCTTCTCTCATTTTTAAGGCGCGTCGTTCGTAGCGTTCCGTGTAGTGTCTGTCTGTAACCGTGAGTGTTTGGCTCGGGGCTGCCCTGCCCGGGCACGTAGTGTCCAGGGTGGGCGGAATCCTGTGGAGAGTCTATATGCAGTACATGAATCCCAGTAGATCGGGGCAAAGGTATTAGAGTTATCTCAGGGTAGCCATCGGGAGGCTGTGTAGACATCTCTTCTGTTTTGTTTGGAAAGAGCAGAGGCATGTTGGGAAGGCAATACAGCAGCAGTGAAGAAGAGCTCATGTGGAAGAGGGTATGGCTGGTTTTGGTGCGGATTTTCTTTGTAATTTTCTTTGTGTACGGTTGTATTTGGACCTTAGATGGTATTTGTAAAAAGGTGCAAGACTTCTTGTTGTTATGACTCTATTGCTCTGCCTCAGGGTGATTTCTCTGATGCTCTTGCAGATGCAACAGGACAAGCTTGGCGGGGCAGCGTAGAGGAGGAGAGCGATGTAAGAAGGTGGGTCAGCAAGTGGTATTAGAGAGAAGATGTGGCTCTGAGTACTGTATGTATTGGTTCTTTCCAATTTGAAGTTTTGAAGCAATGAATGACATGGGATGTGGGGATGGGGATGAGTCAGTCAAGGTCAGCAGCGGCGGGTGGGCTGAAGTATCACATCTTCCTCAGAGGGAGCAACTTTCAAGTTTTAAAGCAACCCGTGTCAGTTGGGTTTTATGGGTGGTTTGCGAGCCTTCAGGTTGCACGCCTCAGGGGAGGATGGGCGGGCAAGGTGAGGGAGTGGGAGATGGGAATTTGTAGGGTTTTGGGCGGTATCTCGGCATGCGTTTCTTCGGTTGGTGTGACACGCAGGGTCAGAGGGGCGATGCTGCACGCCCACTGAGTAGTCCCAGCGAGTGAGGCGGTTGTGGACACGTTGGTGTCTAATAGCCCAGTGCTACATTGCAGCTCAGGGGAGTGTTTGTCTTTGGTTTTGCAGGCGCCGCAGGCATCCGGAGCCGGACGAGCGTTGGAGGTGAGCTGGGTAGCAGAGAGGTAGCGCATGGGGGTGGTGGTTTCCCGTAAGCTCAACAGTAATATTGTGTGTCTTAGGTGTTTTAGGTGCCAGAACCAGAGAGTGCCACGAAGTCCGAATCCGGAATCCATGAGGAGCAGGTGAGCAGAAGGGTACGGCGCGTATGATGCGGGGGATATTGCAGTACAACTTAGTGTTGACGGACGTGATGGTGCCTGATGGCACCATTTTGTGCAAATCAGGATTATGTTGCTCAGTAACTTCCTTGACTGCCATTTGAGATGGTCTTGCGTCGTACGCTTAAGAATTTGGTTCTGTACTATGTTCTTGTATATTTGAAATAGTATTGCTCCGCCTCACTCAGTATTGGTTTTGCATCGTGTTGCCCCGTCACGCTCTTGACTGCTCTGTGATCTATTCTGGCATCGTACCACACTGTGTTGCGTGGTTTTTTTTTTTTTTTTAATTGGTTGTTCTTTGACTGTGTAATGCCTTGTACCGCCCTCTATTGCGTTATGTCTCGTGTTATATTGCCCCGTCGTAGCCTTGACTGCCTTCTGATCTGTTCGGGCCTCGTACCACACTGTATTGCAGGTTTTTTAATCGGTTGTTCTTCATTTGGCTTTCTAATGCCTTGTACCGCCCTGTATTGTGTAACATCTCGCATTATATTGCCCCGTCATAGTCTCGACTGCCTTCTGATCTACTCTGGCATCGCACCGCAATGTATTGTGTGGTTTTTTTTTTAATTGGTTCTTTTTATTTGACTGTGTAATGCCTTGTACTGCCCTGTATTGTGTTACTTCTCATGTTATAGTGCGCTGTCATTGTCTTGACTGCCTTCTGATCTTTTCTGGTATTACAGTTGAATGTATGCTGGGTTTCTTAATCGGTTGTTCTTCGTTTGGCTGCATGTTGCCTTGTTACCACCTGGTATGGTGTTGTGTCTGGCATTGTATTGCCCTGTCACTGTCTCAATGGTCATTTTACACATTCTGTCCTAGGACTGCGCTGTATTGCAAATTCTTTCATGGGTTGTTGTTTCCTTGACTGTGTCGCCTGGTAGGGCCCCGTATCGCGTTACGTCTTGCCTTGTATTGCTCTGTCATTGTGGTGACCGACATCTGATATACTCTACCATTGTATGGCACTGTACCGTCAATTCTTTCATTGTCTGTTCTGCATTTAATTGTATGTTGCCTTGTACTGCCCTGTGTAAGGTTAGATCTTGCATGGTGTTGCCCTGTCGTTGTCTTGCCAGTTATTTTAGAGTCTCTGGCACTGTATTGTGCAATTTTTAACCGGTTGTTCTGTATTTGACCGCTGTTGCGATGTCATCCCCCTTTTTGCCCCGGGCTGCTGCTCGAGCTATAACAACCAGGAGGAGTCGCTACGAGTGGCACTTGAACTTTGTGGGATGGCTGGCACCAGAGTCAAGACACTGTGAGTCAGTTAGCTTGCTATAGACCTAGCGGACAGACCAAGAGCCCTTCGAGCTTTCTTGCAAGGCAGCGGCCTGTTTGCCAGCATTTCCCGGGGACGCTCACGTAAGTTTCTGCTCCTGGAGGCTGAGAGAAGCCTTGCCGCAACAGATTCTGGGTAAGTGACTAACAGCATTCCAGACTTTGCAATCTTAGCTGAGCGATACAAAGGGTTTCTCTGCCTCTCTCTTAGGAGTGAATTTTATCCCTGCGCCCGCAACAACTGCATATGGCCTGTGTTACATCTTGCATTGTATTGCCCTGTCGTCTTGACGGTCACGTTAGAGAATCTGTCCTAGGACTGGACTGTAGTGTGATGTCTCTCATGGGTTCTGATGTGGCTGTGTATTGCCTTGTCCGGCCCTGTGTGGTGTTACGTCTTCCATTGTATTGCTCTGTTGTTGTCTTGATTGTCATCTGATCTATTCTGCCGTTGTAGGCCACCATATTGTCACTTCCTTCATCAGCTGTTTTTTTATGAGCCACATAAAGGGTTGACGGCACAGACATAATCCTTTAGAGGAGAACCGTTGCCCAAGTCCGGGGCTAGGAATTGGATCCAGCCGCACCTAGACTCCTCTCTGAGAGGGAGTTTAGAAAGCAAGGGGGTCCTTTCCGAGCCTCGTGACTCAACGGGAGGGTCTCCCTGACAGCTCGTCTGACCCTGGCCCCTAGGCAGGAAATAATCCAGGGTACGTGGCCACGGAACCTGATAAAGTGCCGTCACGTGCACTGCTGCCTTTGGAGAATCACTGTGTTGATGTTTCTGAATGTTTCTCTACTTTTCTCTTAGGACTGAAGTGAATGGCTCCACCCGCCACAACTGCATATTGCCTTGTCCGGCCCCGTGTTGGGTTACGTCTTACCTTGTATTGCCCTGTCGTTGTCATGATTGCCGCCTGACCCATGGTGTCATAGTAGTGCACTGCATTGTGAATTTTTTGACTGTCTGTTATTTATTTGACTGATATTGGCTGGCAGTGGCCTGTATTGTGTTATCTTGCACCGTATTGCCCTGTATTTCCCATGACGGCCCTCTGAGACTTCCTGAGATTGTAGGGCGTTCTGTTGTGGGTTTTTTAATTGGCTGTTCTTTGTGTGACTGTGTATTGCCTTGTGCTGCCCTGTATTGTGTTACGGCTCGTGTTGCATTACTCTGTTGTTGTTTTGACTGTGTTTTGGGACAGTGTCATAGTGCTGCACTGGATTATGGGTATTTTAACTGTTCTTGACTTGGCTGCGCGTTGCCTTTTACTGCTCTGTGTGATGTTAGGTCTTGCACTGTAGTGGTCTGTCATTGTCTTGGCTGTTATTTTAGACTGTCTGGGATTGTACTTATTTATTGTGAAAAGTTCCATTGGCTGTTCTTTATTTGACTGTTGGGGTGGAGCGGGTGCCCCTTCGTTTTTGGTGCCCCTTCGTTTTGGCGCCCCAATCATCCATGGAGTTGTTCTGAGTGGTACTTGAAGTTGGGGGATGGTTGGCAACACAGTGGGGACCTAGATATTTTGTTCCCGTGCTGATGTGACTATAAGTCAATTACCTTACCCCATAAATAGTGGACAGCCGAAGAGCCTTTTGACTACTTCTGGATGGCAGGGGCCTCCGTGCCAGGATCTCCCCTTGAGCAGGGACGCTCGATTAAGGTTCTGCTCCTCAAGACTGAGAGATGCCTTGCCGTAACAGATTCTCAGTAAGTGACTAATAGCATGCAAAACCTTGTAGCCTTAGCTCAGTGATATAAAGGGTTGATGGCGCAGATACAATCCTTTAGAGGTGAACCATTGCCTAAGTCCGGGGCTAGGAATTGGATCCAGCCGCACCTAGACTCCTCTCTGAGAAGGAGTTTAGAAAGCAAGGGGGTCCTTTCCGAGGTAGGAATTGGATCCAGCCGCACCTAGACTCCTCTCGGAGAAGGAGTTTAGAAAGCAAGGGGGTCCTTTCCAAGCCTTGTGACTTAATGGGAGGGTCTGCTAGACAGCTTGTCTGACCCTGGCCCCTAGGCAGTAAATAATCCGGCGTGCGTGGCCATATGGAATCTGGTAAAGCGCTGTCACGTGCACTGCTGCCTTTGGAGAATCACTGTGTTGATGTTTCTGAATGTTTCACCGCTTCTCTCTTAGAAGCGAAGTTAGCCGCTCGGCCTGCCACAACTGCGTATTGCCTTGTCCGGCCCCGTATGGTGTCACGTTGGGCATTGTATTGCCCTCTATTCACCCGGACTGCCATCTGATCCGTTCCGGCATTGTACTGGTGTGTATTGTGGGTTTTTTAATCGGTTTTGCGTTATTTGAATGCGTATTGCCCTGTCTAGTGTTGTATCTTGCATTGTACTGCCCCGTCATTCTGTTCACTGTCACTTTAGATGTTCTGGGATTGCAGCGATCCGTATTGTGCAGGTTTTATTCGTTAGTCTGTGTTTGACCGTGTATTGCCTTGTTACCCCCTTGTATTGTGTTGCGGCTTGCATTGTATGGCCATTTTATTGTTCCGAGTGCCATCTGATACATTTTGGTGTTGTACAGCCCTGCGTTATGTCTTCCATTGTATAGCTCTGTCACTGCCTCGACTGCTGTCTCACACGTTTTGGCATTGCATCGCACGGTATTGTGGGATACTTAATCAGTTATTTATTTGACCGTGTATTTCACTGTACTGCCCTGTATTGCGTTATTTCTTGCCTTGTATTGCTCTGTCATTGTCTTGACTGGCATCTGCATTTATTTTTGTTTTCTCCCGCACTGTACTGCGGTTCTTCTAATCGGTTGGTATTTAGTTGACTGCGTCTTCCGTTCTGCTCTGTCGTGTAATGTTGCATCTTGGATCGTGTCGCCCTATAGTTGTTCTGACTGCCACCCGAGACCGTGTGGGATTGTACTGCACCGTATTGTGGCGTTTTGATCGGTTGTTTCCTATATTATTCTGTATTGCATTGTAGCAACCTGTATTGTGTTACATTGTGCGTTGTGTTGCCATGAAATAGTCTTAACTGTCCTTTTACACTCTCTGGGGTTGTACCGCACCGAACTGAGGGTGTTTTTGATCGGCTGTTCTATATTTGGCTACGTATTGCTTTGTACTGCCCTGTCTTTTCCTAAGTCTTGCGTCGTATTGCCCTCTCACCGTGCCGCGAGCCATCTGATGTATTCTGGCGTTGACAGGCACTGTATTGAAAGCTTCTTAGGCTGTTGTACTCTATTTGACCGTGCATCAATTTTGTGATCGGTCGTTCCCTATTTGACTGTGTATTGGCCTTGTACTGCCCTGTGTAAAGTTACGTCTTGCATTGTATTGCCCTGTCATAGTATTGCCTGTCATAGTCTGTCATGGCACCAGGATGTGCCCTTGAGCGGGGATGCTTGCTTCAGGTTCTGCTCCTCAAGGCTGAGAGATCCCTTGCCACAACAGAGTCTCGGTAAGTGACTAATACCACGCTAAACCTCGTAGCCTTAGCTCAGTGATATAAAGGGTTGATGGCGCGGATACAATCCTTTAGAGGTGAACCGTTGCCCAAGTCCGGGGCTAGGAATTGGATCCAGCCGCACCTAGACTCCTCTCTGAGAGGGAGTTTAGAAAGCAAGGGGGTCCTTTCCGAGCCTCGTGACTCAACGGGAGGGTCTCCCTGACAGCTCGTCTGACCCTGGCCCCTAGGCAGGAAATAATCCAGGGTACGTGGCCACGGAACCTGATAAAGCGCCGTCACGTGCACTGCTGCCTTTGGAGAATCACTGTGTTGATGTTTCTGAATGTTTCTCTACTTTTCTCTTAGGACTGAAGTGAATGGCTCCACCCGCCACAACTGCATGTTGCCTTGTCCGGCCCCGTGTTGGGTTACGTCTTGCCTTGTGTTGCCCTGTCGTTGTCATGATTGCCACCTGACGCATGGTGTCATAGTAGTGCACTGCATTGTGAATTTTTTGACTGTCTGTTATTTATTTGACTGAGTATTGGCTGGCAGTGGCCTGTATTGTGTTATCTTGCACCGTATTGCCCTGTATTTGCCGTGACGGCCCTCTGAGACTTCCTGAGATTGTAGGGCGTTCTGTTGTGGGTTTTTTAATTGGCTGTTCTTTGTGTGACTGTGTATTGCCTTGTGCTGCCCTGTGTTGTGTTACGGCTCGTGTTGCATTACTCTGTCGTTGTTTTGACTGTGTTTTGGGACAGTGTCATAGTGCTGCACTGGATTATGGGTATTTTAACTGTTCTTGACTTGGCTGCGCGTTGCCTTTTACTGCTCTGTATGATGTTAGGTCTTGCACTGTAGTGGTCTGTCACTGTCTTGGCTGTTATTTTAGACTGTCTGGGATTGTACTTATTTATTGTGAAAAGTTCCATTGGCTGTTCTTTATTTGACCGTTGGGGTGGAGCGGGTGCCCCTTCGTTTTGGTGCCCCTTTGTTTTGGCGCCCCAATCATCCATGGAGTTGTTTTGAGTGGTACTTGAAGTTGGGGGATGGTTGGCAACACAGTGGGGACCTAGATATTTTGTTCCCGTGCTGATGTGACTATAAGTCAATTACCTTACCCCATAAATAGTGGACAGCCGAAGAGCCTTTTGACTACTTCTGGATGGCAGGGGCCTCCGTGCCAGGATCTCCCCTTGAGCAGGGACGCTCGATTAAGGTTCTGCTCCTCAAGACTGAGAGATGCCTTGCCGTAACAGATTCTCAGTAAGTGACTAATAGCATGCAAAACCTTGTAGCCTTAGCTCAGTGATATAAAGGGTTGATGGCGCAGATACAATCCTTTAGAGGTGAACCATTGCCTAAGTCCGGGGCTAGGAATTGGATCCAGCCGCACCTAGACTCCTCTCTGAGAAGGAGTTTAGAAAGCAAGGGGGTCCTTTCCGAGGTAGGAATTGGATCCAGCCGCACCTAGACTCCTCTCGGAGAAGGAGTTTAGAAAGCAAGGGGGTCCTTTCCAAGCCTTGTGACTTAATGGGAGGGTCTGCTAGACAGCTTGTCTGACCCTGGCCCCTAGGCAGTAAACAATCCGGCGTGCGTGGCCATATGGAATCTGGTAAAGCGCCGTCACGTGCACTGCTGCCTTTGGAGAATCACTGTGTTGATGTTTCTGAATGTTTCACCGCTTCTCTCTTAGAAGCGAAGTTAGCCGCTCGGCCTGCCACAACTGCGTATTGCCTTGTCCGGCCCCGTATGGCGTCACGTTGGGCATTGTCTTGCCCTCTATTCACCCGGACTGCCATCTGATCCGTTCCGGCATTGTACTGGTGTGTATTGTGGGTTTTTTAATCGGTTTTGCGTTATTTGAATGCGTGTTGCCCTGTCTAGTGTTGTATCTTGCATTGTACTGCCCCGTCATTCTGTTCACTGTCACTTTAGATGTTCTGGGATTGCAGCGATCCGTATTGTGCAGGTTTTATTCGTTGTTCTGTGTTTGACCGTGTATTGCCTTGTTACCACCTTGTATTGTGTTGCGGCTTGCATTGTATGGCCATGTTATTGTTCCGAGTGCCATCTGATACGTTTTGGTGTTGTACAGCCCTGCGTTATGTCTTCCATTGTATAGCTCTGTCACTGCCTCGACTGCTGTCTCACACGTTTTGGCATTGCATCGCACGGTATTGTGGGATACTTAATCAGTTATTTATTTGACCGTGTATTTCACTGTACTGCCCTGTATTGCGTTATTTCTTGCCTTGTATTGCTCTGTCATTGTCTTGACTGGCATCTGCATTTATTTTTGTTTTCTCCCGCACTGTACTGCGGTTCTTCTAATCGGTTGGTATTTAGTTGACTGCGTCTTCCGTTCTGCTCTGTCGTGTAATGTTGCATCTTGGATCGTGTCGCCCTATAGTTGTTCTGACTGCCACCCGAGACCGTGTGGGATTGTACTGCACCGTATTGTGGCGTTTTGATCGGTTGTTTCCTATATTATTCTGTATTGCATTGTAGCAACCTGTATTGTGTTACATTGTGCGTTGTGTTGCCATGAAATAGTCTTAACTGTCCTTTTACACTCTCTGGGGTTGTACCGCACCGAACTGAGGGTGTTTTTGATCGGCTGTTCTATATTTGGCTACGTATTGCTTTGTACTGCCCTGTCTTTTCCTAAGTCTTGCGTCGTATTGCCCTCTCACCGTGCCGCGAGCCATCTGATGTATTCTGGCGTTGACAGGCACTGTATTGAAAGCTTCTTAGGCTGTTGTACTCTATTTGACCGTGCATCAATTTTGTGATCGGTCGTTCCCTATTTGACTGTGTATTGGCCTTGTACTGCCCTGTGTAAAGTTACGTCTTGCATTGTATTGCCCTGTCATAGTATTGCCTGTCATAGTCTGTCATGGCACCAGGATGTGCCCTTGAGCGGGGATGCTTGCTTCAGGTTCTGCTCCTCAAGGCTGAGAGATCCCTTGCCACAACAGAGTCTCGGTAAGTGACTAATACCACGCTAAACCTCGTAGCCTTAGCTCAGTGATATAAAGGGTTGATGGCGCGGATACAATCCTTTAGAGGTGAACCGTTGCCCAAGTCCGGGGCTAGGAATTGGATCCAGCCGCACCTAGACTCCTCTCTGAGAGGGAGTTTAGAAAGCAAGGGGGTCCTTTCCGAGCCTCGTGACTCAATGGGAGGGTCTCCCTGACAGCTCGTCTGACCCTGGCCCCTAGGCAGGAAATAATCCAGGGTATGTGGCCACGGAACCTGATAAAGCGCCGTCACGTGCACTGCTGCCTTTGGAGAATCACTGTGTTGATGTTTCTGAATGTTTCTCTACTTTTCTCTTAGGACTGAAGTGAATGGCTCCACCCGCCACAACTGCATGTTGCCTTGTCCGGCCCCGTGTTGGGTTACGTCTTGCCTTGTGTTGCCCTGTCGTTGTCATGATTGCCACCTGACGCATGGTGTCATAGTAGTGCACTGCATTGTGAATTTTTTGACTGTCTGTTATTTATTTGACTGAGTATTGGCTGGCAGTGGCCTGTATTGTGTTATCTTGCACCGTATTGCCCTGTATTTGCCGTGACGGCCCTCTGAGACTTCCTGAGATTGTAGGGCGTTCTGTTGTGGGTTTTTTAATTGGCTGTTCTTTGTGTGACTGTGTATTGCCTTGTGCTGCCCTGTGTTGTGTTACGGCTCGTGTTGCATTACTCTGTCGTTGTTTTGACTGTGTTTTGGGACAGTGTCATAGTGCTGCACTGGATTATGGGTATTTTAACTGTTCTTGACTTGGCTGCGCGTTGCCTTTTACTGCTCTGTATGATGTTAGGTCTTGCACTGTAGTGGTCTGTCACTGTCTTGGCTGTTATTTTAGACTGTCTGGGATTGTACTTATTTATTGTGAAAAGTTCCATTGGCTGTTCTTTATTTGACCGTTGGGGTGGAGCGGGTGCCCCTTCGTTTTGGTGCCCCTTTGTTTTGGCGCCCCAATCATCCATGGAGTTGTTTTGAGTGGTACTTGAAGTTGGGGGATGGTTGGCAACACAGTGGGGACCTAGATATTTTGTTCCCGTGCTGATGTGACTATAAGTCAATTACCTTACCCCATAAATAGTGGACAGCCCAAGAGCCTTTTGACTACTTCTGGATGGCAGGGGCCTCCGTGCCAGGATCTCCCCTTGAGCAGGGACGCTCGATTAAGGTTCTGCTCCTCAAGACTGAGAGATGCCTTGCCGTAACAGAGTCTCGGTAAGTGACTAATAGCATGCAAAACCTTGTAGCCTTAGCTCAGTGATATAAAGGGTTGATGGCGCAGATACAATCCTTTAGAGGTGAACCGTTGCCCAAGTCCAGGGCTAGGAATTGGATCCAGCCGCACTTAAACTGCTCTTCAAGAAGGAGTTTAGAAAGCAAGGGGGTTGTGGCTCGACGGGAGGGTCTCCCTAACAGCTCGTCTGACCCTGGCCCCTGTGCAATAAATTATCCGGGGGACGTGGCCACGGAACCTGGTAACTGTGGTGATGTTTCTAAATGTTTCTCTATTTCTCTCAGGACTGAAGTGAATGGCTCCACCCGCCACAACTGCATATTGCCTTGTCCGGCCCCGTGTTGGGTTACCTCTCGCCTTGTATTGCCCGGTCCTTCTTTTGGTTGCCATCTGACCCATGGTGTCAGAGTAGTGCACTGCACTGTGAATTTTTTGACTGTCTGTTATTTATTTGACTGAGTGTTGCCTTGTACTGCCTTGTGTACTGCGACGTAGTGCTTTGTATTGCCCTGTAATTGCCTTGACTGCCATCCGAGACGTGTTGAGATCGTACGGCAGCGTAGTGCAGGTTTTCTGGTCAGCTGTTCTTTATTTGACTGTGTACTGCCTTGTGCTGCCCTGCACGGTGTTCCGTCTCGCGTTGTCATTGTCTCGACCGACATGTGGGATGGTTTGCCATTGTACTGCAGTGTGGTTTGGGTATTGTAGTTTACTGTTCTTCATTGGACTGCGTATTGCCTTGTACTGACCTGTATAACGTTATGTCTTGCACTGCGTTGCCCTGGCATTGTCTTGACCGACAGCTGAGACTGTCTGGCATTGTACTGTACTGTACTGGGAGTCTTGTAATTTCCGCTAATTTCTTTGTCTGCGAATCGGGTTGTACTGCCCTGTATACTGTAACGTGTGACGTTGTACCGCCTGTCACTGGCTTAACGGTGGCTTCACAGATTGTGTCGCAAGACTGCACTCCTTTGTCAATTTCTCTATTGGTGATTTTTTGATGGCGTATTGCCTGGCACGGCCCAGTACTGTGTTAAGCTTTACGTTGTATCGCTCCGTCATGGTCTTCAATGAGATGTGACACTGTGTAACATGCGATGGCACTGTATTGCCAATTTTTCCATCGGCTATGCTTAATTTGAGCATGTATTGATGTGTAGTGCTCTGTATAATGTTAAGTCGTACACGGTCTTGAGGTAATAATACAAACGGTAGAGGCTGGCGTGGTGCCAAGTGGGAAAGGGTGGTTGTGAGACTCTGAAGGCAGCAAGAAAGCCCGCAGCCCCAGGTGCTGCGGCCGGGCCAGATTCCAAACCATTTCGGGGTAGGGCTGTGTCTCTGGCCACAGCTCCCACGCCCGAAGAGCCAGGAGGGAAAGCCGTGCCTCGTTGGAAAGCTCTTTGGCAGCCGCTCGCGTGGCCCCACAGCCCGTGGGGCTGCGGGCTTTGTGTCGGCCGTCAGCCTCAGCGCCACCAGCGCCCAGCTGGCGCCGACGCGCCAGCCTGCGAAGGATTATCTGGTAGGGCCGCGGCTCTGGCCACAGCTCCCACGCCCGAAGAGCCAGGAGGGAAAGCCATGCCTCGTTGGAAAGCTCTTTGGCAGCCGCTCGCATGGCCCCACAGCCCGTGGGGCTGCGGGCTTTGCGGCGGCCATCAGACTCAGCGCCACCAGCGCCCTTGTGGCGCCGGCGGGCCAGCCTGCGAAGCATTTTCCGGTAGGGCTGTGTCTCTGGCCACAACTCCCACGCCCGAAGAGCCAGGAGGGAAAGCCGTGCCTCGTTGGAAAGCTCTTTGGCAGCCGCTCGCGTGGCCCCACAGCCCGTGGGGCTGCGGGCTTTGCGGCGGCCATCAGACTCAGCGCCACCAGCGCCCTTGTGGCGCAGCCGGGCCGGCCTGCGAAGCATTTTCCGGTAGGGCTGTGTCTCTGGCGACAGCTCCCACGCCCAAAGAGCCAGGAGGGAAAGCCGTGCCTCGTTGGAAAGCTCTTTGGCAGCCGCTCGCGTGGCCCCACAGCCCGTGGGGCTGCGGGCTTTCTGGTGGCCGTCAGCCTCGGCGCCACCGGCGCCCACGTGGCGCCGCCGCACCAGCCTGCGAAGCATTTTCCGGTAGGGCCGCAGTTCTGGCCACAGCTCCCACACCCGAAGAGCCAGGAGGGAAAGCCGTGCCTCGTTGGAAAGCTCTTTGGCAGCCGCTCGCGTGGCCCCACAGCCCGTGGGGCTGCGGGCTTTGCGGCGGCAATCAGCCTCAGCGCCACCAGCGCCCTCGTGGCGCCGCCGCACCAGCCTGCGAAGCATTTTCCGGTAGGGCCGCGGCTCTGGCCACAGCTCCCACGCCCGAAGAGCCAGGAGGGAAAGCCGTGCCTCGTTGGAAAGCTCTTTGGCAGCCGCTCGCGTGGCCCCACAGCCCGTGGGGCTGCGGGCTTTGTGTCGGCCGTCAGCCTCAGCGCCACCGGCGCCCACGTGGCGCCGACGCGCCAGCCTGCGAAGCATTATCTGGTAGGGCCGCGGCTCTGGCCACAGCTCCCACACCCAAAGAGCCAGGAGGGAAAGCCGTGCCTCGTTGGAAAGCTCTTTGGGAGGCGCTCGCGTGGCCCCACAGCCTGTGGGGCTGCGGGCTTTGCGGCGGCCATCAGACTCAGCGCCACCAGCGCCCTTGTGGCGCCGGCGGGCCAGCCTGCGAAGCATTTTCCGGTAGGGCCGCAGTTCTGGCCACAGCTCCCACACCCGAAGAGCCAGGAGGGAAAGCCGTGCCTCGTTGGAAAGCTCTTTGGCAGCCGCTCGCGTGGCCCCACAGCCCGTGGGGCTGCGGGCTTTGCGGCGGCAATCAGCCTCAGCGCCACCAGCGCCCTCGTGGCGCCGCCGCACCAGCCTGCGAAGCATTTTCCGGTAGGGCCGCGGCTCTGGCCACTGCTCCCACGCCCGAAGAGCCAGGCGGGAAAGCCGTGCCTCCTTGGAAAGCTCTTTGGCAGCCGCTCGCGTGGCCCCACAGCCCGTGGGGCTGCGGGCTTTCTGGTGGCCGTCAGCCTCGGCGCCACCGGCGCACACGTGGCGCCGCCGGGCCAGCCTGCGAAGCATTTTCCGGTAGGGCCGCGGCTCTGGCCACAGCTCCCACGCCCGAAGAGCCAGGAGGGAAAGCCGTGCCTCGTTGGAAAGCTCTTTGGCAGCCGCTCGCGTGGCCCCACAGCCCGTGGGGCTGCGGGCTTTGTGTCGGCCGTCAGCCTCAGCGCCACCAGCGCCCTTGTGGCGCCGCCGGGCCAGCCTGTGAAGCATTTTCCGGTAGGGCTGCGTCTCTGGCGACAGCTCCCACGCCCGAAGAGCCAGGAGGGAAAGCCGTGCCTCGTTGGAAAGCTCTTTGGCAGCCGCTCGCGTGGCCCCACAGCCCGTGGGGCTGCGGGCTTTGCGGCGGCCATCAGACTCAGCGCCACCAGCGCCCTTGTGGCGCCGCCGCACCAGCCTGCGAAGCATTTTCCGGTAGGGCCGCGGCTCTGGCCACAGCTCCCACGCCCGAAGAGCCAGGAGGGAAAGCCGTGCCTCGTTGGAAAGCTCTTTGGCAGCCGCTCGCGTGGCCCCACAGCCCGTGGGGCTGCGGGCTTTGTGTCGGCCGTCAGCCTCAGCGCCACCAGCGCCCTTGTGGCGCCGCCGCACCAGCCTGCGAAGCATTTTCCGGTAGGGCCGCGGCTCTGGCCACAGCTCCCACGCCCGAAGAGCCAGGAGGGAAAGCCGTGCCTCGTTGGAAAGCTCTTTGGCAGCCGCTCGCGTGGCCCCACAGCCCGTGGGGCTGCGGGCTTTGCGGCGGCCATCAGACTCAGCGCCACCAGCGCCCTTCTGGCGCCGGCGGGCCAGCCTGCGAAGCATTTTCCGGTAGGGCTGCGTCTCTGGCGACAGCTCCCACGCCCGAAGAGCCAGGAGGGAAAGCCGTGCCTCGTTGGAAAGCTCTTTGGCAGCCGCTCGCATGGCCCCACAGCCCGTGGGGCTGCGGGCTTTGCGGCGGCCATCAGACTCAGCGCCACCAGCGCCCTTGTGGCGCCAGCGGGCCAGCCTGCGAAGCATTTTCCGGTAGGGCCGCAGCTCTGGCCACAGCTCCCACGCCCGAAGAGCCAGGAGGGAAAGCCGTGCCTCGTTGGAAAGCTCTTTGGCAGCCGCTCGCGTGGCCCCACAGCCCGTGGGGCTGCGGGCTTTGCGGCGGCAATCAGCCTCAGCGCCACCAACGCCCTCGTGGCGCCGCCGCACCAGCCTGTGAAGCATTTTCCGGTAGGGCCGCGGCTCTGGCCACAGCTCCCACGCCCGAAGAGCCAGGAGGGAAAGCCGTGCCTCGTTGGAAAGCTCTTTGGCAGCCGCTCGCGTGGCCCCACAGGCCGTGGGGCTGCGGGCTTTCTGGTGGCCGTCAGCCTCGGCGCCACCGGCGCCCTTGTGGCGCCGCCGGGCCAGCTTGCGAAGCATTTTCCGGTAGGGCCGCGGCTCTGGCCACAGCTCCCACGCCCGAAGAGCCAGGAGGGAAAGCCGTGCCTCGTTGGAAAGCTCTTTGGCAGCCGCTCGCGTGGCCCCACAGCCCGTGGGGCTGCGGGCTTTGCGGCGGCAATCAGCCTCAGCGCCACCAACGCCCTCGTGACGCCGCCGCACCAGCCTGCGAAGCATTTTCCGGTAGGGCCGCGGCTCTGGCCACAGCTCCCACGCCCGAAGAGCCAGGAGGGAAAGCCGTGCCTCGTTGGAAAGCTCTTTGGCAGCCACTCGCGTGGCCCCACAGCCCGTGGGGCTGCGGGCTTTGTGTCGGCCGTCAGCCTCAGCGCCACCAGCGCCCAGCTGGCGCCGACGCGCCAGCCTGCGAAGGATTATCTGGTAGGGCTGCGTCTCTGGCCACAGCTCCCACGCCCAAAGAGCCAGGAGGGAAAGCCGTGCCTCGTTGGAAAGCTCTTTGGCAGCCGCTCGCGTGGCCCCACAGCCCGTGGGGCTGCGGGCTTTCTGGTGGCCGTCAGCCTCGGCGCCACCGGCGCACACGTGGCGCCGCCGCACCAGCCTGCGAAGCATTTTCCGGTAGGGCCGCGGCTCTGGCCACAGCTCCCACGCCCGAAGAGCCAGGAGGGAAAGCCATGCCTCCTTGGAAAGCACTTTGGCAGCCGCTCGCGTGGCCCCACAGCCCGTGGGGCTGCGGGCTTTGCGGCGGCCATCAGACTCAGCGCCACCGGCGCCCTTGTGACGCCGCCGGGCCAGCCTGCGAAGCATTTTCCGGTAGGGCCGCGGCTCTGGCCACAGCTCCCACGCCCGAAGAGCCAGGAGGGAAAGCCGTGCCTCGTTGGAAAGCTCTTTGGCAGCCGCTCGCGTGGCCCCACAGCCCGTGGGGCTGCGGGCTTTCTGGTGGCCGTCAGCCTCGGCGCCACCGGCGCACACGTGGCGCCGCCGCACCAGCCTGCGAAGCATTTTCCGGTAGGGCCGCGGCTCTGGCCACAGCTCCCACGCCCGAAGAGCCAGGAGGGAAAGCCGTGCCTCGTTGGAAAGCTCTTTGGCAGCCGCTCGCGTGGCCCCACAGCCCGTGGGGCTGCGGGCTTTGTGTCGGCCGTCAGCCTCAGCGCCACCAGCGCCCTTGTGGCGCCGGCGGGCCAGCCTGCGAAGCATTTTCCGGTAGGGCTGCGTCTCTGGCGACAGCTCCCACGCCCGAAGAGCCAGGAGGGAAAGCCGTGCCTCGTTGGAAAGCTCTTTGGCAGCCGCTCGCGTGGCCCCACAGCCCGTGGGGCTGCGGGCCTTGCGGCGGCCGTCAGCCTCCGCGCCACGAGCGCCCTCGTGGCGCCGACGCGCCAGCCTGCGAAGCATTTTCCGGTAGGGCCGCAGCTCTGGCCACAGCTCCCACGCCCGAAGAGCTAGGAGGGAAAGCCGTGCCTCGTTGGAAAGCTCTTTGGCAGCCGCTCGCGTGGCCCCACAGCCCGTGGGGCTGCGGGCTTTGCGGCGGCAATCAGCCTCAGCGCCACCAGCGCCCTCGTGGCGCCGTCGCACCAGCCTGTGAAGCATTTTCCGGTAGGGCCGCGGCTCTGGCCACAGCTCCCACGCCCGAAGAGCCAGGAGGGAAAGCCGTGCCTCGTTGGAAAGCTCTTTGGCAGCCGCTCGCGTGGCCCCACAGCCCGTGGGGCTGCGGGCTTTGTGGCGGCCGTCAGACTCAGCGCCACCAGCGCCCTTGTGGCGCCGCCGGGCCAGCCTGCGAAGCATTTTCTGGTAGGGCTGTGTCTCTGGCGACAGCTCCCACGCCCGAAGAGCCAGGAGGGAAAGCCGTGCCTCGTTGGAAAGCTCTTTGGCAGCCGCTCGCGTGGCCCCACAGCCCGTGGGGCTGCGGGCTTTGTGTCGGCCGTCAGCCTCAGTGCCACCAGCGCCCAGCTGGCGCCGACGCGCCAGCCTGCGAAGGATTATCTGGTAGGGCTGCGTCTCTGGCCACAGCTCCCACGCCCGAAGAGCCAGGAGGGAAAGCCGTGCCTCGTTGGAAAGCTCTTTGGCAGCCGCTCGCGTGGCCCCACAGCCCGTGGGGCTGCGGGCTTTCTGGTGGCCGTCAGCCTCGGCGCCACCGGCGCACACGTGGCGCCGCCGCACCAGCCTGCGAAGCATTTTCCGGTAGGGCCGCGGCTCTGGCCACAGCTTCCACGCCCGAAGAGCTAGGAGGGAAAGCCATGCCTCCTTGGAAAGCACTTTGGCAGCCGCTCGCGTGGCCCCACAGCCCGTGGGGCTGCGGGCTTTGCGGCGGCCATCAGACTCAGCGCCACCAGCGCCCTTGTGGCGCCGCCGGGCCAGCCTGCGAAGCATTTTCCGGTAGGGCCGCGGCTCTGGCCACAGCTCCCACGCCCGAAGAGCCAGGAGGGAAAGCCGTGCCTCGTTGGAAAGCTCTTTGGCAGCCGCTCGCGTGGCCCCACAGCCCGTGGGGCTGCGGGCTTTCTGGTGGCCGTCAGCCTCGGCGCCACCGGCGCACACGTGGCGCCGCCGCACCAGCCTGCGAAGCATTTTCCGGTAGGGCCGCGGCTCTGGCCACAGCTCCCACGCCCGAAGAGCCAGGAGGGAAAGCCGTGCCTCGTTGGAAAGCTCTTTGGCAGCCGCTCGCGTGGCCCCACAGCCCGTGGGGCTGCGGGCTTTGTGTCGGCCGTCAGCCTCAGCGCCACCAGCGCCCAGCTGGCGCCGACGCGCCAGCCTGCGAAGGATTATCTGGTAGGGCTGCGTCTCTGGCCACAGCTCCCACGCCCGAAGAGCCAGGAGGGAAAGCCGTGCCTCGTTGGAAAGCTCTTTGGCAGCCGCTCGCGTGGCCCCACAGCCCGTGGGGCTGCGGGCTTTCTGGTGGCCGTCAGCCTCGGCGCCACCGGCGCACACGTGGCGCCGCCGCACCAGCCTGCGAAGCATTTTCCGGTAGGGCCGCGGCTCTGGCCACAGCTCCCACGCCCGAAGAGCCAGGAGGGAAAGCCATGCCTCCTTGGAAAGCACTTTGGCAGCCGCTCGCGTGGCCCCACAGCCCGTGGGGCTGCGGGCTTTGCGGCGGCCATCAGACTCAGCGCCACCGGCGCCCTTGTGACGCCGCCGGGCCAGCCTGCGAAGCATTTTCCGGTAGGGCCGCGGCTCTGGCCACAGCTCCCACGCCCGAAGAGCCAGGAGGGAAAGCCGTGCCTCGTTGGAAAGCTCTTTGGCAGCCGCTCGCGTGGCCCCACAGCCCGTGGGGCTGCGGGCTTTCTGGTGGCCGTCAGCCTCGGCGCCACCGGCGCACACGTGGCGCCGCCGCACCAGCCTGCGAAGCATTTTCCGGTAGGGCCGCGGCTCTGGCCACAGCTCCCACGCCCGAAGAGCCAGGAGGGAAAGCCGTGCCTCGTTGGAAAGCTCTTTGGCAGCCGCTCGCGTGGCCCCACAGCCCGTGGGGCTGCGGGCTTTGTGTCGGCCGTCAGCCTCAGCGCCACCAGCGCCCTTGTGGCGCCGGCGGGCCAGCCTGCGAAGCATTTTCCGGTAGGGCTGCGTCTCTGGCGACAGCTCCCACGCCCGAAGAGCCAGGAGGGAAAGCCGTGCCTCGTTGGAAAGCTCTTTGGCAGCCGCTCGCGTGGCCCCACAGCCCGTGGGGCTGCGGGCCTTGCGGCGGCCGTCAGCCTCCGCGCCACGAGCGCCCTCGTGGCGCCGACGCGCCAGCCTGCGAAGCATTTTCCGGTAGGGCCGCAGCTCTGGCCACAGCTCCCACGCCCGAAGAGCTAGGAGGGAAAGCCGTGCCTCGTTGGAAAGCTCTTTGGCAGCCGCTCGCGTGGCCCCACAGCCCGTGGGGCTGCGGGCTTTGCGGCGGCAATCAGCCTCAGCGCCACCAGCGCCCTCGTGGCGCCGTCGCACCAGCCTGTGAAGCATTTTCCGGTAGGGCCGCGGCTCTGGCCACAGCTCCCACGCCCGAAGAGCCAGGAGGGAAAGCCGTGCCTCGTTGGAAAGCTCTTTGGCAGCCGCTCGCGTGGCCCCACAGCCCGTGGGGCTGCGGGCTTTGTGGCGGCCGTCAGACTCAGCGCCACCAGCGCCCTTGTGGCGCCGCCGGGCCAGCCTGCGAAGCATTTTCTGGTAGGGCTGTGTCTCTGGCGACAGCTCCCACGCCCGAAGAGCCAGGAGGGAAAGCCGTGCCTCGTTGGAAAGCTCTTTGGCAGCCGCTCGCGTGGCCCCACAGCCCGTGGGGCTGCGGGCTTTGTGTCGGCCGTCAGCCTCAGTGCCACCAGCGCCCAGCTGGCGCCGACGCGCCAGCCTGCGAAGGATTATCTGGTAGGGCTGCGTCTCTGGCCACAGCTCCCACGCCCGAAGAGCCAGGAGGGAAAGCCGTGCCTCGTTGGAAAGCTCTTTGGCAGCCGCTCGCGTGGCCCCACAGCCCGTGGGGCTGCGGGCTTTCTGGTGGCCGTCAGCCTCGGCGCCACCGGCGCACACGTGGCGCCGCCGCACCAGCCTGCGAAGCATTTTCCGGTAGGGCCGCGGCTCTGGCCACAGCTTCCACGCCCGAAGAGCTAGGAGGGAAAGCCATGCCTCCTTGGAAAGCACTTTGGCAGCCGCTCGCGTGGCCCCACAGCCCGTGGGGCTGCGGGCTTTGCGGCGGCCATCAGACTCAGCGCCACCAGCGCCCTTGTGGCGCCGCCGGGCCAGCCTGCGAAGCATTTTCCGGTAGGGCCGCGGCTCTGGCCACAGCTCCCACGCCCGAAGAGCCAGGAGGGAAAGCCGTGCCTCGTTGGAAAGCTCTTTGGCAGCCGCTCGCGTGGCCCCACAGCCCGTGGGGCTGCGGGCTTTCTGGTGGCCGTCAGCCTCGGCGCCACCGGCGCACACGTGGCGCCGCCGCACCAGCCTGCGAAGCATTTTCCGGTAGGGCCGCGGCTCTGGCCACAGCTCCCACGCCCGAAGAGCCAGGAGGGAAAGCCGTGCCTCGTTGGAAAGCTCTTTGGCAGCCGCTCGCGTGGCCCCACAGCCCGTGGGGCTGCGGGCTTTGTGTCGGCCGTCAGCCTCAGCGCCACCAGCGCCCAGCTGGCGCCGACGCGCCAGCCTGCGAAGGATTATCTGGTAGGGCTGCGTCTCTGGCCACAGCTCCCACGCCCGAAGAGCCAGGAGGGAAAGCCGTGCCTCGTTGGAAAGCTCTTTGGCAGCCGCTCGCGTGGCCCCACAGCCCGTGGGGCTGCGGGCTTTCTGGTGGCCGTCAGCCTCGGCGCCAGCGGCGCACACGTGGCGCCGCCGCACCAGCCTGCGAAGCATTTTCCGGTAGGGCCGCGGCTCTGGCCACAGCTCCCACGCCCGAAGAGCCAGGATGGAAAGCCATGCCTCCTTGGAAAGCACTTTGGCAGCCGCTCGCGTGGCCCCACAGCCCGTGGGGCTGCGGGCTTTGCGGCGGCCATCAGACTCAGCGCCACCAGCGCCCTTGTGGCGCCGCCGGGCCAGCCTGCGAAGCATTTTCCGGTAGGGCCGCGGCTCTGGCGACAGCTCCCACGCCCGCAGAGCCAGGAGGGAAAGCCGTGCCTCGTTGGAAAGCTCTTTGGCAGCCGCTCGCGTGGCCCCACAGCCCGTGGGGCTGCGGGCTTTCTGGTGGCCGTCAGCCTCGGCGCCACCGGCGCACACGTGGCGCCGCCGCACCAGCCTGCGAAGCATTTTCCGGTAGGGCCGCGGCTCTGGCCACAGCTCCCACGCCCGAAGAGCCAGGAGGGAAAGCCATGCCTCCTTGGAAAGCACTTTGGCAGCCGCTCGCGTGGCCCCACAGCCCGTGGGGCTGCGGGCTTTGCGGCGGCCGTCAGACTCAGCGCCACCAGCGCCCTTGTGGCGCCGCCGGGCCAGCCTGCGAAGCATTTTCCGGTAGGGCCGCGGCTCTGGCCACAGCTCCCACGCCCGAAGAGCCAGGAGGGAAAGCCGTGCCTCGTTGGAAAGCTCTTTGGCAGCCGCTCGCGTGGCCCCACAGCCCGTGGGGCTGCGGGCTTTCTGGTGGCCGTCAGCCTCGGCGCCACCGGCGCACATGTGGCGCCGCCGCACCAGCCTGCGAAGCATTTTCCGGTAGGGCCGCGGCTCTGGCCACAGCTCCCACGCCCGAAGAGCCAGGAGGGAAAGCCATGCCTCCTTGGAAAGCACTTTGGCAGCCGCTCGCGTGGCCCCACAGCCTGTGGGGCTGCGGGCTTTCTGGTGGCCGTCAGCCTCGGCGCCACCGGCGCCCACGTGGCGCCGCTGCGCCAGCCTGCGAAGCATTTTCCGGTAGGGCTGCGTCTCTGGCGACAGCTCCCACGCCCGAAGAGCCAGGAGGGAAAGCCGTGCCTCGTTGGAAAGCTCTTTGGCAGCCGCTCGCGTGGCCCCACAGCCCGTGGGGCTGCGGGCTTTGTGGCGGCCGTCAGACTCAGCGCCACCAGCGCCCTTGTGGCGCCGCCGGGCCAGCCTGCGAAGCATTTTCCGGTAGGGCTGTGTCTCTGGCGACAGCTCCCACGCCCGAAGAGCCAGGAGGGAAAGCCGTGCCTCGTTGGAAAGCTCTTTGGCAGCCGCTCGCGTGGCCCCACAGCCCGTGGGGCTGCGGGCTTTGTGTCGGCCGTCAGCCTCAGCGCCACCAGCGCCCAGCTGGCGCCGACGCGCCAGCCTGCGAAGGATTATCTGGTAGGGCTGCGTCTCTGGCCACAGCTCCCACGCCCGAAGAGCCAGGAGGGAAAGCCGTGCCTCGTTGGAAAGCTCTTTGGCAGCCGCTCGCGTGGCCCCACAGCCCGTGGGGCTGCGGGCTTTCTGGTGGCCGTCAGCCTCGGCGCCTCCGGCGCACACGTGGCGCCGCCGCACCAGCCTGCGAAGCATTTTCCGGTAGGGCCGTGGCTCTGGCCACAGCTCCCACGCCCGAAGAGCCAGGAGGGAAAGCCATGCCTCGTTGGAAAGCACTTTGGCAGCCGCTCGCGTGGCCCCACAGCCCGTGGGGCTGCGGGCTTTGCGGCGGCCATCAGCCTCAGCGCCACCAGCGCCCTTGTGGCGCCGCCGGGCTAGCCTGCGAAGCATTTTCCGGTAGGGCCGCGGCTCTGGCCACAGCTCCCACGCCCGAAGAGCCAGGAGGGAAAGCCGTGCCTCGTTGGAAAGCTCTTTGGCAGCCGCTCGCGTGGCCCCACAGCCCGTGGGGCTGCGGGCTTTGTGTCGGCCGTCAGCCTCAGCGCCACCAGCGCCCTCGTGGCGCCGCCGGGCCAGCCTGTGAAGCATTTTCCGGTAGGGCTGCGTCTCTGGCGACAGCTCCCACGCCCGAAGAGCCAGGAGGGAAAGCCGTGCCTCGTTGGAAAGCTCTTTGGCAGCCGCTCGCGTGGCCCCACAGCCCGTGGGGCTGCGGACTTTGTGTCGGCCGTTAGCCGTAGCGCTACCGGCTCCCACGTGGCGCCGACGCGCCAGCCTGCGAAGCATTTTCCGGTAGGGCCGCGGCTCTGGCCACAGCTCCCACGCCCGAAGAGCCAGGAGGGAAAGCCGTGCCTTCTTGGAAAGCTCTTTGGCAGCCGCTCGCGTGGCCCCACAGCCCGTGGGGCTGCGGGCTTTGCGGGGGCCGTCAGCCTCGGCGCTACCGGCGCCCTTGTGGCGCCGCCGGGCCAGCCTGCGAAGCATTTTCCGGTAGGGCCGCGGCTCTGGCAACAGCTCCCACGCCCGAAGAGCCAGGAGGGAAAGCCGTGCCTCGTTGGAAAGCTCTTTGGCAGCCGCTCGCGTGGCCCCACAGCCCGTGGGGCTGCGGGCTTTGCGGCGGCCATCAGCCTCAGCGCCACCAGCGCCCACCTGGCGCCGACGCGCCAGCCTGCGAAGGATTATCTGGTAGGGCCGCGGCTCTGGCCACAGCTCCCACGCCCGAAGAGCCAGGAGGGAAAGCCGTGCCTCGTTGGAAAGCTCTTTGGCAGCCGCTCGCGTGGCCCCACAGCCCGTGGGGCTGCGGGCTTTCTGGTGGCCGTCAGCCTCGGCGCCACCGGCGCACATGTGGCGCCGCCGCACCAGCCTGCGAAGCATTTTCCGGTAGGGCCGCGGCTCTGGCCACAGCTCCCACGCCCGAAGAGCCAGGAGGGAAAGCCATGCCTCCTTGGAAAGCACTTTGGCAGCCGCTCGCGTGGCCCCACAGCCTGTGGGGCTGCGGGCTTTCTGGTGGCCGTCAGCCTCGGCGCCACCGGCGCCCACGTGGCGCCGCTGCGCCAGCCTGCGAAGCATTTTCCGGTAGGGCTGCGTCTCTGGCGACAGCTCCCACGCCCGAAGAGCCAGGAGGGAAAGCCGTGCCTCGTTGGAAAGCTCTTTGGCAGCCGCTCGCGTGGCCCCACAGCCCGTGGGGCTGCGGGCTTTGTGGCGGCCGTCAGACTCAGCGCCACCAGCGCCCTTGTGGCGCCGCCGGGCCAGCCTGCGAAGCATTTTCCGGTAGGGCTGTGTCTCTGGCGACAGCTCCCACGCCCGAAGAGCCAGGAGGGAAAGCCGTGCCTCGTTGGAAAGCTCTTTGGCAGCCGCTCGCGTGGCCCCACAGCCCGTGGGGCTGCGGGCTTTGTGTCGGCCGTCAGCCTCAGCGCCACCAGCGCCCAGCTGGCGCCGACGCGCCAGCCTGCGAAGGATTATCTGGTAGGGCTGCGTCTCTGGCCACAGCTCCCACGCCTGAAGAGCCAGGAGGGAAAGCCGTGCCTCGTTGGAAAGCTCTTTGGCAGCCGCTCGCGTGGCCCCACAGCCCGTGGGGCTGCGGGCTTTCTGGTGGCCGTCAGCCTCGGCGCCTCCGGCGCACACGTGGCGCCGCCGCACCAGCCTGCGAAGCATTTTCCGGTAGGGCCGTGGCTCTGGCCACAGCTCCCACGCCCGAAGAGCCAGGAGGGAAAGCCATGCCTCGTTGGAAAGCACTTTGGCAGCCGCTCGCGTGGCCCCACAGCCCGTGGGGCTGCGGGCTTTGCGGCGGCCATCAGCCTCAGCGCCACCAGCGCCCTTGTGGCGCCGCCGGGCTAGCCTGCGAAGCATTTTCCGGTAGGGCCGCGGCTCTGGCCACAGCTCCCACGCCCGAAGAGCCAGGAGGGAAAGCCGTGCCTCGTTGGAAAGCTCTTTGGCAGCCGCTCGCGTGGCCCCACAGCCCGTGGGGCTGCGGGCTTTGTGTCGGCCGTCAGCCTCAGCGCCACCAGCGCCCTCGTGGCGCCGCCGGGCCAGCCTGTGAAGCATTTTCCGGTAGGGCTGCGTCTCTGGCGACAGCTCCCACGCCCGAAGAGCCAGGAGGGAAAGCCGTGCCTCGTTGGAAAGCTCTTTGGCAGCCGCTCGCGTGGCCCCACAGCCCGTGGGGCTGCGGACTTTGTGTCGGCCGTTAGCCGTAGCGCTACCGGCTCCCACGTGGCGCCGACGCGCCAGCCTGCGAAGCATTTTCCGGTAGGGCCGCGGCTCTGGCCACAGCTCCCACGCCCGAAGAGCCAGGAGGGAAAGCCGTGCCTTCTTGGAAAGCTCTTTGGCAGCCGCTCGCGTGGCCCCACAGCCCGTGGGGCTGCGGGCTTTGCGGGGGCCGTCAGCCTCGGCGCTACCGGCGCCCTTGTGGCGCCGCCGGGCCAGCCTGCGAAGCATTTTCCGGTAGGGCCGCGGCTCTGGCAACAGCTCCCACGCCCGAAGAGCCAGGAGGGAAAGCCGTGCCTCGTTGGAAAGCTCTTTGGCAGCCGCTCGCGTGGCCCCACAGCCCGTGGGGCTGCGGGCTTTGCGGCGGCCATCAGCCTCAGCGCCACCAGCGCCCACCTGGCGCCGACGCGCCAGCCTGCGAAGGATTATCTGGTAGGGCCGCGGCTCTGGCCACAGCTCCCACGCCCGAAGAGCCAGGAGGGAAAGCCGTGCCTCGTTGGAAAGCTGTTTGGCAGCCGCTCGCGTGGCCCCACAGCCCGTGGGGCTGCGGGCTTTGTGTCGGCCGTCAGCCTCAGCGCCACCGGCGCCCACGTGGCGCCGACGCGCCAGCCTGCGAAGCATTATCTGGTAGGGCCGCGGCTCTGGCCACAGCTCCCACACCCAAAGAGCCAGGAGGGAAAGCCGTGCCTCGTTGGAAAGCTCTTTGGGAGGCGCTCGCGTGGCCCCACAGCCTGTGGGGCTGCGGGCTTTGCGGCGGCCATCAGACTCAGCGCCACCAGCGCCCTCGTGGCGCCGCCGCACCAGCCTGCGAAGCATTTTCCGGTAGGGCCGCGTCTCTGGCGACAGCTCCCAGGCCCGAAGAGCCAGGAGGGAAAGCCGTGCCTCGTTGGAAAGCTCTTTGGCAGCCGCTCGCGTGGCCCCACAGCCCGTGGGGCTGTGGGCTTTCTGGTGGCCGTCAGCCTCGGCGCCACCGGCGCACATGTGGCGCCGCCGCACCAGCCTGCGAAGCATTTTCCGGTAGGGCCGCGGCTCTGGCCACAGCTCCCACGCCCGACGAGCCAGGAGGGAAAGCCGTGCCTCGTTGGAAAGCTCTTTGGCAGCCGCTCGCGTGGCCCCACAGCCCGTGGGGCTGCGGGCTTTGCGGCGGCAATCAGCCTCAGCGCCACCAGCGCCCTCGTGGCGCCGACGCACTAGCCTGCGAAGCATTTTCCGGTAGGGCCGCGGCTCTGGCCACAGCTCCCACGCCCGAAGAGCCAGGAGGGAAAGCCGTGCCTCGTTGGAAAGCTCTTTGGCAGCCGCTCGCGTGGCCCCACAGCCCGTGGGGCTGCGGGTTTTCTGGTGGCCGTCAGCCTCAGCGCCACCGGCGCCCACGTGGCGCCGCCGCGCCAGCCTGCGAAGCATTTTCCGGTAGGGCTGTGTCTCTGGCGACAGCTCCCACGCCCGAAGAGCCAGGAGGGAAAGCCGTGCCTCGTTGGAAAGCTCTTTGGCAGCCGCTCGCGTGGCCCCACAGCCCGTGGGGCTGCGGGCTTTGTGGCGGCCATCAGACTCAGCGCCACCAGCGCCCTTGTGGCGCCGCCGGGCCAACCTGCGAAGCATTTTCCGGTAGGGCCGCGGCTCTGGCCACAGCTCCCACGCCGGAAGAGCCAGGAGGGAAAGCCGTGCCTCCTTGGAAAGCTCTTTGGCAGCCGCTCGCGTGGCCCCACAGCCCGTGGGGCTGCGGGCTTTGCGGCGGTAATCAGCCTCAGCGCCACCAGCGCCCTCGTGGCGCCGCCGCACCAGCTTTCGAAGCATTTTCCGGTAGGGCTGTGTCTCTGGCGACAGCTCCCACGCCCGAAGAGCCAGGAGGGAAAGCCGTGCCTCCTTGGAAAGCTCTTTGGCAGCCGCTCGCGTGGCCCCACAGCCCGTGGGGCTGCGGGCTTTGCGGCGGCCATCAGCCTCAGCGCCACCAGCGCCCTTGTGGCGCCGCCGGGCCAGCCTGCGAAGCATTTTCCGGTAGGGCTGCTGCTCTGGCCACAGCTCCCACGCCCAAAGAGCCAGGAGGGAAAGCCGTGCCTCCTTGGAAAGCTCTTTGGCAGCCGCTCGCGTGGCCCCACAGCCCGTGGGGCTGCGGGCTTTCTGGTGGCCGTCAGCCTCGGCGCCACCGGCGCACACGTGGCGCCGCCGGGCCAGCCTGCGAAGCATTTTCCGGTAGGGCCGCGGCTCTGGCCACAGCTCCCACGGCCAAAGAGCCAGGAGGGAAAGCCATGCCTCGTTGGAAAGCACTTTGGCAGCCGCTCGCGTGGCCCCACAGCCCGTGGGGCTGCGGGCTTTGCGGCGGCCATCAGCCTCAGCGCCACCGGCGCACACGTGGCGCCACCGCGCCAGCCTGCGAAGCATTTTCCGGTAGGGCCGCGGCTCTGGCCACAGCTCCCACGCCCGAAGAGCCAGGAGGGAAAGCCGTGCCTCGTTGGAAAGCTCTTTGGCAGCCGCTCGCGTGGCCCCACAGCCCGTGGGGCTGCGGGCTTTCTGGTGGCCGTCAGCCTCGGCGCCACCGGCGCACACGTGGCGCCACCGCGCCAGCCTGCGAAGCATTTTCCGGTAGGGCCGCGGCTCTGGCCACAGCTCCCACGCCCGAAGAGCCAGGAGGGAAAGCCGTGCCTCGTTGGAAAGCTCTTTGGCAGCAGCTCGCGTCGCCCCACAGCCTATGGGGCTGCGGGCTTTGTGGCGGCCGTCAGCCTCGGCGCCACCGGCGCCCTTGTGGCGCCGCCGGGCCAGCCTGCGAAGCATTTTCCGGTAGGGCCGCGGCTCTGGCGACAGCTCCCACGCACGAAGAGCCAGGAGGGAAAGCCGTGCCTCGTTGGAAAGCTCTTTGGCAGCCGCTCGCGTGGCCCCACAGCCCGTGGGGCTGCAGGCTTTGCGGCGGCCGTCAGCCTCAGCGCCACCAGCGCCCTTGTGGCGCCGCCGGGCCAGCCTGTGAAGCATTTTCCGGTAGGGCTGCTGCTCTGGCCACAGCTCCCACGCCCGAAGAGCCAGGAGGGAAAGCCGTGCCTCGTTGGAAAGCTGTTTGGCAGGCGCTCGCGTGGCCCCACAGCCTGTGGGGCTGCGGGCTTTGCGGCGGCCGTCAGCCTCAGCGCCACGAGCGCCCTCGTGGCGCTGCCGCACCAGCCTGCGAAGCATTTTCCGGTAGGGCCGCGGCTCTGGCGACAGCTCCCACGCCCGAAGAGCCAACAGGGAAAGCCGTGCCTCGTTGGAAAGCTCTTTGGCAGCCGCTCGCGTGGCCCCACAGCCCGTGGGGCTGCGGGCTTTGTGTCGGCCGTCAGCCTCAGCGCCACCGGCGCCCTCGTGGCGCCGACGCGCCAGCCTGCGAAGCATTATCTGGTAGGGCCGCAGCTCTGGCCACAGCTCCCAGGCCCGAAGAGCCAGGAGGGAAAGCCGTGCCTCGTTGGAAAGCTCTTTGGCAGCCGCTCGCGTGGCCCCACAGCCCGTGGGGCTGCGGGCTTTCTGGTGGCCGTCAGCCTCGGTGCCACCGGCGCACATGTGGTGCCGCCGCACCAGCCTGCGAAGCATTTTCCGGTAGGGCCGCGGCTCTGGCCACAGCTCCCACGCCCGAAGAGCCAGGAGGGAAAGCCATGCCTCGTTGGAAAACACTTTGGCAGCCGCTCGCGTGGCCCCACAGCCCGTGGGGCTGCGGGCTTTGCGGCGGCCGTCAGCCTCAGCGCCACCAGCGCCCTCGTGGCGCCGCCGGGCCAGCCTGTGAAGCATTTTCCGGTAGGGCTGCTGCTCTGGCCACAGCTCCCACGCCCGAAGAGCCAGGAGGGAAAGCCGTGCCTCCTTGGAAAGCTCTTTGGCAGCCGCTCGCGTGGCCCCACAGCCCGTGGGGCTGCAGGGTTTGTGTCGGCCGTCACCCTCAGTGCCACCGGCGCCCACCTGGCGCCGAAGCGCCAGCCTGCAAAGCATTTTCCGGTAGGGCCGCGGCTCTGGCGACAGCTCCCACGCCCGAAGAGCCAGGAGGGAAAGCCGTGCCTCGTTGGAAAGCTCTTTGGCAGCCGCTCGCGTGGCCCCACAGCCCGTGGGGCTGCGGGCTTTGTGGCGGCCATCAGACTCAGCGCCACCAGCGCCCTTGTGGCGCCGCCGGGCCAACCTGCGAACCATTTTCCGGTAGGGCCGCGGCTCTGGCCACAGCTCCCACGCCGGAAGAGCCAGGAGGGAAAGCCGTGCCTCCTTGGAAAGCTCTTTGGCAGCCGCTCGCGTGGCCCCACAGCCCGTGGGGCTGCGGGCTTTGCGGCGGTAATCAGCCTCAGCGCCACCAGCGCCCTCGTGGCGCCGCCGCACCAGCTTTCGAAGCATTTTCCGGTAGGGCCGCGGCTCTGGCCACAGCTCCCACGCCCGAAGAGCCAGGAGGGAAAGCCGTGCCTCGTTGGAAAGCTCTTTGGCAGCCGCTCGCGTGGCCCCACAGCCCGTGGGGCTGCGGGCTTTGCGGCGGCAATCAGCCTCAGCGCCACCAGCGCCCTTGTGGCGCCGCCGGGCCAGCCTGCGAAGCATTTTCCGGTAGGGCTGCTGCTCTGGCCACAGCTCCCACGCCCAAAGAGCCAGGAGGGAAAGCCGTGCCTCCTTGGAAAGCTCTTTGGCAGCCGCTCGCGTGGCCCCACAGCCCGTGGGGCTGCGGGCTTTCTGGTGGCCGTCAGCCTCGGCGCCACCGGCGCACACGTGGCGCCGCCGGGCCAGCCTGCGAAGCATTTTCCGGTAGGGCCGCGGCTCTGGCCACAGCTCCCACGCCCGAAGAGCCAGGAGGGAAAGCCATGCCTCGTTGGAAAGCACTTTGGCAGCCGCTCGCGTGGCCCCACAGCCCGTGGGGCTGCGGGCTTTGCGGCGGCCATCAGCCTCAGCGCCACCGGCGCACACGTGGCGCCACCGCGCCAGCCTGCGAAGCATTTTCCGGTAGGGCCGCGGCTCTGGCCACAGCTCCCACGCCCGAAGAGCCAGGAGGGAAAGCCGTGCCTCGTTGGAAAGCTCTTTGGCAGCCGCTCGCGTGGCCCCACAGCCCGTGGGGCTGCGGGCTTTCTGGTGGCCGTCAGCCTCGGCGCCACCGGCGCACACGTGGCGCCACCGCGCCAGCCTGCGAAGCATTTTCCGGTAGGGCCGCGGCTCTGGCCACAGCTCCCACGCCCGAAGAGCCAGGAGGGAAAGCCGTGCCTCCTTGGAAAGCTCTTTGGCAGCAGCTCGCGTCGCCCCACAGCCCATGGGGCTGCGGGCTTTGCGGGGGCCGTCAGCCTCGGCGCCACCGGCGCCCTTGTGGCGCCGCCGGGCCAGCCTGCGAAGCATTTTCCGGTAGGGCCGCGGCTCTGGCGACAGCTCCCACGCACGAAGAGCCAGGAGGGAAAGCCGTGCCTCGTTGGAAAGCTCTTTGGCAGCCGCTCGCGTGGCCCCACAGCCCGTGGGGCTGCAGGCTTTGCGGCGGCCGTCAGCCTCAGCGCCACCAGCGCCCTTGTGGCGCCGCCGGGCCAGCCTGTGAAGCATTTTCCGGTAGGGCTGCTGCTCTGGCCACAGCTCCCACGCCCGAAGAGCCAGGAGGGAAAGCCGTGCCTCGTTGGAAAGCTCTTTGGCAGGCGCTCGCGTGGCCCCACAGCCTGTGGGGCTGCGGGCTTTGCGGCGGCCGTCAGCCTCAGCGCCACGAGCGCCCTCGTGGCGCTGCCGCACCAGCCTGCGAAGCATTTTCCGGTAGGGCCGCGGCTCTGGCGACAGCTCCCACGCCCGAAGAGCCAACAGGGAAAGCCGTGCCTCGTTGGAAAGCTCTTTGGCAGCCGCTCGCGTGGCCCCACAGCCCGTGGGGCTGCGGGCTTTGTGTCGGCCGTCAGCCTCAGCGCCACCGGCGCCCTCGTGGCGCCGACGCGCCAGCCTGCGAAGCATTATCTTGTAGGGCCGCGGCTCTGGCCACAGCTCCCACACCCAAAGAGCCAGGAGGGAAAGCCATGCCTCGTTGGAAAGCTCTTTGGGAGGCGCTCGCGTGGCCCCACAGCCTGTGGGGCTGCAGGCTTTGCGGCGGCCATCAGACTCAGCGCCACCAGCGCCCTCGTGGCGCCGCCGCACCAGCCTGCGAAGCATTTTCCGGTAGGGCCGCAGCTCTGGCCACAGCTCCCAGGCCCGAAGAGCCAGGAGGGAAAGCCGTGCCTCGTTGGAAAGCTCTTTGGCAGCCGCTCGCGTGGCCCCACAGCCCGTGGGGCTGCGGGCTTTCTGGTGGCCGTCAGCCTCGGTGCCACCGGCGCACATGTGGTGCCGCCGCACCAGCCTGCGAAGCATTTTCCGGTAGGGCCGCGGCTCTGGCCACAGCTCCCACGCCCGAAGAGCCAGGAGGGAAAGCCATGCCTCGTTGGAAAACACTTTGGCAGCCGCTCGCGTGGCCCCACAGCCCGTGGGGCTGCGGGCTTTGCGGCGGCCGTCAGCCTCAGCGCCACCAGCGCCCTCGTGGCGCCGCCGGGCCAGCCTGTGAAGCATTTTCCGGTAGGGCTGCTGCTCTGGCCACAGCTCCCACGCCCGAAGAGCCAGGAGGGAAAGCCGTGCCTCCTTGGAAAGCTCTTTGGCAGCCGCTCGCGTGGCCCCACAGCCCGTGGGGCTGCAGGGTTTGTGTCGGCCGTCACCCTCAGTGCCACCGGCGCCCACCTGGCGCCGAAGCGCCAGCCTGCAAAGCATTTTCCGGTAGGGCCGCGGCTCTGGCCACAGCTCCCACGCCCAAAGAGCCAGGAGGGAAAGCCGTGCCTTGTTGGAAAGCTCTTTGGCAGCCGCTCGCGTGGCCCCACAGCCTGTGGGGCTGCGGGCTTTGCGGCGGCCATCAGACTCAGCGCCACCAGCGCCCTTGTGGCGCCGGCGGGCCAGCCTGCGAAGCATTTTCCGGTAGGGCTGCGTCTCTGGCGACAGCTCCCACGCCCGAAGAGGCAGGAGGGAAAGCCGTGCCTCGTTGGAAAGCTCTTTGGCAGCCGCTCGCGTGGCCCCACAGCCCGTGGGGCTGCGGGTTTTCTGGTGGCCGTCAGCCTCGGCGCCACCGGCGCCCACGTGGCGCCGCCGCGCCAGCCTGCGAAGCATTTTCCGGTAGGGCTGTGTCTCTGGCGACAGCTCCCACGCCCGAAGAGCCAGGAGGGAAAGCCGTGCCTCGTTGGAAAGCTCTTTGGCAGCCGCTCGCGTGGCCCCACAGCCCGTGGGGCTGCGGGCTTTGCGGCGGCCGTCAGCCTCAGCGCCACGAGCGCCCTCGTGGCGCCGCCGCACCAGCCTGCGAAGCATTTTCCGGTAGGGCCGCGGCTCTGGCGACAGCTCCCACGCCCGAAGAGCCAGGAGGGAAAGCCGTGCCTCGTTGGAAAGCTCTTTGGCAGCCGCTCGCGTGGCCCCACAGCCCGTGGGGCTGCGGGCTTTGCGGCGGCCATCAGACTCAGCGCCACCAGTGCCCTTGTGGCGCCGCCGGGCCAGCCTGCGAAGCATTTTCCGGTAGGGCTGTGTCTCTGGCGACAGCTCCCACGCCTGACGAGCCAGGAGGGAAAGCCGTGCCTCGTTGGAAAGCTCTTTGGCAGCCGCTCGCGTGGCCCCACAGCCCGTGGGGCTGCGGGCTTTGCGGCGGCCGTCAGCCTCAGCGCCACGAGCGCCCTCGTGGCGCCGCCGCACCAGCCTGCGAAGCATTTTCCCGTAGGGCCGCGGCTCTGGCGACAGCTCCCACGCCCGAAGAGCCAGGAGGGAAAGCCGTGCCTCTTTGGAAAGGTCTTTGGCAGCCACTCGCGTGGCCCCACAGCCCGTGGCGCTGCGGGCTTTGCGGCGGCCGTCACCCTCAGCGCCACCAGCGCCCTCGTGGCACCGCCGGGCCAGCCTGCGAAGCATTTTCCGGTAGGGCCGCAGCTCTGGCCACAGCTCCCAGGCCCGAAGAGCCAGGAGGGAAAGCCGTGCCTCGTTGGAAAGCTCTTTGGCAGCCGCTCGCGTGGCCCCACAGCCCGTGGGGCTGCAGGCTTTGCGGCGGCCATCAGACTCAGCGCCACCAGCGCCCTCGTGGCGCCGCCGCACCAGCCTGCGAAGCATTTTCCGCTAGGGCTGTGTCTCTGGCGACAGCTCCAACGCCCGAAGAGCCAGGAGGGAAAGCCGTGCCTCGTTGGAAAGCTCTTTGGCAGCCGCTCGCGTGGACCGACAGCCCGTGGGGCTGCGGGCTTTGCGGCGGCCGTCAGCCTTGGCGGCACCGGCGCCCACGTGGCGCCGATGCGCCAGTCTGCGAAGCATTATCTGGTAGGGCCGCGGCTCTGGCCACAGCTCCCACGCCCGAAGAGCCAGGAGGGAAAGCCGTGCCTCGTTGGAAAGCTCTTTGGCAGCCGCTCGCGTGGCTCCACAGCGCGTGGGGCTGCGGGCTTTGCAGCGGCCGTCAGCCTCGGCGCCACCGGCGCCCACGTGACGCCGCCGCACCAGCCTGCGAAGCATTTTCCGGTAGGGCCGCGGCTCTGGCCACAGCTCCCACGCCCGAAGAGCCAGGAGGGAAAGCCGTGCCTCATTGGAAAGCTCTTGGGTAGCCGCTCGCGTGGCCCCACAGCCCGTGGGGCTGCGGGCTTTGCGGCGGCCGTCAGCCTCGGCGCCACCGGCGCCCACGTGGCGCCGCCGCGCCAGTCTGCGAAGCATTTTCCAGTAGGGCCGCGCCTCTGGCCACAGCTCCCACGCCCGAAGAGCCAGGAGGGAAAGCCGTGCCTCGTTGGAAAGCTCTTTGGCAGCCGCTCGCGTGGCCCCACAGCCCGTGGGGCTGCGGGCTTTGCGGCGGCCGTCAGCCTCATCGCCACCAGCGCCCACATGGCGCCGCCGGGCCAGCCTGCGAAGCATTTTCCGGTAGGGCCGCGGCTCTGGCCACAGCTCCCACGCCCGAAGAGCCAGGAGGGAAAGCCGTGCCTCGTTGGAAAGCTCTTTGGCAGCCGCTCGCGTGGCCCCACAGCCCGTGGGGCTGCGGGCTTTATGGTGGCTGTCAGCCTCGGCGCCACCGGTGCGCACCTGATGCCGCCGCGCCAGCCTGCGAAGCATTTTCCGGTAGGGCCGCGGCTCTGGCGACAGCTCCCACGCCGGAAGAGCCAGGAGGGAAAGCCGTGCCTCGTTGGAAAGCTCTTTGGCAGCCGCTCGCGTGGCCCCACAGCCCGTGGCGCTGCGGGCTTTGCGGCGGCCATCAGCCTCAGCGACACCAGCGCCCTCGTGGCACCGCCGGGCCAGCCTGCGAAGCATTTTCCGGTAGGGCCGCGGCTCTGGCGACAGCTCCCACGCCGGAAGAGCCAGGAGGGAAAGCCGTGCCTCGTTGGAAAGCTCTTTGGCAGCCGCTCGCGTGGCCCGACAGCCCGTGGGGCTGCGGGCTTTGTGGCGGCCGTCAGCCTCAGCGCCACCAGCGCCCACGTGGCGCCGCCGCGCCACCCTGCGAAGCATTTTCCGGTAGGGCCGTGGCTCTACCGACAGCTCCCACGCCCGAAGAGCCAGGAGGGAAAGCCGTGCCTCGTTGGAAAGCGCTTGGGTAGCCGCTCGCGTGGCCCCACAGCCCGTGGGGCTGCGGGCTTTGCGGCGGCCATCAGCTTCGGCGCCCCTGGCGCACACTTGGCGCCACTGCGCCAGCCTGCGAAGCATTTTCCGGTAGGGCCGCGGCTCTGGCGACAGCTCCCACGCCGGAAGAGCCAGGAGGGAAAGCCGTGCCTCGTTGGAAAGCTCTTTGGCAGCCGCTCGCGTGGCCCCACAGCCCGTGGGGCTGCGGGCTTTGCGGCGGCAATCAGCCTAAGCGCCACCAGCGCCCTCGGGGGGCCGCCGCACTAGCCTGCGAAGCATTTTCGGGTAGGGCCGCGGCTCTGTCAACAGCTCCCACGCCCGAAGAGCCAGGAGGGAAAGCCGTGCCTCGTTGGAAAGCTCTTTGGCAGCCGCTCGCGTGGCCCCACAGCCCGTGGGGCTGCGGGCTTTGCGGCGGCCATCAGACTCAGCGCCACCAGCGCCCTTGTGGCGCCGCCGAGCCAGCCTGCGAAGCATTTTCCGGTAGTGCCGCGGCTCTGGCCACAGCTCCCACGCACGAAGAGCCAGGAGGGAAAGCCGTGCCTCGTTGGAAATCTCTTTGGCAGCCGCTCGCGTGGCCCCACAGCCCGTGGGGCTGCGGGCTTTGCGGCGGCCATCAGCCTCAGCGCCACCATCGCCCTCGTGGCGCCGTTGGGCCATCCTGCGAAGCATTTTCCGGTAGGGCCGCGGCTCTGGCGACACCTCCCACGCCGGAAGAGCCAGGAGGGAAAGCCGTGCCTCGTTGGAAAGCTCTTTGGCAGCCGCTCGCGTGGCCCCACAGCCCGTGGGGCTGCGGGCTTTCTGGTGGCCGTCAGCCTCGGCGCCACCGGCGCCCACCTGGCGCCGCCGCGCCAGCCTGCGAAGCATTTTCCGGTAGGGCCGCGGCTCTGGCCACAGCTCCCACGCCCGAAGAGCCAGGAGGGAAAGCCGTGCCTCGTTGGAAAGCTCTTGGGTAGCCGCTCGCGTGGCCCCACAGCCCGTGGGGCTGCGGGCTTTGTGGCGGCCATCAGCTTCGGCGCCCCTGGCGCACACGTGGCGCCACTGCGCTAGCCTGCGAAGCATTTTCCGGTAGGGCCGCGGCTCTGGCGACAGCTCCCACGCCGGAAGAGCCAGGAAGGAAAGCCGTGCCTCGTTGGAAAGCTCTTTGGCAGCCGCTCGCGTGGCCCCACTGCCAGTGGGGCTGCGGGCTTTGCGGCGGCCGTCAGCCTCGGTGCCACCGTCGCCCACGTGGCGCCGCCGCGCCAGCCTGTGAAGCATTTTCCGGTAGGGCCGCGGCTCTGGCCACAGCTCCCACGCCCAAAGAGCCAGGAGGGAAAGCCGTGCCTCCTTGGAAAGCTCTTTGGCAGCCGCTCGCGTGGCCCCACAGCCCGTGGGGCTGCGGGCTTTGCGGCGGCCGTCAGCCTCAGCGCCACCAGCGCCCTCGTGGCGCCGCCGCACTAGCCTGCGAAGCATTTTCCGGTAGGGCCGCGGCTCTGGCCACAGCTCAACGCCCGAAGAGCCAGGAGGGAAAGCCGTGCCTCGTTGGAAAGCTCTTTGGCAGCCGCTCGCGTGGCCCCACAGCCCGTGGGGCTGCGGGCTTTCTGGTGGCCGTCAGCCTCGGCGCCACCGGCGCCCACCTGGCGCCGCCGCGCCAGCCTGCAAAGCATTTTCCGGTAGGGCCGCGGTTCTGGCCACAGCTCCCACGCCCGAAGAGCCAGGAGGGAAAGCCGTGCCTCGTTGGAAAGCTCTTTGGCAGCCGCTCGCGTGGCCCCACAGCCCGTGGGGCTGCGGGCTTTGCGGCGGCCATCAGACTCAGCGCCACCAGCGCCCTTGTGGCGCCGCCGGGCCAGCCTGCGAAGCATTTTCCGGTAGGGCCGCGGCTCTGGCCACAGCTCCCACGCACGAAGAGCCAGGAGGGAAAGCCGTGCCTCGTTGGAAAGCTCTTTGGCAGCCGCTCGCGTGGCCCCACAGCCCGTGGGGCTGCGGGCTTTGCGGCGGCCGTCAGCCTAAGCGCCACCGGTGCCCACCTGGCGCTACCGCGCCAGCCTGCGAAGCATTATCTGGTAGGGCCGCGGCTCTGGCCACAGCTCCCACGCCCGAAGAGCCAGGAGGGAAAGCCGTGCCTCGTTGGAAAGCTCTTTGGCAGCCGCTCGCGTGGCCCCACAGCCCGTGGGGCTGCGGGCTTTGCGGCGGCAATCAGCCTCAGCACCACCATCGCCCTCGTGGCGCCGCTGGGCCAGCCTGCGAAGCATTTTCCGGTAGGGCTGCGTCTCTGGCGACAACTCCCACGCCCGAAGAGCCAGGAGGGAAAGCCGTGCCTCGTTGGAAAGCTCTTTGGCAGCCGCTCGCGTGGCCCCACAGCTCGTGGGGCTGCGGGCTTTGCGGCGGCCGTCAGCCTCGGCGCCACCAGCGCCCTCGTGGCACCGCCAGGCTAGCCTGCGAAGCATTTTCCGTTACGGCCGCGGCTCTGGCCACAGCTCCCACGCCCGAAGAGCCAGGAGGGAAAGCCGTGCCTCGTTGGAAAGCTCTTTGGCAGCCGCTCGCGTGGCCCCACAGCCCGTGGGGCTGCGGGCTTTGCGGCGGCCGTCAGCCTAAGCGCCACCGCTGCCCACCTGGCGCTACCGCGCCAGCGTGCGAAGCATTATCTGGTAGGGCCGCGGCTCTGGCCACAGCTCCCACGCCCGAAGAGCCAGGAGGGAAAGCCGTGCCTCGTTGGAAAGCTCTTTGGCAGCCGCTCGCATGGCCCCACAGCCCGTGGGGCTGCGGGCTTTGCGGCGGCCATCAGACTCAGTGCCACCAGCGCCCTTGTGGCACCGCCGCACCAGCCTGCGAAGCATTTTCCGGTAGGGCCGCGGCTCTGGCCACAGCTCCCACGCTCGAAGAGCCAGGAGGGAAAGCCGTGCCTCGTTGGAAAGCTCTTTGGCAGCCGCTCGCGTGGCCCCACAGCCCGGGGTGCTGCAGGCTTTGCGGCGGCCGTCAGCCTCAGCGCCACCAGCACCCTCGTGGCGCCGCCGCACCAGCCTGCGAAGCATTTTCCGGTAGGGCCGCGGCTCTGGCGACAGCTCCCACGCCGGAAGAGCCAAGAGGGAAAGCCGTGCCTCGTTGGAAAGCTCTTTGGCAGCCGCTCGCGTGGCCCCACAGCCCATGGGGCTGCGGGCTTTGCGGCGGCCGTCAGCCTCGGCGCCACCAGCGCCCTCGTGGCGCCGTTGGGCCAGCCTGCGAAGCATTTTCCGGTAGGGCCGCGGCTCTGGCGACAGCTCCCACGCCCGAAGAGCCAGGAGGGAAAGCCGTGCCTCGTTGGAAAGCTCTTTGGCAGCCGCTCGCGTGGCCCCACAGCCCGTGGGGCTGCGGGCTTTCTGGTGGCCGTCAGCCTCGGCGCCACCGGCGCCCACCTGGCGCTGCCGCGCCAGCCTGCGAAGCATTTTCCGGTAGGGCCGCGGCTCTGGCCACAGCTCCCACGCCCGAAGAGCCAGGAGGGAAAGCCGTGCCTCGTTGGAAAGCTCTTGGGTAGCCGCTCGCGTGGCCCCACAGCCCGTGGGGCTGCGGGCTTTGTGGCGGCCATCAGCTTCGGCGCCCCTGGCGCACACGTGGCGCCACTGCGCTAGCCTGCAAAGCATTTTCCGGTAGGGCCGCGGCTCTGGCGACAGCTCCCATGCCGGAAGAGCCAGGAAGGAAAGCCGTGCCTCGTTGGAAAGCTCTTTGGCAGCCGCTCGCGTGGCCCCACAGCCCGTGGGGCTGCGGGCTTTGCGGCGGCCATCAGACTCAGCGCCACCAGCGCCCTTGTGGCGCCGCCGCGCCAGCCGGCGAAGCATTTTTTGGTAGGGCTGCCTACCTGGCGACAGCTCCCACGCCCGAAGAGCTAGGAGGGAAAGCCGTGCCTCGTTGGAAAGCTCTTTGGCAGCCACTCGCGTGGCCCCACTGCCAGTGGGGCTGCGGGCTTTGCGGCGGCCGTCAGCCTCGGTGCCACCGTCGCCCACGTGGCGCCGCCGCGCCAGCCTGTGAAGCATTTTCCGGTAGGGCCGCGGCTCTGGCCACAGCTCCCACGCCCAAAGAGCCAGGAGGGAAAGCCGTGCCTCCTTGGAAAGCTCTTTGGCAGCCGCTCGCGTGGCCCCACAGCCCGTGGGGCTGCGGGCTTTGCGGCGGCCGTCAGCCTCATCGCCGTTGGCGCCCACATGGCGCCGCCACGCCAGCCTGCGAACCATTTTCCGGTAGGGCCGCATTTCTGGCGAGAGCTCCCACACCCGAAGAGCCAGGAGGGAAAGCCGTGCCTCGTTGGAAAGCTCTTTGGCAGCCGCTCGCGTGGCCCCACAGCCCGTGGGGCTGCGGGCTTTGCGGCGGCAATCAGCCTCAGAGCCACCAGCGCCCTCGTGGCGCCGCCGGGCCAGCCTGCGAAGCATTTTCCGGTAGGGCCGCGGCTCTGGCCACAGCTCAACGCCCGAAGAGCCAGGAGGGAAAGCCGTGCCTCGTTGGAAAGCTCTTTGGCAGCCGCTCGCGTGGCCCCACAGCCCGTGGGGCTGCGGGCTTTGCGGCGGCCATCAGACTCAGCGCCACCAGCGCCCTTGTGGCGCCGCCGGGCCAGCCTGCGAAGCATTTTCCGGTAGGGCCGCGGCTCTGGCCACAGCTCCCACGCACGAAGAGCCAGGAGGGAAAGCCGTGCCTCGTTGGAAAGCTCTTTGGCAGCCGCTCGCGTGGCCCCACAGCCCGTGGGGCTGCGGGCTTTGCGGCGGCCGTCAGCCTAAGCGCCACCGGTGCCCACCTGGCGCTACCGCGCCAGCCTGCGAAGCATTATCTGGTAGGGCCGCGGCTCTGGCCACAGCTCCCACGCCCGAAGAGCCAGGAGGGAAAGCCGTGCCTCGTTGGAAAGCTCTTTGGCAGCCGCTCGCGTGGCCCCACAGCCCGTGGGGCTGCGGGCTTTGCGGCGGCCATCAGACTCAGTGCCACCAGCGCCCTTGTGGCACCGGCGGGCCACCCTGCGAAGCATTTTCCGGTAGGGCCGCAGCTCTGGCGAGAGCTCCCACACCCGAAGAGCCAGGAGGGAAAGCCGTGCCTCGTTGGAAAGCTCTTTGGCAGCCGCTCGCGTGGCCCCACAGCCCGTGGGGCTGCGGGCTTTGCGGCGGCCGTCAGCCTCGGTGCCACCGTCGCCCACATGGCGCCGCCGCGCCACCCTGCGAAGCATTTTCCGGTAGGGCCGCGGCTCTGGCCACAGCTCCCACGCCTGAAGAGCCAGGAGGGAAAGCCGTGCCTCGTTGGAAAGCTCTTTGGCAGCAGCTTGCGTGGACCCACAGCCCATGGGGCTGCGGGCTTTGCGGCGGCCGTCAGCCTCAGTGCCACCAGCGCCCTTGTGGCGCCGCCGCACCAGCCTGCGAAGCATTTTCCGGTAGGGCCGCGGCTCTGGCCACAGCTCCCACGCCCGAAGAGCCAGGAGGGAAAGCCGTGCCTCGTTGGAAAGCTCTTTGGCAGCCGCTCGCGTGGCCCCACAGCCCATGGGGCTGCGGGCTTTGCGGCGGCCGTCAGCCTCGGCGCCACCAGCGCCCTCGTGGCGCCGTTGGGCCAGCCTGCGAAGCATTTTCCGGTAGGGCCGCGGCTCTGGCGACAGCTCCCACGCCGGAAGAGCCAGGAGGGAAAGCCGTGCCTCGTTGGAAAGCTCTTTGGCAGCCGCTCGCGTGGCCCCACAGCCCGTGGGGCTGCGGGCTTTCTGGTGGCCGTCAGCCTCGGCGCCACCGGCGCCCACCTGGCGCCGCCGCGCCAGCCTGCGAAGCATTTTCCGGTAGGGCCGCGGCTCTGGCCACAGCTCCCACGCCCGAAGAGCCAGGAGGGAAAGCCGTGCCTCGTTGGAAAGCTCTTGGGTAGCCGCTCGCGTGGCCCCACAGCCCGTGGGGCTGCGGGCTTTGTGGCGGCCATCAGCTTCGGCGCCCCTGGCGCACACGTGGCGCCACTGCGCTAGCCTGCGAAGCATTTTCCGGTAGGGCCGCGGCTCTGGCGACAGCTCCCATGCCGGAAGAGCCAGGAAGGAAAGCCGTGCCTCGTTGGAAAGCTCTTTGGCAGCCGCTCGCGTGGCCCCACAGCCCGTGGGGCTGCGGGCTTTGCGGCGGCCATCAGACTCAGCGCCACCAGCGCCCTTGTGGCGCCGCCGGGCCAGCCGGCGAAGCATTTTTTGGTAGGGCTGCCTACCTGGCGACAGCTCCCACGCCCGAAGAGCTAGGAGGGAAAGCCGTGCCTCGTTGGAAAGCTCTTTGGCAGCCGCTCGCGTGGCCCCACTGCCAGTGGGGCTGCGGGCTTTGCGGCGGCCGTCAGCCTCGGTGCCACCGTCGCCCACGTGGCGCCGCCGCGCCAGCCTGTGAAGCATTTTCCGGTAGGGCCGCGGCTCTGGCCACAGCTCCCACGCCCAAAGAGCCAGGAGGGAAAGCCGTGCCTCCTTGGAAAGCTCTTTGGCAGCCGCTCGCGTGGCCCCACAGCCCGTGGGGCTGCGGGCTTTGCGGCGGCCGTCAGCCTCATCGCCGTTGGCGCCCACATGGCGCCGCCACGCCAGCCTGCGAACCATTTTCCGGTAGGGCCGCATTTCTGGCGAGAGCTCCCACACCCGAAGAGCCAGGAGGGAAAGCCGTGCCTCGTTGGAAAGCTCTTTGGCAGCCGCTCGCGTGGCCCCACAGCCCGTGGGGCTGCGGGCTTTGCGGCGGCAATCAGCCTCAGCGCCACCAGCGCCCTCGTGGCGCCGCCGCACTAGCCTGCGAAGCATTTTCCGGTAGGGCCGCGGCTCTGGCCACAGCTCAACGCCCGAAGAGCCAGGAGGGAAAGCCGTGCCTCGTTGGAAAGCTCTTTGGCAGCCGCTCGCATGGCCCCACAGCCCGTGGGGCTGCGGGCTTTATGGTGGCTGTCAGCCTCGGCGCCACCGGTGCCCACCTGATGCCGCCGCGCCAGCCTGCGAAGCATTTTCCGGTAGGGCCGCGGCTCTGGCGACAGCTCCCACGCCGGAAGAGCCAGGAGGGAAAGCCGTGCCTCGTTGGAAAGCTCTTTGGCAGCCGCTCGCGTGGCCCCACAGCCCGTGGGGCTGCGGGCTTTGCGGCGGCCATCAGCCTCAGCGACACCAGCGCCCTCGTGGCACCGCCGGGCCAGCCTGCGAAGCATTTTCCGGTAGGGCCGCGGCTCTGGCGACAGCTCCCACGCCGGAAGAGCCAGGAGGGAAAGCCGTGCCTCGTTGGAAAGCTCTTTGGCAGCCGCTCGCGTGGCCCGACAGCCCGTGGGGCTGCGGGCTTTGTGGCGGCCGTCAGCCTCAGCGCCACCGGCGCCCACGTGGCGCCGCCGCGCCACCCTGCGAAGCATTTTCCGGTAGGGCCGTGGCTCTACCGACAGCTCCCACGCCCGAAGAGCCAGGAGGGAAAGCCGTGCCTCGTTGGAAAGCGCTTGGGTAGCCGCTCGCGTGGCCCCACAGCCCGTGGGGCTGCGGGCTTTGCGGCGGCCATCAGCTTCGGCGCCCCTGGCGCACACTTGGCGCCACTGCGCCAGCCTGCGAAGCATTTTCCGGTAGGGCCGCGGCTCTGGCGACAGCTCCCACGCCGGAAGAGCCAGGAGGGAAAGCCGTGCCTCGTTGGAAAGCTCTTTGGCAGCCGCTCGCGTGGCCCCACAGCCCGTGGGGCTGCGGGCTTTGCGGCGGCAATCAGCCTAAGCGCCACCAGCGCCCTCGGGGGGCCGCCGCACTAGCCTGCGAAGCATTTTCGGGTAGGGCCGCGGCTCTGTCAACAGCTCCCACGCCCAAAGAGCCAGGAGGGAAAGCCGTGCCTCGTTGGAAAGCTCTTTGGCAGCCGCTCGCGTGGCCCCACAGCCCGTGGGGCTGCGGGCTTTGCGGCGGCCATCAGACTCAGCGCCACCAGCGCCCTTGTGGCGCCGCCGAGCCAGCCTGCGAAGCATTTTCCGGTAGTGCCGCGGCTCTGGCCACAGCTCCCACGCACGAAGAGCCAGGAGGGAAAGCCGTGCCTCGTTGGAAAGCTCTTTGGCAGCCGCTCGCGTGGCCCCACAGCCCGTGGGGCTGCGGGCTTTGCGGCGGCCATCAGCCTCAGCGCCACCATCGCCCTCGTGGCGCCGTTGGGCCATCCTGCGAAGCATTTTCCGGTAGGGCCGCGGCTCTGGCGACACCTCCCACGCCGGAAGAGCCAGGAGGGAAAGCCGTGCCTCGTTGGAAAGCTCTTTGGCAGCCGCTCGCGTGGCCCCACAGCCCGTGGGGCTGCGGGCTTTCTGGTGGCCGTCAGCCTCGGCGCCACCGGCGCCCACCTGGCGCCGCCGCGCCAGCCTGCGAAGCATTTTCCGGTAGGGCCGCGGCTCTGGCCACAGCTCCCACGCCCGAAGAGCCAGGAGGGAAAGCCGTGCCTCGTTGGAAAGCTCTTGGGTAGCCGCTCGCGTGGCCCCACAGCCCGTGGGGCTGCGGGCTTTGTGGCGGCCATCAGCTTCGGCGCCCCTGGCGCACACGTGGCGCCACTGCGCTAGCCTGCGAAGCATTTTCCGGTAGGGCCGCGGCTCTGGCGACAGCTCCCACGCCGGAAGAGCCAGGAAGGAAAGCCGTGCGTCGTTGGAAAGCTCTTTGGCAGCCGCTCGCGTGGCCCCACAGCCCGTGGGGCTGCGGGCTTTGCGGCGGCCATCAGACTCAGCGCCACCAGCGCCCTTGTGGCGCCGCCGGGCCAGCCGGCGAAGCATTTTTTGGTAGGGCTGCCTCTCTGGCGACAGCTCCCACGCCCGAAGAGCTAGGAGGGAAAGCCGTGCCTCGTTGGAAAGCTCTTTGGCAGCCGCTCGCGTGGCACCACTGCCAGTGGGGCTGCGGGCTTTGCGGCGGCCGTCAGCCTCGGTGCCACCGTCGCCCACGTGGCGCCGCCGCGCCAGCCTGTGAAGCATTTTCCGGTAGGGCCGCGGCTCTGGCCACAGCTCCCACGCCCAAAGAGCCAGGAGGGAAAGCCGTGCCTCCTTGGAAAGCTCTTTGGCAGCCGCTCGCGTGGCCCCACAGCCCGTGGGGCTGCGGGCTTTGCGGCGGCCGTCAGCCTCAGCGCCACCAGCGCCCTCGTGGCGCCGCCGCACTAGCCTGCAAAGCATTTTCCGGTAGGGCCGCGGCTCTGGCCACAGCTCAACGCCCGAAGAGCCAGGAGGGAAAGCCGTGCCTCGTTGGAAAGCTCTTTGGCAGCCGCTCGCGTGGCCCCACAGCCCGTGGGGCTGCGGGCTTTCTGGTGGCCGTCAGCCTCGGCGCCACCGGCGCCCACCTGGCGCCGCCGCGCCAGCCTGCAAAGCATTTTCCGGTAGGGCCGCGGCTCTGGCCACAGCTCCCACGCCCGAAGAGCCAGGAGGGAAAGCCGTGCCTCGTTGGAAAGCTCTTTGGCAGCCGCTCGCGTGGCCCCACAGCCCGTGGGGCTGCGGGCTTTGCGGCGGCCATCAGACTCAGCGCCACCAGCGCCCTTGTGGCGCCGCCGGGCCAGCCTGCGAAGCATTTTCCGGTAGGGCCGCGGCTCTGGCCACAGCTCCCACGCACGAAGAGCCAGGAGGGAAAGCCGTGCCTCGTTGGAAAGCTCTTTGGCAGCCGCTCGCGTGGCCCCACAGCCCGTGGGGCTGCGGGCTTTGCGGCGGCCGTCAGCCTAAGCGCCACCGGTGCCCACCTGGCGCTACCGCGCCAGCCTGCGAAGCATTATCTGGTAGGGCCGCGGCTCTGGCCACAGCTCCCACGCCCGAAGAGCCAGGAGGGAAAGCCGTGCCTCGTTGGAAAGCTCTTTGGCAGCCGCTCGCGTGGCCCCACAGCCCGTGGGGCTGCGGGCTTTGCGGCGGCAATCAGCCTCAGCACCACCATCGCCCTCGTGGCGCCGCTGGGCCAGCCTGCGAAGCATTTTCCGGTAGGGCTGCGTCTCTGGCGACAACTCCCACGCCCGAAGAGCCAGGAGGGAAAGCCGTGCCTCGTTGGAAAGCTCTTTGGCAGCCGCTCGCGTGGCCCCACAGCTCGTGGGGCTGCGGGCTTTGCGGCGGCCGTCAGCCTCGGCGCCACCAGCGCCCTCGTGGCACCGCCAGGCTAGCCTGCGAAGCATTTTCCGTTACGGCCGCGGCTCTGGCCACAGCTCCCACGCCCGAAGAGCCAGGAGGGAAAGCCGTGCCTCGTTGGAAAGCTCTTTGGCAGCCGCTCGCGTGGCCCCACAGCCCGTGGGGCTGCGGGCTTTGCGGCGGCCGTCAGCCTAAGCGCCACCGCTGCCCACCTGGCGCTACCGCGCCAGCCTGCGAAGCATTATCTGGTAGGGCCGCGGCTCTGGCCACAGCTCCCACGCCCGAAGAGCCAGGAGGGAAAGCCGTGCCTCGTTGGAAAGCTCTTTGGCAGCCGCTCGCATGGCCCCACAGCCCGTGGGGCTGCGGGCTTTGCGGCGGCCATCAGACTCAGTGCCACCAGCGCCCTTGTGGCACCGCCGCACCAGCCTGCGAAGCATTTTCCGGTAGGGCCGCGGCTCTGGCCACAGCTCCCACGCTCGAAGAGCCAGGAGGGAAAGCCGTGCCTCGTTGGAAAGCTCTTTGGCAGCCGCTCGCGTGGCCCCACAGCCCGGGGTGCTGCAGGCTTTGCGGCGGCCGTCAGCCTCAGCGCCACCAGCACCCTCGTGGCGCCGCCGCACCAGCCTGCGAAGCATTTTCCGGTAGGGCCGCGGCTCTGGCGACAGCTCCCACGCCGGAAGAGCCAAGAGGGAAAGCCGTGCCTCGTTGGAAAGCTGTTTGGCAGCCGCTCGCGTGGCCCCACAGCCCATGGGGCTGCGGGCTTTGCGGCGGCCGTCAGCCTCGGCGCCACCAGCGCCCTCGTGGCGCCGTTGGGCCAGCCTGCGAAGCATTTTCCGGTAGGGCCGCGGCTCTGGCGACACCTCCCACGCCGGAAGAGCCAGGAGGGAAAGCCGTGCCTCGTTGGAAAGCTCTTTGGCAGCCGCTCGCGTGGCCCCACAGCCCGTGGGGCTGCGGGCTTTCTGGTGGCCGTCAGCCTCGGCGCCACCGGCGCCCACCTGGCGCTGCCGCGCCAGCCTGCGAAGCATTTTCCGGTAGGGCCGCGGCTCTGGCCACAGCTCCCACGCCCGAAGAGCCAGGAGGGAAAGCCGTGCCTCGTTGGAAAGCTCTTGGGTAGCCGCTCGCGTGGCCCCACAGCCCGTGGGGCTGCGGGCTTTGTGGCGGCCATCAGCTTCGGCGCCCCTGGCGCACACGTGGCGCCACTGCGCTAGCCTGCAAAGCATTTTCCGGTAGGGCCGCGGCTCTGGCGACAGCTCCCATGCCGGAAGAGCCAGGAAGGAAAGCCGTGCCTCGTTGGAAAGCTCTTTGGCAGCCGCTCGCGTGGCCCCACAGCCCGTGGGGCTGCGGGCTTTGCGGCGGCCATCAGACTCAGCGCCACCAGCGCCCTTGTGGCGCCGCCGGGCCAGCCGGCGAAGCATTTTTTGGTAGGGCTGCCTACCTGGCGACAGCTCCCACGCCCGAAGAGCTAGGAGGGAAAGCCGTGCCTCGTTGGAAAGCTCTTTGGCAGCCGCTCGCGTGGCCCCACTGCCAGTGGGGCTGCGGGCTTTGCGGCGGCCGTCAGCCTCGGTGCCACCGTCGCCCACGTGGCGCCGCCGCGCCAGCCTGTGAAGCATTTTCCGGTAGGGCCGCGGCTCTGGCCACAGCTCCCACGCCCAAAGAGCCAGGAGGGAAAGCCGTGCCTCCTTGGAAAGCTCTTTGGCAGCCGCTCGCGTGGCCCCACAGCCCGTGGGGCTGCGGGCTTTGCGGCGGCCGTCAGCCTCATCGCCGTTGGCGCCCACATGGCGCCGCCACGCCAGCCTGCGAACCATTTTCCGGTAGGGCCGCATTTCTGGCGAGAGCTCCCACACCCGAAGAGCCAGGAGGGAAAGCCGTGCCTCGTTGGAAAGCTCTTTGGCAGCCGCTCGCGTGGCCCCACAGCCCGTGGGGCTGCGGGCTTTGCGGCGGCAATCAGCCTCAGCGCCACCAGCGCCCTCGTGGCGCCGCCGCACTAGCCTGCGAAGCATTTTCCGGTAGGGCCGCGGCTCTGGCCACAGCTCAACGCCCGAAGAGCCAGGAGGGAAAGCCGTGCCTCGTTGGAAAGCTCTTTGGCAGCCGCTCGCGTGGCCCCACAGCCCGTGGGGCTGCGGGCTTTGCGGCGGCCATCAGACTCAGCGCCACCAGCGCCCTTGTGGCGCCGCCGGGCCAGCCTGCGAAGCATTTTCCGGTAGGGCCGCGGCTCTGGCCACAGCTCCCACGCACGAAGAGCCAGGAGGGAAAGCCGTGCCTCGTTGGAAAGCTCTTTGGCAGCCGCTCGCGTGGCCCCACAGCCCGTGGGGCTGCGGGCTTTGCGGCGGCCGTCAGCCTCGGTGCCACCGTCGCCCACATGGCGCCGCCGCGCCACCCTGCGAAGCATTTTCCGGTAGGGCCGCGGCTCTGGCCACAGCTCCCACGCCCGAAGAGCCAGGAGGGAAAGCCGTGCCTCGTTGGAAAGCTCTTTGGCAGCCGCTTGCGTGGACCCACAGCCCATGGGGCTGCGGGCTTTGCGGCGGCCGTCAGCCTCAGTGCCACCAGCGCCCTTGTGGCGCCGCCGCACCAGCCTGCGAAGCATTTTCCGGTAGGGCCGCGGCTCTGGCCACAGCTCCCACGCCCGAAGAGCCAGGAGGGAAAGCCGTGCCTCGTTGGAAAGCTCTTTGGCAGCCGCTCGCGTGGCCCCACAGCCCATGGGGCTGCGGGCTTTGCGGCGGCCGTCAGCCTCGGCGCCACCAGCGCCCTCGTGGCGCCGTTGGGCCAGCCTGCGAAGCATTTTCCGGTAGGGCCGCGGCTCTGGCGACAGCTCCCACGCCGGAAGAGCCAGGAGGGAAAGCCGTGCCTCGTTGGAAAGCTCTTTGGCAGCCGCTCGCGTGGCCCCACAGCCCGTGGGGCTGCGGGCTTTCTGGTGGCCGTCAGCCTCGGCGCCACCGGCGCCCACCTGGCGCCGCCGCGCCAGCCTGCGAAGCATTTTCCGGTAGGGCCGCGGCTCTGGCCACAGCTCCCACGCCCGAAGAGCCAGGAGGGAAAGCCGTGCCTCGTTGGAAAGCTCTTGGGTAGCCGCTCGCGTGGCCCCACAGCCCGTGGGGCTGCGGGCTTTGTGGCGGCCATCAGCTTCGGCGCCCCTGGCGCACACGTGGCGCCACTGCGCTAGCCTGCGAAGCATTTTCCGGTAGGGCCGCGGCTCTGGCGACAGCTCCCATGCCGGAAGAGCCAGGAAGGAAAGCCGTGCCTCGTTGGAAAGCTCTTTGGCAGCCGCTCGCGTGGCCCCACAGCCCGTGGGGCTGCGGGCTTTGCGGCGGCCATCAGACTCAGCGCCACCAGCGCCCTTGTGGCGCCGCCGGGCCAGCCGGCGAAGCATTTTTTGGTAGGGCTGCCTACCTGGCGACAGCTCCCACGCCCGAAGAGCTAGGAGGGAAAGCCGTGCCTCGTTGGAAAGCTCTTTGGCAGCCGCTCGCGTGGCCCCACTGCCAGTGGGGCTGCGGGCTTTGCGGCGGCCGTCAGCCTCGGTGCCACCGTCGCCCACGTGGCGCCGCCGCGCCAGCCTGTGAAGCATTTTCCGGTAGGGCCGCGGCTCTGGCCACAGCTCCCACGCCCAAAGAGCCAGGAGGGAAAGCCGTGCCTCCTTGGAAAGCTCTTTGGCAGCCGCTCGCGTGGCCCCACAGCCCGTGGGGCTGCGGGCTTTGCGGCGGCCGTCAGCCTCATCGCCGTTGGCGCCCACATGGCGCCGCCACGCCAGCCTGCGAACCATTTTCCGGTAGGGCCGCATTTCTGGCGAGAGCTCCCACACCCGAAGAGCTAGGAGGGAAAGCCGTGCCTCGTTGGAAAGCTCTTTGGCAGCCGCTCGCGTGGCCCCACTGCCAGTGGGGCTGCGGGCTTTGCGGCGGCAATCAGCCTCAGCGCCACCAGCGCCCTCGTGGCGCCGCCGCACTAGCCTGCGAAGCATTTTCCGGTAGGGCCGCGGCTCTGGCCACAGCTCAACGCCCGAAGAGCCAGGAGGGAAAGCCGTGCCTCGTTGGAAAGCTCTTTGGCAGCCGCTCGCGTGGCCCCACAGCCCGTGGGGCTGCGGGCTTTCTGGTGGCCGTCAGCCTCGGCGCCACCGGCGCCCACCTGGCGCCGCCGCGCCAGCCTGCAAAGCATTTTCCGGTAGGGCCGCGGCTCTGGCCACAGCTCCCACGCCCGAAGAGCCAGGAGGGAAAGCCGTGCCTCGTTGGAAAGCTCTTTGGCAGCCGCTCGCGTGGCCCCACAGCCCGTGGGGCTGCGGGCTTTGCGGCGGCCATCAGACTCAGCGCCACCAGCGCCCTTGTGGCGCCGCCGGGCCAGCCTGCGAAGCATTTTCCGGTAGGGCCGCGGCTCTGGCCACAGCTCCCACGCACGAAGAGCCAGGAGGGAAAGCCGTGCCTCGTTGGAAAGCTCTTTGGCAGCCGCTCGCGTGGCCCCACAGCCCGTGGGGCTGCGGGCTTTGCGGCGGCCGTCAGCCTAAGCGCCACCGGTGCCCACCTGGCGCTACCGCGCCAGCCTGCGAAGCATTATCTGGTAGGGCCGCGGCTCTGGCCACAGCTCCCACGCCCGAAGAGCCAGGAGGGAAAGCCGTGCCTCGTTGGAAAGCTCTTTGGCAGCCGCTCGCGTGGCCCCACAGCCCGTGGGGCTGCGGGCTTTGCGGCGGCCATCAGACTCAGTGCCACCAGCGCCCTTGTGGCACCGGCGGGCCACCCTGCGAAGCATTTTCCGGTAGGGCCGCAGCTCTGGCGAGAGCTCCCACGCCCGAAGAGCCAGGAGGGAAAGCCGTGCCTCGTTGGAAAGCTCTTTGGCAGCCGCTCGCGTGGCCCCACAGCCCATGGGGCTGCGGGCTTTGCGGCGGCCGTCAGCCTCGGCGCCACCAGCGCCCTCGTGGCGCCGTTGGGCCAGCCTGCGAAGCATTTTCCGGTAGGGCCGCGGCTCTGGCCACAGCTCCCACGCCGGAAGAGCCAGGAGGGAAAGCCGTGCCTCGTTGGAAAGCTCTTTGGCAGCCGCTCGCGTGGCCCCACAGCCCGTGGGGCTGCGGGCTTTCTGGTGGCCGTCAGCCTCGGCGCCACCGGCGCCCACCTGGCGCCGCCGCGCCAGCCTGCGAAGCATTTTCCGGTAGGGCCGCGGCTCTGGCCACAGCTCCCACGCCCGAAGAGCCAGGAGGGAAAGCCGTGCCTCGTTGGAAAGCTCTTGGGTAGCCGCTCGCGTGGCCCCACAGCCCGTGGGGCTGCGGGCTTTGTGGCGGCCATCAGCTTCGGCGCCCCTGGCGCACACGTGGCGCCACTGCGCTAGCCTGCGAAGCATTTTCCGGTAGGGCCGCGGCTCTGGCGACAGCTCCCATGCCGGAAGAGCCAGGAAGGAAAGCCGTGCCTCGTTGGAAAGCTCTTTGGCAGCCGCTCGCGTGGCCCCACAGCCCGTGGGGCTGCGGGCTTTGCGGCGGCCATCAGACTCAGCGCCACCAGCGCCCTTGTGGCGCCGCCGGGCCAGCCGGCGAAGCATTTTTTGGTAGGGCTGCCTACCTGGCGACAGCTCCCACGCCCGAAGAGCTAGGAGGGAAAGCCGTGCCTCGTTGGAAAGCTCTTTGGCAGCCGCTCGCGTGGCCCCACTGCCAGTGGGGCTGCGGGCTTTGCGGCGGCCGTCAGCCTCGGTGCCACCGTCGCCCACGTGGCGCCGCCGCGCCAGCCTGTGAAGCATTTTCCGGTAGGGCCGCGGCTCTGGCCACAGCTCCCACGCCCAAAGAGCCAGGAGGGAAAGCCGTGCCTCCTTGGAAAGCTCTTTGGCAGCCGCTCGCGTGGCCCCACAGCCCGTGGGGCTGCGGGCTTTGCGGCGGCCGTCAGCCTCATCGCCGTTGGCGCCCACATGGCGCCGCCACGCCAGCCTGCGAACCATTTTCCGGTAGGGCCGCATTTCTGGCGAGAGCTCCCACACCCGAAGAGCCAGGAGGGAAAGCCGTGCCTCGTTGGAAAGCTCTTTGGCAGCCGCTCGCGTGGCCCCACAGCCCGTGGGGCTGCGGGCTTTGCGGCGGCAATCAGCCTCAGCGCCACCAGCGCCCTCGTGGCGCCGCCGCACTAGCCTGCGAAGCATTTTCCGGTAGGGCCGCGGCTCTGGCCACAGCTCAACGCCCGAAGAGCCAGGAGGGAAAGCCGTGCCTCGTTGGAAAGCTCTTTGGCAGCCGCTCGCGTGGCCCCACAGCCCGTGGGGCTGCGGGCTTTCTGGTGGCCGTCAGCCTCGGCGCGACCGGCGCCCACCTGGCGCCGCCGCGCCAGCCTGCAAAGCATTTTCCGGTAGGGCCGCGGCTCTGGCCACAGCTCCCACGCCCGAAGAGCCAGGAGGGAAAGCCGTGCCTCGTTGGAAAGCTCTTTGGCAGCCGCTCGCGTGGCCCCACAGCCCGTGGGGCTGCGGGCTTTGCGGCGGCCATCAGACTCAGCGCCACCAGCGCCCTTGTGGCGCCGCCGGGCCAGCCTGCGAAGCATTTTCCGGTAGGGCCGCGGCTCTGGCCACAGCTCCCACGCACGAAGAGCCAGGAGGGAAAGCCGTGCCTCGTTGGAAAGCTCTTTGGCAGCCGCTCGCGTGGCCCCACAGCCCGTGGGGCTGCGGGCTTTGCGGCGGCCGTCAGCCTAAGCGCCACCGGTGCCCACCTGGCGCTACCGCGCCAGCCTGCGAAGCATTATCTGGTAGGGCCGCGGCTCTGGCCACAGCTCCCACGCCCGAAGAGCCAGGAGGGAAAGCCGTGCCTCGTTGGAAAGCTCTTTGGCAGCCGCTCGCGTGGCCCCACAGCCCGTGGGGCTGCGGGCTTTGCGGCGGCCATCAGACTCAGTGCCACCAGCGCCCTTGTGGCACCGGCGGGCCACCCTGCGAAGCATTTTCCGGTAGGGCCGCAGCTCTGGCGAGAGCTCCCACACCCGAAGAGCCAGGAGGGAAAGCCGTGCCTCGTTGGAAAGCTCTTTGGCAGCCGCTCGCGTGGCCCCACAGCCCGTGGGGCTGCGGGCTTTGCGGCGGCCGTCAGCCTCGGTGCCACCGTCGCCCACATGGCGCCGCCGCGCCAGCCTGCAAAGCATTTTCCGGTAGGGCCGCGGCTCTGGCCACAGCTCCCACGCCCGAAGAGCCAGGAGGGAAAGCCGTGCCTCGTTGGAAAGCTCTTTGGCAGCCGCTTGCGTGGACCCACAGCCCATGGGGCTGCGGGCTTTGCGGCGGCCGTCAGCCTTAGAGCCACCAGCGCCCTTGTGGCGCCGCCGCACCAGCCTGCGAAGCATTTTCCGGTAGGGCCGCGGCTCTGGCCACAGCTCCCACGCCCGAAGAGCCAGGAGGGAAAGCCGTGCCTCGTTGGAAAGCTCTTTGGCAGCCGCTCGCGTGGCCCCACAGCCCGTGGGGCTGCGGGCTTTACCGCGGCCGTCACCCTCAGCGCCACCAGCGCCCTCGTGGCGCCGCCGCACTAGCCTGCGAAGCATTTTCCGGTAGGGCCGCGGCTCTGGCCACAGCTCCCACGCCCGAAGAGCCAGGAGGGAAAGCCGTGCCTCGTTGGAAAGCTCTTTGGCAGCCGCTCGCGTGGCCCCACAGCCCGTGGGGCTGCGGGCTTTGCGGCGGCCGTCAGTCTCGGCGCCACCAGCGCCCTCGTGGCACCGCCGGGCCAGCCTGCGAAGCATTTTCCGGTAGGGCCGCGGCTCTGGCCACAGCTCCCACGCCCGAAGAGCCAGGTGGGAAAGCCGTGCCTCGTTGGAAAGCTCTTTGGCAGCCGCTCGCGTGGCCCCACAGCCCGTGGGGCTGCGGGCTTTGCGGCGGCAATCAGCCTCAGCACCACCATCGCCCTCGTGGCGCCGCTGGGCCAGCCTGCGAAGCATTTTCCGGTAGGGCTGCGTCTCTGGCGACAACTCCCACGCCCGAAGAGCCAGGAGGGAAAGCCGTGCCTCGTTGGAAAGCTCTTTGGCAGCCGCTCGCGTGGCCCCACAGCTCGTGGGGCTGCGGGCTTTGCGGCGGCCGTCAGCCTCGGCGCCACCAGCGCCCTCGTGGCACCGCCAGGCTAGCCTGCGAAGCATTATCTGGTAGGGCCGCGGCTCTGGCCACAGCTCCCACGCCCGAAGAGCCAGGAGGGAAAGCCGTGCCTCGTTGGAAAGCTCTTTGGCAGCCGCTCGCATGGCCCCACAGCCCGTGGGGCTGCGGGCTTTGCGGCGGCCATCAGACTCAGTGCCACCAGCGCCCTCGTGGCACCGGCGGGCCAGCCTGCGAAGCATTTTCCGGTAGGGCCGCAGCTCTGGCGAGAGCTCCCACACCCGAAGAGCCAGGAGGGAAAGCCGTGCCTCGTTGGAAAGCTCTTTGGCAGCCGCTCGCGTGGCCCCACAGCCCGGGGTTCTGCAGGCTTTGCGGCGGCCGTCAGCCTCAGCGCCACCAGCACCCTCGTGGCGCCGCCGCACCAGCCTGCGAAGCATTTTCCGGTAGGGCCGCGGCTCTGGCCACAGCTCCCACGCCCGAAGAGCCAGGAGGGAAAGCCGTGCCTCGTTGGAAAGCTCTTTGGCAGCCGCTCGCGTGGCCCCACAGCCCGGGGTGCTGCAGGCTTTGCGGCGGCCGTCAGCCTCAGCGCCACCAGCACCCTCGTGGCGCCGCCGCACCAGCCTGCGAAGCATTTTCCGGTAGGGCCGCGGCTCTGGCGACAGCTCCCACGCCGGAAGAGCCAAGAGGGAAAGCCGTGCCTCGTTGGAAAGCTCTTTGGCAGCCGCTCGCGTGGCCCCACAGCCCATGGGGCTGCGGGCTTTGCGGCGGCCGTCAGCCTCGGCGCCACCAGCGCCCTCGTGGCACCGCCGGGCCAGCCTGCGAAGCATTTTCCGGTAGGGCCGCGGCTCTGGCCACAGCTCCCACGCCCGAAGAGCCAGGAGGGAAAGCCGTGCCTCGTTGGAAAGCTCTTTGGCAGCCGCTCGCGTGGCCCAACAGCCCGTGGGGCTGCGGGCTTTATGGCGGCCGTCAGCCTCAGCGCCACCGGCGCCCACCTGGCACCGCCGCGCCAGCCTGCGAAGCATTTTCCGGTAGGGCCGCGGCTCTGGCCACAGCTCCCACGCCCGAAGAGCCAGGAGGGAAAGCCATGCCTCGTTGGAAAGCTCTTTGGCATGCGCTTGCGTGGCCCCACAGCCCGTGGGGCTGCGGGCTTTGCGGCGGCCGTCAGCCTCATCGCCACCGGCGCCCACATGGCGCTGCCGCGCCAGCATGCGAAGCATTTTCCGGTAGGGCCGCGGCTCTGGCGACAGCTCCCACGCCGGAAGAGCCAGGAGGGAAAGCCGTGCCTCGTTGGAAAGCTCTTTGGCAGCCGCTCGCGTGGCCCCACAGCCCGTGGGGCTGCGGGCTTTCTGGTGGCTGTCAGCCTCGGCGCCACCGTCGCCCACCTGGCGCCGCCGCGCCAACCTGCGAAGCATTTTCCGGTAGGGCCGCGGCTCTGGCCACAGCTCCCACGCCCGAAGAGCCAGGAGGGAAAGCCGTGCCTCGTTGGAAAGCGCTTGGTTAGCCGCTCGCGTGGCCCCACAGCTCGTGGGTCTGCGGGCTTTGCGGCGGCCGTCAGCCTCGGCGCCACTGGCGCACACGTGACGCCGCTGCGCCAGCCTGCGAAGTACTTTCCGGTAGGGCCCCGGCTCTGGCCACAGCTCCCACGCCCGAAGAGCCAGGAGGGAAAGCCGTGCCTCGTTGGAAAGCTCTTTGGCAGCCGCTCGCGTGGCCCCACAGCTCGTGGGTCTGCGGGCTTTGTGGCGGCCGTCAGCCTCGGCGCCACCGGCGCCCACCTGGCGCCGCCGCGCCAGCCTGCGAAGCATTTTCCGGTAGGGCCGCGGCTCTGGCCACAGCTCCCACGCCCGAAGAGCCAGGAGGGAAAGCCGTGCCTCCTTAGAAAGGTCTTTGGCAGCCGCTCGCGTGGCCCCACAGCCCGTGGGGCTGCGGGCTTTGTGGCGGCCGTCAGCCTCGGCGCCACCAGCGCCCTCGTGGCGCCGCCGCACTAGCCTGCGAAGCATTTTCCGGTAGGGCCGCGGCTCTGTCGACAGCTCCCACGCCCGAAGAGCCAGGAGGGAAAGCCGTGCCTCGTTGGAAAGCTCTTTGGCAGCCGCTCGCGTGGCCCCACAGCCCGGGGGGCTGCAGGCTTTGCGGCGGCCATCAGACTCAGCGCCACTAGCGCCCTCGTGGCACCGCCGCACCAGCCTGCGAAGCATTTTCCGGTAGGACTGCGTCTCTGGCGACACCTCCCACGCCCGAAGAGCCAGGAGGGAAAGCCGTGCCTCGTTGGAAAGCTCTTTGGCAGCCGCTCGCGTGACCCCACAGCCCGTGGGGCTGCGGGCTTTGCGGCGGCCATCAGACTCAGCGCCACCAGCGCCCTTGTGGCGACGCCGGGCCAGCCGGCGAAGCATTTTTTGGTAGGGCTGCCTCTCTGGCGACAGCTCCCACGCCCGAAGAGCCAGGAGGGAAAGCCGTGCCTCGTTGGAAAGCTCTTTGGCAGCCGCTCGCGTGGCCCCACAGCCCGTGGGGCTGCGGGCTTTGCGGCGGCCATCAGACTCAGCGCCACCAGCGCCCTCGTGGCACCGCCGCACCAGCCTGCGAAGCATTTTCCGGTAGGACTGCGTCTCTGGCGACACCTCCCACGCCCGAAGAGCCAGGAGGGAAAGCCGTGCCTCGTTGGAAAGCTCTTTGGCAGCCGCTCGCGTGACCCCACAGCCCGTGGGGCTGCGGGCTTTGCGGCGGCCATCAGACTCAGCGCCACCAGCGCCCTTGTGGCGACGCCGGGCCAGCCGGCGAAGCATTTTTTGGTAGGGCTGCCTCTCTGGCGACAGCTCCCACGCCCGAAGAGCCAGGAGGGAAAGCCGTGCCTCGTTGGAAAGCTCTTTGGCAGCCGCTCGCGTGGCCCCACAGCCCGTGGGGCTGCGGGCTTTGCGGCGGCCATGAGCCTCAGCACCACCATCGCCCTCGTGGCGCCGCCGGGCCAGCCGGCGAAGCATTTTCCGGTAGGGCCGCGGCTCTGGCCACAGCTCCCACGCCGGAAGAGCCAGGAGGGAAAGCCGTGCCTCGTTGGAAAGCTCTTTGGCAGCCGCTCGCGTGGCCCCACAGCTCGTGGGTCTGCGGGCTTTGTGGCGGCCGTCAGCCTCGGCGCCACCGGCGCCCACCTGGCGCCGCCGCGCCAGCCTGCGAAGCATTTTCCGGTAGGGCCGCGGCTCTGGCCACAGCTCCCACGCCCGAAGAGCCAGGAGGGAAAGCCGTGCCTCCTTAGAAAGGTCTTTGGCAGCCGCTCGCGTGGCCCCACAGCCCGTGGGGCTGCGGGCTTTGTGGCGGCCGTCAGCCTCGGCGCCACCAGCGCCCTCGTGGCGCCGCCGCACTAGCCTGCGAAGCATTTTCCGGTAGGGCCGCGGCTCTGTCGACAGCTCCCACGCCCGAAGAGCCAGGAGGGAAAGCCGTGCCTCGTTGGAAAGCTCTTTGGCAGCCGCTCGCGTGGCCCCACAGCCCGGGGGGCTGCAGGCTTTGCGGCGGCCATCAGACTCAGCGCCACCAGCGCCCTCGTGGCACCGCCGCACCAGCCTGCGAAGCATTTTCCGGTAGGACTGCGTCTCTGGCGACACCTCCCACGCCCGAAGAGCCAGGAGGGAAAGCCGTGCCTCGTTGGAAAGCTCTTTGGCAGCCGCTCGCGTGACCCCACAGCCCGTGGGGCTGCGGGCTTTGCGGCGGCCATCAGACTCAGCGCCACCAGCGCCCTTGTGGCGACGCCGGGCCAGCCGGCGAAGCATTTTTTGGTAGGGCTGCCTCTCTGGCGACAGCTCCCACGCCCGAAGAGCCAGGAGGGAAAGCCGTGCCTCGTTGGAAAGCTCTTTGGCAGCCGCTCGCGTGGCCCCACAGCCCGTGGGGCTGCGGGCTTTGCGGCGGCCATCAGACTCAGCGCCACCAGCGCCCTCGTGGCACCGCCGCACCAGCCTGCGAAGCATTTTCCGGTAGGACTGCGTCTCTGGCGACACCTCCCACGCCCGAAGAGCCAGGAGGGAAAGCCGTGCCTCGTTGGAAAGCTCTTTGGCAGCCGCTCGCGTGACCCCACAGCCCGTGGGGCTGCGGGCTTTGCGGCGGCCATCAGACTCAGCGCCACCAGCGCCCTTGTGGCGACGCCGGGCCAGCCGGCGAAGCATTTTTTGGTAGGGCTGCCTCTCTGGCGACAGCTCCCACGCCCGAAGAGCCAGGAGGGAAAGCCGTGCCTCGTTGGAAAGCTCTTTGGCAGCCGCTCGCGTGGCCCCACAGCCCGTGGGGCTGCGGGCTTTGCGGCGGCCATGAGCCTCAGCACCACCATCGCCCTCGTGGCGCCGCCGGGCCAGCCGGCGAAGCATTTTCCGGTAGGGCCGCGGCTCTGGCCACAGCTCCCACGCCGGAAGAGCCAGGAGGGAAAGCCGTGCCTCGTTGGAAAGCTCTTTGGCAGCCGCTCGCGTGGCCCCACAGCCCGTGGGGCTGCGGGCTTTGCGGCGGCCATCAGACTCAGCGCCACCAGCGCCCTTGTGGCGCCGCCGGGCCAGCCGGCGAAGCATTTTTTGGTAGGGCTGCCTCTCTGGCGACAGCTCCCACGCCCGAAGATCCAGGAGGGAAAGCCGTGCCTCGTTGGAAAGCTCTTTGGCAGCCGCTCGCGTGGCCCCACAGCCCGTGGGGCTGCGGGCTTTGCGGTGGCCGTCAGCCTAAGCGCCACCGGTGCCCACCTGGCGCTACCGCGCCAGCCTGCGAAGCATTATCTGGTAGGGCCGCGGCTCTGGCCACAGCTCCCACGCCCGAAGAGCCAGGAGGGAAAGCCGTGCCTCGTTGGAAAGCTCTTTGGCAGCCGCTCGCGTGGCCCCACAGCCCGTGGGGCTGCGGGCTTTGCGGCGGCTATCAGACTCAGTGCCACCAGCGCCCTTGTGGCACCGGCAGGCCAGCCTGCGAAGCATTTTCCGGTAGGGCCGCAGCTCTGGCGAGAGCTCCCACACCCGAAGAGCCAGGAGGGAAAGCCGTGCCTCGTTGGAAAGCTCTTTGGCAGCCGCTCGCGTGGCCCCACAGCCCGGGGGGCTGCAGGCTTTGCGGCGGCCGTCAGCCTCAGCGCCACCAGCGCCCTCGTGGCGCCGCCGCACCAGCCTGCGAAGCATTTTCCGGTAGGGCCGCGGCTCTGGCGACAGCTCCCACGCCGGAAGAGCCAGGAGGGAAAGCCGTGCCTCGTTGGAAAGCTCTTTGGCAGCCGCTCACGTGGCCCCACAGCCCGTGGGGCTGCGGGCTTTGCGGCGGCAATCAGCCTCAGCGCCACCAGCGCCCTCGTGGCGCCGCCGCACTAGCCTGCGAAGCATTTTCCGGTAGGGCCGCGGCTCTGGCCACAGCTCCCACGCCCGAAGAGCCAGGAGGGAAAGCCGTGCCTCGTTGGAAAGCTCTTTGGCAGCCGCTCGCGTGGCCCCACAGGTTGTGGGGCTGCGGGCTTTGCGGCGGCCGTCAGCCTCGGCACCACCGGCGCCCACCTGGCGCCGCCGCGCCAGCCTGCGAAGCATTTTCCGGTACATTACTTCCGGGTGGTCACGTGGAGAGCGGCGTCTGCCGGCCGCGTTTCCGTCGGGCGGGAGGATGGTAGGCGGCCCCCGCTCCCGGGACGGACCCCCCCCCGCTCCCGGGACGGTTCCCCCTGCCCCCGTGTCCCCGGGCTGCCAGGCCGGCCCCGGCGCTGCCCACCCCGTCTTCCGGCTCGGACCCCCCCGCTCTAAGGACGGTTCCCCCCCCGCGTCCCGTCCCCGGGCTCCCAGGCCGGCCCCCCCCCCGCGTCTTCCGCCTCGGACCCCCCCTCCCTTCCCCCCTCGCGTCCCCCCCCATCGGGACCGTGCAGAGAGGCTCTTGCTTATACTTATTCCTACAACAGCACAGCCCAGCTAACTTTTATATATCTGCCCTGTTGGAGGGTTGGAAGCAGAAAAGCGTAGAGGGGTTGCACCCATAGTGAAGAGTAGACGGGACCCGTGACCCGAATCTGACTGATAGGGTATTCCATCCCATCCTCATCACGCTCAGTATAAAAGCGGAGGGATCAAAGGGGTCGGTACTTGTTGTCTGGCCTCTGAAGACTCCTCTGTCTGTTCATTGTCCTTTGACCTCGATCCGTGCATTTCTGCAACCAGGTCCGGAGTCTGGTTCCAGTCTGTCACGGAGTCTGGTTCCGGACTTTGCCAGTGAAGCAGCGGTCATCCTGGGAGCTCTGTATCGGGTTGTGTATGTCCTGTATATATTTAATTGTTTTCTTGTTACTGTTGTCTTTTCTCAGTATTATTTTGCTGTTAAGATTTCATTACAGTTCAGTTTATCTTTCAGTCCCTAAGTCTCTCTCTCTTGTTCTATTCTGCCTCAGGAGAGAAGTTAAAAGGGAGCACGTGTCACTTGTTTTACTGCATGGCCTAAGGCACAACAGCAATGATGACAGACAGGGCACCGGAGCAGACTTGGCCGAGGAGAGCGGCGGCCCCAAGCCTTGGTTCTTTCTCAGCCACTGCATTACAGGCGGCACACAAGCCTCTGCTTGCACTCTGTCTGTCTGTCGGTCCGATCCAGAACACAGTTCTGGCAGAAGTCGGATAATATGCGTCGTCTTGCTAGAAATGCTGTATGACTCGTTGTGGGGTTTCTTTTACAAGGAAACTAAAGCACATTGAGTCTTGATAAAAATATTGTTATTGTGCTTCATGATCTTCTGGCCTATTTAGGTTAGGATGATGTCTTTCTCTTTATGTCTACACCCTGCAAAAGTTTAATTAAGTTTACTTACCTACCGGGCCCTGTTGCTGACACAGTTGATGTAGTTGTAATAAAAGAGCACATATTGTCCGTTCCTCTAAGGGTCGCTTTCTCCGTTTTGGTGTTTTGCATGCTGTACTTCTCAGGCCTGTGAGGAAAGGAGCAGCTTTTTCTCTGGCAGGCTCTATGCCTTGTGGAGGTCAGCCAGGCCCTTTCCCAGGTGATGGTGGGAACGGGGGTGGGTGGGGCCCGGGGTATATAACCCACAGCCTCTGCTGGGGCAGCTCATTCTGCTGCTGGGCTTCTCCAGGGTCAGAGCTCTGCCTGTCCTTCAGTCGATTGCAGCTTTGGAGGTGGCTCAGCTCCTTGGGTGGAGATGTTATCCCATTTAGAGAATAGCAGGTAAGAAGCTGGAGGTGGCAAGACCTTCAGGACCAGGTGAGGTTTGGCAGCGTGTATAGTAGAGAGCGGCCTCATGTGCCGGTTCTCTTCCTTGTGGTTTTTCAGGTGAGTCACGTGGTAATGAATCTTAGGGGGCGGTGAGATAGTTTAAGGGTATGGTTTTCTCTCTTCCAGGCATGGCGCATTTTCCTGGAATCCCTGACTGTATTGAAGACGGAACTTTCTTGTTTGTGTTTTTTTTTTTTTTTTCCCCACTAGCTTTGCTGTATCCCAGATAAGATGCCAATAGAATTTGTCTCAATCGGGCAGATGATGAGATTACTTTGCAGGGACTGGGTGAGCACCTTGTCTGCAGCTGTAGATGGAGTTTCCACATTTCTCAGGAAAGCAGCAGGGTCATAAAGCATAACGTATTTCAGGATGTGGGGTGCCTTGTCACCTTCCCCCACCGTGCTCAGGGTTTTGCCGTGTCCCTGGAGCCTTTGCGGCTTGTGGCAGGCCCCTGGTATAGGTCAGATCAGGGCTTCACTGACTCTGTGGGTCTGCAGCAGAGCCCAGAGTCTGTGGGAAGACAGAAGATAGGAGGTGGTGGTGGGACGCAGGGAGAGGCTGGGAAGAGTGGCTCTTGAGAAGCGTCCAACGCCGTGTGTTCGGGCTGGCAAATAAAGGGTGGGATCTGTGGGGAAGAAGTGGGGCTCCTTCCCTGGCAGCTCAGGGAGAAGAGAAGGGGTTTCTAAAGTTTTGGCACTGGGGGAGGGCTAGAAAAGGGAGCCGGGTTCATGAGTCCTTCTTGGACAGGTTTTGCAGATGGGTTTGGGTGTCGTCGGAGCCTGGTGTGCTCTAGGCTCTCACATTTGAGGCGAGCCAGATAGTATCGAGGAGGAGCACGGGACTGGTGGTTTGGCAGCAGCGCAGTGGTAATGCTGTGTTTCTTGGTATCTTAGGTGCCGTGAATAACTGTTGCCGCAGCGTCAGACTCTGGAATTGGCGCTGAGTGGGCAAGCAGAATGCCTCGGCGTTCATGAGGCTGAGGGTGTTGTGGAAGAGGTTGGCATCTCCTCTCAGGATGCTTATTGCTGGTGCTGTGGCTGCTTTTGGGATAACTTTTTTTTTTCTTTTCCTTTTGCAGAGGAAGAGGAGGAAGCTGGTGACCACAGGAACGTACTGGATGGCTGTTTTCTGTGGACTGCCTCAAGGATGGATTCGGACCCCTGGCCCTCCAAAAGCTAAGTTGAGAGACTGGCGCTCGAGAGGGGACGAGGTTGAGAATTGCAAAAAGGTGTCTTTGAAGTTGGCGTAGGGGAGAGGTTTGTCCTGGAGGGCAGTCTCCTTTAGGCACGAAAGGGATGCGGCTTACTGTTCGGCATTCCCGGGCAGGGTGGTTCCAGCCTGTGTGTGTTGTTGTCTTTCGTGTGGTCCGTGTTCTGTGTCTTAGATCTTTCTCGGGTCTCAAGGTCGTCTTTAAGCTCCAGGAGCACGGCATGGCGCCTCAGGCGCCATCCCTAGGGTCTCGAACACCTGCACCCATGGGCATAGCACCATTCGGCTGCTGGTCGTCTTGCGTTAGAAGCTTAAAGCTTGCATCGGTCTTGCGTCTTGGAAGTTTCCGGATGGCCCGCGTCTACAACTGGGACTTCTTCCCTATGTCATTACGTTCTTAGGTCTTGAAGCCAGGCTTCCCCCGCATACATCTTATCAGTCTTGACAGTCCCTTCTTATCACAGATGATGATGTCCTACACTCTGTTTCAGGGGCTTCCATAGAGCCTCTTCACATCACCACCACGGTCTCCAGGTCTTCTTGCCCGACGGTGACTTCCGTCTGGGTGTCATCCTTCTTGCTGAGAGTTTTCTCTCATCCTTGAGGCGCGTTGTTTTTAGCGTTTTGTGTAGTGTTGGTCTGTGCTTCTGTGTGTGTCTGGCTCGGAGCCCCCCTGCCCGGGTGTGTAGAGTCCAGGGCAGGCAGAATAGTGACGAGAGCCTACAGTTAATATGTGGATCTGTGGAGACCGAGGCAAAGGTTGGGTAGTCATCTGGAATTAATTTGCTCTCAGTAGGTTGGGTGCGTGGGTGTTTTATTAGTGGGTGTTGGCATAAGCAGAGCCAAGTCGGAGAGGCTGTTCACAGTCAGTGAAGGACGCAGTATCTCAAAGATGTTCAGGCTGCTTTGTGTGGGGTGTAATGTTTGTGGGTTTTTTCTGTGTTTTTTTTTTTTTTGATGGCAGGCTGTAGTTGGATCTAATTGAACAGTGTTCCGAAGTAGAAACAAGACCTTTGGAATTAAGCTATCGCTCTGCATCAGGGTAATGTTTGATTTTTTTTTTTTCTCTTTTTAGATGCCGAGAGACGAGATGTGCAGGGTGACGCAGGGGAGCCGAGAGGAGCGCTGTACGGAGGTGGCTCGGCATGTGGTATTAGAGGGAAGATGTGACTGGCACCTCTATGAATACAATTGGGTACTTTTTTTTTTTTTCATGTGAATGAAGACAGAAGATAGGAGTCGATAGTGTGGCGGTTTGGCAGAAGCGCAGTGGTAATGTTGTGTTTCTTGGTCCCTTAGGTGCTGTGAATAACTATCACCGCAGCCTCGGACTCCGGACTCGGTGCAGAGCAGGCAAGCAGAACGCCACGGCGTTCGGGAGGCTGAGGGTGTCGTCGAAAAGGTTGGCGTCTCCTCTCAGGATGCTTATTCCTGGTGCTGTGGCGGCCTCTGGGGTTATTTTTTATTTTCCTTTTGCAGAGGAAGAGGAGGAACCTGGTGACTGCGGAAATGTATCGGATGGCTGGTTTTTGCGGACCGCATCGAAGAAGGATTCAGACGCCTGGCCCTCCAAAAGCTAAGTTGACAGTCAGGCCCCGGAGAGGGGCCGAGGTGGACAATTGCAAAATGGGGTCTTTGACGTTAGCGTAGTGGCGAGGGCTGTCCCGGGGCACAGTCATATTTAGGAAGGTAAAGGATGTTGCTTACTGTTCAGTGTGATGCTAGCGTGTCCCGGGCAGGGCAGTTCCAGCCTGTGCGTGTTGTCATGTCGTTCATGTGGTCTGTGTTGTGTATCTTTGCCCCTTCTTGGGTCTCGAGGTCATCTTTGAGCTCCAGGAGCACGACGTGGGGCCCTGGGCGTCATCCTTAGGGTCTCGAATGCTTGGGCCTGTGGGCGTAGCACCATTCATCTGACACTCTTCTTGCGTTAGCATCTTAAAGCGTGCATCAATCTTGCCTCTCGGAAGTTTGTGGACGGCCCACTTCCACGTCTGGGACTTCTTCCCTGCGTTGTTACATTCTTAGGTCTTGAAGCCAGGCTTCCTGCACGTCCATCTTAGCGGGCTCAACAGTCCATTCTTATTACGTACCAGTAATAAGTACTTATTACGTTCTACAGTTTGCTTCAGGGGGTTCCGTAGAGCATCTTCACGTTGACATCATCATGATCCCACAGATTTTCTTGCACGATGGTGACTTTGGTCCCCGTGTCATCTTTCTTGTTGAGAGTTTTCTCTCATCTTTGAGGCGTGTCGTTCGTAGTGTTCCGTGTAGTGTCTGTCCGTAACCGTGAGTGTTTGGCTCGGGGCTGCCCTGCCCGGGCACGTAGTGTCCAGGGTGGGCGGAATCCTGTGGAGAGTCTATATGTAGTACATGAATCCCAGTAGATCGGGGCAAAGGTATTAGAGTTATCTCAGGGTAGCCATCGGGAGGCTGTGTAGACATCTCTTCTGTTTTGTTTGGAAAGAGCAGAGGCATGTTGGGAAGGCAATACAGCAGCAGTGAAGAAGAGCTCATGTGGAAGAGGGTACGGCTGGTTTTGGTGCAGATTTTTTTTTGTAATTTTCTTTGTGTACGGTTGTATTTGGACCTTAGATGGTATTTGTAAAAAGGTGCAAGACTTCTTGTTGTTATGACTCTATTGCTCTGCCTCAGGGTGATTTCTCTGATGCTCTTGCAGATGCAACAGGACAAGCTTGGCGGGGCAGCGTAGAGGAGGAGAGCGATGTAAGAAGGTGGGTCAGCAAGTGGTATTAGAGAGAAGATGTGGTTCTGAGTACTGTATGTATTGGTTCTTTCCAATTTGAAGTTTTGAAGCAATGAATGACATGGGATGTGGGGATGGGGATGAGTCAGTCACTTCAGCCCACCCGCCGCTGCTGACCTTATCACATCTGCCTCAGAGGGAGCAACTTTCAAGTTTTAAAGCAACCCATGTCTGTTGGGCTTTATGGGTGGTTTGCGAGCCTTCAGGTTGCACGCCTCGGGGGAGGATGGGCGGGCAAGCTGAGGGAGTGGGAGATGGGAATTTGTAGGGTTTTGGGCGGTATCTCGGCATGCGTTTCTTCGGTTGGTGTGACACGCAGGGTCAGAGGGGCGATGCTGCACGCCCACTGAGTAGTCCCAGCAAGTGAGGCGGTTGTGGACACGTTGGTGTCTAATAGCCCAGTGCTACATTGCAGCTCAGGGGAGTGTTTGTCTTTGGTTTTGCAGGCGCCGCAGGCATCCGGAGCCGGACGAGCGTTGGAGGTGAGCTGGGTAGCAGAGAGGTAGCGCATGGGGGTGGTGGTTTCCCGTAAGCTCAACAGTAATATTGTGTGTCTTAGGTGTTTTAGGTGCCAGAACCAGAGAGTGCCACGAAGTCCGAATCCGGAATCCATGAGGAGCAGGTGAGCAGAAGGGTACGGCGCGTGTGATGCGGGGGATATTGCAGTACAACTTAGTGTTGACGGATGTGATGGTGCCTGATGGCACCATTTTGTGCAAATCAGGATTATGTTGCTCAGTAACTTCCTTGACTGCCATTTGAGATGGTCTTGTGTCGTACGCTTAAGAATTTGGTTCTGTACTATGTTCTTGTATATTTGAAATAGTATTGCTCCGCCTCACTCAGTATCGGTTTCGCATCGTGTTGCCCTGTCACGCTCTTGACTGCTCTGTGATCTATTCTGGCATCGTACCACACTGTGTTGCGTGGTTTTTTTTTTTTTTTAATTGGTTGTTCTTTGACTGTGTAATGCCTTGTACCGCCCTCTATTGCATTTCGTCTCGCATTATATTGCCCCGTCGTAGCCTTGACTGCCTTCTGATCTGTTCGGGCCTCGTACCACACTGTATTGCGGGTTTTTTAATCGGTTGTTCTTCATTTGGCTTTCTAATGCCTTGTACCGCCCTGTATTGTGTAACATCTCGCATTATATTGCCCTGTCATAGTCTCGACTGCCTTCTGATCTACTCTGGCATCGCACCGCACTGTATTGTGTGTTTTTTTTTTTTTTTTAATTGGTTCTTTTTATTTGACTGTGTAATGCCTTGTACTGCCCTGTATTGTGTTACTTCTCGCGTTATAGTGCGCTGTCATTGTCTTGACTGCCTTCTGATCTTCTCTGGTATTACAGTTGAATGTATGCTGGGTTTCTTAATCGGTTGTTCTTCGTTTGGCTGCATGTTGCCTTGTTACCACCTGGTATGGTGTTGTGTCTTGCATTGTATTGCCCTGTCACTGTCTCAATGGTCATTTTACACATTCTGTCCTAGGACTGCGCTGTATTGCGAATTCTTTCATGGGTTGTTGTTTCCTTGACTGTGTCGCCTGGTAGGGCCCCGTATCGCGTTACGTCTTGCCTTGTATTGCTCTGTCATTGTGGTGACCGACATCTGATATACTCTACCATTGTATGGCACTGTACCGTCAATTCTTTCATTGTCTGTTCTGCATTTAATTGCATGTTGCCTTGTACTGCCCTGTGTAAGGTTAGATCTTGCATGGTATTGCCCTGTCGTTGTCTTGCCAGTTACTTTAGAGTCTCTGGCACTGTATTGTGCAATTTTTAACCGGTTGTTCTGTATTTGACCGCTGTTGCGATGTCACCCCCCTTTTTGCCCCGGGCTGCTGCTCGAGCTATAACAACCAGGAGGAGTCGCTACGAGTGGCACTTGAACTTTGTGGGATGGCTGGCACCAGAGTCAAGACACTGTGAGTCAGTTAGCTTGCTATAGACCTAGCGGACAGACCAAGAGCCCTTCGAGCTTTCTTGCAAGGCAGCGGCCTGTTTGCCAGCATTTCCCGGGGACGCTCACGTAAGTTTCTGCTCCTGGAGGCTGAGAGAAGCCTTGCCGCAACAGATTCTGGGTAAGTGACTAACAGCATTCCAGACTTTGCAATCTTAGCTGAGCGATACAAAGGGTTTGATCACGCAGACATGATCCTTTAGAGGTGAACCGTTGCCCAAGTCCGGGGCGAGGGTGGGATCCAGCCGCACCTAGACTCCTCTCGGAGAAGGAGTTTAGAAAGCAAGGGGGTCCTTTCCGAGCCTTGTGACTCAAGGGGAGGGTCTCCATGACAGCTCGTCTGACCCTGGCCCCTAGGCAGGAAACGACCCGGGGTGCGTGGCCGTGGAATCTGGTAAAGTGCCATCACGTGCGCTGCTACCTTTGGTGAATCACTGTTGTTATGTTTGTAAATGTTTCTCTGCCTCTCTCTTAGGAGTGAATTTTATCCCTGCGCCCGCAACAACTGCATATGGCCTGTGTTACATCTTGCATTGTATTGCCCTGTCTTGACGGTCACGTTAGAGAATCTGTCCTAGGACTGGACTGTAGTGTGATGTCTCTCATGGGTTCTGATGTGGCTGTGTATTGCCTTGTCCGGCCCCGTGTGGTGTTACGTCTTCCACTGTATCGCTCTGTTGTTGTCTTGATTGTCATCTGATCTATTCTGCCGTTGTAGGCCACCATATTGTCACTTCCTTCATCAGCTGTTTTTTTTATGAGCCACATAAAGGGTTGACGGCATAGACATAATCCTTTAGAGGAGAACCGTTGCCCAAGTCCGGGGCTAGGAATTGGATCCAGCCGCACCTAGACTCCTCTCTGAGAGGGAGTTTAGAAAGCAAGGGGGTCCTTTCCGAGCCTCGTGACTCAACGGGAGGGTCTCCCTGACAGCTCGTCTGACCCTGGCCCCTAGGCAGGAAATAATCCAGGGTACGTGGCCACGGAACCTGATAAAGCGCCGTCACGTGCACTGCTGCCTTTGGAGAATCACTGTGTTGATGTTTCTGAATGTTTCTCTACTTTTCTCTTAGGACTGAAGTGAATGGCTCCACCCGCCACAACTGCATATTGCCTTGTCCGGCCCCGTGTTGGGTTACGTCTTGCTTTGTATTGCCCTGTCGTTGTCATGATTGCCACCTGACGCATGGTGTCATAGTAGTGCACTGCATTGTGAATTTTTTGACTGTCTGTTATTTATTTGACTGAGTATTGGCTGGCAGTGGCCTGTATTGTGTTATCTTGCACCGTATTGCCCTGTATTTGCCATGACGGCCCTCTGAGACTTCCTGAGATTGTAGGGCGTTCTGTTGTGGGTTTTTTAATTGGCTGTTCTTTGTGTGACTGTGTATTGCCTTGTGCTGCCCTGTGTTGTGTTACGGCTCGTGTTGCATTACTCTGTCGTTGTTTTGACTGTGTTTTGGGACAGTGTCATAGTGCTGCACTGGATTATGGGTATTTTAACTGTTCTTGACTTGGCTGCGCGTTGCCTTTTACTGCTCTGTATGATGTTAGGTCTTGCACTGTAGTGGTCTGTCACTGTCTTGGCTGTTATTTTAGACTGTCTGGGATTGTACTTATTTATTGTGAAAAGTTCCATTGGCTGTTCTTTATTTGACTGTTGGGGTGGAGCGGGTGCCCCTTCGTTTTGGTGCCCCTTTGTTTTGGCGCCCCAATCATCCATGGAGTTGTTTTGAGTGGTACTTGAAGTTGGGGGATGGTTGGCAACACAGTGGGGACCTAGATATTTTGTTCCCGTGCTGATGTGACTATAAGTCAATTACCTTACCCCATAAATAGTGGACAGCCCAAGAGCCTTTTGACTACTTCTGGATGGCAGGGGCCTCCGTGCCAGGATCTCCCCTTGAGCAGGGACGCTCGATTAAGGTTCTGCTCCTCAAGACTGAGAGATGCCTTGCCGCAACAGATTCTCAGTAAGTGACTAATAGCATGCAAAACCTTGTAGCCTTAGCTCAGTGATATAAAGGGTTGATGGCGCAGATACAATCCTTTAGAGGTGACCCATTGCCTAAGTCCGGGGCTAGGAATTGGATCCAGCCGCACCTAGACTCCTCTCTGAGAAGGAGTTTAGAAAGCAAGGGGGTCCTTTCCGAGGTAGGAATTGGATCCAGCCGCACCTAGACTCCTCTCGGAGAAGGAGTTTAGAAAGCAAGGGGGTCCTTTCCAAGCCTTGTGACTTAATGGGAGGGTCTGCTAGACAGCTTGTCTGGCCCTGGCCCCTAGGCAGTAAACAATCCGGCGTGCGTGGCCATATGGAATCTGGTAAAGCGCCGTCACGTGCACTGCTGCCTTTGGAGAATCACTGTGTTGATGTTTCTGAATGTTTCACCGCTTCCCTCTTAGAAGCGAAGTTAGCCGCTCGGCCTGCCACAACTGCGTATTGCCTTGTCCGGCCCCGTATGGCGTCACGTTGGGCATTGTATTGCCCTCTATTCACCCGGACTGCCATCTGATCCGTTCCGGCATTGTACTGGTGTGTATTGTGGGTTTTTTAATCGGTTTTGCGTTATTTGAATGCGTGTTGCCCTGTCTAGTGTTGTATCTTGCATTGTACTGCCCCGTCATTCCGTTCACTGTCACTTTAGATGTTCTGGGATTGCAGCGATCCGTATTGTGCAGGTTTTATTCGTTGTTCTGTGTTTGACCGTGTATTGCCATGTTACCACCTTGTATTGTGTTGCGGCTTGCATTGTATGGCCATGTTATTGTTCCGAGTGCCATCTGATACGTTTCGGTGTTGTACAGCCCTGCGTTATGTCTTCCATTGTATAGCTCTGTCACTGCCTCGACTGCTGTCTCACACGTTTTGGCATTGCATCGCACGGTATTGTGGGATACTTAATCAGTTATTTATTTGACCGTGTATTTCACTGTACTGCCCTGTATTGCGTTATTTCTTGCCTTGTATTGCTCTGTCATTGTCTTGACTGGCATCTCCATTTATTTTTGTTTTCTCCCGCACTGTACTGCGGTTCTTCTAATCGGTTGGTATTTAGTTGACTGCGTCTTCCGTTCTGCTCTGTCGTGTAATGTTGCATCTTGGATCGTGTCGCCCTATAGTTGTTCTGACTGCCACCCGAGACCGTGTGGGATTGTACTGCACCGTATTGTGGCGTTTTGATCGGTTGTTTCCTATATTATTCTGTATTGCATTGTAGCAACCTGTATTGTGTTACATTGTGCGTTGTGTTGCCATGAAATAGTCTTAACTGTCCTTTTACACTCTCTGGGGTTGTACCGCACCGAACTGAGGGTGTTTTTGATCGGCTGTTCTATATTTGGCTACGTATTGCTTTGTACTGCCCTGTCTTTTCCTAAGTCTTGCGTCGTATTGCCCTCTCACCGTGCCGCGAGCCATCTGATGTATTCTGGCGTTGACAGGCACTGTATTGAAAGCTTCTTAGGCTGTTGTACTCTATTTGACCGTGTATCAATTTTGTGATCGGTCGTTCCCTATTTGACTGTGTATTGGCCTTGTACTGCCCTGTGTAAAGTTACGTCTTGCATTGTATTGCCCTGTCATAGTATTGCCTGTCATAGTCTGTCATGGCACCAGGATTTGCCCTTGAGCGGGGATGCTTGCTTCAGGTTCTGCTCCTCAAGGCTGAGAGATCCCTTGCCACAACAGAGTCTCGGTAAGTGACTAATACCACGCTAAACCTCGTAGCCATAGCTCAGTGATATAAAGGGTTGATGGCGCAGATACAATCCTTTAGAGATGAACCGTTGCCCAAGTCCGGGGCTAGGAATTGGATCCAGCCGCACCTAGACTCCTCTCTGAGAGGGAGTTTAGAAAGCAAGGGGGTCCTTTCTGAGCCTCGTGACTCAACGGGAGGGTCTCCCTGACAGCTCGTCTGACCCTGGCCCCTAGGCAGGAAATAATCCAGGGTATGTGGCCACGGAACCTGATAAAGCGCCGTCACGTGCACTGCTGCCTTTGGAGAATCACTGTGTTGATGTTTCTGAATGTTTCTCTACTTTTCTCTTAGGACTGAAGTGAATGGCTCCACCCGCCACAACTGCATATTGCCTTGTCCGGCCCCGTGTTGGGTTACGTCTTACCTTGTATTGCCCTGTCGTTGTCATGATTGCCACCTGACGCATGGTGTCATAGTAGTGCACTGCATTGTGAATTTTTTGACTGTCTGTTATTTATTTGACTGAGTATTGGCTGGCAGTGGCCTGTATTGTGTTATCTTGCACCGTATTGCCCTGTATTTGCCATGACGGCCCTCTGAGACTTCCTGAGATTGTAGGGCGTTCTGTTGTGGGTTTTTTAATTGGCTGTTCTTTGTGTGACTGTGTATTGCCTTGTGCTGCCCTGTGTTGTGTTACGGCTCGTGTTGCATTACTCTGTCGTTGTTTTGACTGTGTTTTGGGACAGTGTCATAGTGCTGCACTGGATTATGGGTATTTTAACTGTTCTTGACTTGGCTGCGCGTTGCCTTTTACTGCTCTGTATGATGTTAGGTCTTGCACTGTAGTGGTCTGTCACTGTCTTGGCTGTTATTTTAGACTGTCTGGGATTGTACTTATTTATTGTGAAAAGTTCCATTGGCTGTTCTTTATTTGACTGTTGGGGTGGAGCGGGTGCCCCTTCGTTTTGGTGCCCCTTTGTTTTGGCGCCCCAATCATCCATGGAGTTGTTTTGAGTGGTACTTGAAGTTGGGGGATGGTTGGCAACACAGTGGGGACCTAGATATTTTGTTCCCGTGCTGATGTGACTATAAGTCAATTACCTTACCCCATAAATAGTGGACAGCCCAAGAGCCTTTTGACTACTTCTGGATGGCAGGGGCCTCCGTGCCAGGATCTCCCCTTGAGCAGGGACGCTCGATTAAGGTTCTGCTCCTCAAGACTGAGAGATGCCTTGCCGCAACAGATTCTCAGTAAGTGACTAATAGCATGCAAAACCTTGTAGCCTTAGCTCAGTGATATAAAGGGTTGATGGCGCAGATACAATCCTTTAGAGGTGACCCATTGCCTAAGTCCGGGGCTAGGAATTGGATCCAGCCGCACCTAGACTCCTCTCTGAGAAGGAGTTTAGAAAGCAAGGGGGTCCTTTCCGAGGTAGGAATTGGATCCAGCCGCACCTAGACTCCTCTCGGAGAAGGAGTTTAGAAAGCAAGGGGGTCCTTTCCAAGCCTTGTGACTTAATGGGAGGGTCTGCTAGACAGCTTGTCTGGCCCTGGCCCCTAGGCAGTAAACAATCCGGCGTGCGTGGCCATATGGAATCTGGTAAAGCGCCGTCACGTGCACTGCTGCCTTTGGAGAATCACTGTGTTGATGTTTCTGAATGTTTCACCGCTTCCCTCTTAGAAGCGAAGTTAGCCGCTCGGCCTGCCACAACTGCGTATTGCCTTGTCCGGCCCCGTATGGCGTCACGTTGGGCATTGTATTGCCCTCTATTCACCCGGACTGCCATCTGATCCGTTCCGGCATTGTACTGGTGTGTATTGTGGGTTTTTTAATCGGTTTTGCGTTATTTGAATGCGTGTTGCCCTGTCTAGTGTTGTATCTTGCATTGTACTGCCCCGTCATTCCGTTCACTGTCACTTTAGATGTTCTGGGATTGCAGCGATCCGTATTGTGCAGGTTTTATTCGTTGTTCTGTGTTTGACCGTGTATTGCCATGTTACCACCTTGTATTGTGTTGCGGCTTGCATTGTATGGCCATGTTATTGTTCCGAGTGCCATCTGATACGTTTCGGTGTTGTACAGCCCTGCGTTATGTCTTCCATTGTATAGCTCTGTCACTGCCTCGACTGCTGTCTCACACGTTTTGGCATTGCATCGCACGGTATTGTGGGATACTTAATCAGTTATTTATTTGACCGTGTATTTCACTGTACTGCCCTGTATTGCGTTATTTCTTGCCTTGTATTGCTCTGTCATTGTCTTGACTGGCATCTCCATTTATTTTTGTTTTCTCCCGCACTGTACTGCGGTTCTTCTAATCGGTTGGTATTTAGTTGACTGCGTCTTCCGTTCTGCTCTGTCGTGTAATGTTGCATCTTGGATCGTGTCGCCCTATAGTTGTTCTGACTGCCACCCGAGACCGTGTGGGATTGTACTGCACCGTATTGTGGCGTTTTGATCGGTTGTTTCCTATATTATTCTGTATTGCATTGTAGCAACCTGTATTGTGTTACATTGTGCGTTGTGTTGCCATGAAATAGTCTTAACTGTCCTTTTACACTCTCTGGGGTTGTACCGCACCGAACTGAGGGTGTTTTTGATCGGCTGTTCTATATTTGGCTACGTATTGCTTTGTACTGCCCTGTCTTTTCCTAAGTCTTGCGTCGTATTGCCCTCTCACCGTGCCGCGAGCCATCTGATGTATTCTGGCGTTGACAGGCACTGTATTGAAAGCTTCTTAGGCTGTTGTACTCTATTTGACCGTGTATCAATTTTGTGATCGGTCGTTCCCTATTTGACTGTGTATTGGCCTTGTACTGCCCTGTGTAAAGTTACGTCTTGCATTGTATTGCCCTGTCATAGTATTGCCTGTCATAGTCTGTCATGGCACCAGGATTTGCCCTTGAGCGGGGATGCTTGCTTCAGGTTCTGCTCCTCAAGGCTGAGAGATCCCTTGCCACAACAGAGTCTCGGTAAGTGACTAATACCACGCTAAACCTCGTAGCCATAGCTCAGTGATATAAAGGGTTGATGGCGCAGATACAATCCTTTAGAGATGAACCGTTGCCCAAGTCCGGGGCTAGGAATTGGATCCAGCCGCACCTAGACTCCTCTCTGAGAGGGAGTTTAGAAAGCAAGGGGGTCCTTTCTGAGCCTCGTGACTCAACGGGAGGGTCTCCCTGACAGCTCGTCTGACCCTGGCCCCTAGGCAGGAAATAATCCAGGGTATGTGGCCACGGAACCTGATAAAGCGCCGTCACGTGCACTGCTGCCTTTGGAGAATCACTGTGTTGATGTTTCTGAATGTTTCTCTACTTTTCTCTTAGGACTGAAGTGAATGGCTCCACCCGCCACAACTGCATATTGCCTTGTCCGGCCCCGTGTTGGGTTACGTCTTACCTTGTATTGCCCTGTCGTTGTCATGATTGCCACCTGACGCATGGTGTCATAGTAGTGCACTGCATTGTGAATTTTTTGACTGTCTGTTATTTATTTGACTGAGTATTGGCTGGCAGTGGCCTGTATTGTGTTATCTTGCACCGTATTGCCCTGTATTTGCCATGACGGCCCTCTGAGACTTCCTGAGATTGTAGGGCGTTCTGTTGTGGGTTTTTTAATTGGCTGTTCTTTGTGTGACTGTGTATTGCCTTGTGCTGCCCTGTGTTGTGTTACGGCTCGTGTTGCATTACTCTGTCGTTGTTTTGACTGTGTTTTGGGACAGTGTCATAGTGCTGCACTGGATTATGGGTATTTTAACTGTTCTTGACTTGGCTGCGCGTTGCCTTTTACTGCTCTGTATGATGTTAGGTCTTGCACTGTAGTGGTCTGTCACTGTCTTGGCTGTTATTTTAGACTGTCTGGGATTGTACTTATTTATTGTGAAAAGTTCCATTGGCTGTTCTTTATTTGACCGTTGGGGTGGAGCGGGTGCCCCTTCGTTTTTGGTGCCCCTTCGTTTTGGCGCCCCAATCATCCATGGAGTTGTTTTGAGTGGTACTTGAAGTTGGGGGATGGTTGGCAACACAGTGGGGACCTAGATATTTTGTTCCCGTGCTGATGTGACTATAAGTCAATTACCTTACCCCATAAATAGTGGACAGCCGAAGAGCCTTTTGACTACTTCTGGATGGCAGGGGCCTCCGTGCCAGGATCTCCCCTTGAGCAGGGACGCTCAATTAAGGTTCTGCTCCTCAAGACTGAGAGATGCCTTGCCGTAACAGATTCTCAGTAAGTGACTAATAGCATGCAAAACCTTGTAGCCTTAGCTCAGTGATACAAAGGGTTGATGGCGCAGATACAATCCTTTAGAGGTGAACCATTGCCTAAGTCCGGGGCTAGGAATTGGATCCAGCCGCACCTAGACTCCTCTCTGAGAAGGAGTTTAGAAAGCAAGGGGGTCCTTTCCGAGGTAGGAATTGGATCCAGCCGCACCTAGACTCCTCTCGGAGAAGGAGTTTAGAAAGCAAGGGGGTCCTTTCCAAGCCTTGTGACTTAATGGGAGGGTCTGCTAGACAGCTTGTCTGACCCTGGCCCCTAGGCAGTAAACAATCCGGCGTGCGTGGCCATATGGAATCTGGTAAAGCGCCGTCACGTGCGCTGCTGCCTTTGGAGAATCACTGTGTTGATGTTTCTGAATGTTTCACCGCTTCCCTCTTAGAAGCGAAGTTAGCCGCTCGGCCTGCCACAACTGCGTATTGCCTTGTCCGGCCCCGTATGGCGTCACGTTGGGCATTGTATTGCCCTCTATTCACCCGGACTGCCATCTGATCCGTTCCGGCATTGGATGGGTGTGTATTGTGGGTTTTTTAATCGGTTTTGCGTTATTTGAATGCGTGTTGCCCTGTCTAGTGTTGTATCTTGCATTGTACTGCCCCGTCATTCTGTTCACTGTCACTTTAGATGTTCTGGGATTGCAGCGATCCGTATTGTGCAGGTTTTATTCGTTGTTCTGTGTTTGACCGTGTATTGCCATGTTACCACCTTGTATTGTGTTGCGGCTTGCATTGTATGGCCATGTTATTGTTCCGAGTGCCATCTGATACGTTTCGGTGTTGTACAGCCCTGCGTTATGTCTTCCATTGTATAGCTCTGTCACTGCCTCGACTGCTGTCTCACACGTTTTGGCATTGCATCGCACGGTATTGTGGGATACTTAATCAGTTATTTATTTGACCGTGTATTTCACTGTACTGCCCTGTATTGCGTTATTTCTTGCCTTGTATTGCTCTGTCATTGTCTTGACTGGCATCTGCATTTATTTTTGTTTTCTCCCGCACTGTACTGCGGTTCTTCTAATCGGTTGGTATTTAGTTGACTGCGTCTTCCGTTCTGCTCTGTCGTGTAATGTTGCATCTTGGATCGTGTCGCCCTATAGTTGTTCTGACTGCCACCCGAGACCGTGTGGGATTGTACTGCACCGTATTGTGGCGTTTTGATCGGTTGTTTCCTATATTATTCTGTATTGCATTGTAGCAACCTGTATTGTGTTACGTTGTGCGTTGTGTTGCCATGAAATAGTCTTAACTGTCCTTTTACACTCTCTGGGGTTGTACCGCACCGAACTGAGGGTGTTTTTGATCGGCTGTTCTATATTTGGCTACGTATTGCTTTGTACTGCCCTGTCTTTTCCTAAGTCTTGCGTCGTATTGCCCTCTCACCGTGCCGCGAGCCATCTGATGTATTCTGGCGTTGACAGGCACTGTATTGAAAGCTTCTTAGGCTGTTGTACTCTATTTGACCGTGCATCAATTTTGTGATCGGTCGTTCCCTATTTGACTGTGTATTGGCCTTGTACTGCCCTGTGTAAAGTTACGTCTTGCATTGTATTGCCCTGTCATAGTATTGCCTGTCATAGTCTGTCATGGCACCAGGATGTGCCCTTGAGCGGGGATGCTTGCTTCAGGTTCTGCTCCTCAAGGCTGAGAGATCCCTTGCCACAACAGAGTCTCGGTAAGTGACTAATACCACGCTAAACCTCGTAGCCTTAGCTCAGTGATATAAAGGGTTGATGGCGCGGATACAATCCTTTAGAGGTGAACTGTTGCCCAAGTCCGGGGCTAGGAATTGGATCCAGCCGCACCTAGACTCCTCTCTGAGAGGGAGTTTAGAAAGCAAGGGGGTCCTTTCCGAGCCTCGTGACTCAACGGGAGGGTCTCCCTGACAGCTCGTCTGACCCTGGCCCCTAGGCAGGAAATAATCCAGGGTATGTGGCCACGGAACCTGATAAAGCGCCGTCACGTGCACTGCTGCCTTTGGAGAATCACTGTGTTGATGTTTCTGAATGTTTCTCTACTTTTCTCTTAGGACTGAAGTGAATGGCTCCACCTGCCACAACTGCATGTTGCCTTGTCCGGCCCCGTGTTGGGTTACGTCTTGCTTTGTATTGCCCTGTCGTTGTCATGATTGCCACCTGACCCATGGTGTCATAGTAGTGCACTGCATTGTGAATTTTTTGACTGTCTGTTATTTATTTGACTGAGAATTGGCTGGCAGTGGCCTGTATTGTGTTATCTTGCACCGTATTGCCCTGTATTTGCCGTGACGGCCCTCTGAGACTTCCTGAGATTGTAGGGCGTTCTGTTGTGGGTTTTTTAATTGGCTGTTCTTTGTGTGACTGTGTATTGCCTTGTGCTGCCCTGTGTTGTGTTACGGCTCGTGTTGCATTACTCTGTCGTTGTTTTGACTGTGTTTTGGGACAGTGTCATAGTGCTGCACTGGATTATGGGTATTTTAACTGTTCTTGACTTGGCTGCACGTTGCCTTTTACTGCTCTGTATGATGTTAGGTCTTGCACTGTAGTGGTCTGTCACTGTCTTGGCTGTTATTTTAGACTGTCTGGGATTGTACTTATTTATTGTGAAAAGTTCCATTGGCTGTTCTTTATTTGACCGTTGGGGTGGAGCGGGTGCCCCTTCGTTTTGGTGCCCCTTTGTTTTGGCGCCCCAATCACCCATGGAGTTGTTTTGAGTGGTACTTGAAGTTGGGGGATGGTTGGCAACACAGTGGGGACCTAGATATTTTGTTCCCGTGCTGATGTGACTATAAGTCAATTACCTTACCCCATAAATAGTGGACAGCCCAAGAGCCTTTTGACTACTTCTGGATGGCAGGGGCCTCCGTGCCAGGATCTCCCCTTGAGCAGGGACGCTCAATTAAGGTTCTGCTCCTCAAGACTGAGAGATGCCTTGCCGTAACAGATTCTCAGTAAGTGACTAATAGCATGCAAAACCTCGTAGCCTTAGCTCAGTGATATAAAGGGTTGATGGCGCAGATACAATCCTTTAGAGGTGAACCGTTGCCCAAGTCCGGGGCTAGGAATTGGATCCAGCCGCACTTAAACTGCTCTTCAAGAAGGAGTTTAGAAAGCAAGGGGGTTGTGGCTCAACGGGAGGGTCTCCCTAACAGCTCGTCTGACCCTGGCCCCTGTGCAATAAATTATCCGGGGGACGTGGCCACGGAACCTGGTAACTGTGGTGATGTTTCTAAATGTTTCTCTATTTCTCTCAGGACTGAAGTGAATGGCTCCACCCGCCACAACTGCATATTGCCTTGTCCGGCCCCGTATTGGGTTACCTCTCGCCTTGTATTGCCCGGTCCTTCTTTTGGTTGCCATCTGACCCGTGGTGTCAGAGTAGTGCACTGCACTGTGAATTTTTTGACTGTCTGTTATTTATTTGACTGAGTGTTGCCTTGTACTGCCTTGTGTACTGCGACGTAGTGCTTTGTATTGCCCTGTAATTGCCTTGACTGCCATCCGAGACGTGTTGAGATCGTACGGCAGCGTAGTGCGGGTTTTCTGGTCAGCTGTTCTTTATTTGAGTGTGTACTGCCTTGTGCTGCCCTGCACGGTGTTCCGTCTCGCGTTGTCATTGTCTCGACCGACATGTGGGATGGTTTGCCATTGTACTGCAGTGTGGTTTGGGTATTGTACTTTACTGTTCTTCATTGGACTGCGTATTGCCTTGTACTGACCTGTATAACGTTATGTCTTGCACTGCGTTGCCCTGGCATTGTCTTGACCGACAGCTGAGACTGTCTGGCATTGTACTGTACTGGGAGTCTTGTAATTTCCGCTAATTTCTTTGTCTGCGAATCGGGTTGTACTGCCCTGTATACTGTAACGTGTGATGTTGTACCGCCTGTCACTGGCTTAACGGTGGCTTCACAGATTGTGTCGCAAGACTGCACTCCTTTGTCAATTTCTCTATTGGTGATTTTGTGATGGCGTATTGCCTGGCACGGCCCAGTACTGTGTTAAGCTTTACGTTGTATCGCTCCGTCATGGTCTTCAATGAGATGTGACACTGTGTAACAAGCGATGGCACTGTATTGCCAATTTTTCCATCGGCTATGCTTAATTTGAGCATGTATTGATGTGTAGTGCTCTGTATAATGTTAAGTCGTACACGGTCTTGAGGTAATAATACAAACGGTAGAGGCTGGCGTGGTGCCAAGTGGGAAAGGGTGGTTGTGAGACTCTGAAGGCAGCAAGAAAGCCCGCACCCCCAGGTGCTGCGGCCGGGCCAGATTCCAAACCATTTCGGGGTAGGGCGGCGGCTCTGGCCACAGCTCCCATGCCCGAAGAGCCAGGAGGGAAAGCCGTGCCTTGTTGGAAAGCTCTTTGGCAGCCGCTCGCGTGGCCCCACAGCCCGTGGGGCTGCGGGCTTTGCGGCGGCCGTCAGCCTCAGCGCCACCGGCGCCCACGTGGCGCCGACGCGCCAGCCTGCGAAGCATTTTCCGGTAGGGCCGCGGCTCTGGCCACAGCTCCCACGCCCGAAGAGCCAGGAGGGAAAGCCGTGCCTCGTTGGAAAGCTCTTTGGGAGGCGCTCGCGTGGCCCCACAGACCGTGGGGCTGCGGGCTTTCTGGTGGCCGTCAGCCTCGGCGCCACCGGCGCACACGTGGCGCTGCCGCGCCAGCCTGCGAAGCATTTTCCGGTAGGGCCGCTGCTCTGGCGACAGCTCCCACGCCCGAAGAGCCAGGAGGGATAGCCATGCCTCCTTGGAAAGCTCTTTGGCAGCCGATCATGTGGCCCCACTGCCCGTGGGGCTGCGGGCTTTGCAGCGGCCATCAGCCTCAGCGGCACCAGCGCCCTCGTGGCACCGCCGGGCCAGCCTGTGAATCATTTTCGGGTAGGGCCGCGGCTCTGGCCACAGCTCCCACGCCCGAAGAGCCAGGAGGGAAAGCCGTGCCTCGTTGGAAAGCTCTTTGGCAGCCGCTCGCGTGGCCCCACAGCCCGTGGGGCTGCGGGCTTTGCGGCGGCCATCAGCCTCAGCGCCACCAGCGCCCTTGTGGCGCCGGCGGGCCAGCCTGCGAAGCATTTTCCAGTAGGGCCGCGGCTCTGGCCACAGCTCCCACGCCCGAAGAGCCAGGAGGGAAAGCCGTGCCTCGTTGGAAAGCACTTTGGCAGCCGCTCGCGTGGCCCCACAGCCCGTGGGGCTGCGGGCTTTGCGGCGGCCATCAGCCTCAGCGCCACCAGCGCCCTTGTGGCGCCGCCGCACCAGCCTGTGAAGCATTTTCTGGTAGGGCCGCGGCTCTGGCCACAGCTCCCACGCCCGAAGAGCCAGGAGGAAAAGCCGTGCCTCATTGGAAAGCTCTTTGGCAGCCGCTCGCGTGGCCCCACAGCCCGTGGGGCTGCGGGCTTTGCGGCGGCAATCAGCCTCAGCGCCACCAGCGCCCTTGTGGCGCCGCCGGGCCAGCCTGCGAAGCATTTTCCGGTAGGGCTGTGTCTCTGGCGACAGCTCCCACGCCCGAAGAGCCAGGAGGGAAAGCCGTGCCTCCTTGGAAAGCTCTTTGGCAGCCGCTCGCGTGGCCCCACAGCCCGTGGGGCTGCGGGCTTTGCGGCGGCAATCAGCCTCAGCGCCACCAGCGCCCTCGTGGCGCCGCCGCACCAGCCTGCGAAGCATTTTCCGGTAGGGCCGCGGCTCTGGCCACAGCTCCCACGCCCGAAGAGCCAGGAGGGAAAGCCGTGCCTCGTTGGAAAGCTCTTTGGCAGCCGCTCGCGTGGCCCCACAGCCCGTGGGGCTGCGGGCTTTGTGTCGGCCGTCAGCCTCAGCGCCACCGGCGCCCACGTGGCGCCGCCGGGCCAGCCTGCGAAGCATTATCTGGTAGGGCCGCGGCTCTGGCCATAGCTCCCACACCCAAAGAGCCAGGAGGGAAAGCCGTGCCTCGTTGGAAAGCTCTTTGGGAGGCGCTCGCGTGGCCCCACAGCCTGTGGGGTTGCGGGCTTTGCGGCGGCAATCAGCCTCAGCGCCACCAGCGCCCTTGTGGCGCCGGCGGGCCAGCCTGCGAAGCATTTTCCGGTAGGGCCGCGGCTCTGGCCACAGCTCCCACGCCCGAAGAGCCAGGAGGGAAAGCCGTGCCTCGTTGGAAAGCTCTTTGGCAGCCGCTCGCGTGGCCCCACAGCCCGTGGGGCTGCGGGCTTTGCGGCGGCCATGAGCCTCAGCGCCACCAGCGCCCTTGTGGCGCCGCCGGGCCAGCCTGCGAAGCATTTTCCGGTAGGGCTGTTTCTCTGCGACAGCTCCCACGCCCGAAGAGCCAGGAGGGAAAGCCGTGCCTCGTTGGAAAGCTCTTTGGCAGCCGCTCGCGTGGCCCCACAGCCCGTGGGGCTGCGGGCTTTCTGGTGGCCGTCAGCCTCGGCGCCACCGGCGCCCACGTGGCGCCGCCGCACCAGCCTGCGAAGCATTTTCCGGTAGGGCCGCGGCTCTGGCCACAGCTCCCACGCCCGAAGAGCCAGGAGGGAAAGCCATGCCTCGTTGGAAAGCACTTTGGCAGCCGCTCGCGTGTCCCCACAGCCCGTGGGGCTGCGGGCTTTGCGGCGGCCATCAGCCTCAGCGCCACCAGCGCCCTTGTGGCGCCGCCGGGCCAGCCTGCGAAGCATTTTCCGGTAGGGCTGTGTCTCTGGCGACAGCTCCCACGCCCGAAGAGCCAGGAGGGAAAGCCGTGCCTCGTTGGAAAGCTCTTTGGCAGCCGCTCGCGTGGCCCCACAGCCCGTGGGGCTGCGGGCTTTCTGGTGGCCGTCAGCCTCGGCGCCACCGGCGCACACGTGGCGCCGCCGCAGCAGCCTGCGAAGCATTTTCCGGTAGGGCCGCGGCTCTGGCCACAGCTCCCACGCCCGAAGAGCCAGGAGGGAAAGCTGTGCCTCGTTGGAAAGCTCTTTGGCAGCCGCTCGCGTGGCCCCACAGCCCGTGGGGCTGCGGGCTTTGCGGCGGCAATCAGCCTCAGTGCCACCAGTGCCCTTGTGGAGCCGCCGGGCCAGCCTGCGAAGCATTTTCCGGTAGGGCCGCGGCTCTGGCGACAGCTCCCACGCCCGAAGAGCCAGGAGGGAAAGCCGTGCCTCGTTGGAAAGCTCTTTGGCAGCCGCTCGCGTGGCCCCACAGCCCGTGGGGCTGCGGGCTTTGCGGCGGCCATCAGCCTCAGCGCCACCAGCGCCCTCGTGGCGCCGCCGCACCAGCCTGCGAAGCATTTTCCGGTAGGGCCGCGGCTCTGGCCACAGCTCCCACGCCCGAAGAGCCAGGAGGGAAAGCCGTGCCTCGTTGGAAAGCTCTTTGGCAGCCGCTCGCGTGGCCCCACAGCCCGTGGGGCTGCGGGCTTTGCGGCGGCCATCAGACTCAGCGCCACCAGTGCCCTTGTGGCGCCGCCGGGCCAGCCTGCGAAGCATTTTCCGGTAGGGCTGTGTCTCTGGCGACAACTCCCACGCCCGAAGAGCCAGGAGGGAAAGCCGTGCCTCGTTGGAAAGCTCTTTGGCAGCCGCTCGCGTGGCCCCACAGCCCGTGGGGCTGCGGGCTTTGCGGCGGCCATCAGCCTCAGCGCCACCAGCACCCTCGTGGCACCGCCGGGCCAGCCTGCGAAGCATTTTCCGGTAGGGCCGCGGCTCTGGCCACAGCTCCCACGCCCGAAGAGCCAGGAGGGAAAGCCGTGCCTCGTTGGAAAGCTCTTTGGCAGCCGCTCGCGTGGCCCCACAGCCCGTGGGGCTGCGGGCTTTGCGGCGGCCATCAGCCTCAGCGCCACCAGCGCCCTTGTGGCGCCGCCGGGCCAGCCTGTGAAGCATTTTCCGGTAGGGCTGTGTCTCTGGCGACAGCTCCCACGCCCGAAGAGCCAGGAGGGAAAGCCGTGCCTCGTTGGAAAGCTCTTTGGCAGCCGCTCGCGTGGCCCCACAGCCCGTGGGGCTGCGGGCTTTCTGGTGGCCGTCAGCCTCGGCGCCACCAGCGCCCTTGTGGAGCCGCCGGGCCAGCCTGCGAAGCATTTTCCGGTAGGGCCGCGGCTCTGGCCACAGCTCCCACGCCCGAAGAGCCAGGAGGGAAAGCTGTGCCTCGTTGGAAAGCTCTTTGGCAGCCGCTCGCGTGGCCCCACAGCCCATGGGGCTGCGGGCTTTGCGGCGGCCATCAGACTCAGCGCCACCAGCGCCCTTGTGGCGCCGCCGGGCCAGCCTGCGAAGCATTTTCCGGTAGGGCCGCGGCTCTGGCCACAGCTCCCACGCCCGAAGAGCCATGTGGGAAAGCTGTGCCTCGTTGGAAAGGTCTTTGGCAGCCGCTCGCATGGCCTCACAGCCCGTGGGGCTGCGGGCTTTGCGGCGGCCATCAGACTCAGCGCCACCGGCGCCCACATGGTGCCGCTGCACCAGCCTGCGAAGCATTTTCCGGTAGGGCCGCAGCTCTGGCGACAGCTCCCGCGCCCGAAGAGCCAGGAGGGAAAGCCGTGCCTCGTTGGAAAGCTCTTTGGCAGCCGCTCGCGTGGCCCCACAGCCCGTGGGGCTGCGGGCTTTGCGGCGGCCATCAGCCTCAGCGCCACCAGCGCCCTTGTGGCGCCGCCGGGCCAGCCTGCGAAGCATTTTCCGGTAGGGCCGCGGCTCTGGCCACAGCTCCCACGCCCGAAGAGCCAGGAGGGAAAGCCGTGCCTCGTTGGAAAGCTCTTTGGTAGCCGCTCGCGTGGCCCCACAGCCCGTGGGGCTGCGGGCTTTGCGGCGGCAATCAGCCTCAGCGCCACCAGCGCCCTTGTGGCGCCGCCGGGCCAGCCTGCGAAGCATTTTCCGGTAGGGCTGTGTCTCTGGCGACAGCTCCCACGCCCGAAGAGGCAGGAGGGAAAGCCGTGCCTCGTTGGAAAGCTCTTTGGCAGCCGCTCGCGTGGCCCCACAGCCCGTGGGGCTGCGGGCTTTGCGGCGGCCATCAGACTCAGCGCCACCGGCGCCCACATGGCGCCGCCGCACCAGCCTGCGAAGCATTTTCCGGTAGGGCCGCGGCTCTGGCCACAGCTCCCACGCCCGAAGAGCCAGGAGGGAAAGCCATGCCTCGTTGGAAAGCACTTTGGCAGCCGCTCGCGTGGCCCCACAGCCCGTGGGGCTGCGGGCTTTGCGGCGGCCATCAGACTCAGCGCCACCGGCGCCCACATGGCGCCGCCGCACCAGCCTGTGAAGCATTTTCCGGTAGGGCCGCGTCTCTGGCCACAGCTCCCACGCCCGAAGAGCCAGGAGGGAAAGCCATGCCTCGTTGGAAAGCTCTTTGGCAGCCGCTCGCGTGGCCCCACAGCCCGTGGGGCTGCGGGCTTTGCGGCGGCAATCAGCCTCAGCGCCACCAGCACCCTTGTGGCGCCGCCGGGCCAGCCTGCGAAGCATTTTCCGGTAGGGCTGCGTCTCTGGCGACAGCTCCCACGCCCGAAGAGCCAGGAGGGAAAGCCGTGCCTCCTTGGAAAGCTCTTTGGCAGCCGCTCGCGTGGCCCCACAGCCCGTGGGGCTGCGGGCTTTGCGGCGGCCATCAGCCTCAGCGCCACCAGCGCCCTTGTGGCGCCGCCGGGCCAGCCTGCGAAGCATTTTCCGGTAGGGCCGCGGCTCTGGCCACAGCTCCCACGCCCGAAGAGCCAGGAGGGAAAGCCGTGCCTCGTTGGAAAGCTCTTTGGCAGCCGCTCGCGTGGCCCCACAGCCCGTGGGGCTGCGGGCTTTGCGGCGGCCATCAGCCTCAGCGCCACCAGCGCCCTTGTGGCGCCGCCGCACCAGCCTGCGAAGCATTTTCCGGTAGGGCCGCGGCTCTGGCCACAGCTCCCACGCCCGAAGAGCCAGGAGGGAAAGCCGTGCCTCGTTGGAAAGCTCTTTGGCAGCCGCTCGCGTGGCCCTACAGCCCGTGGGGCTGCGGGCTTTGCGGCGGCAATCAGCCTCAGCGCCACCAGCGCCCTTGTGGCGCCGCCGCACCAGCCTGCGAAGCATTTTCCGGTAGGGCTGTGTCTCTGGCGACAGCTCCCACGCCCGAAGAGCCAGGAGGGAAAGCCGTGCCTCGTTGGAAAGCTCTTTGGCAGCCGCTCGCGTGGCCCCACAGCCCGTGGGGCTGCGGGCTTTCTGGTGGCCGTCAGCCTCGGCGCCACCGGCGCACACGTGGCGCCTCCGCACCAGCCTGCGAAGCATTTTCCGGTAGGGCCGCGGCTCTGGCCACAGCTCCCACACCCGAAGAGCCAGGAGGGAAAGCCATGCCTCGTTGGAAAGCACTTTGGCAGCCGCTCGCGTGGCCCCACAGTCCGTGGGGCTGCGGGCTTTGCGGCGGCCATCAGCCTCAGCGCCACCAGCGCCCTCGTGGAGCCGCCGGGCCAGCCTGCGAAGCATTTTCCGGTAGGGCCGCGGCTCTGGCGACAGCTCCCACGCCCGAAGAGCCAGGAGGGAAAGCTGTGCCTCGTTGGAAAGCTCTTTGGCAGCCGCTCGCGTGGCCCCACAGCCCGTGGGGCTGCGGGCTTTGCGGCGGCCATCAGACTCAGCGCCACCAGCGCCCTTGTGGCGCCGCCGGGCCAGCCTGCGAAGCGTTTTCCGGTAGGGCCGCGGCTCTGGCCACAGCTCCCACGCCCGAAGAGCCAGGAGGGAAAGCTGTGCCTCGTTGGAAAGGTCTTTGGCAGCCGCTCGCGTGGCCCCACAGCCCGTGGGGCTGCGGGCTTTGCGGCGGCCATCAGCCTCATCGCCACCGGCGCCCACATGGTGCCGCCGGGCCAGCCTGCGAAGCATTTTCCAGTAGGTCTGTGTCTCTGGCGACAGTTCCCACGCCTGAAGAGCCAGGAGGGAAAGCCGTGCCTCGTTGGAAAGCTCTTTGGCAGCCGCTCGCGTGGCCCCACAGCCCGTGGGGCTGCGGGCTTTGCGGCGGCCATCAGCCTCAGCGCCACCAGCGCCCTCGTGGCGCCGCCGCACCAGCCTGCGAAGCATTTTCCGGTAGGGCCGCGGCTCTGGCCACAGCTCCCACGCCCGAAGAGCCAGGAGGGAAAGCCGTGCCTCGTTGGAAAGCTCTTTGGCAGCCGCTCGCGTGGCCCCACAGCCCGTGGGGCTGCGGGCTTTGCGGCGGCCATCAGCCTCAGCGCCACCAGCGCCCTTGTGGCGCCGCCGGGCCAGCCTGCGAAGCATTTTCCGGTAGGGCCGCGGCTCTGGCCACAGCTCCCACGCCCGAAGAGCCAGGAGGGAAAGCCGTGCCTCGTTGGAAAGCTCTTTGGCAGCCGCTCGCGTGGCCCCACAGCCCGTGGGGCTGCGGGCTTTGCGGCGGCAATCAGCCTCAGCGCCACCAGCGCCCTCATGGCGCCGCTGCACCAGCCTGCGAAGCATTTTCCGGTAGGGCCGCGGCTCTGGCCACAGCTCCCACGCCCGAAGAGCCAGGAGGGAAAGCCGTGCCTCGTTGGAAAGCTCTTTGGCAGCCGCTCGCGTGGCCCCACAGCCCGTGGGGCTGCGGGCTTTGCGGCGGCCATCAGACTCAGCGCCACCAGCGCCCTTGTGGCGCCGCCGGGCCAGCCTGCGAAGCATTTTCCGGTAGGGCTGTGTCTCTGGTGACAGCTCCCACGCCCGAAGAGGCAGGAGGGAAAGCCGTGCCTCGTTGGAAAGCTCTTTGGCAGCCGCTCGCGTGGCCCCACAGCCCGTGGGGCTGCGGGCTTTCTGGTGGCCGTCAGCCTCGGCGCCAGCGGCGCACACGTGGCGCCGCTGCACCAGCCTGTGAAGCATTTTCCGGTAGGGCCGCGGCTCTGGCCACAGCTCCCACGCCCGAAGAGCCAGGAGGGAAAGCCATGCCTCGTTGGAAAGCACTTTGGCAGCCGCTCGCGTGGCCCCACAGCCCGTGGGGCTGCGGGCTTTGCGGCGGCCATCAGCCTCAGCGCCACCAGCGCCCTTGTGGCGCCGCCGGGCCAGCCTGCGAAGCATTTTCTGGTAGGGCCGCGGCTCTGGCCACAGCTCCCACGCCCGAAGAGCCAGGAGGGAAAGCCGTGCCTCGTTGGAAAGCTCTTTGGTAGCCGCTCGCGTTGCCCCACAGCCCGTGGGGCTGCGGGCTTTGCGGCGGCAATCAGCCTCAGCGCCACCAGCGCCCTTGTGGCGCCGCCGGGCCAGCCTGCGAAGCATTTTCCGGTAGGGCTGTGTCTCTGGCGACAGCTCCCACGCCCGAAGAGCCAGGAGGGAAAGCCGTGCCTCCTTGGAAAGCTCTTTGGCAGCCGCTCGCGTGGCCCCACAGCCCGTGGGGCTGCGGGCTTTGCGGCGGCCATCAGCCTCAGCGCCACCAGCGCCCTCGTGGCACCGCCGGGCCAGCCTGCGAAGCATTTTCCGGTAGGGCCGCGGCTCTGGCCACAGCTCCCACGCCCGAAGAGCCAGGAGGGAAAGCTGTGCCTCGTTGGAAAGGTCTTTGGCAGCCGCTCACATGGCCTCACAGCCCGTGGGGCTGCGGGCTTTGCGGCGGCCGTCAGCCTCATTGCCACCGGCGCCCACATGGTGCCGCCGGGCCAGCCTGCGAAGCATTTTCCAGTAGGTCTGTGTCTCTGGCGACAGCTCCCACGCCTGAAGAGCCAGGAGGGAAAGCCGTGCCTCGTTGGAAAGCTCTTTGGCAGCCGCTCGCGTGGCCCCACAGCCCGTGGGGCTGCGGGCTTTCTGGTGGCCGTCAGCCTCGGCGCCACCGGCGTACACGTGGCGCCGCAGCACCAGCCTGCGAAGCATTTTCCGGTAGGGCCGCGGCTCTGGCCACAGCTCCCACGCCCGAAGAGCCAGGAGGGAAAGCCGTGCCTCGTTGGAAAGCTCTTTGGCAGCCGCTCGCGTGGCCCCACAGCCCGTGGGGCTGCGGGCTTTCTGGTGGCCGTCAGCCTCGGCGCCACCGGCGCACACGTGGCGCCGCCGGGCCAGCCTGCGAAGCATTTTCCGGTAGGGCCGCGGCTCTGGCGATAGCTCCCAAGCCCGAAGAGCCAGGAGGGAAAGCTGTGCCTCGTTGGAAAGCTCTTTGGCATCCGCTCGCGTGGCCCCACAGCCCGTGGGGCTGCGGGCTTTGCGGCGGCCATCAGACTCAGCGCCACCAGCGCCCTTGTGGCGCCGCCGGGCCAGCCTGCGAAGCGTTTTCCGGTAGGGCTGCGTCTCTGGCCACAGCTCCCACGCCCGAAGAGCCAGGAGGGAAAGCCGTGCCTCCTTGGAAAGCTCTTTGGCAGCCGCTCGCGTGGCCCCACAGCCCGTGGGGCTGCGGGCTTTGCGGCGGCCATCAGCCTCAGCGCCACCAGCGCCCTCGTGGCACCGCCGGGCCAGCCTGCGAAGCATTTTCCGGTAGGGCCGCGGCTCTGGCCACAGCTCCCACGCCCGAAGAGCCAGGAGGGAAAGCTGTGCCTCGTTGGAAAGCTCTTTGGCAGCCGCTCGCATGGCCTCACAGCCCGTGGGGCTGCGGGCTTTGCGGCGGCCGTCAGCCTCATCGCCACCGGCGCCCACATGGTGCCGCCGGGCCAGCCTGCGAAGCATTTTCCAGTAGGTCTGTGTCTCTGGCGACAGCTCCCACGCCTGAAGAGCCAGGAGGGAAAGCCGTGCCTCGTTGGAAAGCTCTTTGGCAGCCGCTCGCGTGGCCCCACAGCCCGTGGGGCTGCGGGCTTTGCGGCGGCAATCAGCCTCAGCGCCACCAGCGCCCTCGTGGCGCCGCCGCACCAGCCTGCGAAGCATTTTCCGGTAGGGCCGCGGCTCTGGCCACAGCTCCCACGCCCAAAGAGCCAGGAGGGAAAGCCGTGCCTCGTTGGAAAGCTCTTTGGCAGCCGCTCGCGTGGCCCCACAGCCCGTGGGGCTGCGGGCTTTGCGGCGGCCATCAGCCTCAGCGCCACCAGCGCCCTTGTGGCGCCGCCGGGCCAGCCTGCGAAGCATTTTCCGGTAGGGCCGCGGCTCTGGCCACAGCTCCCACGCCCGAAGAGCCAGGAGGGAAAGCCGTGCCTCGTTGGAAAGCTCTTTGGCAGCCGCTCGCGTGGCCCCACAGCCCGTGGGGCTGCGGGCTTTGTGGCGGCAATCAGCCTCAGCGCCACCAGCGCCATCATGGCGCCGCTGCACCAGCCTGCGAAGCATTTTCCGGTAGGGCCGCGGCTCTGGCCACAGCTCCCACGCCCGAAGAGCCAGGAGGGAAAGCCGTGCCTCGTTGGAAAGCACTTTGGCAGCCGCTCGCGTGGCCCCACAGCCCGTGGGGCTGCGGGCTTTGCGGCGGCCATCAGACTCAGCGCCACCAGCGCCCTTGTGGCGCCGCCGGGCCAGCCTGCGAAGCATTTTCCGGTAGGGCTGTGTCTCTGGCGACAGCTCCCACGCCCGAAGAGCCAGGAGGGAAAGCCGTGCCTCCTTGGAAAGCTCTTTGGCAGCCGCTCGCGTGGCCCCACAGCCCGTGGGGCTGCGGGCTTTCTGGTGGCCGTCAGCCTCGGCGCCACCGGCGCCCATGTGGCGCCGCCGCACCAGCCTGCGAAGCATTTTCCGGTAGGGCCGCGGCTCTGGCCACAGCTCCCACGCCCGAAGAGCCAGGAGGGAAAGCCATGCCTCGTTGGAAAGCACTTTGGCAGCCGCTCGCGTGGCCCCACAGCCCGTGGGGCTGCGGGCTTTGCGGCGGCCATCAGTCTCAGCGCCACCAGCGCCCTTGTGGCGCCGCCGGGCCAGCCTGCGAAGCATTTTCCGGTAGGGCCGCGGCTCTGGCCACAGCTCCCACGCCCGAAGAGCCAGGAGGGAAAGCCGTGCCTCGTTGGAAAGCTCTTTGGCAGCCGCTCGCGTGGCCCCACAGCCCGTGGGGCTGCGGGCTTTGCGGCGGCAATCAGCCTCAGCGCCACCAGCGCCCTTGTGGCGCCGCCGGGCCAGCCTGCGAAGCATTTTCCGGTAGGGCTGTGTCTCTGGCCACAGCTCCCACGCCCGAAGAGCCAGGAGGGAAAGCCGTGCCTCCTTGGAAAGCTCTTTGGCAGCCGCTCGCGTGGCCCCACAGCCCGTGGGGCTGCGGGCTTTGCGGCGGCCATCAGCCTCAGCGCCACCAGCGCCCTCGTGCCACCGCCGGGCCAGCCTGCGAAGCATTTTCCGGTAGGGCCGCGGCTCTGGCCACAGCTCCCACGCCCGAAGAGCCAGGAGGGAAAGCCATGCCTCGTTGGAAAGCTCTTTGGCAGCCGCTCGCGTGGCCCCACAGCCCGTGGGGCTGCGGGCTTTGCGGCAGCCATCAGCCTCAGCGCCACCAGCGCCCTCGTGGCACCGCCGGGCCAGCCTGCGAAGCATTTTCCGGTAGGGCCGCGGCTCTGGCCACAGCTCCCACGCCCGAAGAGCCAGGAGGGAAAGCTGTGCCTCGTTGGAAAGGTCTTTGGCAGCCGCTCGCATGGCCTCACAGCCCGTGGGGCTGCGGGCTTTGCGGCGGCCGTCAGCCTCATCGCCACCGGCGCCCACATGGTGCCGCCGGGCCAGCCTGCGAAGCATTTTCCAGTAGGTCTGTGTCTCTGGCGACAGCTCCCACGCCTGAAGAGCCAGGAGGGAAAGCCGTGCCTCGTTGGAAAGCTCTTTGGCAGCCGCTCGCGTGGCCCCACAGCCCGTGGGGCTGGGGCTTTGCGGCGGCAATCAGCCTCAGCGCCACCAGCGCCCTCGTGGCGCCGCCGGGCCAGCCTGCGAAGCATTTTCCGGTAGGGCCGCGGCTCTGGCCACAGCTCCCACGCCCGAAGAGCCAGGAGGGAAAGCCGTGCCTCGTTGGAAAGCTCTTTGGCAGCCGCTCGCGTGGCCCCACAGCCCGTGGGGCTGCGGGCTTTGCGGCGGCCATCAGCCTCAGCGCCACCAGCGCCCTTGTGGCGCCGCCGGGCCAGCCTGCGAAGCATTTTCCGGTAGGGCCGCGGCTCTGGCGACAGCTCCCACGCCCGAAGAGCCAGGAGGGAAAGCCGTGCCTCGTTGGAAAGCTCTTTGGCAGCCGCTCGCGTGGCCCCACAGCCCGTGGGGCTGCGGGCTTTGTGGCGGCAATCAGCCTCAGCGCCACCAGCGCCCTCATGGCGCCGCTGCACCAGCCTGCGAAGCATTTTCCGGTAGGGCCGCGGCTCTGGCCACAGCTCCCACGCCCGAAGAGCCAGGAGGGAAAGCCGTGCCTCGTTGGAAAGCACTTTGGCAGCCGCTCGCGTGGCCCCACAGCCCGTGGGGCTGCGGGCTTTGCGGCGGCCATCAGACTCAGCGCCACCAGCGCCCTTGTGGCGCCGCCGGGCCAGCCTGCGAAGCATTTTCCGGTAGGGCTGTGTCTCTGGCGACAGCTCCCACGCCCGAAGAGCCAGGAGGGAAAGCCGTGCCTCCTTGGAAAGCTCTTTGGCAGCCGCTCGCGTGGCCCCACAGCCCGTGGGGCTGCGGGCTTTCTGGTGGCCGTCAGCCTCGGCGCCACCAGCGCCCTTGTGGCGCCGCCGCACCAGCCTGCGAAGCATTTTCCGGTAGGGCCGCGGCTCTGGCCACAGCTCCCACGCCCGAAGAGCCAGGAGGGAAAGCCATGCCTCGTTGGAAAGCACTTTGGCAGCCGCTCGCGTGGCCCCACAGCCCGTGGGGCTGCGGGCTTTGCGGCGGCCATCAGCCTCAGCGCCACCAGCGCCCTTGTGGCGCCGCCGGGCCAGCCTGCGAAGCATTTTCTGGTAGGGCCGCGGATCTGGCCACAGCTCCCACGCCCGAAGAGCCAGGAGGGAAAGCCGTGCCTCGTTGGAAAGCTCTTTGGTAGCCGCTCGCGTGGCCCCACAGCCCGTGGGGCTGCGGGCTTTGCGGCGGCAATCAGCCTCAGCGCCACCAGCGCCCTTGTGGCGCCGCCGGGCCAGCCTGCGAAGCATTTTCCGGTAGGGCTGTGTCTCTGGCGACAGCTCCCACGCCCGAAGAGCCAGGAGGGAAAGCCGTGCCTCGTTGGAAAGCTCTTTGGCAGCCACTCGCGTGGCCCCACAGCCCGTGGGGCTGCGGGCTTTCTGGTAACCGTCAGCCTCGGCGCCACCGGCGCCCTAGTGGCGCCGCCGCACCAGCCTGCGAAGCATTTTCCGGTAGGGCCGCGGCTCTGGCCACAGCTCCCACGCCCGAAGAGCCAGGAGGGAAAGCCATGCCTCGTTGGAAAGCACTTTGGCAGCCGCTCGCGTGGCCCCACAGCCCGTGGGGCTGCGGGCTTTGCGGCGGCCATCAGTCTCAGCGCCACCAGCGCCCTTGTGGCGCCGCCGGGCCAGCCTGCGAAGCATTTTCCGGTAGGGCCGCGGCTCTGGCCACAGCTCCCACGCCCGAAGAGCCAGGAGGGAAAGCCGTGCCTCGTTGGAAAGCTCTTTGGCAGCCGCTCGCGTGGCCCCACAGCCCGTGGGGCTGCCGGCTTTGCGGCGGCAATCAGCCTCAGCGCCACCAGCGCCCTTGTGGCGCCGCCGGGCCAGCCTGCGAAGCATTTTCCGGTAGGGCTGTGTCTCTGGCCACAGCTCCCACGCCCGAAGAGCCAGGAGGGAAAGCCGTGCCTCCTTGGAAAGCTCTTTGGCAGCCGCTCGCGTGGCCCCACAGCCCGTGGGGCTGCGGGCTTTGCGGCGGCCATCAGCCTCAGCGCCACCAGCGCCCTCGTGGCACCGCCGGGCCAGCCTGCGAAGCATTTTCCGGTAGGGCCGCGGCTCTGGCCACAGCTCCCACGCCCGAAGAGCCAGGAGGGAAAGCCATGCCTCGTTGGAAAGGTCTTTGGCAGCCGCTCGCATGGCCTCACAGCCCGTGGGGCTGCGGGCTTTGCGGCGGCCGTCAGCCTCATCGCCACCGGCGCCCACATGGTGCCGCCGGGCCAGCCTGCGAAGCATTTTCCAGTAGGTCTGTGTCTCTGGCGACAGCTCCCACGCCTGAAGAGCCAGGAGGGAAAGCCGTGCCTCGTTGGAAAGCTCTTTGGCAGCCGCTCGCGTGGCCCCACAGCCCGTGGGGCTGCGGGCTTTCTGGTGGCCGTCAGCCTCGGCGCCACCGGCGCCCTCGTGGCACCGCCGGGCCAGCCTGCGAAGCATTTTCCGGTAGGGCCGCGGCTCTGGCCACAGCTCCCACGCCCGAAGAGCCAGGAGGGAAAGCTGTGCCTCGTTGGAAAGCTCTTTGGCAGCCGCTCGCATGGCCTTACAGCCCGTGGGGCTGCGGGCTTTGCGGCGGCCGTCAGCCTCATCGCCACCGGCGCCCACATGGTGCCGCCGGGCCAGCCTGCGAAGCATTTTCCGGTAGGGCCGCGGCTCTGGCCACAGCTCCCACGCCCGAAGAGCCAGGAGGGAAAGCCATGCCTCGTTGGAAAGCACTTTGGCAGCCGCTCGCGTGGCCCCACAGCCCGTGGGGCTGCGGGCTTTGCGGCGGCCATCAGCCTCAGCGCCACCAGCGCCCTTGTGGCGCTGCCGGGCCAGCCTGCGAAGCATTTTCTGGTAGGGCCGCGGATCTGGCCACAGCTCCCACGCCCGAAGAGCCAGGAGGGAAAGCCGTGCCTCGTTGGAAAGCTCTTTGGTAGCCGCTCGCGTGGCCCCACAGCCCGTGGGGCTGCGGGCTTTGCGGCGGCAATCAGCCTCAGCGCCACCAGCGCCCTTGTGGCGCCGCCGGGCCAGCCTGCGAAGCATTTTCCGGTAGGGCTGTGTCTCTGGCGACAGCTCCCACGCCCGAAGAGCCAGGAGGGAAAGCCGTGCCTCGTTGGAAAGCTCTTTGGCAGCCACTCGCGTGGCCCCACAGCCCGTGGGGCTGCGGGCTTTCTGGTAACCGTCAGCCTCGGCGCCACCGGCGCCCATGTGGCGCCGCCGCACCAGCCTGCGAAGCATTTTCCGGTAGGGCCGCGGCTCTGGCCACAGCTCCCACGCCCGAAGAGCCAGGAGGGAAAGCCATGCCTCGTTGGAAAGCACTTTGGCAGCCGCTCGCGTGGCCCCACAGCCCGTGGGGCTGCGGGCTTTGCGGCGGCCATCAGTCTCAGCGCCACCAGCGCCCTTGTGGCGCCGCCGGGCCAGCCTGCGAAGCATTTTCCGGTAGGGCCGCGGCTCTGGCCACAGCTCCCACGCCCGAAGAGCCAGGAGGGAAAGCCGTGCCTCGTTGGAAAGCTCTTTGGCAGCCGCTCGCGTGGCCCCACAGCCCGTGGGGCTGCGGGCTTTGCGGCGGCAATCAGCCTCAGCGCCACCAGCGCCCTTGTGGCGCCGCCGGGCCAGCCTGCGAAGCATTTTCCGGTAGGGCTGTGTCTCTGGCCACAGCTCCCACGCCCGAAGAGCCAGGAGGGAAAGCCGTGCCTCCTTGGAAAGCTCTTTGGCAGCCGCTCGCGTGGCCCCACAGCCCGTGGGGCTGCGGGCTTTGCGGCGGCCATCAGCCTCAGCGCCACCAGCGCCCTCGTGGCACCGCCGGGCCAGCCTGCGAAGCATTTTCCGGTAGGGCCGCGGCTCTGGCCACAGCTCCCACGCCCGAAGAGCCAGGAGGGAAAGCCATGCCTCGTTGGAAAGGTCTTTGGCAGCCGCTCGCATGGCCTCACAGCCCGTGGGGCTGCGGGCTTTGCGGCGGCCGTCAGCCTCATCGCCACCGGCGCCCACATGGTGCCGCCGGGCCAGCCTGCGAAGCATTTTCCAGTAGGTCTGTGTCTCTGGCGACAGCTCCCACGCCTGAAGAGCCAGGAGGGAAAGCCGTGCCTCGTTGGAAAGCTCTTTGGCAGCCGCTCGCGTGGCCCCACAGCCCGTGGGGCTGCGGGCTTTCTGGTGGCCGTCAGCCTCGGCGCCACCGGCGCCCTCGTGGCACCGCCGGGCCAGCCTGCGAAGCATTTTCCGGTAGGGCCGCGGCTCTGGCCACAGCTCCCACGCCCGAAGAGCCAGGAGGGAAAGCTGTGCCTCGTTGGAAAGCTCTTTGGCAGCCGCTCGCATGGCCTTACAGCCCGTGGGGCTGCGGGCTTTGCGGCGGCCGTCAGCCTCATCGCCACCGGCGCCCACATGGTGCCGCCGGGCCAGCCTGCGAAGCATTTTCCGGTAGGGCTGTGTCTCTGGCGACAGCTCCCACGCCTGAAGAGCCAGGAGGGAAAGCCGTGCCTCGTTGGAAAGCTCTTTGGCAGCCGCTCGCGTGGCCCCACAGCCCGTGGGGCTGCGGGCTTTGTGTCGGCCATCAGCCTCAGCGCCACCAGCGCCCTTGTGGCGCCGCCGGGCCAGCCTGCGAAGCATTTTTCGGTAGGGCCGCGGCTCTGGCCACAGCTCCCACGCCCGAAGAGCCAGGAGGGAAAGCCGTGCCTCGTTGGAAAGCTCTTTGGCAGCCGCTCGCGTGGCCCCACAGCCCGTGGGGCTGCGGGCTTTGCGGCGGCCATCAGACTCAGCGCCACCAGCGCCCTTGTGGCGCCGCCGGGCCAGCCTGCGAAGCATTTTCCGGTAGGGCTGTGTCTCTGGCGACAGCTCCCACGCCCGAAGAGCCAGGAGGGAAAGCCATGCCTCGTTGGAAAGCACTTTGGCAGCCGCTCGCGTGGCCCCACAGCCCGTGGGGCTGCGGGCTTTGCGGCGGCCATCAGCCTCAGCGCCACCAGCGCCCTCGTGGCGCCGCCGGGCCAGCCTGCGAAGCATTTTCCGGTAGGGCCGCGGCTCTGGCCACAGCTCCCACGCCCGAAGAGCCAGGAGGGAAAGCCGTGCCTCGTTGGAAAGCTCTTTGGCAGCCGCTCGCGTGGCCCCACAGCCCGTGGGGCTGCGGGCTTTGCGGCGGCAATCAGCCTCAGCGCCACCAGCGCCCTCGTGGCGCCGCCGCACCAGCCTGCGAAGCATTTTCCGGTAGGGCCGCGGCTCTGGCCACAGCTCCCACGCCCGAAGAGCCAGGAGGGAAAGCCATGCCTCGTTGGAAAGCACTTTGGCAGCCGCTCGCGTGGCCCCACAGCCCGTGGGGCTGCGGGCTTTGCGGCGGCCATCAGCCTCAGCGCCACCAGCGCCCTTGTGGCGCTGCCGGGCCAGCCTGCGAAGCATTTTCCGGTAGGGCCGCGGTTCTGGCCACAGCTCCCACGCCCCAAGAGCCAGGAGGGAAAGCCGTGCCTCGTTGGAAAGCTCTTTGGCAGCCGCTCGCGTGGCCCCACAGCCCGTGGGGCTGCGGGCTTTGCGGCGGCAATCAGCCTCAGCGCCACCAGCGCCCTCGTGGCGCCGCCGCACCAGCCTGCGAAGCATTTTCCGGTAGGGCCGCGGCTCTGGCCACAGCTCCCACGCCCAAAGAGCCAGGAGGGAAAGCCGTGCCTCGTTGGAAAGCTCTTTGGCAGCCGCTCGCGTGGCCCCACAGCCCGTGGGGCTGCGGGCTTTGCGGCGGCCATCAGCCTCAGCGCCACCAGCGCCCTTGTGGCGCCGCCGGGCCAGCCTGCGAAGCCTTTTCCGGTAGGGCTGTGTCTCTGGCGACAGCTCCCACGCCCGAAGAGCCAGGAGGGAAAGCCGTGCCTCCTTGGAAAGCTCTTTGGCAGCCGCTCGCGTGGCCCCACAGCCCGTGGGGCTGCGGGCTTTCTGGTGGCCGTCAGCCTCGGCGCCACCGGCGCACACGTGGCGCCGCCGCACCAGCCTGCGAAGCATTTTCCGGTAGGGCCGCGGCTCTGGCCACAGCTCCCACGCCCGAAGAGCCAGGAGGGAAAGCCATGCCTCGTTGGAAAGCTCTTTGGCAGCCGCTCGCGTGGCCCCACAGCCCGTGGGGCTGCGGGCTTTGCGGCGGCCGTCAGCCTCAGCGCCACCAGCGCCCTTGTGGCGCCGCCGGGCCAGCCTGCGAAGCATTTTCCGGTAGGGCCGCGGCTCTGGCCACAGCTCCCACACCCGAAGAGCCAGGAGGGAAAGCCGTGCCTCGTTGGAAAGCTCTTTGGCAGCCGCTCGCGTGGCCCCACAGCCCGTGGGGCTGCGGGCTTTGCGGCGGCAATCAGCCTCAGCGCCACCAGCGCCCTTGTGGCGCCGCCGGGCCAGCCTGCGAAGCATTTTCCGGTAGGGCTGTGTCTCTGGCGACAGCTCACACGCCCGAAGAGCCAGGAGGGAAAGCCGTGCCTCGTTGGAAAGCTCTTTGGCAGCCGCTCGCGTGGCCCCACAGCCTGTGGGGCTGCGGGCTTTCTGGTGGCCGTCAGCCTCGGCGCCACCGGCGCACACGTGGCGCCGCCGCACCAGCCTGCGAAGCATTTTCCGGTAGGGCCGCGGCTCTGGCCACAGCTCCCACGCCCGAAGAGCCAGGAGGGAAAGCCGTGCCTCGTTGGAAAGCTCTTTGGCAGCCGCTCGCGTGGCCCCACAGCCCGTGGGGCTGCGGGCTTTGCGGCGGCAATCAGCCTCAGCGCCACCAGCGCCCTCGTGGCGCCGCCGCACCAGCCTGCGAAGCGTTTTCCGGTAGGGCCGCGGCTCTGGCCACAGCTCCCACGCCCGAAGAGCCAGGAGGGAAAGCCGTGCCTCGTTGGAAAGCTCTTTGGCAGCCGCTCGCGTGGCCCCACAGCCCGTGGGGCTGCGGGCTTTGCGGCGGGAATCAGCCTCAGCGCCACCAGCGCCCTCGTGGCGCCGCCGCACCAGACTGCGAAGCGTTTTCCGGTAGGGCCGCGGCTCTGGCCACAGCTCCCACGCCCGAAGAGCCAGGAGGGAAAGCCGTGCCTCGTTGGAAAGCTCTTTGGCAGCCGCTCGCGTGGCCCCACAGCCCGTGGGGCTGCGGGCTTTGCGGCGGCCATCAGCCTCAGCGCCACCAGCGCCCTTGTGGCGCCGCCGGGCCAGCCCACGAAGCATTTTCCGGTAGGGCCGCGGCTCTGGCCACAGCTCCCACGCCCGAAGAGCCAGGAGGGAAAGCCGTGCCTCGTTGGAAAGGTCTTTGGCAGCCGCTCGCGTGGCCTCACAGCCCGTGGGGCTGCGGGCTTTGCGGCGGCCGTCAGCCTCATCGCCACCGGCGCCCACATGGTGCCGCCGGGCCAGCCTGCGAAGCATTTTCCAGTAGGTCTGTGTCTCTGGCGACAGCTCCCACGCCCGAAGAGCCAGGAGGGAAAGCCGTGCCTCGTTGGAAAGCTCTTTGGCAGCCGCTCGCGTGGCCCCACAGCCCGTGGGGCTGCGGGCTTTGCGGCGGCAATCAGCCTCAGCGCCACCAGCGCCCTTGTGGCGCCGCCGGGCCAGCCTGCGAAGCATTTTCCGGTAGGGCTGTGTCTCTGGCGACAGCTCCCACGCCCGAAGAGCCAGGAGGGAAAGCCGTGCCTCGTTGGAAAGCTCTTTGGCAGCCGCTCGCGTGGCCCCACAGCCCATGGGGCTGCGGGCTTTCTGGTGGCCGTCAGCCTCGGCGCCACCGGCGCACACGTGGCGCCGCCGCACCAGCCTGCGAAGCATTTTCCGGTAGGGCCGCGGCTCTGGCCACAGCTCCCACGCCCGAAGAGCCAGGAGGGAAAGCCGTGCCTCGTTGGAAAGCTCTTTGGCAGCCGCTCGCGTGGCCCCACAGCCCGTGGGGCTGCGGGCTTTGCGGCGGCCATCAGCCTCAGCGCCACCAGCGCCCTCGTGGCGCCGCCGCACCAGCCTGCGAAGCGTTTTCCGGTAGGGCCGCGGCTCTGGCCTCAGCTCCCACGCCCGAAGAGCCAGGAGGGAAAGCCGTGCCTCGTTGGAAAGCTCTTTGGCAGCCGCTCGCGTGGCCCCACAGCCCGTGGGGCTGCGGGCTTTGCGGCGGCCATCAGACTCAGCGCCACCAGCGCCCTTGTGGCGCCGCCGGGCCAGCCCGCGAAGCATTTTCCGGTAGGGCCGCGGCTCTGGCCACAGCTCCCACGCCCGAAGAGCCAGGAGGGAAAGCCGTGCCTCGTTGGAAAGGTCTTTGGCAGCCGCTCGCGTGGCCTCACAGCCCGTGCGGCTGCGGGCTTTGCGGCGGCCGTCAGCCTCATCGCCACCTGCGCCCACATGGTGCCGCCGGGCCAGCCTGCGAAGCATTTTCCAGTAGGTCTGTGTCTCTGGCGACAGCTCCCACGCCCGAAGAGCCAGGAGGGAAAGCCGTGCCTCCTTGGAAAGCACTTTGGCAGCCACTCGCGTGGCCCCACAGCCCGTGGGGCTGCGGGCTTTGCGGCGGCAATCAGCCTCAGCGCCACCAGCGCCCTTGTGGCGCCGCCGGGCCAGCCTGCGAAGCATTTTCCGGTAGGGCTGCGGCTCTGGCCACAGCTCCCACGCCCGAAGAGCCAGGAGGGAAAGCCGTGCCTCGTTGGAAAGCTCTTTGGCAGCCGCTCGCGTGGCCCCACAGCCCGTGGGGCTGCAGGCTTTGTGTCGGCCGTCAGCCTCAGCGCCACCGGCACCAACCTGGCGCCGACGCGCCAGCATGCGAAGCATTATCTGGTAGTGCCGCGGCTCTGGCCACAGCTCCCACACCCAAAGAGCCAGGAGGGAAAGCCGTGCCTCGTTGGAAAGCTCTTTGGCAGGCGCTCGCGTGGCCCCACAGCCTGTGGGGCTGCGGGCTTTGCGGCGGCCATCAGACTCAGCGCCACCAGCGCCCTTGTGGCGCCGCCGGCCAGCCTGCGAAGCATTTTCCGGTAGGGCTGCGTCTCTGGCGACAGCTCCCACGCCCGAAGAGCCAGGAGGGAAAGCCGTGCCTCGTTGGAAAGCTCTTTGGCAGCCGCTCGCGTGGCCCCACAGCCCGTGGGGCTGCGGGCTTTCTGGTGGCCGTCAGCCTCGGCGCCACCAGCGCCCTTGTGGCGCCGCCGGGCCAGCCTGCGAAGCATTTTCCGGTAGGGCCGCGGCTCTGGCCACAGCTCCCACACCCGAAGAGCCAGGAGGGAAAGCCGTGCCTCGTTGGAAAGATCTTTGGCAGCCGCTCGCGTGGCCCCACAGCCCGTGGGGCTGTGGGCTTTGCGGCGGCCATCAGACTCAGCGCCACCAGCGCTCTTGTGGCGCCGCCAGGCCAGCCTGCGAAGCATTTTCCGGTAGGGCTGTGTCTCTGGCGACAGCTCCCACGCCCGAAGAGCCAGGAGGGAAAGCCGTGCCTCCTTGGAAAGCTCTTTGGCAGCCGCTCGCGTGGCCCCACAGCCCGTGGGGCTGCGGGCTTTCTGGTGGCCGTCAGCCTCGGCGCCACCGGCGCCCACCTGGCGCCGCCGCACCAGCCTGCGAAGCATTTTCCGGTAGGGCCGCGGCTCTGGCCACAGCTCCCACGCCCGAAGAGCCAGGAGGGAAAGCCATGCCTCGTTGGAAAGCACTTTGGCAGCCGCTCGCGTGGCCCCACAGCCCGTGGGGCTGCGGGCTTTGCGGCGGCCGTCAGCCTCAGCGCCACCGGCGCCCACGTGGCGCCGCCGGGCCAGCCCGCGAAGCATTTTCCGGTAGGGCCGCGGCTCTGGCCACAGCTCCCACGCCCGAAGAGCCAGGAGGGAAAGCCGTGCCTCGTTGGAAAGGTCTTTGGCAGCCGCTCGCGTGGCCTCACAGCCCGTGGGGCTGCGGGCTTTGCGGCGGCCGTCAGCCTCATCGCCACCGGCGCCCACATGGTGCCGCCGGGCCAGCCTGCGAAGCATTTTCCAGTAGGTCTGTGTCTCTGGCGACAGCTCCCACGCCTGAAGAGCCAGGAGGGAAAGCCGTGCCTCGTTGGAAAGCTCTTTGGCAGCCGCTCGCGTGGCCCCACAGCCCGTGGGGCTGCGGGCTTTGCGGCGGCCATCAGCCTCAGCGCCACCAGCGCCCTTGTGGCGCCGCCGGGCCAGCCTGCGAAGCATTTTCCGGTAGGGCCGCGGCTCTGGCCACAGCTCCCACGCCCGAAGAGCCAGGAGGGAAAGCCGTGCCTCGTTGGAAAGCTCTTTGGCAGCCGCTCGCGTGGCCCCACAGCCCGTGGGGCTGCGGGCTTTGCGGCGGCAATCAGCCTCAGCGCCACCAGCGCCCTTGTGGCGCCGCCGGGCCAGCCTGCGAAGCATTTTCCGGTAGGGCTGTGTCTCTGGCGACAGCTCCCACGCCCGAAGAGCCAGGAGGGAAAGCCGTGCCTCGTTGGAAAGCTCTTTGGCAGCCGCTCGCGTGGCCCCACAGCCCGTGGGGCTGCGGGCTTTCTGGTGGCCGTCAGCCTCGGCGCCACCGGCGCACACGTGGCGCCGCCGCACCAGCCTGCGAAGCATTTTCCGGTAGGGCCGCGGCTCTGGCCACAGCTCCCACGCCCGAAGAGCCAGGAGGGAAAGCCGTGCCTCGTTGGAAAGCTCTTTGGCAGCCGCTCGCGTGGCCCCACAGCCCGTGGGGCTGCGGGCTTTGCGGCGGCCATCAGCCTCAGCGCCACCAGCGCCCTCGTGGCGCCGCCGCACCAGCCTGCGAAGCGTTTTCCGGTAGGGCCGCGGCTCTGGCCTCAGCTCCCACGCCCGAAGAGCCAGGAGGGAAAGCCGTGCCTCGTTGGAAAGCTCTTTGGCAGCCGCTCGCGTGGCCCCACAGCCCGTGGGGCTGCGGGCTTTGCGGCGGCCATCAGACTCAGCGCCACCAGCGCCCTTGTGGCGCCGCCGGGCCAGCCCGCGAAGCATTTTCCCGTAGGGCCGCGGCTCTGGCCACAGCTCCCACGCCCGAAGAGCCAGGAGGGAAAGCCGTGCCTTGTTGGAAAGGTCTTTGGCAGCCGCTCGCGTGGCCTCACAGCCCGTGCGGCTGCGGGCTTTGCGGCGGCCGTCAGCCTCATCGCCACCTGCGCCCACATGGTGCCGCCGGGCCAGCCTGCGAAGCATTTTCCAGTAGGTCTGTGTCTCTGGCGACAGCTCCCACGCCCGAAGAGCCAGGAGGGAAAGCCGTGCCTCCTTGGAAAGCACTTTGGCAGCCGCTCGCGTGGCCCCACAGCCCGTGGGGCTGCGGGCTTTGCGGCGGCAATCAGCCTCAGCGCCACCAGCGCCCTTGTGGCGCCGCCGGGCCAGCCTGCGAAGCATTTTCCGGTAGGGCTGCGGCTCTGGCCACAGCTCCCACGCCCGAAGAGCCAGGAGGGAAAGCCGTGCCTCGTTGGAAAGCTCTTTGGCAGCCGCTCGCGTGGCCCCACAGCCCGTGGGGCTGCAGGCTTTGTGTCGGCCGTCAGCCTCAGCGCCACCGGCACCAACCTGGCGCCGACGCGCCAGCATGCGAAGCATTATCTGGTAGTGCCGCGGCTCTGGCCACAGCTCCCACACCCAAAGAGCCAGGAGGGAAAGCCGTGCCTCGTTGGAAAGCTCTTTGGCAGGCGCTCGCGTGGCCCCACAGCCCGTGGGGCTGCGGGCTTTGCGGCGGCCATCAGACTCAGCGCCACCAGCGCCCTTGTGGCGCCGCCGGGCCAGCCTGCGAAGCATTTTCCGGTAGGGCTGTGTCTCTGGTGACAGCTCCCACGCCCGAAGAGCCAGGAGGGAAAGCCGTGCCTCGTTGGAAAGCTCTTTGGCAGCCGCGCGCGTGGCCCTACAGCCCGTGGGGCTGCGGGCTTTCTGGTGGCTGTGAGCCTCGGCGCCACCGGCGCACATGTGGCGCCGCCGCACCAGCCTGCGAAGCATTTTCCGGTAGGGCCGCGGCTCTGGCCACAGCTCCCACGCCCGAAGAGCCAGGAGGGAAAGCCATGCCTCATTGGAAAGCACTTTGGCAGCCGCTCGCGTGGCCCCACAGCCCGTGGGGCTGCGGGCTTTGCGGCGGCCATCAGCCTCAGCGCCACCAGCGCCCTTGTGGCGCCGCCGGGCCAGCCTGCGAAGCATTTTCCGGTAGGGCTGTGTCTCTGGCGACAGCTCCCACGCCCGAAGAGCCAGGAGGGAAAGCCGTGCCTCCTTGGAAAGCTCTTTGGCAGCCGCTCGCGTGGCCCCACAGCCCGTGGGGCTGCGGGCTTTCTGGTGGCCGTCAGCCTCGGCGCCACCGGCGCACACGTGGCGCCGCTGCACCAGCCTGCGAAGCATTTTCCGGTAGGGCCGCGGCTCTGGCCACAGCTCCCACGCCCGAAGAGCCAGGAGGGAAAGCCGTGCCTCGTTGGAAAGCTCTTTGGCAGCCGCTCGCGTGGCCCCACAGCCCGTGGGGCTGCGGGCTTTGTGGCGGCCATCAGCCTCAGCGCCACCAGCGCCCTTGTGGCGCCGCCGGGCCAGCCTGCGAAGCATTTTCCGGTAGGGCCGCGGCTCTGGCCACAGCTCCCACGCCCAAAGAGCCAGGAGGGAAAGCCATGCCTCGTTGGAAAGCACTTTGGCAGCCGCTCGCGTGGCCCCACAGCCCGTGGGGCTGCGGGCTTTGCGGCGGCAATCAGCCTCATCGCCACCGGCGCCCACATGGCGCCGCCGCACCAGCCTGTGAAGCATTTTCCGGTAGGGCCGCGGCTCTGGCCAGAGCTCCCACGTCCGAAGAGCCAGGAGGGAAAGCCATGCCTCGTTGGAAAGCTCTTTGGCAGCCGCTCGCGTGGCCCCACAGCCCGTGGGGCTGCGGGCTTTGCGGCGGCCATCAGCCTCAGCGCCACCAGCGCCATTGTGGCGCCGCCGGGCCAGCCTACGAAGCATTTTCCGGTAGGGCTGTGTCTCTGGCGACAGCTCCCACGCCCGAAGAGCCAGGAGGGAAAGCCGTGCCTCGTTGGAAAGCTCTTTGGCAGCCGCTCGCGTGGCCCCACAGCCCGTGGGGCTGCGGGCTTTCTGGTGGCCGTCAGCCTCGGCGCCACCGGCGCACACGTGGCGCCGCCGGGCCAGCCTGCGAAGCATTTTCCGGTAGGGCCGCGGCTCTGGCCACAGCTCCCACACCCAAAGAGCCAGGAGGGAAACCCGTGCCTCGTTGGAAAGGTCTTTGGCAGCCGCTCGCGTGGCCCCACAGCCTGTGGGGCTGCGGGATTTGCGGCGGCCAGCAGCCTCAGCGCCACCAGCGCCCTTGTGGCGCCGGCGGGCCAGCCTGCGAAGCATTTTCCGGTAGGGCCGCAGCTCTGGCCACAGCTCCCACGCCCGAAGAGCCAGGAGGGAAAGCCGTGCCTCGTTGGAAAGCTCTTTGGCAGCCGCTCGCGTGGCCCCACAGCCTGTGGGGCTGCGGGCTTTGCGGCGGCCATCAGATTCAGCGCCACCAGTGCCCTTGTGGCGCCGCCGCACCAGCCTGCGAAGCATTTTCCGGTAGGGCTGTGTCTCTGGCGACAGCTCCCACGCCCGAAGAGCCAGGAGGGAAAGCCGTGCCTCGTTGGAAAGCTCTTTGGCAGCCGCGCGCGTGGCCCTACAGCCCGTGGGGCTGCGGGCTTTCTGGTGGCTGTCAGCCTCGGCGCCACCGGCGCACATGTGGCGCCGCCGCACCAGCCTGCGAAGCATTTTCCGGTAGGGCCGCGGCTCTGGCCACAGCTCCCACGCCCGAAGAGCCAGGAGGGAAAGCCATGCCTCGTTGGAAAGCACTTTGGCAGCCGCTCGCGTGGCCCCACAGCCCGTGGGGCTGCGGGCTTTGCGGCGGCCATCAGCCTCAGCGCCACCAGCGCCCTTGTGGCGCCGCCGGGCCAGCCTGCGAAGCATTTTCCGGTAGGGCTGTGTCTCTGGCCACAGCTCCCACGCCCGAAGAGCCAGGAGGGAAAGCCGTGCCTCGTTGGAAAGCACTTTGGCAGCCGCTCGCGTGGCCCCACAGCCCGTGGGGCTGCGGGCTTTGCGGCGGCCATCAGCCTCGGCGCCACCGGCGCCCTTGTGGCGCCGCCGGGCCAGCCTGCGAAGCATTTTCCGGTAGGGCCGCGGCTCTGGCCACAGCTCCCACGCCCGAAGAGCCAGGAGGGAAAGCCGTGCCTCGTTGGAAAGCTCTTTGGCAGCCGCTCGCGTGGCCCCACAGCCTGTGGGGCTGCGGGCTTTGCGGCGGCAATCAGCCTCAGCGCAACCAGCGCCCTCGTGGCGCCGCTGCACCAGCCTGTGAAGCATTTTCCGGTAGGGCCGCGGCTCTGGCCACAGCTCCCACGCCCGAAGAGCCAGGAGGGAAAGCCGTGCCTCGTTGGAAAGCTCTTTGGCAGCCGCTCGCGTGGCCCCACAGCCCGTGGGGCTGCGGGCTTTGCGGCGGCCATCAGATTCAGCGCCACCAGTGCCCTTGTGGCGCCGCCGGGCCAGCCTGCGAAGCATTTTCCGGTAGGGCTGTGTCTCTGGCGACAGCTCCCACGCCCGAAGAGCCAGGAGGGAAAGCCGTGCCTCGTTGGAAAGCTCTTTGGCAGCCGCTCGCGTGGCCCCACAGCCCGTGGGGCTGCGGGCTTTCTGGTGGCCGTCAGCCTCGGCGCCACCGGCGCACACGTGGCGCCGCTGCACCAGCCTGCGAAGCATTTTCCGGTAGGGCCGCGGCTCTGGCCACAGCTCCCACGCCCGAAGAGCCAGGAGGGAAAGCCGTGCCTCGTTGGAAAGCTCTTTGGCAGCCGCTCGCGTGGCCCCACAGCCCGTGGGGCTGCGGGCTTTGCGGCGGCCATCAGATTCAGCGCCACCAGTGCCCTTGTGGCGCCGCCGGGCCAGCCTGTGAAGCATTTTCCGGTAGGGCCGCGGCTCTGGCCAGAGCTCCCACGCCCGAAGAGCCAGGAGGGAAAGCCGTGCCTCGTTGGAAAGCTCTTTGGCAGCCGCTCGCGTGGCCCCACAGCCCGTGGGGCTGCGGGCTTTGCGGCGGCCATCAGCCTCAGCGCCACCAGCGCCCTTGTGGCGCCGCCGGGCCAGCCTGCGAAGCATTTTCCGGTAGGGCTGTGTCTCTGGCGACAGCTCCCACGCCCGAAGAGCCAGGAGGGAAAGCCGTGCCTCGTTGGAAAGCTCTTTGGCAGCCGCTCGCGTGGCCCCACAGCCCGTGGGGCTGCGGGCTTTCTGGTGGCCGTCAGCCTCGGCGCCACCGGCGCCCTTGTGGCGCCGCCGGGCCAGCCTGCGAAGCATTTTCCGGTAGGGCCGCGGCTCTGGCGACAGCTCCCACGCCCGAAGAGCCAGGAGGGAAAGCCGTGCCTCGTTGGAAAGCTCTTTGGCAGCCGCTCGCGTGGCCCCACAGCCCGTGGGGCTGCGGGCTTTGCGGCGGCAATCAGCCTCGGCGCCACCGGCGCACACGTGGCGCCGCCGCACCAGCCTGCGAAGCATTTTCCGGTAGGGCCGCGGCTCTGGCCACAGCTCCCACGCCCGAAGAGCCAGGAGGGAAAGCCGTGCCTCGTTGGAAAGGTCTTTGGCAGCCGCTCGCGTGGCCCCACAGCCTGTGGGGCTGCGGGCTTTGCGGCGGCAATCAGCCTCAGCGCAACCAGCGCCCTCGTGGCGCCGCCGCACCAGCCTGTGAAGCATTTTCCGGTAGGGCCGCGGCTCTGGCCACAGCTCCCACGCCCGAAGAGCCAGGAGGGAAAGCCGTGCCTCGTTGGAAAGCTCTTTGGCAGCCGCTCGCGTGGCCCCACAGCCCGTGGGGCTGCGGGCTTTGCGGCGGCCATCAGATTCAGCGCCACCAGTGCGTTTGTGGCGCCGCCGGGCCAGCCTGCGAAGCATTTTCCGGTAGGGCTGCGGCTCTGGCGACAGCTCCCACGCCCGAAGAGCCAGGAGGGAAAGCCGTGCCTCCTTGGAAAGCTCTTTGGCAGCCGCTCGCGTGGCCCCACAGCCCGTGGGGCTGCGGGCTTTCTGGTGGCCGTCAGCCTCGGCGCCACCGGCGCACACGTGGCGCCGCTGCACCAGCCTGCGAAGCATTTTCCGGTAGGGCCGCGGCTCTGGCCACAGCTCCCACGCCGGAAGAGCCAGGAGGGAAAGCCGTGCCTCGTTGGAAAGCTCTTTGGCAGCCGCTCGCGTGGCCCCACAGCCCGTGGGGCTGCGGGCTTTGCGGCGGCCATCAGCCTCAGCGCCACCAGTGCCTTTGTGGCGCCGCCGGGCCAGCCTGCGAAGCATTTTCTGGTAGGGCCGCGGCTCTGGCCACAGCTCCCACGCCCGAAGAGCCAGGAGGGAAAGCCGTGCCTCGTTGGAAAGCTCTTTGGCAGCCGCTCGCGTGGCCCCACAGCCCGTGGGGCTGCGGGCTTTGCGGCGGCAATCAGCCTCATCGCCACCGGCGCCCACATGGCGCCGCCGCACCAGCCTGTGAAGCATTTTCCGGTAGGGCCGCGGCTCTGGCCACAGCTCCCACGCCCGAAGAGCGAGGAGGGAAAGCCGTGCCTCGTTGGAAAGCTCTTTGGCAGCCGCTCGCGTGGCCCCACAGCCCGTGGGGCTGCGGGCTTTGCGGCAGCCATCAGCCTCAGCGCCACCAGCGCCCTTGTGGCGCCGCCGCACCAGCCTGTGAAGCATTTTCCGGTAGGGCCGCGGCTCTGGCCACAGCTCCCACGCCCGAAGAGCCAGGAGGGAAAGCCGTGCCTCGTTGGAAAGCTCTTTGGCAGCCACTCGTGTGGCCCCACAGCCCGTGGGGCTGCGGGCTTTCTGGTGGCCGTCAGCCTCGGCGCCACCGGCGCACACGTGGCGCCGCCGCACCAGCCTGCGAAGCATTTTCCGGTAGGGCCGCGGCTCTGGCCACAGCTCCCACGCCCGAAGAGCCAGGAGGGAAAGCCATGCCTCGTTGGAAAGCACTTTGGCAGCCGCTCGCGTGGCCCCACAGCCCGTGGGGCTGCGGGCTTTGCGGCGGCCATCAGCCTCGGCGCCACCGGCGCCCTTGTGGCGCCGCCGGGCCAGCCTGCGAAGCGTTTTCCGGTAGGGCCGCGGCTCTGGCCACAGCTCCCACGCCCGAAGAGCCAGGAGGGAAAGCCGTGCCTCGTTGGAAAGCTCTTTGGCAGCCGCTCGCGTGGCCCCACAGCCTGTGGGGCTGCGGGCTTTGCGGCGGCAATCAGCCTCAGCGCAACCAGCGCCCTCGTGGCGCCGCTGCACCAGCCTGTGAAGCATTTTCCGGTAGGGCCGCGGCTCTGGCCACAGCTCCCACGCCCGAAGAGCCAGGAGGGAAAGCCGTGCCTCGTTGGAAAGCTCTTTGGCAGCCGCTCGCGTGGCCCCACAGCCCGTGGGGCTGCGGGTTTGCGGCGGCAATCAGCCTCAGCGCCACCAGCGCCCTTGTGGCGCTGCCGGGCCAGCCTGCGAAGCATTTTCCGGTAGGGCTGTGTCTCTGGCGACAGCTCCCACGCCCGAAGAGCCAGGAGGAAAAGCCGTGCCTCGTTGGAAAGCTCTTTGGCAGCCGCTCGCGTGGCCCCACAGCCCGTGGGGCTGCGGGCTTTGCGGCGGCCATCAGCCTCAGCGCCACCAGCGCCCTTGTGGAGCCGCCGGGCCAGCCTGCGAAGCGTTTTCCGGTAGGGCCGCGGCTCTGGCCACAGCTCCCACGCCCGAAGAGCCAGGAGGGAAAGCCGTGCCTCGTTGGAAAGCTCTTTGGCAGCCGCTCGCGTGGCCCCACAGCCCGTGGGGCTGCGGGCTTTGCGGCGGCCATCAGACTCAGCGCCACCAGCGCCCTTGTGGCGCCGCCGGGCCAGCCCGCGAAGCATTTTCCGGTAGGGCCGCGGCTCTGGCCACAGCTCCCACGCCCGAAGAGCCAGGAGGGAAAGCCGTGCCTCGTTGGAAAGGTCTTTGGCAGCCGCTCGCGTGGCCTCACAGCCCGTGGGGCTGCGGGCTTTGCGGCGGCCGTCAGCCTCATCGCCACTGGCGCCCACATGGTGCCGCCGGGCCAGCCCGCGAAGCATTTTCCGGTAGGGCCGCGGCTCTGGCCACAGCTCCCACGCCCGAAGAGCCAGGAGGGAAAGCCATGCCTCGTTGGAAAGGTCTTTGGCAGCCGCTCGCGTGGCCTCACAGCCCGTGGGGCTGCGGGCTTTGCGGCGGCCATCAGCCTCAGCGCCACCAGCGCCCTTGTGGCGCCGCCGGCCAGCCTGCGAAGCATTTTCCCGTAGGGCCGCGGCTCTGGCGACAGCTCCCACGCCCGAAGAGCCAGGAGGGAAAGCCGTGCCTCGTTGGAAAGCTCTTTGGCAGCCGCTCGCGTGGCCCCACAGCCCGTGGGGCTGCGGGCTTTGTGTCGGCCGTCAGCCTCAGCGCCACCGGCGCCCACGTGGCGCCGCCGGGCCAGCCTGCGAAGCATTTTCCAGTAGGGCCGCGGCTCTGGCCACAGCTCCCACACCCAAAGAGCCAGGAGGGAAAACCGTGCCTCGTTGGAAAGCTCTTTGGCAGCCGCTCGCGTGGCCCCACAGCCCGTGGGGCTGCGGGCTTTCTGGTGGCCGTCAGCCTCGGTGCCACCGGCGCACACGTGGCGCCGCCGCACCAGCCTGTGAAGCATTATCTGGTAGGGCCGCGGCTCTGGCCACAGCTCCCACGCCCGAAGAGCCAGGAGGGAAAGCCATGCCTCGTTGGAAAGCACTTTGGCAGCCGCTCGCGTGGCCCCACAGCCCGTGGGGCTGCGGGCTTTGCGGCGGCCATCAGAGTCAGCGCCACCAGCGCCCTTGTGGCGCCGCCGGGCCAGCCTGCGAAGCATTTTCCGGTAGGGCCGCGGCTCTGGCCACAGCTCCCACGCCCGAAGAGCCAGGAGGGAAAGCCGTGCCTCGTTGGAAAGCTCTTTGGCAGCCGCTCGCGTGGCCCCACAGCCCGTGGGGCTGCGGGCTTTCTGGTGGCCGTCAGCCTCGGCGCCACCGGCGCCCTTGTGGCGCCGCCGGGCCAGCCTGCGAAGCATTTTCCGGTAGGGCTGTGTCTCTGGCGACAGCTCCCACGCCCGAAGAGCCAGGAGGGAAAGCCGTGCCTCGTTGGAAAGCTCTTTGGCAGCCGCTCGCGTGGCCCCACAGCCCGTGGGGCTGCGGGCTTTCTGGTGGCCGTCAGCCTCGGCGCCACCGGCGCCCTTGTGGCGCCGCCGGGCCAGCCTGCGAAGCATTTTCCGGTAGGGCTGTGTCTCTGGCGACAGCTCCCACACCCGAAGAGCCAGGAGCGAAAGCCGTGCCTCGTTGGAAAGCTCTTTGGCAGCCGCTCGCGTGGCCCCACAGCCCGTGGGGCTGCGGGCTTTGCGGCGGCCATCAGACTCAGCCACACTAGCGCGCTCGTGGCTCCGCCGCACCAGCCTGTGAAGCATTTTCCGGTAGGGCCGTGGCTCTGGCGACAGCTCCCACGCCCGAAGAGCCAGGAGGGAAAGCCGTGCCTCCTTGGAAAGCTCTTTGGCAGCCGCTCGCGTGGCCCCACAGCCCGTGGGGCTGCGGGCTTTGTGGTGGCCATCAGCCTCAGCGCCACCAGCGCCCTCGTGGCTCCGTTGGGCCAGTCTGTGAAGCATTTTCCGGTAGGGCTGCGTCTCTGGCGACAGCTCCCACGCCCAAAGAGCCAGGAGGGAAAGCCGTGCCTCATTGGAAAGATCTTTGGCAGCCGCTCGCGTGGCCCCACAGCCCGTGGGGCTGCGGGCTTTGTGGCGGCCGTCAGAATCAGCGCCACCGGCGCCCACGTGGCGCCGACGCGCTAGCCTGCGAAGCATTATCTGGTAGGGCCGCGGCTCTGGCCACAGCTCCCACGCCCGAAGAGCCAGGAGGGAAAGCCGTGCCTCGTTGGAAAGCTCTTTGGCAGCCGCTCGCGTGGCCCCACAGCCCGTGGGGCTGCGGGCTTTGCGGCGGCCATCAGACTCAGCGCCACCAGCGCCCTTGTGGCGCCGCCGGGCCAGCCTGCGAAGCATTTTCCGGTAGGGCTGCGTCTCTGGCGACAGCTCCCACGCCCGAAGAGCCAGGAGGGAAAGCCGTGCCTCGTTGGAAAGCTCTTTGGCAGCCGCTCGCGTGGCCCCACAGCCCGTGGGGCTGCGGGCTTTGCGGCAGCCATCAGACTCAGCGCCACCAGCGCCCTCGTGGCACCGCCGCACCAGCCTGCGAAGCATTTTCCGGTAGGGCTGCGGCTCTGGCCACAGCTCCCACGCCCGAAGATCCAGGAGGGAAAGCCGTGCCTCGTTGGAAAGCTCTTTGGCAGCCGCTCACGTGGCCCCACTGCCTGTGGGGCTGCGGGCTTTGCGGCGGCCGTCAGCCTCGGCGCCACCAGCGCCCACGTGGCGCCGCCGCGCCAGCCTGCGAAGCATTTTCCGGTACGTTACTTCCGGGTGGTCACGTGGGGAGCGGCGTCTGCCGGCCGCGTTTCCGTCGGGCGGGAGGATGGTAGGCGGCCCCCGCTCCCGGGACGGACCCCCCCCCGCTCCCGGGACGGTCCCCCCCCCCCCCCGCGTCCCCCCGCCGCGTCCCCGGGCTCCCAGGCCGGCCCCGGCCCTGCCCAACCCGTCTTCCGGCTCGGACCCCCCCGCTCTAGGGACGGTTCCCCCCCCGCGTCCCGTCCCCGGGCTCCCAGGTTGGCCCCGGCCCCGGCCCCCCCCCCGCGTCCTCCGCCTCGGACCCCCCCTCCCTTCCCCCCTCGCACCCCCCCCCATCGGGACGGTTCTCCCCCCGCGTCCCCGGGTTCCCGGGCCGGCCCCCCCCTGCTCCCGGGCCGGCATCCCCCCGCTCCCGGGCCGGCGTCCCCCCGCTCCCTGTTCCTTTGCGAGGAGACGGGCCCCGGCCCTCCTCCCCAGCCGAGGCACTGCCGGCAGATGTCCTCCCCCCGTCTTGTTCCCGACAGCGGCGGCCGCCCCTGGCTGCGCTTGGTCGCCTCTCGATGCAGGTGCCAGGAGCATCCAGGTGGGGAAAGCAGCGTCTCCAGGAGCTCCTGCTGCAGGTGGGGCTCCTGCTGGGGCCAGTGGTCGGGGAACTGCTGCCCCTTCTCTTTCTCTCCCGGAGGCCGTGGTTGTCCGCTCCTCCCCAGGGTTGTCGTGGGCTGCCTTTGCCACAGACTTGCCTGGGCTGTCTCCGTTCAGCCCCGTTCTCCCTCCTGGTGTGGGCGACCTGGGACTGGTGGACGTTTACTGGCTTTGAACAGGAGCTGCTGTGGGTGAAGCTTAAGATGCTTGAAAAACGTGAAACAGCCAGAGAACAACATCAAGGTGATTGAGCCAGAAGGTGCTTCCTGCGGCAGGGAAGAGACAGCCAAGCATTTCTGGGTGAGGAAGGGTCCCCTCTGAGTTGTCCTCAGCAGACCAGATTGCTGATATGTACCGCAGGGTCCGTACGCGTATCCAAAATCACGGTATGGCCATGGGGAAGGGTTGTGTGCGTGCAAGGCTACACATCTGGGAAGCTTCATATCGCAAGAGCTGTAAGACACAGCTGTGTTCTCTTAGGTGGAGGATGGTCAAGTGACCAGCGCTGCAGAAGAGGAAGGGACAGAGAAAGAGAGAGGCACCTGAACTGGAAAATTCTGTGGGCAGCGCTGAAAGCAGGAGCTGCGGTGAGTCCCAGGCTTTGGGGCCGTGTCCCACTCGTCAGGAGCCTCCGTTGGCTGCAGTCTTCACAGACCTTCACGAAAGAAGGACGCTTTAGATTGCCACCTAGCTTTACGCCAGAAGTTTTTTTCCTGTCTTGGCAGAATGCCAGCTGCCAGCGTTTCTCCGTGGTCGCCCTTCCTTCTGCCGTGATGGTACAGGACAGACGGAAAGAATCCGGAGTGCTCTGCGAGTACGAGGTGCGTCTGCGATGCGCGTCTGCTTTTTTCCTGAGGTACTTGTAGTGTGGACTCTGAAGTTAACGGGAAGGATGTGCCAGCACTCCTCCTATAGTTTTTCTGTGAAATATTTTAACAAAATCCTTGTCGCTTCCCGCTGTCAGGAAAGAGGGGAGGGTAAGTGACTTCAGATTTGTAAATTCTCAGCGGCACGGACTAAGGTGAGATAAATCTCAAGGTCCATACAGAAACATTTATTAGCTTACCAAAATGGTTAGTATAGATCTTAACAAGCCCACGATAATTGGTTAGGTATATAAAAAATTATGGCAGGTGTTGGGGTGTACATTGTGTTAGTTAACACCAGGTGTAGGACAACTTACGGCAAGCGGTGCTTAAGGTCGTACTTAAGGTCATCACTTCACAGCTCTAACTCTTACTTAACAATTCCAAGAGAAAAGAGAAACTGAGGGACAGAGAGAGGAAAAGACAGAGAAAAAGACAGAGATAAAGAGATCGCGGGTCCTGGTTCCAGCGTCTTTTTCAGGGATTCTTCCCAGGCATAATCTTCTTCTTTCTTGGGAAGAATCTTCCCAGGCACTATCTATTTCTTTTGTTTCTTTTTTGTTCCCTCGGGGCACTTATTTTCCCCTTTTACGTTTGCCGAATCAGCACGGTCCGCCCTCCTTGCTGAGGACGGGCTCAGCTCAGGTTTCTCCCTTCTCCCCGGTGACGTGTGCCATGATTTGGGTGGAGAGACGAGTGCCATGGTCACACATGTTTAGCGTGATCTCTGTAATCTTCATTAGCACATGCAGGGCGTGCGCTTTCACGCGCGTTTCGCGGATAATGAAGCAAAGGTCACTCATGGGACACAACGGCCTCGAGAACTGAGAACGAGCGAGCTCACGGCACGAGTGGCAGAACCGACCTGTCTTCACAAGACAGTTCTCCCACACTTTCAGCCGCCAGAAGTGTGAGCCTCATCAGCTGTTTGAAGGCCAGGCCTGCGTTATTTATTTCCTTGCGAGTGTTTGAGGCGTTCCACTGAAGGCTTGGAGGGGCTCCTGCCCCTCGGCAGGGAATTTACAGTCCGTCCCTCACAATCCTAAAAACAAAATAAAGTCTGTCCTGGAGCACGTTACGCCTCTGCAAAGCTTACTTCCCTCCATTTATTTTTCTCTTCCTGAAAGCATATTCTTCTCTTTCTGGGTGCTCACTGTCAAACGATACTGTGAAAATAATTCTGTACTAGAAGAGGGAAGGAACTGTTTGTAAGAGTTCACATGTCCAGAAGAAGCAGGCTTTGCTTTCACGATAAAAACTTTATGCTTTCTCAGTCAATAAGTCTTTAAAATATTTCACAGCGGTACTCGAAAACCTCACTGAGATACTGGCATCTGTCCTAAAGGCGATCGAGGTCAAAGAGGAGACATGGACAAAACGGGACAAACGGGCATCGCCTCTCTGCGTTCTCCAGGCTTTGCCGTGAAGCATCAGCAGCGTTTAACTCGTGACGGCGAATCCTGTGGTTTTGGTTGTGGTTTTGGTGAGTTACGGCTTCAACAATGTCCTTTTTCTGTAACCTCGGGAGGAAGTTCATTTCCTTCCGCAGGCCCAAGTGCCGCGCGTCTCCCCCCAGTTGCTGGCATCGCCGGCCTTTGGGTTCTCGGTTGGAACAGTCGAGATACCATAAAAACGCGTTCCTCTGCGCCTTCAGCACAGCCAAAAGCATTCGCGAATCTGCCGGTCCTTTTTGGTAGCCCTACGGATCGCGGCGCCGGCGATTTGATTCCCCGCCCCCAAAGTAAAACCATTTGGAGGAGTTTTTTCTCTCACTGATTTTTCTATGTTAAATGAAGCTAAAAAAAAAAAAGTGAGAGTTGTATAATCGACAAACTGACTTGCGTAGTTTAAACTGCAGCCGCCTAAACGGCTGTAGTGTACAATTTATGAGGTGTACCTGGGCAGTTAGGTATTTGTTCAAAATGTTTAAAAGGAGAGACAACTGAATGTTACGCGGTTTTCCCCCCGTTTTTTTGGCAGAGTGCTCTGAAGTACTTTACTTCTGTCTGGCTTTCAGTGATGCCTTTTCCCGGCAGCCAGTAGTGTCTCTCTCGGGCAGCGCCGCTGCCCCGATGTCCCTCCTCCTCCTCGTGTAGCACACAAAAAACCCCCCGTGGTCAAATCATAGCTGTGTATTTTGGAGACGGATAGTTTAATAGTATCCGTTCACAGCTGTGCAAGTTAAATTAGCGCCGAAGGAAAGCCAAGTACTTTCACAGGGTAAGTATTTTCACTGGGTGGATGTAAACTTCATGCACACCTTCTCAGGGAAAGGGAAAGGGCCAGGTGTTTCCCAGCACCAGCCGGAGGGTTCGCCCTTATGCTAAGAACGTGTTCAAAATGGCACTGATTAGTCTTAATCCTGACTTTGAAGAGTTCAAATGGCGCTGGCTTTTGAAGGCTGTGCTGTATTTCGAGCTGAGCTGTTTCCCCAGCTCCTGTCCCGTCCCTCCGTCTGACGGAATTCCTCTGCTCTCTTCTGTGCTGTTTTTTTGGGATGCTGAGCTATAATTGGGGATTTTTGTTTTCCAGGTGCCTCGTCGTAGGCGTCTCGTGCTGCTCGAGAGATGCCCCAGCCCAGGTTTGCAGCCGGTGGCGGAGCCCCCGTGAGGAGAAGGGGCCAGCCCTGGGTCTGGGCGTTTTAAGCCTTTTTTTGGGGTGAATAGAAGGGTGTCTGTGTGTGTGTGTCTTGGGGGGTGATGGTGTCATTTGGGGCACCCCGATGTCACTGGGGCAGCGATGATGCAGCAGAGGAGCAGGTGAATGGGAGATGGGGGGGGGTTACGTGGAGTTGCCCCCCCAAAAGAAGTGGGTCGCGGCCCCAGAATGTCTGAAAATTCTTGGGATGCATTAAAAAATGTGTAGGCAGACAGCCTAAATAGATATTCGGTATCAAAAGCGTTAACGTAGGAAACGGGCAACGTAAATTCCCTAAACGCACAGATGTGTGTCAATACCGGAGCGGGTGCTGCCGCCTGGCGGCTGAAGGCGCGTCCTGCAGGTGGGGGGCGGCGCATGCGCAGTGCCCGCGCCTCCCGGCCCCCCTCGGCCCCCGCCGCCGGCGCCGCGTGGGTTCCGCAGCTCGTGCGCAGGCGTGGCTTCGCGGAGGCCCGTCCGGCCGCAGTCTCAAGAGAGCAGCGGTCGGAGGGCGAACCAGGACCGCTGGGACTCTGGCGAGCTCCGCGCCACCTGGAGCGGCATCGGTGCCGCCCGCCCGGCCTCCAGAGCGGCCATCGGCCCCTCCGCATCGGCTCTTACGCGTTACCGCGGCCCCGTCAGTGCCCGGCAGTTTTCCGGGTTTCCATCTACGTGACCCCGCGGTCCTCCAGGACCCCGGAAGTGCCCCCTCAGTCCTCCGACGCTCGTCTCCATAGCACTTCGGTCCTCCAGGACCCCGGAAGTGCCCCCTCAGTCCTCCGACGCGCGTCTCCGTGGCACTTCGGTCCTCCAGGACCCCGGAAGTGCCCCCTCAGTCCTCCGACGCGCGTCTCCGTGGCACTTCGGTCCTCCACGACCCCGGAAGTGCCCCCTCAGTCCTCCAACGCGCGTCTCTATGGCACTTTAGTCCTCCACGACCCCGGAAGTGCTCATAAGTCTTCTGGAAATCATATGCTTCCAACACTCTTCCAAAATGATAAAACACAATTATCAGTTAACCACCAAAATATCTGAAGATCGCAAAAATAATGCAACCCCTGCAGAGCTCTCTTCTCCACAGCAACAACTGGACAGAAATCACACAAAAGCGGTAAGAGAATCACCAGAGGTTGGTCCCAAATGGAAATAAAAAGGGGAGGTGCTTCGCCTGCTGGGAACTTAAGGCAGGAGAAGCGAAGCTGCTGCTCCCGCTGCCGCCCGCCTTCACGTCTTCTGGGGGTTGGCCCTGCCCCTTTCCCAGGGGATTGTGGGAAGGGCGGTGGGCGGGGCCTGAGGGCGGTGGGCGGGGCCCGGGGTACATGAGCCCCAGCCCGGGCTCAGGAGCTCGTTCTGCTGCTGGGCCCCGTGGGGTGGGTGCTCTGCTGGTCCCTCGCTTTGCTGCAGCTTTGGGACAGGCTCAGCTGTTTGGGCAGGCGTGTTTCGGCATTTAGGGAGGCAGAGGTGAGAAGGCTGAGCTGAGACCTTCGGGAGCAGTAAACATCCAGCTGCCTGTATGGTAGAAAGTTGACTGCTATGCTCCTTTTTTTTTCGGGTCATAACTTTGTGATGAGTGTTTAGGGGGTGCCCAGATGGTTTAATAGTATGCTTTTCTTTGTTCTAGGAGCACTGCATTTTCCTAGAATTTCTGACTTTATTGAAGATAGAACTGTGGGTTTTTCACCAGTTTTGCAGTATGCTGTGTAAATTGCTGATATTGTTTCTCTTAATTGGGTTGATGATGAGATTATCTTATGGGGGTTAGGGTGAGCGTTTTGTATGCATCTGCATATATGGCACTAGCATTTCTCAAGAAAGCAGCAGGGATGTAAGGCATAGCGTCGTTCAGGGTATGGCATGGCTCATCACCTTTCCCCGTTGCCCATGGAGTGCCACGGTGTCCCTAGAGTTTTTGCAGCGGGCAGCAGGCCCCTCATAGATTGTGTCAGGACATTATTTGTTTTGTGGGTCTGATGCAGAGCCCAGAGTCTGTGGGAAGACAGAAGATAGGAGGTGCCTGCCAAACGCAGGGCACAGCTCAGAAGAGCTGCTCCTGAGAAGCAGCCGGCGTAGGGGGTTCAGGGTTGCAAATACAGGATGGGGCTGTCAGGAAGAAGTGAGGCTCCTTCCCTGACGGTTGAGGAGAAGAAAAGGGGTTTCTAAAGTTTTGGCGCTGGGGGCTGGCTAGGAAAAGGAGGTGGGTTCATCAGTCTCTGTCATATCGGTTTTGGATTTGGGTGTCAACAGGGTCTGGTCTGTTCTAGTCTCTTGCATTTGAGGTGAGCTGGACAGTGTGGAGGAGGAGCACGGGACTGATGATTTTGCAGAAATGCAATGGTAATTTTGTGTCTGTTGGTATCTTAGGTGCCATAAATAATTGTTGCTGCAGCCTCCGACTGGAATCGACGTGAAGCAGGTGAGTGGATTGCCGTGGCACCTCTGAGGATGAGGGTGTTGTGGAAGAGGTTGGCATCTACTGTCATGGTGGTCACTGCTGGAGCTGTGATTTCTTTTTGTTTTGCTGATGAAGAGGAACATGGTGACTGCAGGAACACATCAGTTAGCTCTTTGTTGTGTTTTTTTTTGTCAAGGATGAATTCAGACCACTGGCCCTCTGAAAACGAAGTAGAGGGACAGGTGCTGGAGGGGGGCCAAGGTTGACAGTTTCAGGGAGGAGTTTTAAAGTCAGGCTAGAGCAGAGGGCTATGCGGGAGCAGTCTCCTCTGAGTAGGTAAAGGGAGTGGGTTACTTTTCAGCACAAAGCTAGTGTGTGCTGGGCAGGGCAGTTCTGGCCTGTGTCTTCGGTTGTGTAGTTTGTGTGCTCTGTCTTCTGTGTCTTGGACTTTCAGACGGCAGGACTTACAGACGGCAGTCTGTAGTGAATATGAGGATCTGTCTAGACCCAGGCAAAGGTTGCTCAGTCGTCTCGAATTGATTAGCTTTCGAGAGGCTGTGTGGACGGGTGTTTCATTAGCGGGCGCTGGCATAAGCGCAGCCAAGTTGGAGAGGGTGTTCATGGCTAGTGAAGGGGACAGTATCTCAAAGATGGTAAACCTGCATTGTGTGGGGTGTAATGTTTGCAGGCGTCTCTTCTTTGGATGACAGGCTGTAGTTGGACTTATGTGAACAGGGTTCCTAAGTAGAAACAAGACCTTTGGAATTAAGCTACTGCTCTGCATTAGGGTAATGTTTGATGTTGGTGTGTTGCTTTTTTTTCAGGTGCAGAGAGATGAGGTGGCCAGGGATACACAGGGGAGCTGATGGGGGCGCAGGACAAAGGTGGCTGAGCCTGAGGTCTTAAAGGGAAGATGTGACCGGCGGCTCCATGAATACATTTGGCCACTTCTTCTTTTCTTCATGTGAATGTGAGGTTACGTAGCCATGTGTGGAAGTGCTGGTCTGAGGTACAACAGAACCGGTGTTGTTTGCAGTCACTTTACTTTTCAGGTAAGTCTCTTCCAATGAAGTGAACTCTCTGAAAATAATGACGTATTTTTCAGGTAGTATCTGCCTTCAGAGCACCAAGAACTTATATTTACACTTAATGCGAAGGGATGCCGTGCAGAGAGGCTCTTGCTTATACTTATTCCTACAACAGCACAGCCCAGCTAACTTTTATATATGCCCCGTCGGAGGGTCGGAAGCAGAAAAGCGTAGAGGGGTTGCACCCATGGTGAAGAGTAGACGGGACCGGTGACCCGAATCTGACTGATAGGGTATTCCATCCCATCCTCATCACGCTCAGTATAAAAGCGGGGGGATCGAAGGGGTTGGTACCTGTCGTCTGGCCTTTGAGGACTCCTCTGTCTGGTCATTGCCCTTTGACGCCGATCCGTGCATTTATGCAACCAGGTCCGGAGTCTGGTTCCAGTCTGTCGCCGAGTCTGGTCCTGGACTTTCCCCGTGCCAGCGGGTGAGGCGATGGTCATCTTGGGAGCTCCATGCCGGGTTGTGTGTATATATTTTCTCTCTGCTACTGTTTTCCTGTTATTCTTGTCTTTCCTCGGTACTACTTTTCTGTTTATATTTCGTTAGAGTTCAGTTTCTCTTTCAGTTCCTAAGTCTCCCTCACATTGTTTTCTCCCTCAGGAGAGAAGTTAAAAGAGAGCGTCTGTCGTTTCATTTAATGCCCAGCCTAAGCCATGACAGCCATGACAGAAAGGGCAGCGGAGCGGACTCGGCTGAGGAGAGCGGCGGTCGGAAGGGTTGGTTCTTTCTCAGCCGCTGTATTACAGGCGGCGCACAAGCCTCTGCTTGCGCTCCGTCCGTCCTTCCTATCCAGAACGTCGTTCTGGCAGAAGTCGGGTAATACGCGTCGTCTTGCTAGAAGTGACATATGACCCCCCCCAGCATTGTGGGTTTTCTTTCACAAGGAAACTAGAGGACATTGAGTCTTGATAAAAACGTGGTTATCGGGCCTAATGATCTACTTGCCTATGGAGGTTAGGATGATGTCTTTCTCTTTATGTCTACGCCCCGCAGAAGTTTAATTAAGTTTACGTACCTACCGGGCCCCGTTGCTGACACAGTTGATGTAGTTGTAATAAAAGAGCACATATTGTCCGTTCCTCTAAGGGTCGCTTTCTCCGTTTTGGTGTTTTGCATGCTGTACTTCTCAGGCCTGTGAGGAAAGGAGCAGCTTTTCCTCTGGCAGGCTCTATGCCTTGTGGAGGTCAGCCAGGCCCTTTCCCAGGTGCTGGTGGGAACGGGGGTGGGCGGGGCCCGGGGTATATAACCCACAGCCTCTGCTGGGGCAGCTTATTCTGCTGCTGGGCTTCTCCAGGGTCAGAGCTCTGCCTGTCCTTCAGTCGATTGCAGCTTTGGAGGCGGCTCAGCTCCTTGGGTGGAGATGTTATCCCATTTAGAGAATAGCAGGTAAGAAGCTGGAGGTGGCAAGACCTTCAGGACCAGGTGAGGTTTGGCAGCGTGTATAGTAGAGAGCGGCCTCATGTGCCGGTTCTCTTCCTTGTGGTTTTTCAGGTGAGTCACGTGGTAATGAGTCTTAGGGGGCGGTGAGATAGTTTAAGGGTATGGTTTTCTCTCTTCCAGGCATGGCGCATTTTCCTGGAATCCCTGACTGTATTGAAGACGGAACTTTCTTGTTTGTGTGGTTTTTTTTTTTTCCCACTAGCTTTGCTGTATCCCAGGTAAGATGCCAATAGAATTTGTCTCAATCGGGCAGATGATGAGATTACTTTGCAGGGACTGGGTGAGCACCTTGTCTGCAGCTGTAGATGGAGTTTCCACATTTCTCAGGAAAGCAGCAGGGCCATAAAGCATAACGTATTTCAGGATGTGGGGCGCCTCGTCGCCTTCCCCCACCGTGCTCAGGGTTTCGCCGTGTCCCTGGAGCCTTTGCGGCGTGCGGCAGGCCCCTGGTGTAGGTTGGGTCAGGGCTTCACTGACTCTGTGGGTCTGCAGCAGAGCCCAGAGTCTGTGGGAAGACAGAAGATGGGAGGTGGTGGTGGGACGCAGGGAGAGGCTGGGAAGAGTGGCTCTCGAGAAGCGTCCAACGCCGGGTGTTCGGGCTGGCAAATAAAGGGTGGGATCTATGGGGAAGAAGTGGGGCTCCTTCCCTGGCAGCTCAGGGAGAAGAGAAGGGGTTTCTAAAGTTTTGGCACTGGGGGAGGGCTAGAAAAGGGAGCCGGGTTCATGAGTCCTTCTTGGACAGGTTTTGCAGATGGGTTTGGGTGTCGTCGGAGCCTGGTGTGCTCTAGGCTCTCGCATTTGAGGCGAGCCAGATAGTATCGAGGAGGAGCACGGGACTGGTGGTTTGGCAGTAGCGCAGTGGTAATGCTGTGTTTCTTGGTATCTTAGGTGCCGTGAATAACTTTTGCCGCAGCGTCAGACTCTGGAATTGGTGCGGAGCAGGCGAGCAGAATGCCTCGGCGTTCATGAGGCTGAGGGTGTTGTGGAAGAGGTTGGCATCTCCTCTCAGGATGCTTATTGCTGGTGCTGTGGCTGCTTTTGGGATAACTTTTTTTTTTTCTTTTCCTTTTGCAGAGGAAGAGGAGGAAGCTGGTGACCACAGGAACGTACTGGATGGCTGTTTTCTGTGGACTGCCTCAAGGATGGATTCGGAGCCCTGGCCCTCCAAAAGCTAAGTTGAGAGACTGGCGCTCGAGAGGGGACGAGGTTGAGAATTGCAAAAAGGTGTCTTTGAAGTTGGCGTAGGGGAGAGGTTTGTCCTGGAGGGCAGTCTCCTTTAGGCACGTAAGGGATGCGGCTTACTGTTCGGCATTCCCGGGCAGGGTGGTTCCAGCCTGTGTGTGTTGTTGTCTTTCGTGTGGTCCGTGTTCTGTGTCTTAGACCTTTCTCGGGTCTCGAGGTCGTCTTTAAGCTCCAGGAGCACGGCATGGCGCCTCAGGCGCCATCCCTAGGGTCTCGAACACCTGCACCCGTGGGCATAGCACCATTCGGCTGCTGGTCGTCTTGCGTTAGAAGCTTAAAGCTCGCATCGGTCTTGCGTCTTGGAAGTTTCCGGATGGCCCGCGTCTACAACTGGGACTTCTTCCCTACGTCATTACGTTCTTAGGTCTTGAAGCCAGGCTTCCCCCGCATACATCTTATCAGTCTTGACAGTCCCTTCTTATCACAGATGATGATGTCCTACGCTCTGTTTCAGGGGCTTCCATAGAGCCTCTTCACATCACCACCACGGTCTCCAGGTCGTCTTGCCCGACGGTGACTTCCGTCCGGGTGTCATCCTTCTTGCTGAGAGTTTTCTCTCATCCTTGAGGTGCGTTGTTTTTAGCGTTCTGTGTAGTGTTGGTCTGTGCTTGTGTGTGTGTCTGGCTCGGAGCCCCCCTGCCCGGGTGTGTAGAGTCCAGGGCAGGCAGAATAGTGACGAGAGTCTACAGTTAATATGTGGATCTGTGGAGACCGAGGCAAAGGTTGGGTAGTCATCTGGAATTAATTTGCTCTCAGTAGGTTGGGTGCGTGGGTGTTTCATTAGTGGGTGTTGGCATAAGCAGAGCCAAGTCGGAGAGGCTGTTCACAGTCAGTGAAGGACGCAGTATCTCAAAGATGTTCAGGCTGCTTTGTGTGGGGTGTAATGTTTGTGGGCTTTTTCTGTGGGTTTTTTTTTTTTTTGATGGCAGGCTGTAGTTGCATCTAATTGAACAGTGTTCCGAAGTAGAAACAAGACCTTTGGAATTAAGCTATCGCTCTGCCATCAGGGTAATGCTTGATGTTTTTTTTTTCTCTTTTTAGATGCCGAGAGATGAGATATGGAGGGTGACGTAGGGGAGCCGAGAGGAGCGCTGTACGGAGGTGGCTCGGCATGTGGCATTAGAGGGAAGATGTGACTGGCGCCTCTATGAATACAATTGGGTACTTTTTTTCTCATGTGAATGAAGACAGAAGATGGGAGTCGATGGTGTGGCGGTTTGGCAGAAGCGCAGTGGTAATGTTGTGTTTCTTGGTCTCTTAGGTGCCGTGAATAACTATCACTGCAGCCTCGGACTCCGGAATCGGCGCGGAGCGGGCGAGCAGAACGCCACGGCATTCGGGAGGCTGAGGGTGTCGTGGAAGAGGTTGGCGTCTCCTCTCAGGATGCTTATTGCTGGTGCTGTGGCGGCCTCTGGGATTATGTTTTATTTTCCTTTTGCAGAGGAAGAGGAGGAACCTGGTGACTGCGGAAATGTATCGGATGGCTGGTTTTTGCGGACCGCATCGAAGAAGGATTCAGATCCCTGGCCCTCCAAAAGCTAAGTTGACAGTCAGGCGCCGGAGAGGGGCCGAGGTGGACAATTGCAAAATGGGGTCTTTGACGTTAGCGTAGTGGCGAGGGCTGTCCCGGGGCACAGTCATATTTAGGAAGGTAAAGGATGTTGCTTACTGTTCAGTGTGACGCTAGCGTGTCCCGGGCAGGGCAGTTCCAGCCTGTGCGTGTTGTCATGTCGTTCATGTGGTCTGTGTTGTGTATCTTCGCCCCTCTTGGGTCTCGAGGTCATCTTTGAGCTCCAGGAGCACGACGTGGGGCCCTGGGCGTCATCCTTAGGGTCTCGACTGCTTGGGCCTGTGGGCGTAGCATCATTCATCTGATGCTCTTCTTGCGTTAGCATCTTAAAGCGTGCATCAATCTTGCCTCTCGGAAGTTTCTGGCCGGCCCGCTTCCATGTCTGGGAGTTCTTCCCTGCGTCGTTACGTTCTTAGGTCTTGAAGCCAGACTTCCTGCATGTCCATCTTAGCGGGCTCAACAGTCCATTCTTATTACGTACCATCACGTTCTACAGTTTGCTTCACGGGGTTCCGTAGAGCGTCTTCACGTTGACATCATCACGATCCCACAGATTTTCTTGCACGACGGTGACTTTGGTCCCCGTGTTATCTTTCTTGCTGAGAGTTTTCTCTCATCTTTGAGGCGTGTCGTTCGTAGCGTTCCATGTAGTGTCTGTCTGTAACCGTGAGTGTTTGGCTCGGGGCTGCCCTGCCCGGGCGCGTAGTGTCCAGGGTGGGCGGAATCCTGTGGAGAGTCTGTATGTAGTACATGAATCCCCGTAGATCGGGGCAAAGGTGTTAGAGTTATCTCAGGGTAGCCATCGGGAGGCTGTGTAGACACCTCTTCTGTTTTGTTTGGGAAGAGCAGAGGCATGTTGGGAAGGCAACACAGCAGCAGTGAAGAAGAGCTCATGTCCAAGAGGGTACGGCTGGTTTTGGTGCGGATTTTTTTTTGTAACTTTCTTTGTGTACGGTTGTATCTGGACCTTAGATGGTATTTGTGAAAAGGTGCAAGACCTTTTGTTGTTACGACTCTATTGCTCTGCCTCAGGGTGATTTCTCTGATGTCGTTCTTGCAGATGCAGCGGGACAAGCTTGTCGGGGCAGCGTAGAGGAGGAGAGCGACGTAAGAAGGTGGGTCAGCACGTGGTGTTAGAGAGAAGATGTGGCTCTGAGTACTGTATGTGTTGGTTCTTTCCAATTTGAAGTTTTGAAGCAATGAATGACGTGGGATGTGGGGATGGGGATGAGCCAGTCAAGGTCAGCAGCGGCGGGTAGGCTGAAGTATCACATCTGCCTCAGAGGGAGCAACTTCCAAGTTGTAAAGCAACCCGTGTCGGTTGGGTTTTATGGGTGGTTTGTGAGCTTTCAGGTTGCACGCCTCGGGGGAGGATGGGCGGGCAAGGTGAGGGAGTGGGAGATGGGGAATTTGGTAGGGTTTTGGGCAGTATCTCGGCGTGTGTTTCTTCGGTTGGTGTGACACGCAGGGTCAGAGGGGCGATGCTGCACGCCCACTGAGTAGTCCCAGCGAGTGAGGCGGTTGTAGACACGTTGGGGAGCTCAGGGGAGTGTTTGTCTTTGGTTTTGCAGGCGCCGCAGGCATCCGGAGCCGGACGAGCGTTGGAGGTGAGCTGGGTAGCAGAGAGGTAGCGCATGGGGGTGGTGGTTTCCCGTAAGCTCAACAGGAATATTGTGTGTCTTCGGTGTTTTAGGTGCCAGAACCAGAGAGTGCCACGAAGTCCATACCCGGAATCCATGCGGAGCAGGTGAGCAGAAGGGTACGGCGCGTGTGATGCGGGGGATATTGCAGTACAACTTAGTGTTGACGGACGCGATGGTGCCTGATGGCACCATTTTGTGCAAATCGGGATTACGTTGCTCAGGAACTTCCTTGACTGCCATTGGAGATGGTCTTGCGTCGTACGCTTAAGAACTTGGTTCCGTACTATGTTCTTGTATATTTGCAATAGTATTGCTCCGCCTCACTCAGTATCGGTTTCGCATCGTGTTGCCCCGTCACGCTCTTGATTGCTCTGTGATCTACTCTGGCGTCGTACCACACCGTGTTGCGTGGTTTTTTTTTTTAATCGGTTGTTCTTTGACTGTGTAATGCCTTGTACCGCCCTCTATTGCGTTATGTCTCACGTTATATTGCCCCGTCGTAGCCTTGACTGCCTTCTGATCTGTTCGGGCCTCGTACCACGCTGTATTGCGGGTTTTTTAATCGGTTGTTCTTCATCTGGCTTTCTAATGCCTTGTACCGCCCTGTATTGTGTAACATCTGGCATTATATTGCCCCGTCGTAGTCTCGACTGCCTTCTGATCTACTCTGGCATCGCACCGCACTGTATTGTGTGGTTTTTAATGGGTTCTTCTTTATTTGACTGTGTAATGCCTTGTACTGCCCTGTATTGTGTTACTTCTCATGTTATAGTGTGCTGTCGTTGTCTTGACTGCCTTCTGATCTTTTCTGGTATTACAGCTGAACGTATGCTGGGTTTCTTAATCGGTTGTTCTTCGTTTGGCTGCATGTTGCCTTGTTACCACCTGGTATGGTGTTGTGTCTTGCATTGTATTGCCCTGTCACTGTCTCGACGGTCATTTTACACCTTCCGTCCTAGGACCGCGCTGTGTTGTGAATTCTTTCATGGGTTGTTGTGTCCTTGACTGTGTCGCCTGGTAGGGCCCCGTATCGCGTTACGTCTTGCCTTGTATTGCTCTGTCATTGTGGTGACCGACATCTGATATACTCTACCATTGCGTGGCACTGTACGGTCAATTCTTTCATTGTCTGCTCTGCATTTGATTGTATGTTGCCTTGTACTGCCCTGTGTAAGGTTAGATCTTGCATGGTGTTGTCCTGTCGTTGTCTTGCCAGTTATTTTAGAGTCTCTGGCACTGTATTGTGCAATTTTTAACCGGTTGTTCTGTATTTGACCGCTGTTGCGATGTCACCCCCCTTTTTCCTCCAGGCTGCTGCTCGAGCTATAACGACCAGCAGGAGTCGCTACGAGTGGCACTTGAACTTTGTGGGATGGCTGGCACCAGAGTCAAGACACTGTGAGTCAGTTAGCTTGCTATAGACCTAGCGGACAGACCAAGAGCCCTTGGAGCTTTCTTGCAAGGCAGCGGCCTGTTCACCAGCATTTCCCGGGGACACTCACTTAAGGTTCTGCTCCTCTAGGTTGAGAGAAGCCTTGCCGCAACAGATTCTGGGTCAGTGACTAACAGCATGCCAGACTTTGCAATCTTAGCTGAGCGATACAAAGGGTTTGATCACGCAGATATGATCCTTTAGAGGTGAACCGTTGCCCAAGTCCGGGGCGAGGATGGGATCCAGCCGCACCTAGACTCCTCTCGGAGAAGGAGTTTAGAAAGCAAGGGGGTCCTTTCCAAGCCTCGTGACTCAAGGGGAGGGTCTCCCTGACAGCTCGTCTGACCCTGGCCCCTAGGCAGGAAATAATCCTGGGTACGTGGCCACGGAACCTGATAAAGCGCCGTCATGCGCACTGCTGCCTTTGGAGAATCACTGTGTTGATGTTTCCGAATGTTTCTCTACTTTTCTCTTGGGAGTGAAGTGAATGGCTCCACCTGCCACAACTGCATGTTGCCTTGTCCGGCCCCGTGTTGGGTTACGTCTTGCCTTGTGTTGCCCTGTCGTTGTCATGATTGCCACCTGACCCATGGTGTCAGAGTAGTGCACTGCACTGTGAATTTTTTGACTGTCTGTTATTTATTTGACTGAGTATTGGCTGGCAGTGGCCTGTATTGTGTTATCTTGCACCGTATTGCCCTGTATTTGCCGTGACTGCCCTCTGAGACTTCCTGAGATCGTAGGGCATTCTGTTGTGGGTTTTTTAATTGGCTGTTCTTTGTGTGACTGTGTATTGCTTTGTGCTGCCCTGTGTTGTGTTACGGCTCGTGTTGCATTACTCTGTCGTTGTTTTGACTGTGTTTTGGGACAGTGTCATAGTGCTGCACTGGATTATGGGTATTTTAACTGTTCTTGACTTGGCTGCGCGTTGCCTTTTACTGCTCTGTATGATGTTGGGTCTTGCACTGTATTGGTCTGTCATTGTCTTGGCTGTTACCTTGGACTGTCTGGGATTGTACTTATTTACTGTGAAAGTTCCATTGGTTGTTCCTTATTTGACTGCTGGGGTGGTGTGGGCGCCCCTTCGTTTTGGCGCCCCAATCATCCATGGAGTTGTTCTGAGTGGTACTTGAAGTTGGGGGATGGTTGGCAACACGGTGGGGACCTAGATATTTTGTTCCTGTGCTGATGTGACTATAAGTCAATTGGCTTACCCCATAAAGAGTGGACAGCCCAAGAGCCTTTTGACTTCTGCATGGCAGGGGCCTCCGTGCCAGGATCTCCCCTTGAGCAGGGACGCTCGATTAAGGTTCTGCTCCTCGAGATAGAGATGCCTTGCCGCAACAGATTCTCAGTAAGTGACTAATACCACGCTAAACCTCGTAGCCTTAGCTCAGTGATATAAAGGGTCGATGGCGCAGATACAATCCTTTAGAGGTGAACCATTGCCTAAGTCCGGGGCTAGGAATTGGATCCAGCCGCACCTAGACTCCTCTCTGAGAAGGAGTTTAGAAAGCAAGGGGGTCCTTTCCGAGCCTCGTGACTCAACGGGAGGGTCTCCCAGACAGCTCGTCTGACCCTGGCCCCTAGGCAGTAAATAATCCGGGGTGCGTGGCCATATGGAATCTGGTAAAGCGCCGTCACGTGCGCTGCTGCCTTTGGAGAATCACTGTGTTGATGTTTCTGAATGTTTCACCGCTTCTCTCTTAGAAGCGAAGTTAGCCGCTCGGCCTGCCACAACTGCGTATTGCCTTGTCCGGCCCCGTATGGCGTCACGTTTGGCATTGTATTGTCGTCTATTTGCCCGGACTGCCATCTGATCTGTTCCGGCGTTGTCCTGGTGTGTATTGTGGGTTTTTTAATCGGTTTTGCGTTATTTGAATGCGTGTTGCCCTGTCTGGTGTTGTATCTTGCATTGTACTGCCCCGTCATTCCGTTCACTGTCACTTTAGACGTTCTGGGATTGCAGCGATCCGTATTGTGCAGGTTTTATTCGTTGTTCTGTGTTTGACCGTGTATTGCCTTGTTACCACCTTGTATTGTGTTGCGGCTTGCGTTGTATCGCCGTGTTGTTGTTCTGAGTGCCACCTGATACGTTTCGGTGTTGTACAGCCCTGCGTTATGTCTTCCATTGTATAGCTCTGTCACTGCCTCGACTGCTGTCTCACACGTTTTGGCATTGCATCGCACGGTATTGCGGGATACTTAATCAGTTATTTATTTGACCGTGTATTTCACTGTACTGCCCTGTATTGCGTTATTTCTTGCCTTGTATTGCTCTGTCATTGTCTTGACTGGCATCTCCACTTATTTTTGTTTTCTCCTGCACTGTACTGCGGTTCTTCTAATCGGTTGGTATTTAGTTGACTGCGTCTTCCGTTCTACTCTGTCGTGTAATGTTGCATCTTGGATCGTGTCGCCCTATAGTTGTCTTGACTGCCACCCGAGACCGTGTGGGATCGTACTGCACCGTATTGTGGGGTTTTGATCGGTTGTTTATTATTCTGTATTGCGTTGTAGCAACCTGTATTGTGTTACATTGTGCGTTGTGTTGCCATGAAATAGTCTTAACTGTCCTTTTACACTCTCTGGGGTTGTGCCGCACCGAACTGAGGGTGTTTTTGATCGGCTGTTCTATATTTGACTACGTATTGCTTTGTACTGCCCTGTATTTTCCTAAGTCTTGCGTCGTATTGCCCTCTCACCGTGCCGCGAGCCATCTGATGTATTCTGGCGTTGACAGGCGCTGTATTGAGGGCTTCTTAGGCTGCTGTACTCTATTTGACCGTGCATCAATTTTGTGATCGGTCGTTCCCTATTTGACTGTGTATTGGCCTTGTACTGCCCTGTGTAAAGTTACGTCTTGCGTTGTATTGCCCTGTCATAGTATTGCCTGTCATAGTCTGTCATGGCACCAGGATGTGCCCTTGAGCGGGGACGCTTGCTTCAGGTTCTGCTCCTCAAGGCTGAGAGATCCCTTGCCGCAACAGAGTCTCGGTAAGTGACTAATACCACGCTAAACCTCGTAGCCTTAGCTCAGTGATATAAAGGGTTGATGGCGCGGATACAATCCTTTAGAGGTGAACCGTTGCCCAAGTCCAGGGCTAGGAATTGGATCCAGCCGCACTTAGACTGCTCGTCAAGAAGGAGTTTAGAAAGCAAGGGGGTTGTGGCTCAACGGGAGGGTCTCCCTAACAGCTCGTCTGACCCTGGCCCCTGTGCAATAAATTATCCGGAGGACGTGGCCGCGGAACCTGGTAAAGGGATGTTACGTTCACTGCTGCCTTTGTCGAATCACTGTGGTGATGTTTCTAAATGTTTCTCTACTTCTCTCAGGACTGAAGTGAATGGCTCCACCCGCCACAACTGCATCTTGCCTTGTCCGGCCCCGTATTGGGTTACCTCTCGCCTTGTATTGCCCGGTCCTTCTTTTGGTTGCCATCTGACCCATGTGAATTCACTGCACTGTGAATTTTTTGACTGTCTGTTACTTATTTGACTGAGTATTGCCTTGTACTGCCTTGTGTACTGCGACGTAGTGCTTTGTATTGCCCTGTAATTGCCTTGACTGCCATCCGAGACGTTTTGAGATCGTACGGCAGCGTAGTGCGGGTTTTCTGGTCAGCTGTTCTTTATTTGACTGTGTACTGCCTTGTGCTGCCCTGCACGGTGTTCTGTCTCGCGTTGTCATTGTCTCGACTGACACGTGGGATGGTTTGCCATTGTTTGCCAGTGTGGTTTGGGTATTGTAGTTTACTGTTATTCATTTGACTGCGTATTGCCTTGTACTGACCTGTATAACGTTATGTCTTGCACTGCGTTGCCCTGGCATTGTCTTGACCGACATCTGAGACTGTCTGGCATTGTACTGTACTGTATTGGGAGTCTTGTAATTTGTGCTAATTGATTTGTCTGCGAATCGGGTTGTACTGCCCTGTATACTGTAACGTGTGACGTTGTACCGCCTGTCACTGGCTTAACGGTGGCTTTAGAGATTCTGTCGTAAGACTGCACTCCGTTCTGAACTTCACTATTGGTGATTCTGTGACGGTGTATTGCCTGGCAGGGCCCAGTACTCTGTTACGCTTTACGTTGTACCGCTCCGTCATTGTCTTCAATGAGATGTTACACTGTGTAACACGCGATGGCACTGTATTCCCAATTTTTCCATGGGCTATGCTTAATTTGAGCATGTATTGATGTGTAGCGCTCTGTATAATGTTAAGTCGTACACTGTCTTGAGGTAATAATAGAAATGCTAGAGGTTGGCGTAGTGCCAAGTGGGAAAGGGTGGTTGTGAGACTCTGAAGGCAGGAGGAAAGCCCGCAGCCCCATGTGGTGCCACCGCGCCAGCCTGCGAAGCATTTTCCGGTAGGGCCGCGGCTCTGGCCACAGCTCCCACGCCCAAAGAGCCAGGAGGGAAAGCCGTGCCTCGTTGGAAAGCTCTTTGGCAGCCGCTCGCGTGGCCCCACAGCCCGTGGGGCTGCGGGCTTTGCGGCGGCCGTCAGCCTCGGCGCCACCGGCGCCCACGTGGCGCCGCCGCGCCAGCCTGCGAAGCATTTTCCGGTAGGGCCGCGGCTCTGGCCACTGCTCCCACGCCCGAAGAGCCAGGAGGGAAAGCCGTGCCTCGTTGGAAAGCTCTTTGGCAGCCGCTCGCGTGGCCCCACAGCCCGTGGGGCTGCGGGCTTTGCGGCGGCCGTCAGCCTCGGCGACACCGGCACCCACCTGGCGCCGCCGCGCCCACCTGCAAAGCATTTTCCGGTAGGGCCGTGGCTCTGGCCACAGCTCCCACGCCCGAAGAGCCAGGAGGAAAAGCCGTGCCTCGTTGGAAAGCTCTTTGGCAGCCGCTCGCTTGGCCCCACAGCCCGTGGGGCTGCGGGCTTTCCGGCAGCCGTCAGCCTCGGCGCCACCGGCGCCCACGTGGCGCCGCCGCGCCAGCCTGCGACGCATTTTCCGGTAGGGCCGCGGCTCTGGCCACAGCTCCCACGCCCGAAGAGGCAGGAGGGAAAGCCGTGCCTCGTTGGAAAGCTCTTTGGCAGCCTCTTGTGTGGCCCCACAGCCCGTGGGGCTGCGGGCTTTGCGGCGGCCGTCAGCCTCGGCGCCACCGGCGCCCACGTGGCGCGGCCGCGCCCACCTGCAAATCATTTTCCGGTAGGGCCGCGGCTCTGGCCACAGCTCCCACGCCCGAAGAGCCAGGAGGGAAAGCCGTGCCTTGTTGGAAAGCTCTTTGGCAGCCGCTCGCGTGGCCCCACAGCCCGTGGGGCTGCGGGCTTTGCGGCGGCCGTCAGCCTCGGCGCCACCGGCTCCAACCTCGCGCCGCCGCGCCAGCGTGCGAAGCATTTTCCGGTAGGGCTGCGGCTCTGGCCACAGCTCCAACGCCCAAAGAGCCAGGAGGGAAAGCCGTGCCTCGTTGGAAAGCTCTTTGGCAGCCGCTCGCGTGGCCCCACAGCCCGTGGGGCTGCGGGCTTTGCGGCGGCCGTCAGCCTCGGCGCCACCGGCGCCCACGTGGCGCCGCCGCGCCAGCCTGCGAAGCATTTTCCGGTAGGGCCACGGCTCTGGCGACAGCTCCCACGCCCGAAGAGCCAGGAGGGAAAGCCGTGCCTCGTTGGAAAGCTCTTTGGCAGCCGCTCGCGCGGCCCGACAGCCCGTGGGGCTGCGGGCTTTGCGGCGGCCGTCAGCCTCGGCGCCACCGGCGCCCACCTGGCGCCGCCGCGCCCACCTGCAAAGCATTTTCCGGTAGGGCCGTGGCTCTGGCCACAGCTCCCACGCCCGAAGAGCCGGGAGGAAAAGCCGTGCCTCGTTGGAAAGCTCTTTGGCAGCCGCTCGCTTGGCCCCACAGCCCGTGGGGCTGCGGGCTTTCCGGCAGCCGTCAGCCTCGGCGCCACCGGCGCCCACCTGGCGCCGCCGCGCCAGCCTGCGAAGCATTTTCCTGTAGGGCCGCGGCTCTGGCCACAGCTCCCACGCCCGAAGAGCCAGGAGAGAAAGCCGTGCCTCGTTGGAAAGCTCTTTGGCAGCCGCTCGCGTGGCCCCACAGCCTGTGGGGCTGCGGGCTTTGCGGCGGTCGTCAGCCTCGGCGCCACTGACGCCCACCTGCCGGCGCCGCGCCCGCCTGCAAAGCATTTTCCGGTAGGGCCGCGGCTCTGGCCACAGCTCCTACGCCTGAAGAGCCGGGAGGGAAAGCCGTGCCTCGTTGGAAAGCTCTTTGGCAGCCGCTCGCGTGGCCCCACATCCCGTGGGGCTGCGGGCTTTGCGGCGGTCGTCAGCCTCGGCGCCACTGACGTCCACCTGGCGCCGCCGCGCCAGCCTGCGAAGCATTTTCCGGTAGGGCCGCGGCTCTGGCCACAGCTCCCACGCCCGAAGAGCCAGGAGGGAAAGCCGTGCCTCGTTGGAAAGCTCTTTGGCAGCCGCTCGCGTGGCCCCACAGCCCGTGGGGCTGCGGGCTTTGCGGCGGCCGTCAGCCTCGGCGCCACCGGCGCCCACGTGGCGCCGCCGCGCCAGCCTGCGAAGCATTTTCCGGTAGGGCCGCGGCTCTGGGCACAGCTCCCACGCCCGAAGAGCCAGGAGGGAAAGCCGTGCCTCGTTGGAAAGTTCTTTGGCAGCCGCTCGCGTGGCCCCACAGCCCGTGGGGCTGCGGGCTTTGCAGCGGCCGTCAGCCTCGGCGCCACCGGCGCCTACATGGCGCCGCGCCAGCCTGCGAAGCATTTTCCGGTAGGGCCGCGGATCTACCGACATCTCCTACGCCCGAAGAGCCAGGAGGGAAAGCCATGCCTCGTTGGAAAGCTCTTTGGCAGCCGCTCGCGTGGCCCCACAGCCCGTGGGGCTGCGGGCTTTGCGGCGGCCGTCAGCCTCGGCGACACCGACGCCCACGTGGCGCCGCCGCGCCAGCCTGCGAAGCATTTTCCAGTAGGGCCACGGCTCTGGCGACAGCTCCCACGCCCGAAGAGCCAGGAGGGAAAGCCGTGCCTCGTTGGAAAGCTCTTTGGCAGCCGCTTCCGACGCCCAAAAGCCTGTGGGGCTGCGGGCGTTGCGGCGGCCGTCAGCCTCGGCGCCACCGGCGCCCATGTGGCGCCGCCGCGCCAGCCTGCGAAGCATTTTCCGGTAGGGCCGCGGCTCTGGCGACAGCTCCCACGCCCGAAGAGCCAGGAGGGAAAGCCGTGCCTCGTTGGAAAGCTCTTTGGAAGCCGCTCGCGTGGCCCCACAGCCCGTGGGGCTGCGGGCTTTGCGGCGGCCGTCAGCCTCGGCGCCACCGGCGCCCACGTGGCGCCGCCGCGCCAGCCTGCGAAGCATTTTCCGGTAGGGCCGCGGCTCTGGCGACAGCTCCCACGCCCGAAGAGCCAGGAGGGAAAGCCGTGCCTCGTTGGAAAGCTCTTTGGCAGCCGCTCGCGTGGCCCCACAGCCCGTGGGGCTGCGGGCTTTGCGGCGGCCGTCAGCCTCGGCACTACCTGCGCCCACGTGGTGCCGCCGCACCAGCCTGCGAAGCATTTTCCGGTAGGGCCGCGGCTCTGGCGACAGCTCCTACGCCCGAAGAGCCAGGAGGGAAAGCCGTGCCTCGTTGGAAAGCTCTTTGGCAGCCGCTCGCGTGGCCCCACAGCCCGTGGGGCTGCGGGCTTTGCGGCGGCCGTCAGCCTCGGCGACACCGACGCCCACGTGGCGCCGCCGCGCCAGCCTGCGAAGCATTTTCCAGTAGGGCTACGGCTCTGGCGACAGCTCCCACGCCCGAAGAGCCAGGAGGGAAAGCCGTGCCTCGTTGGAAAGCTCTTTAGAAGCCGCTTCCGTCGCCCAAAAGCCTGTGGGGCTGCAGGCTTTGCGGCGGCCGTCAGCCTCGGCGCCACCGGCGCCCACCTGGCGCGGCCGCCCCAGCCTGCGAAGCATTTTCCGGTAGGGCCGCGGCTCTGGCCACAGCTCCCACGCCCGAAGAGCCAGGAGGGAAAGCCATGCCTCGTTGGAAAGCTCTTTGGCAGCCGCTCGCGTGGCCCCACAGCCTGTGGGGCTGCGGGCTTTGCGGCGGCCGTCAGCCTCGGCGCCACGGGCTCCAACCTGGCGCCGCCGCGCCAGCCTGCGAAGCATTTTCCGGTAGGGCCGCGGCTCTGGCCACAGCTCCCACGCCCAAAGAGCCAGGAGGGAAAGCCGTGCCTCGTTGGAAAGCTCTTTGGCAGCCGCTCGCGTGGCCCCAAAGCCCGTGGGGCTGCGGGCTTTGCGGCGGCCGTCAGCCTCGGCGCCACCGGCGCCCACGTGGCGCCGCCGCGCCAGCCTGCGAAGCATTTTCCGGTAGGGCCACGGCTCTGGCGACAGCTCCCACGCCCGAAGAGCCAGGAGGGAAAGCCGTGCCTCGTTGGAAAGCTCGTTGGCAGCCGCTCGCGTGGCCCCACAGCCCGTGGGGCTGCGGCCTTTGCGGCGGCCGTCAGCCTCGGTGCCATTTTTGCCCACCTGGCGCCGCCGCGCCCGCCTGCGAAGCATTTTCCGGTAGGTCCGCGGCTCTGGCCACAGCTCCCACGCCCGAAGAGCCAGGAGGGAAAGCCGTGCCTCGTTGGAAAGCTCTTTGGCAGCCGCTCGCGTGGCCCCACAGCCCGTGGGGCTGCGGGCTTTGCGGCGGCCATCAGACTCGGCGCCACTGGCGCCCACCTGGCGCCGCCGCGCCCACCTGCAAAGCATTTTCCGGTAGGGCCGTGGCTCTGGCCACAGCTCCCACGCCCGAAGAGTCAGGAGGAAAAGCCGTGCCTCGTTGGAAAGCTCTTTGGCAGCTGCTCGCTTGGCCCCACAGCCCGTGGGGCTGCGGGCTTTGCGGCAGCCGTCAGCCTCGGCGCCACAGGCGCCCACGTGGCGCCGCCGCGCCAGCCTGCGAAGCATTTTCCTGTAGGGCCGCGGCTCTGGCCACAGCTCCCACGCCCGAAGAGCCAGGAGGGAAAGCCGTGCCTCGTTGGAAAGCTCTTTGGCAGCCGCTCGCGTGGCCCCACAGCCCGTGGGGCTGCGGGCTTTGCGGCGGCCGTCAGCCTTGGCGCCACCGGCGCCCACGTGGCGCTGCCGCGCCCGCCTGCAAAGCATTTTCCGGTAGGGCCGCGGCTCTGGGCACAGCTCCCATGCCCGAAGAGCCAGGAGGGAAAGCCGTGCCTCGTTGGAAAGCTCTTTGGCAGCCGCTCGCGTGGCCCCACAGGCCGTGGGGCTGCGGGCTTTGCAGCGGCCGTCAGCCTCGGCGCCACCGGCGCCCACGTGGCGCCGCCGCGCCAGCCTGCGAAGCATTTTCCGGTAGGGCCGCGGCTCTGACCACAGCTCCCACGCCCGAAGAGCCAGGAGGGAAAGCCGTGCCTCGTTGGAAAGCTCTTTGGCAGCCGCTCGTGTGGCCCCACAGCCTGTGGGGATGCGGGCTTTGCGGCGGCCGTCAGCCTCGGCGCCACCGGCGCCCACCTGGCACCGCCGCGCTAGCCTGCGAAGCATTTTCCGGTAGGGCCGCGGCTCTGGCCACAGCTCCCACGCCCGAACAGCCAGGAGGGAAAGCCGTGCCTCGTTGGAAAACTCTTTGGCAGCCGCTCACGTGGCCCCACAGCCCGTGGGGCTGCGGGCTTTGCGGCAGCCGTCAGTCTCGGCGCCATTGGTGCCAATGTGGCGCCGCCACGCCAGCCTGCGAAGCATTTTCCGGTAGGGCCGCGGCTCTGGCCACAGCTCCCACGCCCGAAGAGGCAGGAGGGAAAGCCGTGCCTCGTTGGAAAGCTCTTTGGCAGCCGCTCGCGTGGCCCCACAGCCCGTGGGGCTGCGGGCTTTGCGGCGGCCATCAGACTCGGCGCCACTGGCGCCCACCTGGCGCCGCCGCGCCCACCTGCAAAGCATTTTCCGGTAGGGCCGTGGCTCTGGCCACAGCTCCCACGCCCGAAGAGTCAGGAGGAAAAGCCGTGCCTCGTTGGAAAGCTCTTTGGCAGCTGCTCGCTTGGCCCCACAGCCCGTGGGGCTGCGGGCTTTGCGGCAGCCGTCAGCCTCGGCGCCACAGGCGCCCACGTGGCGCCGCCGCGCCAGCCTGCGAAGCATTTTCCTGTAGGGCCGCGGCTCTGGCGACAGCTCCCACGCCCGAAGAGCCAGGAGGGAAAGCCGTGCCTCGTTGGAAAGCTCTTTGGCAGCCGCTCGCGTGGCCCCACAGCCCGTGGGGCTGCGGGCTTTGCGGCGGCCGTCAGCCTTGGCGCCACCGGCGCCCACGTGGCGCTGCCGCGCCCGCCTGCAAAGCATTTTCCGGTAGGGCCGCGGCTCTGGGCACAGCTGCCATGCCCGAAGAGCCAGGAGGGAAAGCCGTGCCTCGTTGGAAAGCTCTTTGGCAGCCGCTCGCGTGGCCCCACAGGCCGTGGGGCTGCGGGCTTTGCGGCGGCCGTCAGCCTCGGCGCCACCGGCGCCCACGTGGCGCCGCCGCGCCAGCCTGCGAAGCATTTTCCGGTAGGGCCGCGGCTCTGACCACAGCTCCCACGCCCGAAGAGCCAGGAGGGAAAGCCGTGCCTCGTTGGAAAGCTCTTTGGCAGCCGCTCGTGTGGCCCCACAGCCCGTGGGGCTGCGGGCTTTGCGGCGGCCGTCAGCCTCGGCGCCACCGGCGCCCACCTGGCACCGCCGCGCTAGCCTGCGAAGCATTTTCCGGTAGGGCCGCGGCTCTGGCCACAGCTCCCACGCCCGAACAGCCAGGAGGGAAAGCCGTGCCTCGTTGGAAAACTCTTTGGCAGCCGCTCACGTGGCCCCACAGCCCGTGGGGCTGCGGGCTTTGCGGCAGCCGTCAGTCTCGGCGCCATTGGTGCCCATGTGGCGCCGCCACGCCAGCCTGCGAAGCATTTTCCGGTAGGGCCGCGGCTCTGGCCACAGCTCCCACGCCCGAAGAGGCAGGAGGGAAAGCCGTGCCTCGTTGGAAAGCTCTTTGGCAGCCGCTCACGTGGCCCCACAGCCCGTGGGGCTGCGGGCTTTGCGGCAGCCGTCAGTCTCGGCGCCATTGGTGCCCACCTGGCGCCGCCGCGCCCACCTGCAAATCATTTTCCGGTAGGGCCGTGGCTCTGGCCACAGCTCCCACGCCCGAAGAGCCAGGAGGAAAAGCCGTGCCTCGTTGGAAAGCTCTTTGGCAGCCGCTCGCGTCGCTCCACAGCCCGTGGGGCTGCGGGCTTTCCGGCAGCCGTCAGCCTCGGCGCCACCGGCGCCCACGTGGCGCCGCCGCGCCGGCCTGCGAAGCATTTTCCGGTAGGGCCGCGGCTCTGGCCACAGCTCCCACGCCCGAAGAGGCAGGAGGGAAAGCCGTGCCTCGTTGGAAAGCTCTTTGGCAGCCGCTCGCGTGGCCCCACAGCCCGTGGGGCTGCGGGCTTTGCGGCGGTCGTCAGCCTCGGCGCCACCGACGCCCACCTGGCGCCGCTGCGCCCGCCTGCGAAGCATTTTCCGGTAGGGCCGCGGCTCTGGCCACAGCTCCCACGCCCAAAGAGCCAGGAGTGAAAGCCGTGCCTCGTTGGAAAGCTCTTTGGCAGCCGCTCGCGTGGCCCCACAGCCCGTGGGGCTGCGGGCTTTGCAGCGGCCGTCAGGCTCGGCGCCACTGACGCCCACCTGGCGCCGCTGCGCCCGCCTGCAAAGCATTTTCCGGTAGGGCCGCGGCTCTGGCCACAGCTCCCATGCCCGAAGAGCCAGGAGGGAAAGCCGTGCCTCGTTGGAAAGCTCTTTGGCAGCCGCTCGCGTGGCCCCACAGCCCGTGGGGCTGCAAGCTTTGCGGCGGCCGTCAGCCTCGGCGCCACCGGCTGCAAGCTGGCGCCGCCGCGCCAGCCTGCGAAGCATTTTCCGGTAGGGCCGCGGTTCTGGCCACAGCTCCCACACCCAAAGAGCCAGGAGGGAAAGCCGTGCCTCGTTGGAAAGCTCTTTGGCAGCCGCTCGCGTGGCCCCACAGCCCGTGGGGCTGCGGGCTTTGCGGCGGCCGTCAGCCTCGGCGCCACCGGCGCCCACCTGGGGCCGCCGCGCCGGCCTGCGAAGCATTTTCCGGTAGGGCCGCGGCTCTGGCGACAGCTCTCATGCCCGAAGAGCCAGGAGGGAAAGCTGTGCCTCGTTGGAAAGCTGTTTGGCAGCCGCTCGCGTGGCCCCACAGCCCGTGGGGCTGCGGGCTTTGCGGCGGCCGTCAGCCTCGGCGCCACCGGCGCCCATGTGGCGCCGCCGCGCCATTTGCGAAGCATTTTCCGGTCGGGTCGCGGCTCTGGCCACAGCTCCCACGCCCGAAGAGCCAGGAGGGAAAGCAGTGCCTCGTTGGAAAGCTCTTTGGCAGCCGCTCGCGTGGCCCCACAGCCCGTGGGGCTGCAGGCTTTGCGGCGGCCGTCAGCCTTGGCGCCACCGGCCACCACGTGGCCCTGCCGCGCCAGCCTTGGAAGCATTTTCCGGTAGGGCCGCGGTTCTGGCCACAGCTCCCACGCCCGAAGAGCCAGGAGGGAAAGCCGTGCCTCGTTGGAAAGGTCTTTGGCAGCCGCTCGCGTGGCCCCACAGCCCGTGGGGCTGCGGGCTTAGCGGCGGCCGTCAGCCTCGGCGCCACCGGCGCCCACCTGGGGCCGCCGCGCCAGCCTGCGAAGCATTTTCCGGTAGGGCCGCGGCTCTGGCGACAGCTCCCACGCCCGAAGAGCCAGGAGGGAAAGCTGTGCCTCGTTGGAAAGCTCTTTGGAAGCCGCTCGCGTGGCCCCACAGCCCGTGGGGCTGCGGGCTTTGCGGCGGCCGTCAGCCTCGTCGCAACCGGCGCCGACGTGGCGCCCCCGCGCCAGCCTGCGAAGCATTTTCGGGTAGGGCCGCGGCTCTGGCGACAGCTCCCACGCCCGAAGAGCCAGGAGGGAAAGCTGTGCCTCGTTGGAAAGCTCTTTGGAAGCCGCTCGCGTGGCCCCACAGCCCGTGGGGCTGCGGGCTTTGCGGCGGCCGTCAGCCTCGGCGCAACCGGCGCCCACCTGGCGCCGCCGCACCATCTGCGAAGCATTTTCCGGTAGGGTCGCGGCTCTGGTGACAGCTCCCACGCCCGAAGAGCCAGGAGGGAAAGCCGTGCCTCGTTGGAAAGCTCTTTGGCAGCCGCTCGCGTGGCCCCACAGCCCGTGGGGCTGCGGGCTTTGCGGCGGCCGTCAGCCTCGGCGCCACCGGCGCCCACCTGGCGCCGCCGTGCCAGCCTGCGAAGCATTTTCCGGTAGGGCCGCGGCTCTGGCCACAGCTCCCACGCCCGAAGAGCCAGGAGGGAAAGCCGTGCCTCGTTGGAAAGCTCTTTGGCAGCCGCTCGCGTGGCCCCACAGCCCGTGGGGCTGCGGGCTTTGCGGCGGCCGTCAGCCTCGGCGCCACCGGCGCCCACGTGGGGCCGCCGCGCCAGCCTGCGAAGCATTTTCGGGTAGGGCCGCGGTTCTGGCCACAGCTCCCACGCCCGAAGAGCCAGGAGGGAAAGCCGTGCCTTGTTGGAAAGCTCTTTGGCAGCCGCTCGCGTGGCCCCACAGCCCGTGGGGCTGCGGGCTTAGCGGCGGCCGTCAGCCTCGGCGCCACCGGCGCCCACCTGGGGCCGCCGCGCCAGCCTGCGAAGCATTTTCCGGTAGGGCCGCGGCTCTGGCGACAGCTCCCACGCCCGAAGAGCCAGGAGGGAAAGCTGTGCCTCTTTGGAAAGCTCTTTGGCAGCCGCTCGCGTGGCCCCACAGCCCGTGGGGCTGCGGGCTTTGCGGCGGCCGTCAGCCTCGGCGCCACCGGCGCCGACGTGGCGCCGCCGCGCCAGCCTGCGAAGCATTTTCGGGTAGGGCCGCGGCTCTGGCGACAGCTCCCACGCCCGAAGAGCCAGGAGGGAAAGCCGTGCCTCGTTGGAAAGCTCTTTGGCAGCCGCTCGCGTGGCCCCACAGCCCGTGGGGCTGCAGGCTTTGCGGCGGCTGTCAGCCTTGGCGCCACCGGCCACCACGTGGCGCTGCCGCGGCAGCCTGCGAAGCATTTTCCGGTAGGGCCGCGGCTCTGGCCACAGCTCCCACGCCCGAAGAGCCAGGAGGGAAAGCCGTGCCTCGTTGGAAAGCTCTTTGGCAGCCGCTCGCGTGGCCCCACAGCCCGTGGGGCTGCGGGCTTAGCGGCGGCCGTCAGCCTCGGCGCCACCGGCGCCCACCTGGTGCCGCCGCGCCAGCCTGCGAAGCATTTTCGGGTAGGGCCGCGGCTCTGGCGACAGCTCCCACGCCCAAAGAGCTAGGAGAGAAAGCCGTGCCTCGTTGGAAAGCTCTTTGGCAGCCGCTCGCGTGGCCCCACAGCCCGTGGGGCTGCGGGCTTTGGGGCGGCCGTCAGCCTCGGCGCCACCGGCCCCCACCTGGGGCCGCCGCGCCAGCCTGCGAAGCATTTTCCGGTAGGGCCGCGGCTCTGGTGACAGCTCCCACGCCCGAAGAGCCAGGAGGGAAAGCCGTGCCTCGTTGGAAAGCTCTTTGCCAGCCGCTCGCGTGGCCCCACAGCCCGTGGGGGTGCGGGCTTTGCGGCGGCCGTCAGCCTCGGCGCCACCGGCGCCCACCTGGGGCCGCCGCGCCGGCCTGCGAAGCATTTTCCGGTAGGGCCGCGGCTCTGGCGACAGTTCCCACGCCCGAAGAGCCAGGAGGGAAAGCTGTGCCTCGTTGGAAAGCTCTTTGGCAGCCGCTCGCGTGGCCCCACAGCCCGTGGGGCTGCAGGCTTTGCGGCGGCCGTCAGCCTTGGCGCCACAGGCCACCACGTGGCGCTGCCGCGCCAGCCTGCGATGCATTTTCCGGTAGGGCCGAGGCTCTGGCTACAGCTCCCACGCCCGAAGAGCCAGGAGGGAAAGCCGTGCCTCGTTGGAAAGCTCTTTGGCAGCCGCTCGCGTGGCCCCACAGCCCGTGGGGCTGCGGGCTTTGCGGCGGACGTCAGCCTCGGCGCCATTGGTGCCCATGTGGCACCGCCGCGCCAGCCTGCGAAGCATTTTCCGGTAGCGCCGCGACTCTGGCCACAGCTCCCACGGCCGAAGAGCCAGGAGGGAAAGCTGTGCCTCGTTGGAAAGCTCTTTGGCAGCCGCTCGCGTGGCCCCACAGCCCGTGGGGCTGCGGGCTTTGCGGCGTCCGTCAGCCTCGGCGCCACCGGCGCCCATCTGGCGCCGCCACGCCAGCCTGCGAAGCATTTTCCGGTAGGGCCGCGGCTCTGGCCACAGCTCCCACGCCCGAAGAGCCAGGAGGGAAAGCCGTGCCTCGTTGGAAAGCTCTTTGGCAGCCGCTCGCGTGGCCCCACAGCCCGTGGGGCTGCGGGCTTTGCGGCGGCCGTCAGGCTCGGCGCCACCGGCGCCCACCTGGCGCTGCCGAGCCAGCCTGCGAAGCATTTTCGGGTAGGGCCGCGGCTCTGGCCACAGCTCCCACGGCCGAAGAGCCAGGAGGGAAAGCCGTGCCTCGTTGGAAAGCTCTTTGGCAGCCGCTCGCGTGGCCCCACAGCCCGTGGGGCTGCGGGCTTTGCGGCGTCCGTCAGCCTCGGCGAAACCGGCGCCTACGTGGCGCCGCCGCGCCAGTCTGCGAAGCATTTTCCGGTAGGGCCGCGGCTCTGGCCATAGCTCCCACGCCCGAAGAGCCAGGAGGGAAAGCCGTGCCTCGTTGGAAAGCTCTTTGGCAGCCGCTCGCGTGGCCCCACAGCCCGTGGGGCTGCGGGCTTTGCGGCGGCCGTCAGCCTCGGCGCTACCTGCGCCCACGTGGCGCCGCCGCGCCTGCCTGCAAAGCATTTTCCGGTAGGGCTGCGGCTCTGGCCACAGCTCCCACGCCCGAAGAGCCAGGAGGGAAAGCCGTGCCTCGTTGGAAAGCTCTTTGGCAGCCGCTCGCGTGGCCCCACAGCCCGTGGGGCTGCGGGCTTTGCGGCGGCCGTCAGCCTCGGTGCCACCGGCGCCCACGTGGGGCCGCCGCGCCAGCCTGCGAAGCATTTTCCGGTAGGTACGCGGTTCTGGCCACAGCTCCCACGCCCAAAGAGCCAGGAGGGAAAGCCGTGCCTCGTTGAAAAGCTCTTTGGCAGCCGCTCGCGTGGCCCCACAGCCCGTGGGGCTGCGGGCTTTGCGGCGGCCGTCAGCCTCGGCGCCACCGGCACCCACCTGGCGCCGCCGAGCCAGCCTGCGAAGCATTTTCCGGTAGGGCCGCGACTCTGGCCACAGCTCCCACGCCCGAAGAGCCAGGAGGGAAAGCCGTGCCTCGTTGGAAAGCTCTTTGGCAGCCGCTCCCGTGCCCCCACAGCCCGTGGGGCTGCGGGCTTTGCGGCGGCCGTCAGGCTCGGCGCCACCGGCGCCCACCTGCGAAGCATTTTCCGGTAGGGCCGCGGCTCTGGCCACAGCTTCCACGCCCGAAGAGCCAGGAGGGAAAGCCGTGCCTCGTTGGAAAGCTCTTTGGCAGCCGCTCGCGTGGCCCCACAGCCCGTGGGGCTGCGGGCTTTGCGGCGGCCGTCAGCCTCGGTGCCATTGGTGCCCATGTGTTGCCGCCGCGCCAGCCTGCGAAGCATTTTCTGGTAGGGCCGCGACTCTGGCCACAGCTCCCACGCCCGAAGAGCCAGGAGGGAAAGCCGTGCCTCGTTGGAAAGCTCTTTGGCAGCCGCTCGCGTGGCCCCACAGCCCGTGGGGCTGCGGGCTTTACGGCGGCCGTCAGCCTCGGCGCCACCGGCGCCCACGTGGCGCCGCCGCGCCAGCCTGCGAAGATTTTCGGGTAGGGCCGCGGTTCTGGCCACAGCTCCCACGCACGAAATGCCAGGAGGGAAAGCCGTGCCTCGTTGGAAAGCTCTTTGGCAGCCGCTCGCGTGGCCCCACAGCCCGTGGGGCTGCGGGCTTTGCGGCGGCCGTCAGCCTCGGCGCCACCGGCGCCCACCTGGCGCCGCCGCGCCAGCCTGCGAAGCATTTTCCGGTAGGGCCGCGGCTCTGGCGACAGCTCCCACGGCCGAAGAGCCAGGAGGGAAAGCCGTGCCTCGTTGGAAAGCTCTTTGGCAGCCGCTCCCGTGCCCCCACAGCCCGTGGGGCTGCGGGCTTTGCGGCGTCCGTCAGCCTCGGCGCCACCGGCGCCTACGTGGTGCCGCCGCGCCAGCCTGCGAAGCATTTTCCGGTAGGGCCGCGGCTCTGGCCACAGCTCCCACGCCCGAAGAGCCAGGAGGGAAAGCCGTGCCTCGTTGGAAAGCTCTTTGGCAGCCGCTCGCGTGGCCCCACAGCCCGTGGGGCTGCGGGCTTTGCGGCGGCCGTCAGCCTCGGTGCCATTGGTGCCCATGTGGCGCCGCCGCGCCAGCCTGCGAAGCATTTTCCGGTAGGGCCGCGGCTCTGGCGACAGCTCTCATGCCCGAAGAGCCAGGAGGGAAAGCTGTGCCTCGTTGGAAAGCTGTTTGGCAGCCGCTCGCGTGGCCCCACAGCCCGTGGGGCTGCGGGCTTTGCGGCGGCCGTCAGCCTCGGCGCCACCGGCGCCCATGTGGCGCCGCCGCGCCATTTGCGAAGCATTTTCCGGTCGGGTCGCGGCTCTGGCCACAGCTCCCACGCCCGAAGAGCCAGGAGGGAAAGCAGTGCCTCGTTGGAAAGCTCTTTGGCAGCCGCTCGCGTGGCCCCACAGCCCGTGGGGCTGCAGGCTTTGCGGCGGCCGTCAGCCTTGGCGCCACCGGCCACCACGTGGCCCTGCCGCGCCAGCCTTGGAAGCATTTTCCGGTAGGGCCGCGGTTCTGGCCACAGCTCCCACGCCCGAAGAGCCAGGAGGGAAAGCCGTGCCTCGTTGGAAAGGTCTTTGGCAGCCGCTCGCGTGGCCCCACAGCCCGTGGGGCTGCGGGCTTAGCGGCGGCCGTCAGCCTCGGCGCCACCGGCGCCCACCTGGGGCCGCCGCGCCAGCCTGCGAAGCATTTTCCGGTAGGGCCGCGGCTCTGGCGACAGCTCCCACGCCCGAAGAGCCAGGAGGGAAAGCTGTGCCTCGTTGGAAAGCTCTTTGGAAGTCGCTCGCGTGGCCCCACAGCCCGTGGGGCTGCGGGCTTTGCGGCGGCCGTCAGCCTCGTCGCAACCGGCGCCGACGTGGCGCCCCCGCGCCAGCCTGCGAAGCATTTTCGGGTAGGGCCGCGGCTCTGGCGACAGCTCCCACGCCCGAAGAGCCAGGAGGGAAAGCCGTGCCTCGTTGGAAAGCTCTTTGGCAGCCGCTCGCGTGGCCCCACAGACCGTGGGGCTGCGGGCTTTGCGGCGGCCGTCAGCCTCGACGCCACCGGCGCCCAAGTGGCGCCGCCGTGCCAGCCTGTGAAGCATTTTCCGGTAGGGCCGCGGCTCTGGCCACAGCTCCCACGCCCGAAGAGCCAGGAGGGAAAGCCGTGCCTCGTTGGAAAGCTCTTTGGCAGCCGCTGGCGTGGCCCCACAGCCTGTGGGGCTGCGGGCTTTGCGGCGGCCGTCAGCCTCGGCGCAACCGGCGCCCACCTGGCGCCGCCGCACCATCTGCGAAGCATTTTCCGGTAGGGTCGCGGCTCTGGTGACAGCTCCCACGCCCGAAGAGCCAGGAGGGAAAGCCGTGCCTCGTTGGAAAGCTCTTTGGCAGCCGCTCGCGTGGCCCCACAGCCCGTGGGGCTGCGGGCTTTGCGGCGGCCGTCAGCCTCGGCGCCACCGGCGCCCACCTGGCGCCGCCGTGCCAGCCTGCGAAGCATTTTCCGGTAGGGCCGCGGCTCTGGCCACAGCTCCCACGCCCGAAGAGCCAGGAGGGAAAGCCGTGCCTCGTTGGAAAGCTCTTTGGCAGCCGCTCGCGTGGCCCCACAGCCCGTGGGGCTGCGGGCTTTGCGGCGGCCGTCAGCCTCGGCGCCACCGGCGCCCACGTGGGGCCGCCGCGCCAGCCTGCGAAGCATTTTCGGGTAGGGCCGCGGTTCTGGCCACAGCTCCCACGCCCGAAGAGCCAGGAGGGAAAGCCGTGCCTTGTTGGAAAGCTCTTTGGCAGCCGCTCGCGTGGCCCCACAGCCCGTGGGGCTGCGGGCTTAGCGGCGGCCGTCAGCCTCGGCGCCACCGGCGCCCACCTGGGGCCGCCGCGCCAGCCTGCGAAGCATTTTCCGGTAGGGCCGCGGCTCTGGCGACAGCTCCCACGCCCGAAGAGCCAGGAGGGAAAGCTGTGCCTCTTTGGAAAGCTCTTTGGCAGCCGCTCGCGTGGCCCCACAGCCCGTGGGGCTGCGGGCTTTGCGGCGGCCGTCAGCCTCGGCGCCACCGGCGCCGACGTGGCGCCGCCGCGCCAGCCTGCGAAGCATTTTCGGGTAGGGCCGCGGCTCTGGCGACAGCTCCCACGCCCGAAGAGCCAGGAGGGAAAGCCGTGCCTCGTTGGAAAGCTCTTTGGCAGCCGCTCGCGTGGCCCCACAGCCCGTGGGGCTGCAGGCTTTGCGGCGGCTGTCAGCCTTGGCGCCACCGGCCACCACGTGGCGCTGCCGCGGCAGCCTGCGAAGCATTTTCCGGTAGGGCCGCGGCTCTGGCCACAGCTCCCACGCCCGAAGAGCCAGGAGGGAAAGCCGTGCCTCGTTGGAAAGCTCTTTGGCAGCCGCTCGCGTGGCCCCACAGCCCGTGGGGCTGCGGGCTTAGCGGCGGCCGTCAGCCTCGGCGCCACCGGCGCCCACCTGGTGCCGCCGCGCCAGCCTGCGAAGCATTTTCGGGTAGGGCCGCGGCTCTGGCGACAGCTCCCACGCCCAAAGAGCTAGGAGAGAAAGCCGTGCCTCGTTGGAAAGCTCTTTGGCAGCCGCTCGCGTGGCCCCACAGCCCGTGGGGCTGCGGGCTTTGCGGCGGCCGTCAGCCTCGGCGCCACCGGCGCCCACCTGGGGCCGCCGCGCCAGCCTGCGAAGCATTTTCCGGTAGGGCCGCGGCTCTGGTGACAGCTCCCACGCCCGAAGAGCCAGGAGGGAAAGCCGTGCCTCGTTGGAAAGCTCTTTGGCAGCCGCTCGCGTGGCCCCACAGCCCGTGGGGGTGCGGGCTTTGCGGCGGCCGTCAGCCTCGGCGCCACCGGCGCCCACCTGGGGCCGCCGCGCCGGCCTGCGAAGCATTTTCCGGTAGGGCCGCGGCTCTGGCGACAGTTCCCACGCCCGAAGAGCCAGGAGGGAAAGCTGTGCCTCGTTGGAAAGCTCTTTGGCAGCCGCTCGCGTGGCCCCACAGCCCGTGGGGCTGCAGGCTTTGCGGCGGCAATCAGCCTTGGCGCCACCGGCCACCACGTGGCGCTGCCGCGCCAGCCTGCGATGCATTTTCCGGTAGGGCCGAGGCTCTGGCTACAGCTCCCACGCCCGAAGAGCCAGGAGGGAAAGCCGTGCCTCGTTGGAAAGCTCTTTGGCAGCCGCTCGCGTGGCCCCACAGCCCGTGGGGCTGCGGGCTTTGCGGCGGACGTCAGCCTCGGCGCCATTGGTGCCCATGTGGCACCGCCGCGCCAGCCTGCGAAGCATTTTCCGGTAGGGCCGCGACTCTGGCCACAGCTCCCACGGCCGAAGAGCCAGGAGGGAAAGCTGTGCCTCGTTGGAAAGCTCTTTGGCAGCCGCTCGCGTGGCCCCACAGCCCGTGGGGCTGCGGGCTTTGCGGCGTCCGTCAGCCTCGGCGCCACCGGCGCCCATCTGGCGCCGCCACGCCAGCCTGCGAAGCATTTTCCGGTAGGGCCGCGGCTCTGGCCACAGCTCCCACGCCCGAAGAGCCAGGAGGGAAAGCCGTGCCTCGTTGGAAAGCTCTTTGGCAGCCGCTCGCGTGGCCCCACAGCCCGTGGGGCTGCGGGCTTTGCGGCGGCCGTCAGGCTCGGCGCCACCGGCGCCCACCTGGCGCTGCCGAGCCAGCCTGCGAAGCATTTTCGGGTAGGGCCGCGGCTCTGGCCACAGCTCCCACGGCCGAAGAGCCAGGAGGGAAAGCCGTGCCTCGTTGGAAAGCTCTTTGGCAGCCGCTCGCGTGGCCCCACAGCCCGTGGGGCTGCGGGCTTTGCGGCGTCCGTCAGCCTCGGCGAAACCGGCGCCTACGTGGCGCCGCCGCGCCAGCCTGCGAAGCATTTTCCGGTAGGGCCGCGGCTCTGGCCATAGCTCCCACGCCCGAAGAGCCAGGAGGGAAAGCCGTGCCTCGTTGGAAAGCTCTTTGGCAGCCGCTCGCGTGGCCCCACAGCCCGTGGGGCTGCGGGCTTTGCGGCGGCCGTCAGCCTCGGCGCTACCTGCGCCCACGTGGCGCCGCCGCGCCTGCCTGCAAAGCATTTTCCGGTAGGGCTGCGGCTCTGGCCACAGCTCCCACGCCCGAAGAGCCAGGAGGGAAAGCCGTGCCTCGTTGGAAAGCTCTTTGGCAGCCGCTCGCGTGGCCCCACAGCCCGTGGGGCTGCGGGCTTTGCGGCGGCCGTCAGCCTCGGTGCCACCGGCGCCCACGTGGGGCCGCCGCGCCAGCCTGCGAAGCATTTTCCGGTAGGTACGCGGTTCTGGCCACAGCTCCCACGCCCAAAGAGCCAGGAGGGAAAGCCGTGCCTCGTTGAAAAGCTCTTTGGCAGCCGCTCGCGTGGCCCCACAGCCCGTGGGGCTGCGGGCTTTGCGGCGGCCGTCAGCCTCGGCGCCACCGGCACCCACCTGGCGCCGCCGAGCCAGCCTGCGAAGCATTTTCCGGTAGGGCCGCGACTCTGGCCACAGCTCCCACGCCCGAAGAGCCAGGAGGGAAAGCCGTGCCTCGTTGGAAAGCTCTTTGGCAGCCGCTCCCGTGCCCCCACAGCCCGTGGGGCTGCGGGCTTTGCGGCGGCCGTCAGCCTCGGCGCCACCGGCGCCCACCTGCGAAGCATTTTCCGGTAGGGCCGCGGCTCTGGCCACAGCTTCCACGCCCGAAGAGCCAGGAGGGAAAGCCGTGCCTCGTTGGAAAGCTCTTTGGCAGCCGCTCGCGTGGCCCCACAGCCCGTGGGGCTGCGGGCTTTACGGCGGCCGTCAGCCTCGGCGCCACCGGCGCCCACGTGGCGCCGCCGCGCCAGCCTGCGAAGATTTTCGGGTAGGGCCGCGGTTCTGGCCACAGCTCCCACGCACGAAGAGCCAGGAGGGAAAGCCGTGCCTCGTTGGAAAGCTCTTTGGCAGCCGCTCGCGTGGCCCCACAGCCCGTGGGGCTGCGGGCTTTGCGGCGGCCGTCAGCCTCGGCGCCACCGGCGCCCACCTGGCGCCGCCGCGCCAGCCTGCGAAGCATTTTCCGGTAGGGCCGCGGCTCTGGCGACAGCTCCCACGGCCGAAGAGCCAGGAGGGAAAGCCGTGCCTCGTTGGAAAGCTCTTTGGCAGCCGCTCCCGTGCCCCCACAGCCCGTGGGGCTGCGGGCTTTGCGGCGTCCGTCAGCCTCGGCGCCACCGGCGCCTACGTGGTGCCGCCGCGCCAGCCTGCGAAGCATTTTCCGGTAGGGCCGCGGCTCTGGCCATAGCTCCCACGCCCGAAGAGCCAGGAGGGAAAGCCGTGCCTCGTTGGAAAGCTCTTTGGCAGCCGCTCGCGTGGCCCCACAGCCCGTGGGGCTGCGGGCTTTGCGGCGGCCGTCAGCCTCGGTGCCATTGGTGCCCATGTGGCGCCGCCGCGCCAGCCTGCGAAGCATTTTCCGGTAGGGCCGCGACTCTGGCCACAGCTCCCACGCCCGAAGAGCCAGGAGGGAAAGCCGTGCCTCGTTGAAAAGCTCTTTGGCAGCCGCTCGCGTGGCCCCACAGCCCGTGGGGCTGCGGGCTTTGCGGCGTCCGTCAGCCTCGGCGCCACCGGCGCCTACGTGGCGCCGCCGCGCCAACCTGCGAAGCATTTTCCGGTAGGGCCGCGGCTCTGGCCACAGCTCCCACGCCCGAAGAGCCAGGAGGGAAAGCCGTGCCTCGTTGGAAAGCTCTTTGGCAGCCGCTCGCGTGGCCCCACAGCCCGTGGGGCTGCGGGCTTTGCGGCGGCCGTCAGCCTCGGCGCCACCGGCGCCCACGTGGCGCCGCCGCGCCCGCCTGCAAAGCATTTTCCGGTAGGGCCGCGGCTCTGGCCACAGCTCCCACGCCCGAAGAGCCAGGAGGGAAAGCCGTGCCTCGTTGGAAAGCTCTTTAGCAGCCGCTCGCGTGGCCCCACAGCCCGTGGGGCTGCGGGCTTTGCGGCGGCCGTCAGCCTCGGCGCCACCGGCGCCCACGTGGGGCCGCCGCGCCAGCCTGCGAAGCATTTTCCGGTAGGTACGCGGTTCTGGCCACAGCTCCCACGCCCGAAGAGCCAGGAGGGAAAGCCGTGCCTCGTTGAAAAGCTCTTTGGCAGCCGCTCGCGTGGCCCCACAGCCCGTGGGGCTGCGGGCTTTGCGGCGGCCGTCAGGCTCGGCGCCACCGGCGCCCACCTGGCGCCGCCGAGCCAGCCTGCGAAGCATTTTCCGGTAGGGCCGCGACTCTGGCCACAGCTCCCACGCCCGAAGAGCCAGGAGGGAAAGCCGTGCCTCGTTGGAAAGCTCTTTGGCAGCCGCTCGCGTGGCCCCACAGCCCGTGGGGCTGCGGGCTTTGCGGCGGCCGTCAGCCTCGGCGCCACCGGCGCCCACCTGGCGCCGCCGCGCCAGCCTGCGAAGCATTTTCCGGTAGGGCCGCGGCTCTGGCGACAGCTCCCACGGCCGAAGAGCCAGGAGGGAAAGCCGTGCCTCGTTGGAAAGCTCTTTGGCAGCCGCTCCCGTGGCCCCACAGCCCGTGGGGCTGCGGGCTTTGCGGCGTCCGTCAGCCTCGGCGCCACCGGCGCCTACGTGGCGCCGCCGCGCCAGCCTGCGAAGCATTTTCCGGTAGGGCCGCAGCTCTGGCGAGAGCTCCCACGCCCGAAGAGCCAGGAGGGAAAGCCGTGCCTCGTTGGAAAGCTCTTGGGCAGCCGCTCGCGTGGCCCCACAGCCCGTGGGGCTGCGGGCTTTGCGGCGGCCATCAGCCTCGGTGCCATTGGTGCCCATGTGGCGCCGCCGCGCCAGCCTGCGAAGCATTTTCCGGTAGGGCCGCGACTCTGGCCACAGCTCCCACGCCCGAAGAGCCAGGAGGGAAAGCCGTGCCTCGTTGGAAAGCTCTTTGGCAGCCGCTCGCGTGGCCCCACAGCCCGTGGGGCTGCGGGCTTTGCGGCGTCCGTCAGCCTCGGCGCCACCGGCGCCTACGTGGCGCCGCCGCGCCAGCCTGTGAAGCATTTTCCGGTAGGGCCGCGGCTCTGGCCATAGCTCCCACGCCCGAAGAGCCAGGAGGGAAAGCCGTGCCTCGTTGGAAAGCTCTTTGGCAGCCGCTCGCGTGGCCCCACAGCCCGTGGGGCTGCGGGCTTTGCGGCGGCCGTCAGCCTCGGCGCCACCGGCGCCCACGTGGCGCCGCCGCGCCCGCCTGCAAAGCATTTTCCGGTAGGGCCGCGGCTCTGGCCACAGCTCCCACGCCCGAAGAGCCAGGAGGGAAAGCCGTGCCTCGTTGGAAAGCTCTTTGGCAGCCGCTCGCGTGGCCCCACAGCCTGTGGGGCTGCGGGCTTTGCGGCGGCTGTCAGCCTCGGCGCCACCGGCGCCCACGTGGCGCCGCCGCGCCAGCCTGCGAAGCATTTTCCGGTAGGGCCGCGGTTCTGGCCACAGCTCCCACGCCCGAAGAGCCAGGAGGGAAAGCCGTGCGTCGTTGAAAAGCTCTTTGGCAGCCGCTCGCGTGGCCCCACAGCCCGTGAGGCTGCGGGCTTTGCGGCGGCCGTCAGCCTCGGCGCCACCGGCGCCCACGTGGCGCCGCCGCGCCAGCCTGCGAAGCATTTTCCGGTAGGTACGCGGTTCTGGCCACAGCTCCCACGCCCGAAGAGCCAGGAGGGAAAGCCGTGCCTCGTTGGAAAGCTCTTTGGCAGCCGCTCGCGTGGCCCCACAGCCCGTGGGGCTGCGGGCTTTGCGGCGGCCGTCAGCCTCGGCGCCACCGGCACCCACGTGGCGCCGCCGCGCCAGCCCGCGAAGCATTTTCTGGTAGGGCCGCGGCTCTGTCGACAGTTCCTACGCCCAAAGAGCCAGGAGGGAAAGCCGTGCCTCGTTGGAAAGCTCTTTGGCAGCCGCTCGCGTGGCCCCACAGCCTGTGGGGCTGCGGGCTTTGCGGCGGCTGTCAGCCTCGGCGCCACCGGCGCCCACGTGGCGCCGCCGCGCCAGCCCGCGAAGCATTTTCCGGTAGGGTCGCGGCTCTGGCCACAGCTCCCACGCCCGAAGAGCCAGGAGGGAAAGCCGTGCCTCGTTGGAAAGCTCTTTGGCAGCCGCTCCCGTGGCCCCACAGCCCGTGGGGCTGCGGGCTTTGCGGCGGCCGTCAGCCTCGGCGCCACCGGCGCCCACCTGGCGCCGCCGAGTAAGCCTGCGAAGCATTTTCCGGTAGGGCCGCGACTCTGGCTACAGCTCCCACGCCCGAAGAGCCAGGAGGGAAAGCCGTGCCTTGTTGGAAAGCTCTTTGGCAGCCGCTCGCGTGGCCCCACAGCCCGTGGGGCTGCGGGCTTTGTGGCGGCCGTCAGCCTCGGCGCCACCGGCGCCCACCTGGCGCCGCCGCGCCAGCCTGCGAAGCATTTTCCGGTAGGGCCGCGGCTCTGGCGACAGCTCCCACGCCCGAAGAGCCAGGAGGGAAAGCCGTGCCTCGTTGGAAAGCTCTTTGGCAGCCGCTCCCGTGGCCCCACAGCCCGTGGGGCTGCGGGCTTTGTGGCGGCCGTCAGCCTCGGCGCCACCGGCGCCCACCTGGCGCCGCCGCGCCAGCCTGCGAAGCATTTTCTGGTAGGGCCGCCACTCTGGCCACAGCTCCCACGCCCGAAGAGCCAGGAGGGAAAGCCGTGCCTCGTTGGAAAGCTCTTTGGCAGCCGCTCCCGTGGCCCCACAGCCCGTGGGGCTGCGGGCTTTGCGGCGTCCGTCAGCCTCGGCGCCACCGGCGCCTACGTGGCGCCGCCGCGCCAGCCTGCGAAGCATTTTCCGGTAGGGCCGCGGCTCTGGCCATAGCTCCCACGCCCGAAGAGCCAGGAGGGAAAGCCGTGCCTCGTTGGAAAGCTCTTTGGCAGCCGCTCGCGTGGCCCCACAGCCCGTGGGGCTGCGGGCTTTGCGGCGGCCGTCAGCCTCGGCGCCACCGGCGCCCACGTGGCGCCGCCGCGCCCGCCTGCAAAGCATTTTCCGGTAGGGCCGCGGCTCTGGCCACAGCTCCCACGCCCGAAGAGCCAGGAGGGAAAGCCGTGCCTCGTTGGAAAGCTCTTTGGCAGCCGTTCGAGTGGACCCACAGCCCGTGGGGTTGCGGGCTTTGGGGCGGCCGTCAGCCTCGGCGCCACCGGCGCCCACCTGGCGTAGCCGCGCCAGCCTGCGAAGCATTTTCCGGTAGGGCCGCGGCTCTGGCCACAGCTCCTACGCCCGAAGAGCCAGGAGGGAAAGCCGTGCCTCGTTGGAAAGCTCTTTGGCAGCCGCTCCCGTGGCCCCACAGCCCGTGGGGCTGCGGGCTTTGCGGCGGCCGTCAGCCTCGGCGCCACCGGCGCCCACGTGGCGCCGCCGCGCCCGCCTGCGAAGCATTTTCCGGTAGGGCCGCGGCTCTGGCCACAGCTCCCACGCCCGAAGAGCCAGGAGGGAAAGCCGTGCCTCGTTGGAAAGCTCTTTGGCAGCCGCTCGCGTGGCCCCACAGCCCGTGGGGCTGCGGGCTTTACGGCGGCCGTCAGCCTCGGCGCCACCGGCGCCCACGTGGCGCCGCCGTGCCAGCCTGCGAAGCATTTTCCGGTAGGGCCGCGGCTCTGGCCACAGCTCCCACGCCCGAAGAGCCAGGAGGGAAAGCCGTGCCTCGTTGGGAAGCTCTTTGGCAGCCGCTCCCGTGGCCCCACAGCCCGTGGGGCTGCGGGCTTTGCGGCGGCCGTCAGCCTCGGCCCCACCGGCGCCTACGTGGCGCCGCCGCACCAGCCTGCGAAGCATTTTCCGGTAGGGCCGCGGCTCTGGCCATAGCTCCCACGCCCGAAGAGCCAGGAGGGAAAGCCGTGCCTCGTTGGAAAGCTCTTTGGCAGCCGGTCGCGTGGCCCCACAGCCTGTGGGGCTGCGGGCTTTGCGGCGGCCGTCAGCCTCGGCGCCACCGGCGCCCACGTGGGGCCGCCGCGCCAGCCTGCGAAGCATTTTCCGGTAGGGCCGCGGCTGTGGCTACAGCTCCCACGCCCGAAGAGCCAGGAGGGAAAGCCGTGCCTCGTTGGAAAGCTCTTTGGCAGCCGCTCGCGTGGCCCCACAGCCCGTGGGGCTGCGGGCTTTGCGGCGGCCGTGAGCCTCGGCGCCACCGGCGCCCACATGGTGCCGCCGCGCCAGCCTGCGAAGCATTTTCCAGTAGGGCCGCGGCTCTGGCCACAGCTTCCACGCTCGAAGAGCCAGGAGGGAAAGCCGTGCCTCGTTGGAAAGCTCTTTGGCAGCCGCTCACGTGGCCCCGCAGCCCGTGGGGCTGCGGGCTTTCCGGCGTTCATCAGCCTCGGTGCCACCGGCGCCAACGTGGCGCCACTGCGGCAGCCTGCGAAGCATTTTCCGGTAGGGCCGCGGCTCTGGCGACAGCTCCCACGCCCGAAGAGCCAGGAGGGAAAGCCGTGCCTCGTTGGAAAGCTCTTTGGCAGCCGCTCGCGTGGCCCCACAGCCCGTGGGGACTCCATGGGAGCTCCTGGGACTCCATGGAGCCTCCTGGGAACCTCCCACACCCCCTCCAGGACCCCACAGATCCCCCTGGAGCCCCCCAGGACAACCCAGAGCCCTCTAGGACCCCCTGAAGCTCCCTCTGTACCCCCCATATGCCCTTGGCACCCCCCCATATCCCTCTGGGACCATCCTTGGCTGCTTCAGGGCCCCTTGGGACCCCTTATGTTCCCCCAAGGCTCCCTGGAGCCTTCTGGGACCCCCTACATTCCCCCTGGGACCCTCCCAAACCCCCTCCAGGACCGCGCAGATTCCACTAGTGCACCCCTGCACACCCTAGAGCCCTCTGGTACCCCCTGGAGCGTCCCCCAGGTAACCCCCACATCCCCTGGGACCCCACACACATGCCCTGAGAGTCCGCCAGAGCCCTCCAGGATCCCTCCTGACTCCCTGGAGCACCCTGGGACCTTCCCACACCCCCTCCAGGACCCCCTGGAGCCCCCAGGACCGTCCCAGAGCAATCTGGGACCCCCTGGAGCCACTCCTGGTAACCCCCACATCCCCCTGGGACCCTCCTAGGACCCCCTGCCACCCTTCATGTTCCCCCAGAGCTCTCTGGAGCCCTCCAGGACATGCCAGAGCCGGCCGGGACTCCCTGGAGCCCTTGCCAGTACCCCCAGCATCCTGCTGGGACGCTCCTGGGACCCCCCCACACCACACCAGAGCCCCCCAGGACTCCCTGGAGCCCGTTGTGGGCATCTCGTACTGCTCGAGAGATGCCCCGGCCCAGGTTTGCAGCCCCTGGTGGAGCCGCCAGAGGTGAAGGGGGCGGCCCTGGGTCTGCCAGGGCTTTTGTTTATTTTTTTTTTTTTGGGGGGGGTGAATAAAAGGGGGTGTGTGTCTGGGGAGCTGATGATGTAATTTTGGGGCGGCCCGACATCACTGGGGGAGCGACGATGCAGCGGAGGAGCAGGTGAGTGGGGGGGTGTGTGGGGTTACGTGGGTGTCCCCAGAAGAGGTGGGTCACAGCCCCAAAGCGTCTGAAAATTCTTGGGATGCATTAAAAAAAACCAAAAACCGTGAAAACCTGTGACTGCGGGCACGAGGCGCTGAGATGGAGACCGATCTCTCGGGTGTATATGGGAAACACGTACCTTGAGAAATGACACCCATTTGTGTGCGTAAAATACGTTCAAAATAAAAACCTCTGTCTCTCAGGATTCTACGGTTCTGTGCTTCTGTGTTATACGAAAGATCCCAGAATACGAAAATACTGAAAAAAGGCGTTTATAAAAATATATTCGTGTCAAAATAGATGCGTAAGCAGACCTTCTCAGTAGATATTCTGTATCGTGAGCGTTGATGTATAAGTCTAAGCAGATTTTCTCTAAGTGTAAATAAATGATATAAATTCCCTAAATATATATATAATATATATATATACACGCGTGTGTGTAAATAGATGCGGGGGTGTAAACGCCTGTGCTGTAGATGGATTTGTGCGACCGGAAAGCAAAAAAAAAAAAAAAATTAAAGACTTTTTTTTTTTTTTTAAAAATAAATTTTACGCAGGAAAGCCCAATGCGCTAATCCTTGCGCTGTGGAGAAGGCGCCACCGCAGCCTCTTCCCCCCCCCACCCCCCCCCCGACCTCCAGCGCACTCGCTGCTGTGTGTCCCCCCCCCCCCGTCCCTGCTGCCCCCGCGGAGGCTCGTTGCGGGGCGGGGGGAAAAGCCCTGCTCGGCGGGTCTGCGGCGCGGAGGCGCTGGCTGGGGCTGCGAGGGCGGAGAAGGCGGGGCTGGTCCCCGGCGGGACCGGAGCGGGCCGAGGGCGGTGGCGGCTCTTGGCCCCGCTGAGCGCCGGCAGCCGGGGACCGAGGGGGCGCCGCCCGGCGGCCGAGGGCGCGTCATGCGCGGGGCGGGGCGGGGGGGGGAGCGGCGCGTGCGCTGCGGCCCCGCCTCCCGCCCTCCCTGGCCACGCCCCCCCGGCAGCCCTGGCCATGCCTCCTGCGCCCCTTGGCCCCGCCCCTCTGCCCCCCCCCGCGCCGGGCGTTGATTCCGCAGCTCGTGCGCATGCGCGGCTTCGCGGAGGCCCCGTCCGGCGCCGGTGTCGAGAAAGCGGCGGCTGGAGGCCGAATCAGGACCGCCGGGACTCTGTCGAGCTCCGCGCCGCCTGGAGCGGGATCGGTGCCGCCCGCCCGGCCCCGAGAGCGGCCGTCGACGCCCCACTATCGGCTCTTACGCGTTACCGCGCCCCCATCGGTGCCCGGCAGTTTTCCGGGCGTCTATCTCCATGGCCCCGCTGTCCTCAAGGACCCCGGAAGTATCCCCTCAGTCAGCCGACGCGCGTCTCCGTGGCACTTTAGTCCTCCAGGGGCCCCCTCAGTCAGCCGACGCGCGTCTCTATCGCACTTTAGTCCTCCAGGAGCCCGGAAGTGCCCCCTCAGTCAGCCGACGCGCGTCTCTATCGCACTTTAGTCCTCCAGGAGCCCGGAAGTGCCCCCTCAGTCAGCCGACGCGCGTCTCTGTGGCACTTTAGTCCTCCAGGATCCCGGAAGTGTCCCCTCAGTCAGCCGACGCGCGTCTCTGTGGCACTTCAGTCCTCCAGGACCCCGGGCTCAGGAGGTCGTTCTGCTGCTGGGCCCCGGGGGGTCGGTGCTCTGCTGGGCCTTCGGTTGGCGGCAGCTCTGGGGCGGGCTCAGCTGCCTGGGGAGGCGCGTTTTGGCGTTTCGGGTGAGAAGGGCTGAGCTGAGGCCTTCGGGAGCAGTAAACCTCCAGCCACCTGTACGGCAGAAAGTTGACCGGTCTGCTGCTTTTTTGTTTCCTTTTTTTCAGGTCAGTGACTTCGTGATGCGTGTTTGGGGGGTGCCCGGATGGTTTAACAGCGTGCTTTGCTTTGCTTTGTTCTAGGAGCACCGCGTTTTCCTAGAATTCCTGACTTCTTTGAAGATGGAACCGTGGGTTTTTCACCGGCTTTGCAGTGGGCTGTGTGAATTGCTGATATTGTTTCTCTTAATTGGGCTGACGACGAGATTATCTTGTAGGGGTTACGGCGAGCGTTTTGTATGCGGCTGCATATGGCACTAGCGTTTCTCAAGAAAGCAGCAGGGTCGTAAGGCGTAGCGTCGCTCAGGGTATGGCGTGGCTCGTCACCTTCCCCCATTGCCCGCGGAGTGCCACGGTGTCCCTCGCATGTTTGCAGCTGGCAGCAAACTGGGTTCGTCAGTCTCTGTTGTATCGGTTTTGCCTTTGGATCTGGGTGTCGACAGGGTCCGGTCTGTTCTAGTCTCTTGCAGTTGAGGCGAGCTGGACGGTGTGGAGGAGGAGCACGGGACTGGTGATGTCGCGGAAACGCAATGGTAATTTTGTGTTTGTTGGTATCGTCGGTGCCATAAGCAATTGTTGCGGCAGCCTCCGACTCTGGAATCGACGCGACGCAGGTGAGCGGATTGCCGTGGCACCTCTGAGGACGAGGGTGTTGTGGAAGAGGTTGGCATCTACTGTCATGGTGGTCGCTGCTGGAGCTGTGATTTCTCTTTGTTTTGCCGATGAAGAGGAACGTGGTGACTGCAGGAACGCGTCAGTTAGCTGCTTGTTGTGGTTTTTTTTCGTCAAGGATGAATTCAGGCCACTGGCCCTCTGAAAGCGAAGTAGAGGGACAGGCGCTGGAGGGGGGCCAAGGTTGACAGTTTCAGGGAGGAGTTTTCAAGTCAGGGTGGAGCAGAGGCGTATCCAGGAGCAGTGTCCTCTGCGCAGGTAAAGGGGGCGGGTTACTCTTCAGCACAAAGGTGGCGTGTGCTGGGCAGGGCAGTTCTGGCCCGCGTCTGTTGTGTTGTTTGTGTGGTGTGTTTTCTGTGTCTTAAACCTTCCTTGGGACTCAGTGTCCTCTTTCCACGTGAGGAGCGCGGTCTGTACTTCAGGCACCATCCCTAGAGCCTCGAATGCCCGTCCCCATTGGCATTGCCCCAGTCGGGGGCTGCTTTTCTTGCATCATAAGCTTAAAGCGTGGCTGGGTCTTTAGAAACTCGGAAGTTTCTGGACGGTCCTCATCTGCGGCGTTGTTCCTGGCTGCGGGAGCAGCCCTGTTCTCTAGCCACCCCTTTTCAGTGACTGCGACTTCTTCCCTGCATCCTTAAGTTCTTCGGTCTTGAAGACCGGCTTCCCGCGCATACACCTCCTCGGTCTGAGAGTCGCTCGTTGTCCCGGGCCTTTGCGTTGTCGTCATTTCCTGGGCTTTCCCTCGAGCCTTCTCGCGTCACCGCCATGGGCCCGCAGGTCTCCTTGCCTGACAATCCCTTACGTCGTCGGGGTGTCATCCTTCTTGCTGGGAGTTTTCTCTGATCCGCGGGGTGCGTTGTTTGTGGCGTTGTGTGTAGCGTTGGTCTGTGCTTGCGCGTGTTGGGCTCGGAGCTGCTCTGCCCGGTCGCGTAGAGTCAGGGGCAGGGGGAAGAGCAGCAGGAGTCTATGGGTAATACGTTGATGTAACGAGACTGTTGAGGCCAAGGTGGCACAGTCAACTCCCAGCACGGAGCCGCCAGCAGGTGGTGTGGGCAGCTCTTTAATTCAGGGGTTTTTTGGGATGAGCAGAGCTGTGTGGGAGGGGCTGTTCCGCAGTAGGGACGCAGACTGCGTCTCCGAGATGTTAAAGCCGCTTTGTGTGGGGTGTCATGTTTGTGTAGTTTGGTTTTTTTTTGATGTCAGGCTGCAGTTTTACTCCAGATGGTATTTCTAAGTCAAAAGACGACCTTTTCCGGAGGGGGTCTGTGGGGTGTCACACTGGGTCCCCCCCAAAAATGCCTGAAAATTCACGGGGGGAATGTGTGTTTTAAAATAGAATAAAACCTGTCTATATGGGCGTGAGGCACTGAAATAAAGAAGATTTTCTCATTTTTACAGATATTGTAAAATATGAGTTTATGTGTATAAACTCGTTTTTGTTCTAGCTACTGAGATGTTCATTAGGGTGCTTTATGCAGCTTCAGGAAACACGTGACTTGTAATTCCATGCTTTTTTGTTGCTCTCTGTATTTTGGGACGCAAGTAGCGCTGTGGCGTAAAAAGTCAAAGCGAGATTATCAATATGACTTTAAATCGCCAGCAGTTTACAACAAATAACTTATTTCACAGGGGAAGATGTTTTTGAGGAAGTTTTCTCCTAGAATCTGGTTCTGTTTTGTTATTCGCTCCCATCCGAAAAGGGGTTCTGGCAGAAGGTCGTTAGCGCACACGCTCTCGCTAGAAGTGAGGAACGACCCCGTAGTAACAGATTGTGTCTGGGTTTGTATTTTTTTGTTTTGAAGGACACTCGAGTACATAAATTTTAATAATAATGTTATCATTGCATTGAATAAGCCACTTTCCCGTAGAGATAAGTCTGATGTTTATTTTTTTTCTGTCTCACCTCTCTCTAACTGCTCCCCTGGACACATCGTTGATGCAATGGGAGGAGCAGACGATGCTTTTTCTAGCAAGGGTCGCTCTCACCCTTCACTACTTCATAGATGGTAAAATTAAAGCAAATAACAACACCTGCTGCCCCTTCAGCTGCTTTTATGCTTCTGGGGGGCGGCCCCACCCTTTACCCAGGGGGTTGTGGGAAAGGCGGTGGGCATGGCCCGGGGTACATGAGCCACAGCTTCGGGTCAGGAGCTCGTTCTGCTGCTGGTCTTCTCCGGGGTCGGAGCTCTGGAGCTCCTTCGGTGTTGTCTTGGAGCTCGTGCGGCCGTTCGGGAAGGCTTGTTTTGGCGTTTGAACTAGCGTAGGTGAGACGTCAGAGGTGAGACTCCCCAGTGGAAGGGTGGTTGCCACAGAAAGTGGAGTTGTATGTTATCTTTTTTCTTTTTTTTTTCCCCCATATCTTTAGTTTCGTAGGGAGCCTTTAGTTTGTTTAAATGGTTTAATAGTATGTGTCTTTTTTTTTTTTTGCTTATGGCAGGTGGTGTGTGTTTTACTATAATTTCTGACTTCACTGAAGATAATCGGGCAGATGATGAGATTACTTTGCAGGGACTGGGTGAGCACCTTGTCTGCAGCTGTAGATGGAGTTTCCACATTTCTCAGGAAAGCAGCAGGGCCATAAAGCATAACGTATTTCAGGATGTGGGGTGCCTTGTCACCTTCCCCCACCGTGCTCAGGGTTTTGCCGTGTCCCTGGAGCCTTTGCGGCTTGTGGCAGGCCCCTGGTATAGGTCAGATCAGGGCTTCACTGACTCTGTGGGTCTGCAGCAGAGCCCAGAGTCTGTGGGAAGACAGAAGATGGGAGGTGGTGGTGGGACGCAGGGAGAGGCTGGGAAGAGTGGCTCTCGAGAAGCGTCCAACGCCGGGTGTTCGGGCTGGCAAATAAAGGGTGGGATCTATGGGGAAGAAGTGGGGCTCCTTCCCTGGCAGCTCAGGGAGAAGAGAAGGGGTTTCTAAAGTTTTGGCACTGGGGGAGGGCTAGAAAAGGGAGCCGGGTTCATGAGTCCTTCTTGGACAGGTTTTGCAGATGGGTTCGGGTGTCGTCGGAGCCTGGTGTGCTCTAGGCTCTCGCATTTGAGGCGAGCCAGATAGTATCGAGGAGGAGCACGGGACTGGTGGTTTGGCAGTAGCGCAGTGGTAATGCTGTGTTTCTTGGTATCTTAGGTGCCGTGAATAACTGTTGCCGCAGCGTCAGACTCTGGAATTGGCGCTGAGCGGGCGAGCAGAATGCCTCGGTGTTCATGAGGCTGAGGGTGTTGTGGAAGAGGTTGGCATCTCCTCTCAGGATGCTTATTGCTGGTGCTGTGGCTGCTTTTGGGATAACTTTTTTTTTTTTCTTTTCCTTTTGCAGAGGAAGAGGAGGAAGCTGGTGACCACAGGAACGTACTGGATGGCTGTTTTCTGTGGACTGCCTCAAGGATGGATTCGGACCCCTGGCCCTCCAAAAGCTAAGTTGAGAGACTGGCGCTCGAGAGGGGATGAGGTTGAGAATTGCAAAAAGGTGTCTTTGAAGTTGGCGTAGGGGAGAGGTTTGTCCTGGAGGGCAGTCTCCTTTAGGCACGTAAGGGATGCGGCTTACTGTTCGGCATTCCCGGGCAGGGTGGTTCCAGCCTGTGTGTGTTGTTGTCTTTCGTGTGGTCCGTGTTCTGTGTCTTAGACCTTTCTCGGGTCTCGAGGTCATCTTTAAGCTCCAGGAGCACGGCATGGTGCCTCAGGCGCCATCCCTAGGGTCTGGAACACCTGCACCCATGGGCATAGCACCATTCGGCTGCTGGTCGTCTTGCGTTAGAAGCTTAAAGCTTGCATCGGTCTTGCGTCTTGGAAGTTTCCGGATGGCCCGCGTCTACAACTGGGACTTCTTCCCTACGTCATTACGTTCTTAGGTCTTGAAGCCAGGCTTCCCCCGCATACATCTTATCAGTCTTGACAGTCCCTTCTTATCACAGACGATGATGTCCTACGCTCTGGTTCAGGGGCTTCCATAGAGCCTCTTGGCATCACCACCACGGTCTCCAGGTCGTCTTGCCCGACGGTGACTTCCGTCTGGGTGTCATCCTTCTTGCTGAGAGTTTTCTCTTATCCTTGAGGCGCGGTGTTTTTAGTGTTTTGTGTAGTGTTGGTCTGTGCTTGTGTGTGTGTCTGGCTCGGAGCCCCCCTGCCCGGGTGTGTAGAGTCCAGGGCAGGCAGAATAGTGACGATAGTCTACAGTTAATATGTGGATCTGTGGAGACCGAGGCAAAGGTTGGGTAGTCATCTGGAATTAATTTGCTCTCAGTAGGTTGGGTGCGTGGGTGTTTCATTAGTGGGTGTTGGCATAAGCAGAGCCAAGTCGGAGAGGCTGTTCACAGTCAGTGAAGGACGCAGTATCTCAAAGATGTTCAGGCTGCTTTGTGTGGGGTGTAATGTTTGTGGGCTTTTTCTGTGTTTTTTTTTTTTTTTTGATGGCAGGCTGTAGTTGGATCTAATTGAACAGTGTTCCGAAGTAGAAACAAGACCTTTGGAATTAAGCTATCGCTCTGCCATCAGGGTAATGCTTGATGTTTTTTTTTTTCTCTTTTTAGATGCTGAGAGACGGACGTGCAGGGTGGCGCAGGGGAGCCGAGAGGAGCGCTGTACGGAGGTGGCTCGGCATGTGGTGTTAAAGGGAAGATGTGACTGGCGCCTCTATGAATACAATTGGGTGCTTTTTTTTTTCATGTGAATGAAGACAGAAGATGGGAGTCGATGGTGTGGCGGTTTGGCAGAAGCGCAGTGGTAATGTTGTGTTTCTTGGTCTCTTAGGTGCTGTGAATAACTATCACTGCAGCCTCGGACTCCGGAATCGGCGCGGAGCGGGCGAGCAGAACGCCACGGCCTTCGGGAGGCTGAGGGTGTCGTGGAAGAGGTTGGCGTCTCCTCTCAGGATGCTTATTGCTGGTGCTGTGGCGGCCTCTGGGATTATGTTTTATTTTCCTTTTGCAGAGGAAGAGGAGGAACCTGGTGACTGCGGAAATGTATCGGATGGCTGGTTTTTGCGGACCGCATCGAAGAAGGATCCAGATGCCTGGCCCTCCAAAAGCTAAGTTGACAGTCAGGCGCCGGAGAGGGGCCGAGGTGGACAATTGCAAAATGGGGTCTTTGACGTTAGCGTAGTGGCGAGGGCTGTCCCGGGGCACAGTCATATTTAGGAAGGTAAAGGATGTTGCTTACTGTTCAGTGTGACGCTAGCGTGTCCCGGGCAGGGCAGTTCCAGCCTGTGCGTGTTGTCATGTCGTTCATGTGGTCTGTGTTGTGTATCTTCGCCCCTTCTTGGGTCTCGAGGTCATCTTTGAGCTCCAGGAGCACGACGTGGGGCCCTGGGCGTCATCCTTAGGGTCTCGAATGCTTGGGCCTGTGGGCGTAGCACCATTCATCTGATGCTCTTCTTGCGTTAGCATCTTAAAGCGTGCATCAATCTTGCCTCTCGGAAGTTTCTGGATGGCCCACTTCCACGTCTGGGAGTTCTTCCCTGCATCGTTACGTTCTTAGGTCTTGAAGCCAGACTTCCTGCATGTCCATCTTATCGGGCTCAACAGTCCATTCTTATTACGTACCATCACGTTCTACAGTTTGCTTCAGGGGGTTCCGTAGAGCGTCTTCATGTTGACATCATCACGATCCCACAGATTTTCTTGCACGACGGTGACTTTGGTCCCCGTGTCATCTTTCTTGCTGAGAGTTTTCTCTCATCTTTGAGGCGTGTCGTTCGTAGCGTTCCGTGTAGTGTCTGTCTGTAACCGTGAGTGTTTGGCTCGGGGCTGCCCTGCCTGGGCACGTAGTGTCCAGGGTGGGCGGAATCCTGTGGAGAGTCTATATGCAGTACATGAATCCCCGTAGATCGGGGCAAAGGTGTTAGAGTCATCTCAGGGTAGCCATCGGGAGGCTGTGTAGACACCTCTTCTGTTTTGTTTGGGAAGAGCAGAGGCATGTTGGGAAGGCAACACAGCAGCAGTGAAGAAGAGCTCATGTGGAAGAGGGTACAGCTGGTTTTGGTGCGGATTTTTTTTTGTAACTTTCTTTGTGTACGGTTGAATCTGGACCTTAGGTGGTATTTGTGAAAAGGTGCAAGACTTTTTGTTGTTACGACTCTATTGCTCTGCCTCAGGGTGATTTCTCTGATGTCGTTCTTGCAGATGCAGCGGGACAAGCTTGGCGGGGCAGCGTAGGAGAGGAGAGCGACGTAAGAAGGTGAGTCAGCACGTGGTGTTAGAGAGAAGATGTGGCTCTGAGTACTGTATGTATTGGTTCTTTCCAATTTGAAGTTTTGAAGCAATGAATGACGTGGGATGTGGGGATGGGGATGAGTCAGTCAAGGTCAGCAGCGGCGGGTGGGCTGAAGTATCACATCTGCCTCAGAGGGAGCAACTTTCAAGTTTTAAAGCAACCCATGTCGGTTGGGTTTTATGGGTGGTTTGCGAGCCTTCAGGTTGCACGCCTCGGGGGAGGATGGGCGGGCAAGGTGAGGGAGTGGGAGATGGGGAATTTGGTAGGTTTTTGGGCGGTATCTCGGCGTGCGTTTCTTCGGTTGGTGTGACATGCAGGGTCAGAGGGGCGATGCTGCACGCCCACTGAGTAGTCCCAGCGAGTGAGGCGGTTGTGGACACGTTGGGGAGCTCAGGCGAGTGTTTGTCTTTGGTTTTGCAGGCGCCGCAGGCATCCGGAGACGGATGAGCGTTGGAGGTGAGCTGGGTAGCAGAGAGGTAGCACATGGGGGTGGTGGTTTCCCGTAAGCTCAACAGTAATATTGTGTGTCTTCGGTGTTTTAGGTGCCAGAACCAGAGTGTGCCACAAAGTCCATACCCGGAATCCATGCGGAGCAGGTGAGCAGAAGGGTACGGCGCGTGTGATGCGGGGGATATTGCAGTACAACTTAGTGTTGATGGACGCGATGGTGCCTGATGGCACCATTTTGTGCAAATCAGGATTACGTTGCTCAGTAACTTCCTTGACTGCCATTTGAGATGGTCTTGCGTCGTACGCTTAAGAACTTGGTTCCGTACTGTGTTCTTGTATATTTGCAATAGTATTGCTCCGCCTCACTCAGTATCGGTTTCGCATCGTGTTGCCTGTCACGCTCTTGCCTGCTCTGTGATCTATTCTGGCATCGTACCACACCGTGTGGCGTGGTTTTTTTTTAATCGGTTGTTCTTTGACTGTGCAATGCCTTGTACCGCCCTCTATTGCGTTACGTCTCACGTTATATTGCCCCGTCGTAGCCTTGACTGCCTTCTGATCTGTTCGGGCCTCGTACCACGCTGTATTGCGGGTTTTTTAATCGGTTGTTCTTCATCTGGCTTTCTAATGCCTTGTACCGCCCTGTATTGTGTAACATCTCGCATTATATTGCCCCGTCATAGTCTCGACTGCCTTCTGATCTACTCTGGCATCGCACCGCACTGTATTGTGTGGTTTTTAATGGGTTCTTCTTTATTTGACTGTGTAATGCCTTGTACTGCCCTGTATTGTGTTACTTCTCATGTTATAGTGCGCTGTCATTGTCTTGACTGCCTTCTGATGTTTTCTGGTATTACAGCTGAACGTATGCTGGGTTTCTTAATCGGTTGTTCTTCGTTTGGCTGCATGTTGCCTTGTTACCACCTGGTATGGTGTTGTGTCTTGCATTGTATTGCCCTGTCACTGTCTCGACGGTCGTTTTACACCTTCCGTCCTAGGACCGCGCTGTATTGTGAATTCTTTCATGGGTTGTTGTTTCCTTGACTGTGTCGCCTGGTAGGGCCCCGTATCGCGTTACGTCTTGCCTTGTATTGCTCTGTCATTGTGGTGACCGACATCTGATATACTCTACCGCTGTATGGCACTGTACCGTCAATTCTTTCATTGTCTGTTCTGCATTTAATTGTATGTTGCCTTGTACTGCCCTGTGTAAGGTTAGATCTTGCATGGTGTTGCCCTGTCGTTGTCTTGCCAGTTATTTTAGAGTCTCTGGCACAGTATTGTGCAATTTTTAACCGGTTGTTCTGTATTTGACCGCTGTAGCGATGTCACCCCCCTTTTTCCCCCGGGCTGCTGCTCGAGCTATAACGACCGGGAGGAGTCGCTACGAGTGGGACTTGAACTTTGTGGGATGGCTGGCACCAGAGTCAAGACACTGTGAGTCAGTTAGCTTGCTATAGACCTAGCGGACAGACCAAGAGCCCTTGGAGCTTTCTTGCAAGGCAGCGGCCTGTTCACTAGCATTTCCCGGGGACACTCACTTAAGGTTCTGCTCCTCTAGGTTGAGAGAAGCCTTGCCGCAACAGATTCTGGGTCAGTGACTAACAGCACGCCAGACTTTGCCATCTTGGCTGAGCGATACAAAGGGTTTGATCACGCAGATATGATCCTTTAGAGGTGAACCGTTGCCCAAGTCCGGGGCGAGGATGGGATCCAGCCGCACCTAGACTCCTCTCGGAGAAGGAGTTTAGAAAGCAAGGGGGTCCTTTCCGAGCGTCGTGACTCAACAGGAGCGTCTCCCAGACAGCGTGTCAGACCCTGGCCCCGAGGCAGTAAATGACCCGGGGTGCGTGGCCGTGCAATCTGGTAAAGTGCCATCACGTGCGCTGCTACCTTTAGTGAATCACTGTTATGTTTGTTAATGTTTCTCTACCTCTCTCTTAGGAGTGAATTTTATCATTGCGCCCGCCACAACTGCATATGGCCTGTGTTACATCTTGCGTTGTATTGCCCTGTCGTCTTGACGGTCACGTTAGAGAATCTGTCCTAGGTCTGGACTGTAGTGTGATGTCTCTCATGGGTTCTGATGTGGCTGTGTATTGCCTTGTCCGGCCCCGTGTGGTGTTACGTCTTCCATTGTATTGCTCTGTTGTTGTCTTGATTGTCATCTGATCTATTCTGCCGTTGTAGGCCACCATATTGTCACTTCCTTCATCAGCTGTTTTTTATGAGCCATGTAAAGGGTTGACGGCACAGACATAATCCTTTAGAGGTGAACCGTTGCCCAAGTCCGGGGCTAGGAATTGGATCCAGCCGCACCTAGACTCCTCTCCGAGAAGGAGTTTAGAAAGCAAGGGGGTCCTCTCCGAGCTAGGAATTGGATCCAGCCGCACCTAGACTCCTCTCGGAGAAGGAGTTTAGAAAGCAAGGGGGTCCTTTCCGAGCCTCGTGACTCAACGGGAGGGTCTCCCTGAGAGCTCGTCTGACCCTGGCCCCTAGGCAGGAAATAATCCAGGGTCCGTGGCCACGGAACCTGATAAAGCGCCGTCATGCGCACTGCTGCCTTTGGAGAATCACTGTGTTGATGTTTCCGAATGTTTCTCTACTTTTCTCTTGGGAGTGAAGTGAATGGCTCCACCTGCCACAACTGCATGTTGCCTTGTCCGGCCCCGTGTTGGGTTACGTCTTGCCTTGTATTGCCCTGTCGTTGTCATGATTGCCACCTGACCCATGGTGTCATAGTAGTGCACTGCATTGTGAATTTTTTGACTGTCTGTTATTTATTTGACTGATATTGGCTGGCAGTGGCCTGTATTGTGTTATCTTGCACCGTATTGCCCTGTATTTGCCGTGACTGCCCTCTGAGACTTCCTGAGATCGTAGGGCGTTCTGTTGTGGGTTTTGTAATTGGCTGTTCTTTGTGTGACTGTGTATTGCTTTGTGCTGCCCTGTGTTGTGTTACGGCTCGTGTTGCATTACTCTGTCGTTGTTTTGACTGTGTTTTGGGACAGTGTCATAGTGCTGCACTGGATTATGGGTATTTTAACTGTTCTTGACTTGGCTGCGCGTTGCCTTTTACTGCTCTGTATGATGTTAGGTCTTGCACTGTATTGGTCTGTCATTGTCTTGGCTGTTACCTTGGACTGTCTGGGATTGTACTTATTTATTGTGAAAGTTCCATTGGTTGTTCCTTATTTGACTGCTGGGGTGGTGTGGGCGCCCCTTCGTTTTGGCGCCCCAATCATCCATGGAGTTGTTCTGAGTGGTACTTGAAGTTGGGGGATGGTTGGCAACACGGTGGGGACCTAGATATTTTGTTCCCGTGCTGATGTGACTGTAAGTCAATTGGCTTACCCCATAAAGAGTGGACAGCCCAAGAGCCTTTTGACTTCTGCATGGCAGGGGCCTCCGTGCCAGGATCTCCCCTTGAGCAGGGACGCTCGATTAAGGTTCTGCTCCTCGAGATAGAGATGCCTTGCCGCAACAGATTCTCAGTAAGTGACTAATAGCATACAAAACCTTGTAGCCTTAGCTCAGTGATATAAAGGGTCGATGGCGCAGATACAATCCTTTAGAGGTGAACCATTGCCTAAGTCCGGGGCTAGGAATTGGATCCAGCCGCACCTAGACTCCTCTCGGAGAAGGAGTTTAGAAAGCAAGGGGGTCCTTTCCGAGCCTCGTGACTCAAGGGGAGGGTCTCCCAGACAGCTCGTCTGACCCTGGCCCCTAGGCAGTAAATAATCCGGGGTGCGTGGCCATATGGAATCTGGTAAAGCGCCGTCACGTGCGCTGCTGCCTTTGGAGAATCACTGTGTTGATGTTTCTGAATGTTTCACCGCTTCTCTCTTAGAAGCGAAGTTAGCCGCTCGGCCTGCCACAACTGCGTATTGCCTTGTCCGGCCCCGTATGGCGTCACGTTTGGCATTGTATTGTCGTCTATTTGCCCGGACTGCCATCTGATCTGTTCCGGCGTTGTACTGGTGTGTATTGTGGGTTTCTTAATCGGTTTTGCGTTATTTGAATGCGTGTTGCCCTGTCTGGTGTTGTATCTTGCATTGTACTGCCCCGTCATTCCCTTCACTGTCACTTTAGACGTTCTGGGATTGCAGCGATCCGTATTGTGCAGGTTTTATTCATTGTTCTGTGTTTGACCCATGTATTGCCTTGTTACCACCTTGTATTGTGTTGTGGCTTGCGTTGTATCGCCATGTTATTGTTCCGAGTGCCACCTGATACGTTTCGGTGTGTACAGCCCTGCGTTATGTCTTCCATTGTATAGCTCTGTCACTGCCTCGACTGCTGTCTCACACGTTTTGGCATTGCATCGCACGGTATTGCGGGATACTTAATCAGTTATTTATTTGACCGTGTATTTCACTGTACTGCCCTGTATTGCGTTATTTCTTGCCTTGTATTGCTCTGTCATTGTCTTGACTGGCATCTCCACTTATATTTGTTTTCTCCCGCACTGTACTGCGGTTCTTCTAATCGGTTGGTATTTAGTTGACTGCGTCTTCAGTTCTACTCTGTCGTGTAACGTTGCATCTTGGATCGTGTCGCCCTATAGTTGTCTTGACTGCCACCCGAGACCGTGTGGGATCGTACTGCACCGTATTGTGGCGTTTTGATCGGTTGTTTATTATTCTGTATTGCGTTGTAGCAACCTGTATTGTGTTACGTTGTGCGTTGTGTTGCCATGAAATAGTCTTAACTGTCCTTTTACACTCTCTGGGGTTGTGCCGCACCGAACTGAGGGTGTTTTTGATCGGATGTTCTATATTTGACTATGTATTGCTTTGTACTGCCCTGTATTTTCCTAAGTCTTGCGTCGTGTTGCCCTCTCACCGTGCCGCGAGCCATCTGATGTATTCTGGCATTGACAGGCACTGTATTGAGGGCTTCTTAGGCTGTTGTACTCTATTTGACCGTGCATCAATTTTGTGATCGGTCGTTCCCTATTTGACTGTGTATTGGCCTTGTACTGCCCTGTGTAAAGTTCCGTCTTGCATTGTATTGCCCTGTCATAGTATTGCCTGTCATAGTCTGTCATAGCACCAGGATGTGCCCTTGAGCGGGGACGCTTGCTTCAGGTTCTGCTCCTCAAGGCTGAGAGATCCCTTGCCGCAACAGAGTCTCGGTAAGTGACTAATACCACGCTAAACCTCGTAGCCTTAGCTCAGTGATATAAAGGGTTGATGGCGCGGATACAATCCTTTAGAGGTGAACCGTTGCCCAAGTCCAGGGCTAGGAATTGGATTCAGCCGCACTTAGACTGCTCGTCAAGAAGGAGTTTAGAAAGCAAGGGGGTTGTGGCTCAACGGGAGGGTCTCCCTAACAGCTCGTCTGACCCTGGCCCCTGTGCAATAAATTATCCGGGGGACGTGGCCGCGGAACCTGGTAAAGGGATGTTACGTTCACTGCTGCCTTTGTCGAAACACTGTGGTGATGTTTCTAAATGTTTCTCTACTTCTCTCAGGACTGAAGTGAATGGCTCCACCCGCCACAACTGCATATTGCCTTGTCCGGCCCCGTATTGGGTTACCTCTCGCCTTGTATTGCCCGGTCCTTCTTTTGGTTGCCATCGGACCCATAGTGTCAGAGTAGTGCACTGCACTGTGAATTTTTTGACTGTCTGTTATTTATTTGACTGAGTATTGCCTTGTACTGCCTTGTGTACTGCGACGTAGTGCTTTGTATGGCCCTGTAATTGCCTTGACTGCCATCCGAGACGTTTTGAGATCGTACGGCAGCGTAGTGCGGGTTCTCTGGTCAGCTGTTCTTTATTTGACTGTGTACTGCCTTGTGCTGCCCTGCACGGTGTTCTGTCTCGCGTTGTCATTGTCTCGACCGACATGTGGGATTGTTTGCCATTGTTTGCCAGTGTGGTTTGGGTATTGTAGTTCACTGTTCTTCATTTGACTGCGTATTGCCTTGTACTGACCTGTATAACGTTATGTCTTGCACTGCGTTGCCCTGGCATTGTCTTGACCGACATCTGAGATGGTCTGGCATTGTACTGTACTGTATTGGGAGTCTTGTAATTTGCTCTAATTTATTTGTCTGCGAATGGGGTTGTACTGCCCTGTATACTGTAACGTGTGACGTTGTACCGCCTGTCACTGGCTTAACGGTGGCTTTAGAGATTCTGTCGTAAGACTGCACTCCGTTCTGAACTTCACTATTGGTGATTTCGTGACAGCCCAGTACTGTGTTACGCTTGACGTTGTATCGCTCTGTCATTGTCTTCAATGAGATGTGACACTTGGTAACATACGATGGCACTGTATTGCCAATTTTTCCATTGGCTATGCTTAATTTGAGCATGTATTGATGTGTAGCGCTCTGTATAATGTTAAGTCGTACACTGTCTTGACTTAATAACAGAAATGCTAGAGGCTATCGTGGTGCCAAGTGGGAAAGAGTGGCTGTGAGACTCTGAAGGCAGCAGGAAAGCCCGCAGCCCGAGGTGGTGCCGCCGCGCCAGCCCGCGAAGCATTTTCCGGTAGGGCCGCGGCTCTGGCCACAGCTCCCACGCCCGAAGAGACAGGAGGGAAAGCCGTGCCTCGTTGGAAAGCTCTTTGGCAGCCGCTTGCATGGCCCCACAGCCCGTGGGGCTGCGGGCTTTGTGGCAGCCGTCAGCCTCGGCGCCACCGGCGCCCACCTGCGAAGCATTTTTCGGTAGGGCCGTGGCTCTGGCCACAACTCCCACGCCCGAAGAGCCAGGAGGGAAAGCCGTGTCTCCTTGGAAAGCTCTTTGGCAGCCGCTCGCGTGGCCCCACAGCCCGTGGGGCTGCGGGCTTTGCGGCGGCCGTCAGCCTCGGCGCCACCGGTGCCCACCTGGCGCCGCCGTGCCAGCCTGCGAAGCTTTTTTCGGCAGGGCCGCGGCTCTGGCCACAGCTCCCACGCCCGAAGAGCCAGGAGGGAAAGCCGTGCCTCGTTGGAAAGTTCTTTGGCAGCCGCTCGCGTGGCCCCACAGCCCGTGGGGCTGCGGGCTTTGCGGCGGCCGTCAGCCTCGGCGCCACCGGCGCCCACGTGGCGCCGCCGCGCCAGCCTGCGAAGCATTTTCCGGTAGGGCCGCGGCTCTGGCCACAGCTCCCACACCCGAAGAGCCAGGAGGGAAAGCCGTGCCTCGTTGGAAAGCTCTTTGGCAGCCGCTCGCGTGGCCCTACAGCCCGTGGGGCTGCGGGCTTTGCGGCGGCCGTTAGCCTCAGCGCCACCGGCGCCCACGTGGGGCTGCCGCGCCAGCCTGCGAAGCATTTTCCGGTAGGGCCGCAGCTCTGGCCACAGCTCCCACGCCCGAAGAGCCAGGAGGGAAAGCCGTGCCTCGTTGGAAAGCTCTTTGGCAGCCGCTCGCGTGGCCCCACAGCCCGTGGGGCTGCGGGCTTTGCGGCGGCCGTCAGCCTCGGCGCCACCGGCGCCCATCTGGCGCCGCCGCGCCAGCCTGCGAAGCATTTTCCGGTAGGGCCGCGGCTCTGGCCACAGCTCCCACGGCCAAAGAGCCAGGAGGGAAAGCCGTGCCTCGTTAGAAAGCTCTTTGGCAGCCGCTCGCATGGCCCCACAGCCCGTGGGGCTGCGGGCTTTGCGGCGGCAGTCAGCCTCTGCGCCACCGGCGCCCACGTGGTGCCGCCGCGCCAGCCTGCGAAGCATTTTCCGGTAGGGCCGCGGCTCTGGCGACAGCTCCCACGCCCGAAGAGCCAGGAGGGAAAGCCGTGCCTCGTTGGAAAGCTCTTTGGCAGCCGCTCGCGTGGCCCCACAGCCCGTGGGGCTGCGGGCTTTGCGGTGGCCGTCAGCCTCTGCGCCACCGGCGCCCACGTGGTGCCGCCGCGCCAGCCTGCGAAGCATTTTCCGGTAGGGCCGCGGCTCTGGCGACAGCTCCCACACCCGAAGAGCCAGGAGGGAAAGCCGTGCCTCGTTGGAAAGCTCTTTGGCAGCCGCTCGCGTGGCCCCACAGCCCGTGGGGCTGCGGGCTTTGCGGCGGTCGTCAGCCTCGGCGCCACCGGCGCCCTCGTGGCGCCGCCGCGCCAGCCTGTGAAGCATTTTCGGTAGGGCCGCGACTCTGGCGACAGCTCCCACGCCCAAAGAGCCAGGAGGGAAAGCCGTGCCTCGTTGGAAAGCTCTTTGGAAGCCGCTTGCGTGGCCCAAAAGCCCTTGGGGCTGCGGGCTTTGCGGCAGCCGTCAGCCTCGGCGCCACCTGCGCCCACGTGGCGCCGCCGCGCCAGCCTGTGAAGCATTTTCCGGTAGGGCCGCGGCTCTGGCGACAGCTCCCACGCCCGAAGAGCCAGGAGGGAAAGCCGTGCCTCGTTGAAAGCTCTTTGGCAGCCGCTCGCGTGGCCCCACAGCCCGTGGGGCTGCGGGCTTTGCGGCGGCCGTCAGCCTCGGTGCCACCGGAGCCCACATGGCACCGCCGCGCCAGCCTGCAAAGCATTTTCCGGTAGGGCCGCGGCTCTGGCCACAGCTCCCACGCCCGAAGAGCCGGGAGGGAAAGCCGTGCCTCGTTGGAAAGCTCTTTGGCAGCCGCTCGCGTGGCCCCACAACCCGTGGGGCTGCGGGCTTTGCGACAACAGTCAGCCTCGGCGCCACCGGCGCCCACGTGGCGCCGCCGCGCCAGCCTGCGAAGCATTTTCCGGTAGGGCCGCGGCTCTGGCCACAGCTCCCACGCCCGAAGAGCCAGGAGGGAAAGCCGTGCCTCGTTGGAAAGCTCTTTGGCAGCTGCTCGCGTGGCCCCAAAGCCCGTGGGGCTGCGGGCTTTGTGGCGGCCGTCAGCCTCGGCGCCACCGGCGCCCACGTGGCGCCGCCGCGCCAGCCTGCGAAGCATTTTCGGTAGGGCTGCGTCTCTACCGACAGCTCCCACGCCCGAAGAGCCAGGAGGGAAAGCCGTGCCTCGTTGGAAAGCTCTTTGGCAGCCGCTCGCGTGGCCCCACAGCCCGTGGGGCTGCGGGCTTTGCGGCGGCCGTCAGCCTCGGCGCCACCGGCGCCCTCGTGGCGCCGCCGCGCCAGCCTGTGAAGCATTTTCGGTAGGGCCGCGACTCTGGCGACAGCTCCCACGCCCGAAGAGCCAGGAGGGAAAGCTGTGTCTCGTTGGAAAGCTCTTTGGCAGCCGCTCGCGTGGCCCCACAGCCTGTGGGGCTGCGGGCTTTGCGGCGGCCGTCAGCCTCGGCGCCACCGGCGCACACGTGGCGCCACCGTGCCAGCCTGCGAAGCATTTTCTGGTATGGCCACGGCTCTGGCAACAGCTCCCACGCTCGAAGAGCCAGGAGGGAAAGCCGTGCCTCCTTGGAAAGCTCTTTGGCAGCCGCTCGCGTGGCCCCACAGCCCGTGGGGCTGCGGGCTTTGCGGCGGCCGTCAGCCTCGGTGCCACCGGAGCCCACATGGCGCCGCCGCGCCAGCCTGCAAAGCATTTTCCGGTAGGGCCGCGTCTCTGGCCACAGCTCCCACGCCCGAAGAGCCGGGAGGGAAAGCCGTGCCTCGTTGGAAAGCTCTTTGGCAGCCGTTCGCGTGGCCCCACAACCCGTGGGGCTGCGGGCTTCGCGGCAGCCGTCAGCCTCGGCGCCACCTGCGCCCACGTGGCGCCGCCGCGCCAGCCTGCGAAGCATTTTCTGGTAGGGCCGCGGCTCTGGCCACAGCTCCCATGCCCGAAGAGCCAGGAGGGAAAGCCGTGCCTCGTTGGAAAGCTCTTTGGCAGCCGCTCGCGTGGCCCCACAGCCCGTGGGGCTGCGGGCTTTGCGGCGGCCGTCAGCCTCGGCGCCACCGTCGCCCACGTGGCGCTGCCGCGCCAGCCTGCGAAGCATTTTCGGGTAGGGCCGCGGCTCTACCGACAGTTCCCACGGCCGAAGAGCCAGGAGGGAAAGCCGTGCCTCGTTGGAAAGCTCTTTGGCAGCCGCTCGCGTGGCCCCACAGCCCGTGGGGCTGCGGGCTTTGCGGCGGCTGTCAGCCTCGGCGCCACCGGCGCCCACGTGGCGCCGCCGCGCCAGCCTGCGAAGCATTTTCTGGTAGGGCCGCGGCTCTGGCGACAGCTCCCACGCCCAAAGAGCCGGGAGGGAAAGCCGTGCCTCGTTGGAAAGCTCTTGGGCAGCCGCTCGCGTGGCCCCACAACCCGTGGGGCTGCGGGCTTTGCGGCGGCAGTCAGCCTCGGCGCCACCGGCGCCCACGTGGCGCCGCCGCGCCAGCCTGCGAAGCATTTTCCGGTAGGGCCGCGGCTCTGGCCACAGCTCCCACGCCCGAAGAGCCAGGAGGGAAAGCCGTGCCTCGTTGGAAAGCTCTTTGGCAGCCGCTCGCGTGGCCCCACAGCCCGTGGGGCTGCGGGCTTTGCGGCGGCCGTCAGCCTCGGCGCCACCGGCGCCTACCTGGGGCCGCCGCGCCAGCCTGCGAAGCATTTTCCGGTAGGGCCGCGGCTCTGGCGATAGCTCCCACGCCCGAAGAGCCAGGAGGGAAAGCCGTGCCTCCTTGGAAAGCTCTTTGGCAGCCGCTCGCGTGGCCCCACAGCCCGTGGGGCTGCGGGCTTTGCGGCGGCCGTCAGCCTCGGTGCCACCGGCGCCCACATGGCGCCGCCGCGCCAGCCTGCGAAGCATTTTCCGGTAGGGCCGCGGCTCTGGCCACAGCTCCCACGCCCGAAGAGCCAGGAGGGAAAGCCGTGCCTCGTTGGAAAGCTCTTTGGCAGCCGCTCGCGTGGCCCCACAGCCCGTGGGGCTGCGGGCTTTGTGGCGTCCGTCAGCCTCGGCGCCACCGGCACCCATTTGGGGCCGCCGCGCCAGCCTGCGAAGCATTTTCCGGTAGGGCCGCGGCTCTGGCGACAGCTCCCACGCCCGAAGAGCCAGGAGGGAAAGCCGTGCCTCGTTGGAAAGCTCTTTGGCAGCCGCTCGCGTGGCCCCAAAGCCCGTGGGGCTGTGGGCTTTGTGGCGGCCGTCAGCCTCGGCGCCACCGGCGCCCACGTGGCGCCGCCGCGCCAGCCTGCGAAGCATTTTCGGTAGGGCCGCGACTCTGGCGACAGCTCCCACGCCCGAAGAGCCAGGAGGGAAAGCCGTGCCTCGTTGGAAAGCTCTTTGGAAGCCGCTTGCGTGGCCCAAAAGCCCTTGGGGCTGCGGGCTTTGCGGCAGCCGTCAGCCTCGGCGCCACCTGCGCCCACGTGGCGCCGCCGCGCCAGCCTGTGAAGCATTTTCCGGTAGGGCCGCGGCTCTGGCCACAGCTCCCATGCCCGAAGAGCCAGGAGGGAAAGCCGTGCCTCGTTGGAAAGCTCTTTGGCAGCCGCTCGCGTGGCCCCACAGCCCGTGGGGCTGCGGGCTTTGCGGCGGCCGTCAGCCTCGGCGCCACCGGCGCCCACGTGGCGCTGCCGCGCCAGCCTGCGAAGCATTTTCGGGTAGGGCCGCGGCTCTACCGACAGTTCCCACGCCCGAAGAGCTAGGAGGGAAAGCCGTGCCTCGTTGGAAAGCTCTTTGGCAGCCGCTCGCGTAGCCCCACAGCCCGTGGGGCTGCGGGCTTTGCGGCGGCTGTCAGCCTCGGCGGCACCGGCGCCCACGTGGCGCCGCCGCGCCAGCCTGCGAAGCATTTTCTGGTAGGGCCGCGGCTCTGGCGACAGCTCCCACGCCCAAAGAGCCGGGAGGGAAAGCCGTGCCTCGTTGGAAAGCTCTTGGGCAGCCGCTCGCGTGGCCCCACAACCCGTGGGGCTGCGGGCTTTGCGGCGGCAGTCAGCCTCGGCGCCACCGGCGCCCACGTGGCGCCGCCGCGCCAGCCTGCGAAGCATTTTCTGGTAGGGCCGCGGCTCTGGCCACAGCTCCCACGCCCGAAGAGCCAGGAGGGAAAGCCGTGCCTCGTTGGAAAGCTCTTTGGCAGCCGCTCGCGTGGCCCCACAGCCCGTGGGGCTGCGGGCTTTGCGGCGGCCGTCAGCCTCGGCGCCAGGGGCGCCCACCTGGGGCCGCCGCGCCAGCCTGCGAAGCATTTTCCGGTAGGGCCGCGGCTCTACCGACAGCTCCCACGCCCGAAGAGCCAGGAGGGAAAGCCGTGCCTCGTTGGAAAGCTCTTTGGCAGCCGCTCGCGTGGCCCCACAGCCCGTGGGGCTGCGGGCTTTGTGGCGGCCGTCAGCCTCGGCGCCACCGTCGCCCACGTGGCGCCGCCGCGCCAGCCTGCGAAGCATTTTCGGGTAGGGCCGCTGCTCTACCGACAGCTCCCACGCCCGACGAGCAAGGAGGGAAAGCCGTGCCTCGTTGGAAAGCTCTTTGGCAGCCGCTCGCGTGGCCCCACAGCCCGTGGGGCTGCGGGCTTTCCGGCGGCCGTCAGCCTCGGCGCCACCGGCGCCCAGATGGCGCCGCCGCGCTAGCCTGCGAAGCATTTTCGGATAGGGCCGCGGCTCTGGCGACAGCTCCCACGCCCGAAGAGCCAGGAGGGAAAGCCATGCCTCGTTGGAAAGCTCTTTGGCAGCTGCTCGCGTGGCCCCAAAGCCCGTGGGGCTGCGGGCTTTGCGGCGGCCGTCAGCCTCGGCGCCACCGGCGCCCACGTGGCGCCGCCGCGCCAGCCTGCGAAGCATTTTCGGGTAGGGCCGCGGCTCTGGCGACAGCTCCCACGCCCGAAGAGCCAGGAGGGAAAGCCGTGCCTCGTTGGAAAGCTCTTTGGCAGCCGCTCGCGTGGCCCCACAGCCCGTGGGGCTGCGGGCTTTGCGGCGGCCGTCAGCCTCGGCGCCACCGGCGCCTACCTGGGGCCGCCGCGCCAGCCTGCGAAGCATTTTCCGGTAGGGCCGCGGCTCTGGCGATAGCTCCCACGCCCGAAGAGCCAGGAGGGAAAGCCGTGCCTCGTTGGAAAGCTCTTTGGCAGCCGCTCGCGTGGCCCCACAGCCTGTGGGGCTGCGGGCTTTGCGGCGGCCGTCAGCCTCGGCGCCACCGGCGCCCACGTGGCGCCGCCGCGCCAGCCTGCGAAGCATTTTCGGGTAGGGCCGCTGCTCTACCGACAGCTCCCACGCCCGACGAGCAAGGAGGGAAAGCCGTGCCTCGTTGGAAAGCTCTTTGGCAGCCGCTCGCGTGGCCCCACAGCCCGTGGGGCTGCGGGCTTTGCGGCGGCCGTCAGCCTCGGCGCCACCGGCGCCCATATGGCGCCGCCGCGCCAGCCTGCGAAGCATTTTCCGGTAGGGCCGCGGCTCTGGCGACAGCTCCCACGCCCGAAGAGCCAGGAGGGAAAGCCGTACCTCGTTGGAAAGCTCTTTGGCAGCTGCTCGCGTGGCCCCAAAGCCCGTGGGGCTGCGGGCTTTGTGGCGGCCGTCAGCCTCGGCGCCGCCGGCGCCCACGTGGCGCCGCCGCGCCAGCCTGCGAAGCATTTTCGGGTAGGGCCGCGGCTCTGGCGACAGCTCCCACGCCCGAAGAGCCAGGAGGGAAAGCCGTGCCTCGTTGGAAAGCTCTTTGGTAGCCGCTCGCGTGACCCCACAGCCCGTGGGGCTGCGGGCTTTGTGGCGGCCATCAGCCTCGGCGCCACCGGCGCCCACGTGGCGCCCCCGCGCCAGCCTGCGAAGCATTTTCCGGTAGGGCCGCGGCTCTGGCCACAGCTCCCACGCCCATAGACCCAGGAGGGAAAGCCGTGCCTCATTGGAAAGCTCTTTGGCAGCCGCTCGCGTGGCCCCACAGCCCGTGGGGCTGCGGGCTTTGCGGCGGCCGTCAGCCTCGTCGCCACCGGCGCCTACCTGGGGCCGCCGCGCCAGCCTGCGAAGCATTTTCCGGTAGGGCCGCGGCTCTGGCGATAGCTCCCACGCCCGAAGAGCCAGGAGGGAAAGCCATGCGTCCTTGGAAAGCTCTTTGGCAGCCGCTCGCGTGGCCCCACAGCTCGTGGGGCTGCGGGGTTTGCGGCGGCCGTCAGCCTCGGCGCCACCGGTGCCCACGTGGCGCCGCCGCGCCAGCCTGCGAAGCATTTTTCGGTAGGGCCGCGGCTGTGGCCACAGCTCCCACGCCCGAAGAGCCAGGAGGGAAAGCCGTGCCTCGTTGGAATGCTCTTTGGCAGCCGCTCGCGTGGCCCCACAGCCCGTGGGGCTGCGGGCTTTGCGGCGGCCGTCAGCCTCGGCGCCACCGGCACCCACGTTGTGCCGCCGCGCCAGCCTGCGAAGCATTTTCCGGTAGGGCCGCGGCTCTGGCGACAGCTCCCACGCCCGAAGAGCCAGGAGGGAAAGCCGTGCCTCGTTGGAAAGCTCTTTGGTAGCCGCTCGCGTGGCCCCACAGCCCGTGGGGCTGCGGGCTTTGCGGCGGCCGTCAGCCTCGGCACCACCGGCTCCCACCTGGCGCCGCCGCACTAGCCTGCGAAGCATTTTCCGGTAGGGCCGCGGCTGTGGCCACAGCTCCCACGCCCGAAGAGCCAGGAGGGAAAGCCGTGCCTCGTTGGAAAGCTCTTTGGCAGCCGCTCGCGTGGCCCCACAGCCCGTGGGGCTGCGGGCTTTGCGGCGGCCGTCAGCCTCGGCACCACCGGCTCCCACCTGGCGCCGCCGCACTAGCCTGCGAAGCATTCTCCGGTAGGGCCGCGGCTGTGGCCACAGCTCCCACGCCCGAAGAGCCAGGAGGGAAAGCCGTGCCTCGTTGGAAAGCTCTTTGGCAGCCGCTCGCGTGGCCCCACAGCCCGTGGGGCTGCGGGCTTTGCGGCGGCCGTCAGCCTCGGCGCCACCGGCGCCCACGTGGCGCCGCCGCGCCAGCCTGCGAAGCATTTTTTAGTAGGGCCGCGGCTCTGGCCACAGCTCCCACGCCCGAAGAGCCAGGAGGGAAAGCCGTGCCTCGTTGGAAAGCTCTTTGGCAGCCGCTCGCGTGGCCCCACAGCCCGTGGGGCTGCGGGCTTTGCGGCGGCCGTCAGCCTCGGCGCCACCGGCGCCCACCTTGCGCCGCCGCGCCAGCCTGCAAAGCATTTTCCGGTAGGGCCGTGGCTCTGGCGACAGCTCCCACGACCGAAGAGCCAGGAGGGAAAGCCGTGCCTCGTTGGAAAGCTCTTTGGCAGCCGCTCGCGTGGCCCCACAGCTCGTGGGGCTGCGGGGTTTGCGGCGGCCGTCAGCCTCGGCGCCACCGGCGCCCACGTGGCGCCGCCGCGCCAGCCTTCGAAGCATTTTCCGGTAGGTCCGCGGCTCTGGCCACAGCTCCCACGCCCGAAGAGCCAGGAGGGAAAGCCGTGCCTCGTTGGAAAGCTCTTTGGCAGCCGCTCGCGTGGCCCCACAGCCCGTGGGGCTGCGGGCTTTGCGGCGGCTGTCAGCCTCGGCGGCACCGGCGCCCACGTGGCGCCGCCGCGCCAGCCTGCGAAGCATTTTCTGGTAGGGCCGCGGCTCTGGCGACAGCTCCCACGCCCAAAGAGCCGGGAGGGAAAGCCGTGCCTCGTTGGAAAGCTCTTGGGCAGCCGCTCGCGTGGCCCCACAACCCGTGGGGCTGCGGGCTTTGCGGCGGCAGTCAGCCTCGGCGCCACCGGCGCCCACGTGGCGCCGCCGCGCCAGCCTGCGAAGCATTTTCTGGTAGGGCCGCGGCTCTGGCCACAGCTCCCACGCCCGAAGAGCCAGGAGGGAAAGCCGTGCCTCGTTGGAAAGCTCTTTGGCAGCCGCTCGCGTGGCCCCACAGCCTGTGGGGCTGCGGGCTTTGCGGCGGCCGTCAGCCTCGGCGCCAGGGGCGCCCACCTGGGGCCGCCGCGCCAGCCTGCGAAGCATTTTCCGGTAGGGCCGCGGCTCTACCGACAGCTCCCACGCCCGAAGAGCCAGGAGGGAAAGCCGTGCCTCGTTGGAAAGCTCTTTGGCAGCCGCTCGCGTGGCCCCACAGCCCGTGGGGCTGCGGGCTTTGTGGCGGCCGTCAGCCTCGGCGCCACCGTCGCCCACGTGGCGCCGCCGCGCCAGCCTGCGAAGCATTTTCGGGTAGGGCCGCTGCTCTACCGACAGCTCCCACGCCCGACGAGCAAGGAGGGAAAGCCGTGCCTCGTTGGAAAGCTCTTTGGCAGCCGCTCGCGTGGCCCCACAGCCCGTGGGGCTGCGGGCTTTCCGGCGGCCGTCAGCCTCGGCGCCACCGGCGCCCAGATGGCGCCGCCGCGCTAGCCTGCGAAGCATTTTCGGATAGGGCCGCGGCTCTGGCGACAGCTCCCACGCCCGAAGAGCCAGGAGGGAAAGCCATGCCTCGTTGGAAAGCTCTTTGGCAGCTGCTCGCGTGGCCCCAAAGCCCGTGGGGCTGCGGGCTTTGCGGCGGCCGTCAGCCTCGGCGCCACCGGCGCCCACGTGGCGCCGCCGCGCCAGCCTGCGAAGCATTTTCGGGTAGGGCCGCGGCTCTGGCGACAGCTCCCACGCCCGAAGAGCCAGGAGGGAAAGCCGTGCCTCGTTGGAAAGCTCTTTGGCAGCCGCTCGCGTGGCCCCACAGCCCGTGGGGCTGCGGGCTTTGCGGCGGCCGTCAGCCTCGGCGCCACCGGCGCCTACCTGGGGCCGCCGCGCCAGCCTGCGAAGCATTTTCCGGTAGGGCCGCGGCTCTGGCGATAGCTCCCACGCCCGAAGAGCCAGGAGGGAAAGCCGTGCCTCCTTGGAAAGCTCTTTGGCAGCCGCTCGCGGGGCCCCACAGCCCGTTGGGCTGCGGGCTTTGCGGCGGCCGTCAGCCTCGGCGCCACCGGCGCCCACGTGGCGCCGCCGCGCCAGCCTGCGAAGCATTTTCGGGTAGGGCCGCGGCTCTGGCGACAGCTCCCACGCCCGAAGAGCCAGGAGGGAAAGCCGTGCCTCGTTGGAAAGCTCTTTGGCAGCCGCTCGCGTGGCCCCACAGCCTGTGGGGCTGCGGGCTTTGCGGCGGCCGTCAGCCTCGGCGCCACCGGCGCCCACGTGGCGCCGCCGCGCCAGCCTGCGAAGCATTTTCGGGTAGGGCCGCTGCTCTACCGACAGCTCCCACGCCCGACGAGCAAGGAGGGAAAGCCGTGCCTCGTTGGAAAGCTCTTTGGCAGCCGCTCGCGTGGCCCCACAGCCCGTGGGGCTGCGGGCTTTGCGGCGGCCGTCAGCCTCGGCGCCACCGGCGCCCATATGGCGCCGCCGCGCCAGCCTGCGAAGCATTTTCCGGTAGGGCCGCGGCTCTGGCGACAGCTCCCACGCCCGAAGAGCCAGGAGGGAAAGCCGTACCTCGTTGGAAAGCTCTTTGGCAGCTGCTCGCGTGGCCCCAAAGCCCGTGGGGCTGCGGGCTTTGTGGCGGCCGTCAGCCTCGGCGCCGCCGGCGCCCACGTGGCGCCGCCGCGCCAGCCTGCGAAGCATTTTCGGGTAGGGCCGCGGCTCTGGCGACAGCTCCCACGCCCGAAGAGCCAGGAGGGAAAGCCGTGCCTCGTTGGAAAGCTCTTTGGCAGCCGCTCGCGTGACCCCACAGCCCGTGGGGCTGCGGGCTTTGTGGCGGCCATCAGCCTCGGCGCCACCGGCGCCCACGTGGCGCCCCCGCGCCAGCCTGCGAAGCATGTTCCGGTAGGGCCGCGGCTCTGGCCACAGCTCCCACGCCCATAGACCCAGGAGGGAAAGCCGTGCCTCATTGGAAAGCTCTTTGGCAGCCGCTCGCGTGGCCCCACAGCCCGTGGGGCTGCGGGCTTTGCGGCGGCCGTCAGCCTCGTCGCCACCGGCGCCTACCTGGGGCCGCCGCGCCAGCCTGCGAAGCATTTTCCGGTAGGGCCGCGGCTCTGGCGATAGCTCCCACGCCCGAAGAGCCAGGAGGGAAAGCCATGCGTCCTTGGAAAGCTCTTTGGCAGCCGCTCGCGTGGCCCCACAGCTCGTGGGGCTGCGGGGTTTGCGGCGGCCGTCAGCCTCGGCGCCACCGGTGCCCACGTGGCGCCGCCGCGCCAGCCTGCGAAGCATTTTTCGGTAGGGCCGCGGCTGTGGCCACAGCTCCCACGCCCGAAGAGCCAGGAGGGAAAGCCGTGCCTCGTTGGAATGCTCTTTGGCAGCCGCTCGCGTGGCCCCACAGCCCGTGGGGCTGCGGGCTTTGCGGCGGCCGTCAGCCTCGGCGCCACCGGCACCCACGTTGTGCCGCCGCGCCAGCCTGCGAAGCATTTTCGGGTAGGGCCGCGGCTCTGGCGACAGCTCCCACACCCGAAGAGCCAGGAGGGAAAGCCGTGCCTCGTTGGAAAGCTCTTTGGTAGCCGCTCGCGTGGCCCCACAGCCCGTGGGGCTGCGGGCTTTGCGGCGGCCGTCAGCCTCGGCACCACCGGCTCCCACCTGGCGCCGCCGCACTAGCCTGCGAAGCATTTTCCGGTAGGGCCGCGGCTGTGGCCACAGCTCCCACGCCCGAAGAGCCAGGAGGGAAAGCCGTGCCTCGTTGGAAAGCTCTTTGGCAGCCGCTCGCGTGGCCCCACAGCCCGTGGGGCTGCGGGCTTTGCGGCGGCCGTCAGCCTCGGCACCACCGGCTCCCACCTGGCGCCGCCGCACTAGCCTGCGAAGCATTCTCCGGTAGGGCCGCGGCTGTGGCCACAGCTCCCACGCCCGAAGAGCCAGGAGGGAAAGCCGTGCCTCGTTGGAAAGCTCTTTGGCAGCCGCTCGCGTGGCCCCACAGCCCGTGGGGCTGCGGGCTTTGCGGCGGCCGTCAGCCTCGGCGCCACCGGCGCCCACGTGGCGCCGCCGCGCCAGCCTGCGAAGCATTTTCTAGTAGGGCCGCGGCTCTGGCCACAGCTCCCACGCCCGAAGAGCCAGGAGGGAAAGCCGTGCCTCGTTGGAAAGCTCTTTGGCAGCCGCTCGCGTGGCCCCACAGCCCGTGGGGCTGCGGGCTTTGCGGCGGCCGTCAGCCTCGGCGCCACCGGCGCCCACCTTGCGCCGCCGCGCCAGCCTGCGAAGCATTTTCCGGTAGGGCCGTGGCTCTGGCCACAGCTCCCACGACCGAAGAGCCAGGAGGGAAAGCCGTGCCTCGTTGGAAAGCTCTTTGGCAGCCGCTCGCGTGGCCCCACAGCTCGTGGTGCTGCGGGGTTTGCGGCGGCCGTCAGCCTCGGCGCCACCGGCGCCCACGTGGCGCCGCCGCGCCAGCCTTCGAAGCATTTTCCGGTAGGGCCGCGGCTCTGGCCACAGCTCCCACGCCCGAAGAGCCAGGAGGGAAAGCCGTGCCTCGTTGGAAAGCTCTTTGGCAGCCGCTCGCGTGGCCCCACAGCCCGTGGGGCTGCGGGCTTTGCGGCGGCCGTCAGCCTCGGCACCACCGGCTCCCACCTGGCGCCGCCGCACTAGCCTGCGAAGCATTTTCCGGTATGGCCGCGGCTTTGGCCACAGCTCCCACGCTCGAAGAGCCAGGAGGGAAAGCCGTTCCTCGTTGGAAAGCTCTTTGGCAGCCGCTCGCGTGGCCCCACAGCCCGTGGGGCTGCGGGCTTTGCGGCGGCCGTGAGCCTCGGCGCCACCGGCGCCCACCTGGCGCCGCCGCGCCAGCCTGCGAAGCATTTTCCGGTAGGGCCGTGGCTCTGGCCACAGCTCCCACGCCCGAAGAGCCAGGAGGGAAAGCCGTGCCTCGTTGGAAAGCTCTTTGGCAGCCGCTCGCGTGGCCCCACAGCTCGTGGTGCTGCGGGCTTTGCGGCGGCCGTCAGCCTCGGCGCCACCGGCGCCCACGTGGCGCCGCGGCGCCACCGGCGCCAGCCTGCGAAGCATTTTCCGGTAGGGCCGCGGCTCTGGCGACCTCTCCCACGCCCGAAGAGCCAGGAGGGAAAGCCGTGCCTCGTTGGAAAGCTCTTTGGCAGCCGCTCGCGTGGCCCCACAGCCCGTGGGGCTGCGGGCTTTGCGGCGGCCGTCAGCCTCGGCGCCACCGGCTCCCACCTGGCGCCGCCGCACTAGCCTGCGAAGCATTTTCCGGTAGGGCCGCGGCTTTGGCCACAGCTCTCACGCTCGAAGAGGCAGGAGGGAAAGCCGTGCCTCGTTGGAAAGCTCTTTGGCAGCCGCTCGCGTGGCCCCACAGCCCGTGGGGCTGCGGGCTTTGCGGCGGCCGTCAGCCTCGGCGCCACCGGCGCCCACCTGGCGCCGCCGCGCCAGCCTGCGAAGCATTTTCCGGTAGGGCCGTGGCTCTGGCCACAGCTCCCACGCCCGAAGAGCCAGGAGGGAAAGCCGTGCCTCGTTGGAAAGCTCTTTGGCAGCCGCTCGCGTGGCCCCACAGCTCGTGGGGCTGCGGGGTTTGCGGCGGCCGTCAGCCTCGGCGCCACCGGCGCCCACGTGGCGCCGCCGCGCCAGCCTGGAAGCATTTTCCGGTAGGGCCGCGGCTCTGGCCACAGCTCCCACGCCCGAAGAGCCAGGAGGGAAAGCCGTGCCTCGTTGGAAAGCTCTTTGGCAGCCGCTCGCGTGGCCCCACAGCCCGTGGGGCTGCGGGCTTTGCGGCGGCCGTCAGCCTCGGCGCCACCGGCGCCCACGTGTCGCCGCCGCGCCAGCCTGCGAAGCATTTTCCGGTAGGGCCGCGGCTGTGGCCACAGCTCCCACGCCCGAAGTACTAGGAGGGAAAGCCGTGCCTCGGTGGAAAGCTCTTTGGCAGCCGCTCGCGTGGCCCCACAGCCCGTGGGGCTGCGGGCTTTGCGGCGGCCGTCAGCCTCGGCGCCACCGGCGTCCACGTGGCGCCGCCGTGCCAGCCTGCAAAGCATTTTCCGGTAGGGCCGCGGCTCTGGCGACAGCTCCCACGCCCGAAGAGCCAGGAGGGAAAGCCGTGCCTCGTTGGAAAGCTCTTTGGCAGCCGCTCGCGTGGCCCCACAGCCCGTGGGGCTGCGGGCTTTGCGGCGGCCGTCAGCCTCGGCGCCACCGGCGTCCACGTGGCGCCGCCGCGCCAGCCTGCGAAGCATTTTCCAGTATGTTACTTCCGGGTGGTCACGTGGGGAGCGGCGTCCGCTGGCCGCGTTTCCGTCGGGTGGGAGGATGGTAGGCGGCCCCCGCTCCCGGGACGGACCCCCCCCCGCTCCCGGGACGGTTCCCCCCCCCCCCCCGTGTCCCCCGTCCGCGTCCCCGGGCTCCCAGGCCGGCCCCGCCCCCCCCGTCCTCCGGCTAGGACCCCCCCGCTCTAGGGACGGTTCCCCCCCCGCGTCCCGTCCCCGGGCTCCCCAGCCGGCCCCGGCCCCGGCCCCCCCCCCCGCGTCCTCCGCCTCGGACCCCCCCTCTTTTCCTCCCTCGCGTCCCCCCCCATCGGGACAGTTCTCCCCCCGCGTCCCCGGGTTCCCGGGCCGGACCCCCCCCGCTCCCGGGCCTGCAGCCCCCCCGCTCCCTGTTCCTTTGCGAGGAGACGGGCCCCGGCCCTTCTCCCCAGCCGAGGCACTGCCGGCAGATGTCCTCCCCCCGTCTTGTTCCCGACAGCGGCAGCCGCCCCTGGCTGCGCTTGGTCGCCTCTCGATGCAGGTGCCAGGAGCATCCGGGTGGGGAAAGCAGCGTCTCCAGGAGCTCCTGCTGCAGGGGGGGCTCCCGCTGGGGCGAGTGGTCGGGGAACTGCTGCCCCTTCTCTTTCTCTCCCGGAGGCCGCGGTTGTCCGCTCCTCCCCGGGGTTGTCGTGGGTTGCCTTTGCCACAGTCTTGCCTGGGCTGTCTCCGTTCAGCCCCGTTCTCCCTCCTGGTGTGGGCGACCTGGGACTGGTGGACGTTTACTGGCTTTGAACAGGAGCTGCTGTGGGTGAAGCTTAAGATGCTTGAAAAACGTGAAACAGCCAGAGAACAACATCAAGGTGATTCAGCCAGAAGGTGCTTCCTGCGGCAGGGAAGAGACAGCCAAGCATTTCTGGGTGAGGAAGGGTCCCCTCTGAGTTGTCCTCAGCAGACCAGATTGCTGATATGTACCGCAGGGTCCGTACGCGTATCCAAAATCACGGTATGGCCATGGGGAAGGGTTGTGTGCGTGCAAGGCTGCACATCTGGGAAGCTTCATATCGCAAGAGCTGTAAGACACCGCTGTGTTCTCTTAGGTGGAGGATGGTCAAGTGACCAGCGCTGCAGAAGAGGAAGGGACAGAGAAAGAGAGAGGCACCTGAACTGGAAAATTCTGTGGGCAGCGCTGAAAGCAGGAGCTGCGGTGAGTCCCAGGCTTTGGGGCCGTGTCCCACTCGTCAGGAGCCTCCGTTGGCTGCAGTCTTCACAGACCTTCACGAAAGAAGGACGCTTTAGATTGCCACCTAGCTTTATGCCAGAAGTTTTTTTCCTGTCTTGGCAGAATGCCAGCTGCCAGCATTTCTCCGTGGTCGCCCTTCCTTCTGCCGTGATGGTACAGGACAGACGGAAAGAATCCGGAGTGCTCTGCGAGTACGAGGTGCGTCTGCGATGCGCGTCTGCTTTTTTCCTGAGGTACTTGTAGTGTGGACTCTGAAGTTAACGGGAAGGATGTGCCAGCACTCCTCCTATAGTTTTTCTGTGAAATATTTTAACAAAATCCTTGTCGCTTCCCGCTGTCAGGAAAGAGGGGAGGGTAAGTGACTTCAGATTTGTAAATTCTCAGCGGCACGGACTAAGGTGAGATAAATCTCAAGGTCCATATAGAAACATTTATTAGCTTACCAAAATGGTTAGTATAGATCTTAACAAGCCCACGATAATTGGTTAGGTATATAAAAAATTATGGCAGGTGTTGGGGTGTACATTGTGTTAGTTAACACCAGGTGTAGGACAACTTACGGCAAGTGGTGCTTAAGGTGGTACTTAAGGTCATCACTTCACAGCTCTAACTGTTACTTAACAATTCCAAGAGAAAAGAGAAACTGAGGGACAGAGAGAGGAAAAGACAGAGAAAAAGACAGAGATAAAGAGATCGCGGGTCCTGGTTCCAGCGTCTTTTTCAGGGATTCTTCCCAGGCATAATCTTCTTCTTTCTTGGGAAGAATCTTCCCAGGCACTATCTATTTCTTTTGTTTCTTTTTTGTTCCCTCGGGGCACTTATTTTCCCCTTTTACGTTTGCTGAATCAGCACGGTCCGCCCTCCTTGCTGAGGACGGGCTCAGCTCAGGTTTCTCCCTTCTCCCCGGTGACGTGTGCCATGATTTGGGTGGAGAGACGAGTGCCATGGTCACACATGTTTAGCGTGATCTCTGTAATCTTCATTAGCACATGCAGGGCGTGCGCTTTCACGCGCGTTTCGCGGATAATGAAGCAAAGGTCACTCATGGGACACAACGGCCTCGAGAACTGAGAACGAGCGAGCTCACGGCACGAGTGGCAGAACCGACCTGTCTTCACAAGACAGTTCTCCCACACTTCCAGCCGCCAGAAGTGTGAGCCTCATCAGCTGTTTGAAGGCCAGGCCTGCGTTATTTATTTCCTTGCGAGTGTTTGAGGCGTTCCACTGAAGGCTTGGAGGGGCTCCTGCCCCTCGGCAGGGAATTTACAGTCCGTCCCTCACAATCCTAAAAACAAAATAAAGTCTGTCCTGGAGCGCGTTACGCCTCTGCAAAGCTTACTTCCCTCCATTTATTTTTCTCTTCCTGAAAGCATATTCTTCTCTTTCTGGGTGCTCACTGTCAAACGATACTGTGAAAATAATTCTGTACTAGAAGAGGGAAGGAACTGTTTGTAAGAGTTCACATGTCCAGAAGAAGCAGGCTTTGCTTTCACGATAAAAACTTTATGCTTTCTCAGTCAATAAGTCTTTAAAATATTTCACAGCGGTACTCGAAAACCTCACTGAGATACTGGCATCTGTCCTAAAGGCGATTGAGGTCAAAGAGGAGACATGGACAAAACGGGACAAACGGGCATCGCCTCTCTGCGTTCTCCAGGCTTTGCCGTGAAGCATCAGCAGCGTTTAACTCGTGACGGCGAATCCTGTGGTTTTGGTTGTGGTTTTGGTGAGTTACGGCTTCAACAATGTCCTTTTTCTGTAACCTCGGGAGGAAGTTCATTTCCTTCCGCAGGCCCAAGTGCCGCGCGTCTCCCCCCAGTTGCTGGCATCGCCGGCCTTTGGGTTCTTGGTTGGAACAGTCGAGATACCATAAAAACGCGTTCCTCTGCGCCTTCAGCACAGCCAAAAGCATTCGCGAATCTGCCGGTCCTTTTTGGTAGCCCTACGGATCGCGGCGCCGGCGATTTGATTCCCCGCCCCCAAAGTAAAACCATTTGGAGGAGTTTTTTCTCTCACTGATTTTTCTATGTTAAATGAAGCTAAAAAAAAAAAAGTGAGAGTTGTATAATCGACAAACTGACTTGCGTAGTTTAAACTGCAGCCGCCTAAACGGCTGTAGTGTACAATTTATGAGGTGTACCTGGGCAGTTAGGTATTTGTTCGAAATGTTTAAAAGGAGAGACAACTGAATGTTACGCGGTTTTCCCCCCGTTTTTTTGGCAGAGTGCTCTGAAGTACTTTACTTCTGTCTGGCTTTCAGTGCTGCCTTTTCCCGGCAGCCAATAGTGTCTCTCTCGGGCAGCGCCGCTGCCCCGATGTCCCTCCTCCTCCTCGTGTAGCACACAAAAAACCCCCCGTGGTCAAATCATAGCTGTGTATTTTGGAGACGGATAGTTTAATAGTATCCGTTCACAGCTGTGCAAGTTAAATTAGCGCCGAAGGAAAGCCAAGTACTTTCACAGGGTAAGTATTTTCACTGGGTGGATGTAAACTTCATGCACACCTTCTCAGTGAAAGGGAAAGGGCCAGGCGTTTCCCAGCACCAGCCGGAGGGTTCGCCCTTATGCTAAGAACGTGTTCAAAATGGCACTGATTAGTCTTAATCCTGACTTTTAAGAGTTCAGATGGCGCTGGCTTTTGAAGGCTGTGCTGTATTTCGAGCTGAGCTGTTTCCCCAGCTCCTGTCCCGTCCCTCCGTCTGACGGAATTCCTCTGCTCTCTTCTGTGCTGTTTTTTTGGGATGCTGAGCTATAATTGGGGATTTTTGTTTTCCAGGTGCCTCGTCGTAGGCGTCTCGTGCTGCTCGAGAGATGCCCCAGCCCAGGTTTGCAGCCGGTGGCGGAGCCCCCCTGAGGAGAAGGGGCCAGCCCTGGGTCTGGGCGTTTTAAGCCTTTTTTTGGGGTGAATAGAAGGGTGTCTGTGTGTGTGTGTCTTGGGGGGTGATGGTGTCATTTGGGGCACCCCGATGTCACTGGGGCAGCGATGATGCAGCAGAGGAGCAGGTGAATGGGAGATGGGGGGGGGGTTACGTGGAGTTGCCCCCCCAAAAGAAGTGGGTCGCGGCCCCAGAATGTCTGAAAATTCTTGGGATGCATTAAAAAATGTGAAAACCTGTAACTATGGGCAGGAGGCGTTGAAATAGGGAATGAGAAATATACATATATATAAATTATGTATGTAAAAGTTCAAAATAAAAACCTCTGTCTCTAAGGATTCTGTGATTCTGTGTTATATGAAAGATCCTAGAATATAAAAATACTTAGATGCGTTTATAAAAAGATATTAGTGTCAAACTAGGTGTGTAGGCAGACAGCCTAAATAGATATTCGGTATCAAAAGCGTTAACGTAGGAAACGGGCAACGTAAATTCCCTAAACGTACAGATGTGTGTCAATACCGGAGCGGGTGCTGCCGCCTGGCGGCTGAAGGCGCGTCCTGCAGGTGGGGGGCGGCGCATGCGCAGTGCCCGCGCCTCCCGGCCCCCCTCGGCCCCCGCCGCCGGCGCCGCGTGGGTTCCGCAGCTCGTGCGCAGGCGCGGCTTCGCGGAGGCCCGTCCGGCCGCAGTCTCAAGAGAGCAGCGGCCGGAGGGCAAACCAGGACCGCCGGGACTCTGGCGAGCTCCGCGCCACCTGGAGCGGCATCGGTGCCGCCCGCCCGGCCTCCAGAGCGGCCATCGGCCCCTCCGCATCGGCTCTTACGCGTTACCGCGGCCCCGTCAGTGCCCGGCAGTTTTCCGGGTTTCCATCTACGTGACCCCGCGGTCCTCCAGGACCCCGGAAGTGCCCCCTCAGTCCTCCGACGCTCGTCTCCATGGCACTTCGGTCCTCCAGGAGCCCGGAAGTGCCCCCTCAGTCCTCCGACGCGCGTCTCCATGGCACTTCGGTCCTCCAGGACCCCGGAAGTGCCCCCTCAGTCCTCCGACGCGCGTCTCCGTGGCACTTCGGTCCTCCAGGACCCCGGAAGTGCCCCCTCAGTCCTCCGACGCGCGTCTCCGTGGCACTTCGGTCCTCCAGGACCCCGGAAGTGCCCCCTCAGTGCTCCGACGCGCGTCTCTATAGCACTTTAGTCCTCCAGGAGCCCGTAAATGCTCATAAGTCTTCTGGAAATCATATGCTTCCAACACTCTTCCAAAACGATAAATCACGATTATCAGTTAACCACAAAAATATCTGAAGATCGCAAAAATAATGCAACCCCTGCAGAGCTCTCTTCTCCACAGCAACAACTGGACAGAAATCACACAAAAGCGGTAAGAGAATCACCAGAGGTTGGTCCCAAATGGAAATAAAAAGGGGTGGTGCTTTGCCTGCTGGGAACTTAAGGCAGGAGAAGCGAAGCTGCTGCTCCCGCTGCCGCCCGCCTTCACGTCTTCTGGGGGTTGGCCCTGCCCCTTTCCCAGGGGATTGTGGGAAGGGCGGTGGGCGGGGCCTGAGGGCGGTGGGCGGGGCCCGGGGTACATGAGCCCCAGCCCGGGCTCAGGAGCTCGTTCTGCTGCTGGGCCCCGTGGGGTGGGTGCTCTGCTGGTCCCTCGCTTTGCTGCAGCTTTGGGACAGGCTCAGCTGTTTGGGCAGGCGTGTTTCGGCATTTAGGGAGGCAGAGGTGAGAAGGCTGAGCTGAGACCTTCGGGAGCAGTAAACATCCAGCTGCCTGTATGGTAGAAAGTTGACTGCTATGCTCCTTTTTTTTTCGGGTCATAACTTTGTGATGAGTGTTTAGGGGGTGCCCAGATGGTTTAATAGTATGCTTTTCTTTGTTCTAGGAGCACTGCATTTTCCTAGAATTTCTGACTTTATTGAAGATAGAACTGTGGGTTTTTCACCAGTTTTGCAGTATGCTGTGTAAATTGCTGATATTGTTTCTCTTAATTGGGTTGATGATGAGATTATCTTATGGGGGTTAGGGTGAGCGTTTTGTATGCATCTGCATATATGGCACTAGCATTTCTCAAGAAAGCAGCAGGGATGTAAGGCATAGCGTCGTTCAGGGTATGGCATGGCTCATCACCTTTCCCCGTTGCCCATAGAGTGCCACGGTGTCCCTAGAGTTTTTGCAGCGGGCAGCAGGCCCCTCATAGATTGTGTCAGGACATTATTTGTTTTGTGGGTCTGATGCAGAGCCCAGAGTCTGTGGGAAGACAGAAGATAGGAGGTGCCTGCCAAACGCAGGGCACAGCTCAGAAGAGCTGCTCCTGAGAAGCAGCCGGCGTAGGGGGTTCAGGGTTGCAAATACAGGATGGGAGCTGTCAGGAAGAAGTGAGGCTCCTTCCCTGACGGTTGAGGAGAAGAGAAGGGGTTTCGAAAGTTTTGGCGCTGGGGGCTGGCTAGGAAAAGGAGGTGGGTTCATCAGTCTCTGTCATATCGGTTTTGGATTTGGGTGTCAACAGGGTCTGGTCTGTTCTAGTCTCTTGCATTTGAGGTGAGCTGGACAGTGTGGAGGAGGAGCACGGGACTGGTGATTTTGCAGAAATGCAATGGTAATTTTGTGTCTGTTGGTATCTTAGGTGCCATAAATAATTGTTGCTGCAGCCTCTGACTGGAATCGACGTGAAGCAGGTGAGTGGATTGCCATGGCACCTCTGAGGATGAGGGTGTTGTGGAAGAGGTTGGCATCTACTGTCATGGTGGTCACTGCTGGAGCTGTGATTTCTTTTTGTTTTGCTGATGAAGAGGAACATGGTGACTGCAGGAACACATCAGTTAGCTGTCTGTTGTGTTTTTTTTTGTCAAGGATGAATTCAGACCACTGGCCCTCTGAAAACGAAGTAGAGGGACAGGTGCTGGAGGGGGGCCAAGGTTGACAGTTTCAGGGAGGAGTTTTAAAGTCAGGCTAGAGCAGAGGGCTATGCGGGAGCAGTCTCCTCTGAGTAGGTAAAGGGAGTGGGTTACTTTTCAGCACAAAGCTAGTGTGTGCTGGGCAGGGCAGTTCTGGCCTGTGTCTTCGGTTGTGTAGTTTGTGTGCTCTGTCTTCTGTGTCTTGGACTTTCAGACGGCAGTCTGTAGTGAATATGAGGATCTGTCTAGACCCAGGCAAAGGTTGCTCAGTCGTCTCGAATTGATTAGCTTTCGAGAGGCTGTGTGGACGGGTGTTTCATTAGTGGGCGCTGGCATAAGCGGAGACAAGTTGGAGAGGGTGTTCATGGCTAGTGAAGGGGACAGTATCTCAAAGATGGTAAACCTGCATTGTGTGGGGTGTAATGTTTGCAGGCGTCTCTTCTTTGGATGACAGGCTGTAGTTGGACTTATGTGAACAGGGTTCCTAAGTAGAAACAAGACCTTTGGAATTAAGCTACTGCTCTGCATTAGGGTAATGTTTGATGTTGGTGTGTTGCTTTTTTTTCAGATGCAGAGAGATGAGGTGGCCAGGGATACACAGGGGAGCTGATGGGGGCGCAGGACAAAGGTGGCTGAGCCCGAGGTCTTAAAGGGAAGATGTGACCGGCGGCTCCATGAATACATTTGGCCACTTCTTCTTTTTTTCATGTGAATGTGAGGTTACGTAGCCATGTGTGGAAGTGCTGGTCTGAGGTACAACAGAACTGGTGTTGTTTGCAGTCACTTTACTTTTCAGGTAAGTCTCTTCCAATGAAGTGAACTCTCTGAAAATAATGACGTATTTTTCAGGTAGTATCTGCCTTCAGAGCACCAAGAACTTATATTTACACTTAATGCGAAGGGATGCCGTGCAGAGAGGCTCTTGCTTATACTTATTCCTACAACAGCACAGCCCAGCTGACTTTTATATATCTGCCCTGTTGGAGGGTTGGAAGCAGAAAAGCGTAGAGGGGTTGCACCCATAGTGAAGAGTAGACGGGACCGGTGACCCGAATCTGACTGATGGGGTATTCCATCCCATCCTCATCACGCTCAGTATAAAAGCGGAGGGATCAAAGGGGTCGGTACCTGTTGTCTGGCCTCTGAAGACTCCTCTGTCTGTTCATTGTCCTTTGACCTCGATCCGTGCATTTATGCAACCAGGTCCGGAGTCTGGTTCCGGTCTGTCACGGAGTCTGGTTCCGGACTTTGCCAGTGAAGCAGCGGTCATCCTGGGAGCTCTGTATCGGGTTGTGTATGTCCTGTATATATTTAATTGTTTTCTTGTTACTGTTGTCTTTTCTCAGTATTATTTTGCTGTTAAGATTTCATTACAGTTCAGTTTATCTTTCAGTCCCTAAGTCTCTCTCTCTTGTTCTTTTCTGCCTCAGGAGAGAAGTTAAAAGGGAGCACGTGTCACTTGTTTTACTGCATGGCCTAAGGCACAACAGCAATGATGACAGACAGGGCACCGGAGCAGACTCGGCCGAGGAGAGCGGCGGCCCCAAGCCTTGGTTCTTTCTCAGCCACTGCATTACGGGCGGCGCACAAGCCTCTGCTTGCACTCTGTCTGTCTGTCGGTCCGATCCAGAACACAGTTCTGGCAGAAGTCGGATAATATGCGTCGTCTTGCTAGAAATGCTGTATGACTCGTTGTGGGGTTTCTTTTACAAGGAAACTAAAGCACATTGAGTCTTGATAAAAATATTGTTATTGTGCTTCATGATCTTCTGGCCTATTTAGGTTAGGATGATGTCTTTCTCTTTATGTCTACGCCCCGCAGAAGTTTAATTAAGTTTACTTACCTACCGGGCCCTGTTGCTGACACAGTTGATGTAGGTGTAATAAAAGAGCACATATTGTCCGTTCCTCTAAGGGTCGCTTTCTCCGTTTTGGTGTTTTGCATGCTGTACTTCTCAGGCCTGTGAGGAAAGGAGCAGCTTTTCCTCTGGCAGGCTCTATGCCTTGTGGAGGTCAGCCAGGCCCTTTCCCAGGTGATGGTGGGAACGGGGGTGGGTGGGGCCCGGGGTATATAACCCACAGCCTCTGCTGGGGCAGCTCATTCTGCTGCTGGGCTTCTGCAGGGTCAGAGCTCTGCCTGTCCTTCAGTCGATTGCAGCTTTGGAGGCGGCTCAGCTCCTTGGGTGGAGATGTTATCCCATTTAGAGAATAGCAGGTAAGAAGCTGGAGGTGGCAAGACCTTCAGGACCAGGTGAGGTTTGGCAGCGTGTATAGTAGAGAGCGGCCTCATGTGCCGGTTCTCTTCCTTGTGGTTTTTCAGGTGAGTCGCGTGGTAATGAGTCTTAGGGGGCGGTGAGATAGTTTAAGGGTATGGTTTTCTCTCTTCCAGGCATGGCGCATTTTCCTGGAATCCCTGACTGTATTGAAGACGGAACTTTCTTGTTTGTGTTTTTTTTTTTTTCCCACTAGCTTTGCTGTATCCCAGGTAAGATGCCAATAGAATTTGTCTCAATCGGGCAGATGATGAGATTACTTTGCAGGGACTGGGTGAGCACCTTGTCTGCAGCTGTAGATGGAGTTTCCACATTTCTCAGGAAAGCAGCAGGGCCATAAAGCATAACGTATTTCAGGATGTGGGGTGCCTTGTCACCTTCCCCCACCGTGCTCAGGGTTTTGCCGTGTCCCTGGAGCCTTTGCGGCTTGTGGCAGGCCCCTGGTATAGGTCAGATCAGGGCTTCACTGACTCTGTGGGTCTGCAGCAGAGCCCAGAGTCTGTGGGAAGACAGAAGATGGGAGGTGGTGGTGGGACGCAGGGAGAGGCTGGGAAGAGTGGCTCTTGAGAAGCGTCCAACGCCGGGTGTTCGGGCTGGCAAATAAAGGGTGGGATCTATGGGGAAGAAGTGGGGCTCCTTCCCTGGCAGCTCAGGGAGAAGAGAAGGGGTTTCTAAAGTTTTGGCACTGGGGGAGGGCTAGAAAAGGGAGCCGGGTTCATGAGTCCTTCTTGGACAGGTTTTGCAGATGGGTTCGGGTGTCGTCGGAGCCTGGTGTGCTCTAGGCTCTCGCATTTGAGGCGAGCCGGATAGTATCGAGGAGGAGCACGGGACTGGTGGTTTGGCAGTAGCGCAGTGGTAATGCTGTGTTTCTTGGTATCTTAGGTGCCGTGAATAACTGTTGCCGCAGCGTCAGACTCTGGAATTGGCGCGGAGCGGGCGAGCAGAATGCCTCGGCGTTCATGAGGCTGAGGGTGTTGTGGAAGAGGTTGGCATCTCCTCTCAGGATGCTTATTGCTGGTGCTGTGGCTGCTTTTGGGATAACTTTTTTTTTCTTTTCCTTTTGCAGAGGAAGAGGAGGAAGCTGGTGACCACAGGAACGTACTGGATGGCTGTTTTCTGTGGAGTGCCTCAAGGATGGATTCGGACCCCTGGCCCTCCAAAAGCTAAGTTGAGAGACTGGCGCTCGAGAGGGGACGAGGTTGAGAATTGCAAAAAGGTGTCTTTGAAGTTGGCGTAGGGGAGAGGTTTGTCCTGGAGGGCAGTCTCCTTTAGGCACGTAAGGGACGCGGCTTACTGTTCGGCATTCCCGGGCAGGGTGGTTCCAGCCTGTGTGTGTTGTTGTCTTTCGTGTGGTCCGTGTTCTGTGTCTTAGACCTTTCTCGGGTCTCGAGGTCGTCTTTAAGCTCCAGGAGCACGGCATGGCGCCTCAGGCGCCATCCCTAGGGTCTCGAACACCTGCACCCATGGGCATAGCACCATTCGGCTGCTGGTCGTCTTGCGTTAGAAGCTTAAAGCTCGCATTGGTCTTGCGTCTTGGAAGTTTCCGGATGGCCCGCGTCTACAACTGGGACTTCTTCCCTATGTCATTACGTTCTTAGGTCTTGAAGCCAGGCTTCCCCCGCATACATCTTATCAGTCTTGACAGTCCCTTCTTATCACAGACGATGATGCCCTACACTCTGTTTCAGGGGCTTCCATAGAGCCTCTTCACATCACCACCACGGTCTCCAGGTCGTCTTGCCCGACGGTGACTTCCGTCTGGGTGTCATCCTTCTTGCTGAGAGTTTTCTCTCATCCTTGACGTGCGTTGTTTTTAGCGTTTTGTGTAGTGTTGGTCTGTGCTTGTGTGTGTGTCTGGCTCGGAGCCCCCCTGCCCGGGTGTGTAGAGTCCAGGGCAGGCAGAATAGTGACGAGAGTCTACAGTTAATATGTGGATCTGTGGAGACCGAGGCAAAGGTTGGGTAGTCATCTGGAATTAATTTGCTCTCAGTAGGTTGGGTGCGTGGGTGTTTTATTAGTGGGTGTTGGCATAAGCAGAGCCAAGTCGGAGAGGCTGTTCCCAGCCAGTGAAGGACGCAGTATCTCAAAGATGTTCAGGCTGCTTTGTGTGGGGTGTAATGTTTGTGGGCTTTTTCTGTGGTTTTTTTTTTTTTGATGGCAGGCTGTAGTTGGATCTAATTGAACAGTGTTCCGAAGTAGAAACAAGACCTTTGGAATTAAGCTATCGCTCTGCCATCAGGGTAATGTTGGATTTTTTTTTTCTCTTTTTAGATGCTGAGAGATGAGATGTGCAGGGTGGCGCAGGGGAGCCGAGAGGAGCGCTGTACGGAGGTGGCTCGGCATGTGGCATTAGAGGGAAGATGTGACTGGCGCCTCTATGAATACAATTGGGTACTTTTTTTTCTCATGTGAATGAAGACAGAAGATGGGAGTCGATGGTGTGGCGGTTTGGCAGAAGCGCAGTGGTAAAGTTGTGTTTCTTGGTCTCTTAGGTGCTGTGAATAACTATCACTGCAGCCTCGGACTCCGGAATCGGCGCGGAGCGGGCGAGCAGAACGCCACGGCCTTCGGGAGGCTGAGGGTGTCGTCGAAGAGGTTGGCATCTCCTCTCAGGATGCTTATTGCTGGTGCTGTGGCGGCCTCTGGGATTATGTTTTATTTTCCTTTTGCAGAGGAAGAGGAGGAACCTGGTGACTGTGGAAATGTATCGGATAGCTGGTTTTTGCGGACCGCATCGAAGAAGGATCCAGATGCCTGGCCCTCCAAAAGCTAAGTTGACAGTCAGGCGCCGGAGAGGGGCTGAGGTGGACAATTGCAAAATGGGGTCTTTGACGTTAGCGTAGTGGCGAGGGCTGTCCCGGGGCACAGTCATATTTAGGAAGGTAAAGGATGTTGCTTACTGTTCAGTGTGACGCTAGCGTGTCCCGGGCAGGGCAGTTCCAGCCTGTGCGTGTTGTCATGTCGTTCATGTGGTCTGTGTTGTGTATCTTCGCCCCTTCTTGGGTCTCGAGGTCATCTTTGAGCTCCAGGAGCACGACGTGGGGCCCTGGGCGTCATCCTTAGGGTCTCGACTGCTTGGGCCTGTGGGCGTAGCACCATTCATCTGATGCTCTTCTTGCGTTAGCATCTTAAAGCGTGCATCAATCTTGCCTCTTGGAAGTTTCTGGACGGCCCACTTCCATGTCTGGGAGTTCTTCCCTGCATCGTTACGTTCTTAGGTCTTGAAGCCAGACTTCCTGCATGTCCATCTTAGCGGGCTCAACAGTCCATTCTTATTACGTACCATCACGTTCTACAGTTTGCTTCAGGGGGTTCCGTAGAGCGTCTTCACGTTGACATCATCACGATCCCACAGATTTTCTTGCACGACGGTGACTTTGGTCCCCGTGTCATCTTTCTTGCTGAGAGTTTTCTCTCATCTTTGAGACGCGTCGTTTGTAGCGTTCCGTGTAGTGTCTGTCCGTAACCGTGAGTGTTTGGCTCGGGGCTGCCCTGCCTGGGCACGTAGTGTCCAGGGTGGGCGGAATCCTGTGGAGAGTCTATATGTAGTACATGAATCCCAGTAGATCGGGGCAAAGGTGTTAGAGTTATCTCAGGGTAGCCATTGGGAGGCTGTGTAGACACCTCTTCTGTTTTGTTTGGGAAGAGCAGAGGCATGTTGGGAAGGCAACACAGCAGCAGTGAAGAAGAGCTCATGTCCAAGAGGGTACGGCTGGTTTTGGTGCGGATTTTTTTTTTTGTAACTTTCTTTGTGTACGGTTGAATCTGGACCTTAGGTGGTATTTGTGAAAAGGTGCAAGACTTTTTGTTGTTACGACTCTATTGCTCTGCCTCAGGGTGATTTCTCTGATGTCGTTCTTGCAGATGCAGCGGGACAAGCTTGTCGGGGCAGCGTAGAGGAGGAGAGCGACGTCAGAAGGTGGGTCAGCACGTGGTGTTAGAGAGAAGATGTGGCTCTGAGTACTGTATGTATTGGTTCTTTCCAATTTGAAGTTTTGAAGCAATGAATGACGTGGGATGTGGGGATGGGGATGAGCCAGTCAAGGTCAGCAGGGGCGGGTGGGCTGAAGTATCACATCTGCCTCAGAGGGAGCAACTTCCAAGTTTTAAAGCAACCCATGTCTGTTGGGTTTTATGGGTGGTTTGTGAGCCTTCAGGTTGCACGCCTCGGGGGAGGATGGGCGGGCAAGGTGAGGGAGTGGGAGATGGGGAATTTGGTAGGGTTTTGGGCAGTATCTCGGCGTGTGTTTCTTCGGTTGGTGTGACATGCAGGGTCAGAGGGGCGATGCTGCACGCCCACTGAGTAGTCCCAGCGAGTGAGGCGGTTGTGGACACGTTGGGGAGCTCAGGCGAGTGTTTGTCTTTGGTTTTGCAGGCGCCGCAGGCATCCGGAGCCGGACGAGCGTTGGAGGTGAGCTGGGTAGCAGAGAGGTAGCACATGGGGGTGGTGGTTTCCCGTAAGCTCAACAGTAATATTGTGTGTCTTCGGTGTTTTAGGTGCCAGAACCAGAGAGTGCCACGAAGTCCGAATCCGGAATCCATGCGGAGCAGGTGAGCAGAAGGGTACGGCGCGTGTGATGCGGGGGATATTGCAGTACAACTTAGTGTTGACGGACGCGATGGTGCCTGATGGCACCATTTTGTGCAAATCGGGATTACGTTGCTCAGGAACTTCCTTGACTGCCATTTGAGATGGTCTTGCGTCGTACGCTTAAGAACTTGGTTCCGTACTGTGTTCTTGTATATTTGCAATAGTATTGCTCCGCCTCACTCAGTATCGGTTTCGCATCGTGTTGCCCCATCACGCTCTTGCCTGCTCTGTGATCTATTCTGGCATCGTACCACACCGTGTGGCGTGTTTTTTTTTTTTTTTTTAATCGGTTGTTCTTTGACTGTGTAATGCCTTGTACCGCCCTCTATTGCGTTACGTCTAGCGTTATATTGCCCCGTCGTAGCCTTGACTGCCTTCTGATCTGTTCGGGCCTCGTACCACGCTGTATTGCAGGTTTTTTTTAATCGGTTGTTCTTCATTTGGCGTTTTTCTTCGTTTGGCTTTCTAATGCCTTGTACCGCCCTGTATCGTGTAACATCTCGCATTATATTGCCCCGTCATAGTCTCGACTGCCTTCTGATCTACTCTGGCATCGCACCGCACTGTATTGTGTGGTTTTTAATCGGTTCTTCTTTATTTGACTGTGTAATGCCTTGTACTGCTGTGTATTGTGTTACTTCTCATGTTATAGTGTGCTGTCGTTGTCTTGACTGCCTTCTGATCTTTTCTAGTATTACAGTTGAACGTATGCTGGGTTTCTTAATCCGTTGTTCTTCGTTTGGCTGCATGTTGCCTTGTTACCACCTGGTATGGTGTTGTGTCTTGCATTGTATTGCCCTGTCACTGTCTGGACGGTCATTTTACACGTTCCGTCCTAGGACCGCGCTGTGTTGTGAATTCTTTCATGGGTTGTTGTGTCCTTGACTGTGTCGCCTGGTAGGGCCCCGTATCGCGTTACGTCTTGCCTTGTATTGCTCTGTCATTGTGGTGACCGACATCTGATATACTCTACCATTGCGTGGCACTGTACCGTCAATTCTTTCATTGTCTGCTCTGCATTTGATTGTATGTTGCCTTGTACTGCCCTGTGTAAGGTTAGATCTTGCATGGTGTTGCCCTGTCGTTGTCTTGCCAGTTATTTTAGAGTCTCTGGCACTGTATTGTGCAATTTTTAACCGGTTGTTCTGTATTTGACCGCTGTTGCGATGTCACCCCCCTTTTTCCTCCAGGCTGCTGCTCGAGCTATAACGACCAGCAGGAGTCGCTACGAGTGGCACTTGAACTTTGTGGGATGGCTGGCACCAGAGTCAAGACACTGTGAGTCAGTTAGCTTGCTATAGACCTAGCGGACAGACCAAGAGCCCTTGGAGCTTTCTTGCAAGGCAGCGGCCTGTTCACCAGCATTTCCCGGGGACACTCACTTAAGGTTCTGCTCCTCTAGGCTGAGAGAAGCCTTGCCGCAACAGATTCTGGGTCAGTGACTAACAGCATGCCAGACTTTGCCATCTTGGCTGAGCGATACAAAGGGTTTGATCACGCAGATATGATCCTTTAGAGGTGAACCGTTGCCCAAGTCCGGGGCGAGGATGGGATCCAGCCGCACCTAGACTCCTCTCGGAGAAGGAGTTTAGAAAGCAAGGGGGTCCTTTCCGAGCCTCGTGACTCAACGGGAGGGTCTCCCAGACAGCGTGTCAGACCCTGGCCCCGAGGCAGTAAATGACCCGGGGTGCGTGGCCGTGCAATCTGGTAAAGTGCCATCACGTGCGCTGCTACCTTTAGTGAATCACTGTTATGTTTGTTAATGTTTCTCTACCTCTCTCTTAGGAGTGAATTTTATCACTGCGCCCGCCACAACTGCATATGGCCTGTGTTACGTCTTGCATTGCATTGCCCTGTCGTCTTGACGGTCACGTTAGAGAATCTGTCCTAGGTCTGGACTGTAGTGTGATGTCTCTCATGGGTTCTGATGTGGCTGTGTATTGCCTTGTCCGGCCCCGTGTGGTGTTACGTCTTCCATTGTATTGCTCTGTTGTTGTCTTGATTGTCATCTGATCTATTCTGCTGTTGTAGGCCACCATATTGTCACTTCCTTCATCAGCTGTTTTTTATGAGCCATGTAAAGGGTTGACGGCACAGACATAATCCTTTAGAGGTGAACCGTTGCCCAAGTCCGGGGCGAGGATGGGATCCAGCCGCACCTAGACTCCTCTCGGAGAAGGAGTTTAGAAAGCAAGGGGGTCCTTTCCGAGCTAGGAATTGGATCCAGCCGCACCTAGACTCCTCTCTGAGAAGGAGTTTAGAAAGCAAGGGGGTCCTTTCCGAGCCTCGTGACTCAAGGGGAGGGTCTCCCTGACAGCTCGTCTGACCCTGGCCCCTAGGCAGGAACTAATCCAGGGTACGTGGCCACGGAACCTGATAAAGCGCCGTCACGTGCACTGCTGCCTTTGGAGAATCACTGTGTTGATGTTTCCGAATGTTTCTCTACTTTTCTCTTGGGAGTGAAGTGAATGGCTCCACCTGCCACAACTGCATATTGCCTTGTCCGGCCCCGTGTTGGGTTACGTCTTACCTTGTATTGCCCTGTCGTTGTCATGATTGCCACCTGACCCATGGTGTCAGAGTAGTGCACTGCACTGTGAATTTTTTGACTGTCTGTTATTTATTTGACTGATATTGGCTGGCAGTGGCCTGTATTGTGTTGTCTTGCACCGTATTGCCCTGTATTTGCCGTGACTGCCCTCTGAGACTTCCTGAGATCGTAGGGCGTTCTGTTGTGGGTTTTGTAACTGGCTGTTCTTTGTGTGACTGTGTATTGCCTTGTGCTGCCCTGTGTTGTGTTACGGCTTGTGTTGCATTACTCTGTCGTTGTTTTGACTGTGTTTTGGGACAGTGTCATAGTGCTGCACTGGATTATGGGTATTTTAACTGTTCTTGACTTGGCTGCGCGTTGCCTTTTACTGCTCTGTATGATGTTAGGTTTTGCACTGTATTGGTCTGTCATTGTCTTGGCTGTTACTTTGGACTGTCTGGGATTGTACTTATTTATTGTGAAAGTTCCATTGGTTGTTCCTTATTTGACTGCTGGGGTGGTGTGGGCGCCCCTTCGTTTTGGCGCCCCAATCATCCATGGAGTTGTTCTGAGTGGTACTTGAAGTTGGGGGATGGTTGGCAACACAGTGGGGACCTAGATATTTTGTTCCTGTGCTGATGTGACTATAAGTCAATTAGCTTACCCCATAAATAGTGGACAGCCCAAGAGCCTTTTGACTTCTGCATGGCAGGGGCCTCCGTGCCAGGATCTCCCCTTGAGCAGGGACGCTCAATTAAGGTTCTGCTCCTCGAGATAGAGATGCCTTGCCGCAACAGATTCTCAGTAAGTGACTAATAGCATACAAAACCTTGTAGCCTTAGCTCAGTGATATAAAGGGTCGATGGCGCAGATACAATCCTTTAGAGGTGAACCATTGCCTAAGTCCGGGGCTAGGAATTGGATCCAGCCGCACCTAGACTCCTCTCCGAGAAGGAGTTTAGAAAGCAAGGGGGTCCTTTCCGAGCCTTGTGACTCAAGGGGAGGGTCTCCCAGACAGCTCGTCTGACCCTGGCCCCTAGGCAGTAAATAATCCGGGGTGCGTGGCCATATGGAATCTGGTAAAGCGCCGTCACATGCGCTGCTGCCTTTGGAGAATCACTGTGTTGATGTTTCTGAATGTTTCACCGCTTCTCTCTTAGAAGCGAAGTTAGCCGCTCGGCCTGCCACAACTGCGTATTGCCTTGTCCGGCCCCGTATGGCGTCACGTTTGGCATTGTGTTGCCCTCTATTTGCCCGGACTGCCATCTGATCTGTTTTGGCATTGTACTGGTGTGTATTGTGGGTTTTTTAATTGGTTTTGCGTTATTTGAATGCGTGTTGCCCTGTCTAGTGTTGTATCTTGCATTGTACTGCCCCGTCATTCCCTTCACTGTCACTTTAGATGTTCTGGGATTGCAGCGATCCGTATTGTGCAGGTTTTATTCGTTGTTCTGTGTTTGACCGTGTATTGCCTTGTTACCACCTTGTATTGTGTTGCGGCTTGCATTGTATGGCCATGTTATTGTTCTGAGTGCCATCTGATACATTTAGGTGTTGTACAGCCCTGCGTTATGTCTTCCATTGTATAGCTCTGTCACTGCCTCGACTGCTGTCTCACACGTTTTGGCATTGCATCGCACGGTATTGCGGGATACTTAATCAGTTATTTATTTGACCGTGTATTTCACTGTACTGCCCTGTATTGCGTTATTTCTTGCCTTGTATTGCTCTGTCATTGTCTTGACTGGCATCTCCATTTATTTTTGTTTTCTCCCGCACTGTACTGCGGTTCTTCTAATCAGTTGGTATTTAGTTGACTGCGTCTTCCGTTCTGCTCTGTCGTGTCATGTTGCATCTTGGATCGTGTCGCCCTATAGTTGTCTTGACTGCCACCCGAGACCGTGTGGGATCGTACTGCACCGTATTGTGGCGTTTTGATCGGTTGTTTATTATTCTGTATTGCGTTGTAGCAACCTGTATTGTGTTACATTGTGCGTTGTGTTGCCATGAAATAGTCTTAACTGTCCTTTTACACTCTCTGGGGTTGTACCGCACCGAACTGAGGGTGTTTTTGATCGGCTGTTCTATATTTGACTACGTATTGCTTTGTACTGCCCTGTATTTTCCTAAGTCTTGCGTCGTATTGCCCTCTCACCGTGCCGCGAGCCATCTGATGTATTCTGGCATTGACAGGCACTGTATTGAGGGCTTCTTAGGCTGTTGTACTCTATTTGACCGTGCATCAATTTTGTGATCGGTCGTTCCCTATTTGACTGTGTATTGGCCTTGTACTGCCCTGTGTAAAGTTACGTCTTGCGTTGTATTGCCCTGTCATAGTATTGCCTGTCATAGTCTGTCATGGCACCAGGATGTGCCCTTGAGCGGGGACGCTTGCTTCAGGTTCTGCTCCTCAAGGCTGAGAGATCCCTTGCCGCAACAGAGTCTCGGTAAGTGACTAATACCACGCTAAACCTCGTAGCCTCAGCTCAGTGATATAAAGGGTTGATGGCGCGGATACAATCCTTTAGAGGTGAACCGTTGCCCAAGTCCAGGGCTAGGAATCGGATCCAGCCGCACTTAGACTGCTCGTCAAGAAGGAGTTTAGAAAGCAAGGGGGTTGTGGCTCAACGGGAGGGTCTCCCTAACAGCTCGTCTGACCCTGGCCCCTGTGCAATAAATTATCCAGGGGACGTGGCCACGGAACCTGGTAAAGGGATGTTACGTTCACTGCTGCCTTTGTCGAATCACTGTGTTGATGTTTCTAAATGTTTCTCTACTTCTCTCAGGACTGAAGTGAATGGCTCCACCCGCCACAACTGCATATTGCCTTGTCCGGCCCCGTATTGGGTTACCTCTCGCCTTGTATTGCCCGGTCCTTCTTTTGGTTGCCATCTGACCCATGTGAATTCACTGCACTGTGAATTTTTTTGACTGTCTGTTATTTATTTGACTGAGTATTGCCTTGTACTGCCTTGTGTACTGCGACGTAGTGCTTTGTATGGCCCTGTAATTGCCTTGACTGCCATCCGAGACGTTTTGAGATCGTACGGCAGCGTAGTGCGGGTTTTCTGGTCAGCTGTACTTTATTTGACTGTGTACTGCCTTGTGCTGCCCTGCACGGTGTTCCGTCTCGCATTGTCATTGTCTCGACCGACATGTGGGATTGTTTGCCATTGTTTGCCAGTGTGTTTTGGGTATTGTAGTTCACTGTTCTTCATTTGACTGCGTATTGCCTTGTACTGACCTGTATAACGTTATGTCTTGCACTGCGTTGCCCTGGCATTGTCTTGACCGACATCTGAGACTGTCTGGCATTGTACTGTACTGTATTGGGAGTCTTGTAATTTGCACTAATTTATTTGTTTGCGAATGGGGTTGTACTGCCCTGTATACTGTAACGTGTGACGTTGTACCGCCTGTCACTGGCTTAACGGTGGCATCAGAGATTCTGTCGTAAGACTGCACTCCGTTCTGAACTTCACTATTGGTGATTTTGTGACGGTGTATTGCCTGGCACTGCCCAGTACTGTGTTACGCTTCACGTTGTATCGCTCTGTCACAGTATTCAATGACATCTGAGACTCTGTAACATACGATGGCACTGTATTGCCAATTTTTCCATTGGCTATGCTTAATTTGAGCATGTATTGATGTGTAGCGCTCTGTATAATGTTAAGTCGTACACTGTCTTGACTTAATAATAGAAATGCTAGAGACTGGCGTGGCGCCAAGTGGGAAAAGGTGGCTGTGAGACTGTGAAGACAGCAGGAAAGTCCGCAGCCCGAGGTGGTGCCGCCGCGCCAGCCTGCGAAGCATTTTCCGGTAGGGCCGCGGCTCTGGCGACAGCTCCCACGCCCGAAGAGCCAGGAGGGAAAGACGTGCCTCGTTGGAAAGCTCTTTGGCAGCCGCTCGCGTGGCCCCACAGCCCGTGGGGCTGCGGGCTTTGCGGCGGCCGTCAGCCTCGGCGCCACCGGCGCCCACGTGGTGCCGCCGCGCCAGCCTGCGAAGCATTTTCCGGTAGGGCCGCGGCTCTGGCCACAGCTCCCACGCCCGAAGAGCCAGGAGGGAAAGCTGTGCCTCGTTGGAAAGCTCTTTGGCAGCCGCTCGCGTGGCCCCACAGCCCGTGGGGCTGCGGGCTTTGCGGCGGCCGTCAGCTTCGTCCCCACCGGCACCCACGTTGTGCCGCTGCGCCAGCCAGCGAAGCATTTTCCGGTAGGGCCGCGGCTCTGGCCACAGCTCCCATGCCCGAAGAGCCAGGAGGGAAAGCCGTGCCTCGTTGGAAAGCTCTTTGGCAGCAGCTCGCGTGGCCCCACAGCTCGTGGGGCTGCGGGCTTTGCGGCGGCCGTCAGCCTCGGCGCCACCGGCGCCCACTTGGCGCCGCCGCACTAGCCTGCAAAGCATTTTCCGGTAGGGCCGCGGCTCTGGCCACAGCTCCCACGCTCGAAGAGCCAGGAGGGAAAGCCGTGCCTCGTCAGAAAGCTCTTTGGCAGCCGCTCGCGTGGCCCCACAGCCCGTGGGGCTGCGGGCTTTGCGGCGGCCGTCAGCCTCGGCGCCACCGGCGCCCACCTGGCGCCGCCGCACTAGCCTGCGAAGCATTTTCCGGTAGGGCCGCGGCTCTGGCCACAGCTCCCACGCTCGAAGAGCCAGGAGGGAAAGCCGTGCCTCGTCGGAAATCTCTTTGGCAGCCGCTCGCGTGGCCCCACAGCCCCTGGGGCTGCGGGATTTGTGGCGGCTGTCAGCCTCGGCGCCACCGGCACCCACGTCGTGCCGCCGCGCCAGCCTGCGAAGCATTTTCCGTTAGGGCTGCGGCTCTGGCCACAGCACCCACGCCCAAAGAACCAGGAGGGAAAGCCGTGCCTCTTTGGAAAGCTCTTTGGCAGCCGCTCGCGTGGCCCCACAGCTCGTGGGGCTGCGGGTTTTGCGACGGCCGTCAGCCTCGGCACCACTGGCACCCACGTCGCGCCGCCGCGCCAGCCTCTGAAGCATTTTCCGGTAGGGCCGCGGCTCTGGCGACAGTTACCACGCCCGAAGAGCCAGGAGGGAAAGCCGTGCCTCGTTGGAAAGCTCTTTGGCAGCCGCTCGCGTGGCCCCACAGCCCGTGGGGCTGCGGGCTTTCCAGCGGCCGTCAGCCTCGGCGCCACCGGCGCCCACGTGGCGGCGCCGCACTAGCCTGCGAAGCATTTTCCCGTAGGGCCGCGGCTCTGGCGACAGCTCCCACGCCCGAAGAGCCAGGAGGGAAAGCCGTGCCTCGTTGGAAAGCTCTTTGGCAGCCGCTCGCGTGGCCCCACAGCCCGTGGGGCTGCGGGCTTTGCGGCGGCCGTCAGCCTTGGCGCCACCGGCGCCCACGTGGCGCCGCCGCGCCAGCCTGCGAAGCATTTTCCGGTAGGGCCGCGGCTCTGGCCACAGCTCCCATGCCCGAAGAGCCAGGAGGGAAAGCCGTGCCTCGTTGGAAAGCTCTTTGGCAGCCGCTCGCGTGGCCCCACAGCCCGTGGGGCTGCGGGCTTTGCGGCGGCCGTGAGCCTCGGCGCCACCGGCTCCCACTTGGCGCCGCCGCACTAGCCTGCGAAGCATTTTCCTGTAGGGCCGCGGCTCTGGCCACAGTTCCCACGCCCGAAGAGCCAGGAGGGAAAGCCGTGCCTCGTTGGAAAGCTCTTTGGCAGCCGCTTGCGTGGCCCCACAGCCCGTGGGGCTGCGGGCTTTGCGGCGGCCGTCAGCCTCGGCGCCACCGGCGCCCACCTGGCGCGGCCGCGCCAGCCTGCGAAGCATTTTCTAGTAGGGCCGCGGCTCTGGCCACAGCTCCCACGCCCGAAGAGCGAGGAAGGAAAGCCGTGCCTCGTCGGAAAGCTCTTTGGCAGCCGCTCGCGTGGCCCCACAGCCCGTGGGGCTGCGGGCTTTGCGGCGGCCGTCAGCCTCGGCGCCACCGGCGCCCACGTGGCGCCGCCGCGCCAGCCTGCGAAGCATTTTCCGGTAGGGCCGCGGCTGTGGCCACAGCTCCCATGCCCGAAGAGCCAGGAGGGAAAGCCGTGCCTAGTTGGAAAGCTCTTTGGCAGCCGCTCGCGTGGCCCCACAGCCCGTGGGGCTGCGGGCTTTGCGGCGGCCGTCAGCCTCGGCGCCACCGGCACACACGTCGCGGGGCCGCGCCAGCCTGCGAAGCATTTTCCGGTACGGCCGCGGCTCTGGCCACAGCTCCCACGCCCGAAGAGCCAGGAGGGAAAGCCGTTCCTCGTTGGAAAGCTCTTTGGCAGCCGCTCGCGTGGCCCCACAGCCCGTGGGGTTGCGGGCTTTGCGGTGGCCGTCAGCCTCGGCGCCACCGGCGCCCACGTGGCGCCGCCGCGCCAGCCTGCGAAGCATTTTCCGGTAGGGCCGCGGCTCTGGCGACAGCTCCCACGCCCGAAGAGCCAGGAGGGAAAGCCGTGCCTCGTTGGAAAGCTCTTTGGCAGCCGCTCGCGTGGCCCCACAGCCCGTGGGGCTGCGGGCTTTCTGGTGGCCGTCAGCCTCGGCGCCACCGGCGCCCACCTGGTGCCGCCGCGCCAGCCTGCGAAGCATTTTCCGGTAGGGCCGCGGCTCTGGCCACAGCTCCCATGCCCGAAGAGCCAGGAGGGAAAGCTGTGCCTCGTTGGAAAGCTCTTTGGCAGCCGCTCGCGTGGCCCCACAGCCCGTGGGGCTGCGGGCTTTGCGGCGGCCGTCAGCTTCGTCCCCACCGGCACCCACGTTGTGCCGCTGCGCCAGCCAGCGAAGCATTTGCCGGTAGGGCCGCGGCTCTGGCCACAGCTCCCATGCCCGAAGAGCCAGGAGGGAAAGCCGTGCCTCGTTGGAAAGCTCTTTGGCAGTCGCTGGAGTGGCCCCACAGCCCGTGGGGCTGCGGGCTTTGCGGCGGCCGTCAGCCTCGGCGCCACCGGCGCCCACTTGGCGCCGCCGCACTAGCCTGCAAAGCATTTTCCGGTAGGGCCGCGGCTCTGGCCACAGCTCCCACGCCCGAAGAGCCAGGAGGGAAAGCCGTGCCTCGTTGGAAAGCTCTTTGGCAGCCGTTCGCGTGGCCCCACAGCGCGTGGGGCTGCGGGCTTTGCGGCGGCCGTCAGCCTCGGCGCCACCGGCGCCCACGTGGCGCCGCCGCGCCAGCCTGCGAAGCATTTTCCGGTAGGGCCGCGGCTCTGGCCACAGCTCCCACGCTCGAAGAGCCAGGAGGGAAAGCCGTGCCTCGTCGGAAAGCTCTTTGGCAGCCGCTCGCGTGGCCCCACAGCCCGTGGGGCTGCGGGCTTTGCGGCGGCCGTCAGCCTCGGCGCCACCGGCGCCCACCTGGCGCCGCCGCACTAGCCTGCGAAGCATTTTCCGGTAGGGCCGCGGCTCTGGCCACAGCTCCCACGCTCGAAGAGCCAGGAGGGAAAGCCGTGCCTCGTCGGAAATCTCTTTGGCAGCCGCTCGCGTGGCCCCACAGCCCCTGGGGCTGCGGGATTTGTGGCGGCCGTCAGCCTCGGCGCCACCGGCACCCACGTCGTGCCGCCGCGCCAGCCTGCGAAGCATTTTCCGGTAGGGCTGCGGCTCTGGCCACAGCACCCACGCCCAAAGAACCAGGAGGGAAAGCCGTTCGTCTTTGGAAAGCTCTTTGGCAGCCGCTCGCGTGGCCCCACAGCTCGTGGGGCTGCGGGTTTTGCGACGGCCGTCAGCCTCGGCACCACTGGCACCCACGTCGCGCCGCCGCGCCAGCCTCTGAAGCATTTTCCGGTAGGGCCGCGGCTCTGGCGACAGTTACCACGCCCGAAGAGCCAGGAGGGAAAGCCGTGCCTCGTTGGAAAGCTCTTTGGCAGCCGCTCGCGTGGCCCCACAGCCCGTGGGGCTGCGGGCTTTCCAGCGGCCGTCAGCCTCGGCGCCACCGGCGCCCACGTGGCGGCGCCGCACTAGCCTGCGAAGCATTTTCCCGTAGGGCCGCGGCTCTGGCGACAGCTCCCACGCCCGAAGAGCCAGGAGGGAAAGCCGTGCCTCGTTGGAAAGCTCTTTGGCAGCCGCTCGCGTGGCCCCACAGCCCGTGGGGCTGCGGGCTTTGCGGCGGCCGTCAGCCTCGGCCCCACCGGAACCCACGTTGTGCCGCCGCGCCAGCCTGCGAAGCATTTTCCGGTAGGGCCGCGGCTCTGGCCACAGCTCCCATGCCCGAAGAGCCAGGAGGGAAAGCCGTGCCTCGTTGGAAAGCTCTTTGGCAGTCGCTCGAGTGGCCCCACAGCCCGTGGGGCTGCGGGCTTTGCGGCGGCCGTGAGCCTCGGTGCCACCGGCTCCCACTTGGCGCCGCCGCACTAGCCTGCGAAGCATTTTCCGGTAGGGCCGCGGCTCTGGCCACAGCTTCCACGCCCGAAGAGCCAGGAGGGAAAGCCGTGCCTCGTTGGAAAGCTCTTTGGCAGCCGCTCGCGTGGCCCCACAGTCCGTGGGGCTGCGGGCTTTGCGGCGGCCGTCAGCCTCGGCGCCACCGGCACCCACCTGGCGCGGCCGCGCCAGCCTGCGAAGCATTTTCCGGTAGGGCCGCGGCTCTGGCCACAGTTCCCACGCCCGAAGAGCCAGGAGGGAAAGCCGTTCCTCGTTGGAAAGCTCTTTGGCAGTCGCTCGCGTGGCCCCACAGCCCGTGGGGCTGCGGGCTTTGCGGTGGCCGTCAGCCTCGGCGCCACCGGCACCCACGTCGCGCCGCCGCGCCAGCCTGCGAAGCATTTTCCGGTAGGGCCGCGGCTCTGGCCACAGCTCCCACGCACGAAGAGCCAGGACTGAAAGCCGTGCCTCGTTGGAAAGCTCTTTGGCAGCCGCTCGCGTGGCCCCACATCTCGTGGGGCTGCGGGCTTTGCGGCGGCCGTCAGCCTCGGCGCCACCGGCGTCCACCTGGCGCCGCCGCGCCAGCCTGCGAAGCATTTTCCGGTAGGGCCGCGGCTCTGGCCACAGCTCCCACGCCCGAAGAGCCAGGACGGAAAGCCGTGCCTCGTTGGAAAGCTCTTTGGCAGCCGCTCGCGTGGCCCCACAGCCCGTGGGGCTGCGGGCTTTGCGGCGGCCGTCAGCCTCGGCGCCACCGGCACCCACGTCGCGCCGCCGCGCCAGCCTGCGAAGCATTTTCTGGTAGGGCCGCGGCTCTGGCCACAGCTCCCATGCCCGAAGAGCCAGGAGGGAAAGCCGTGCCTCGTTGGAAAGCTCTTTGGCAGCCGCTCGCGTGGCCCCACAGCCCGTGGGGCTGCGGGCTTTGCGGCGGCCGTCAGCCTCGGCGCCACCGGCACCCACGTCGCGCCGCCGCGCCAGCCTGCAAAGCATTTTCCGGTAGGGCCGCGGCTCTGGCCACAGCTCCCACGCCCGAAGAGCCAGGAGGGAAAGCCGTGCCTCGTTGGAAAGCTCTTTGGAAGCCGCTCGCGTGGCCCCACAGCCCATGGGGCTGCGGGCTTTGCGGCGGCCGTCAGCCTCGGCGCCACCGGCACCCACGTCGCGCCGCCGCGCCAGCCTGCGAAGCATTTTCCGGTAGGGCCGCGGCTCTGGCCACAGCTCCCACGCCCGAAGAGCCAGGAGGGAAAGCCGTGCCTCGTTGGAAAGCTCTTTGGCAGCCGCTCGCGTGGCCCCACAGCTCGTGGGGCTGCGGGCTTTGCGGCGGCCGTCAGCCTCGGCGCCACCGGCGCCCACGTGGCGCCGCCGTGCCAGCCTGCGAAGCATTTTCTGGTAGGGCCACGGCTCTGGCCACAGCTCCCACGCCCGAAGAGGCAGGAAGGAAAGCCGTGCCTCGTCGGAAAGCTCTTTGGCAGCCGCTCGCGTGGCCCCACAGCCCGTGGGGCTGCGGGCTTTGCGGCGGCCGTCAGCCTCGGCGCCACCGGCGCCCACCTGGCGCCGCCGCGCCAGCCTGCGAAGCATTTTCCGGTAGGGCCGCGGCTCTGGCCACAGCTCCCACGCCCGAAGAGCCAGGAGGGAAAGCCGTGCCTCGTTGGAAAGCTCTTTGGCAGCCGCTCGCATGGCCCCACAGCCCGTGGGGCTGCGGGCTTTGCGGCGGCCGTCAGCCTCGGCGCCACCGGCGCACACGTGGCGCCGCCGCGCCAGCCTGCGAAGCATTTTCCGGTAGGGCCGCGGCTCTGGCGACAGCTCCCACGCCCGAAGAGCCAGGAGGGAAAGCCATGCCTCGTTGGAAAGCTCTTTGGCAGCCGCTCGCGTGGCCCCACAGCCCGTGGGGCTGCGGGCTTTGCGGCGGCCGTCAGTCTCGGCGCCACCGGCACCCACGTCGCGCCACCGCGCCAGCCTGCAAAGCATTTTCCGGTAGGGCCGCGGCTGTGGCCACAGCTCCCACGCCCGAAGAGCCAGGAGGGAAAGCCGTGCCTCGTTGGAAAGCTCTTTGGCAGCCGCTCGCGTGGCCCCACAGCCCGTGGGCCTGCGGGCTTTGCGGCGGCCGTCAGCCTCGGCGCCACCGGCGCCCACCTGGCGCCGCCGCGCCAGCCTGCGAAGCATTTTCCGGTAGGGCCACGTCTCTGGCCACAGCTCCCACGCCCGAAGAGCCAGGAAGGAAAGCCGTGCCTCGTTGGAAAGCTCTTTGGCAGCCGCTCGCGTGGCCCCACAGCCCGTGGGGCTGAGGGCTTTGCGGCGGCCGTCAGCCTCGGCTCCACCGCCGCCCACGTGGCGCCGCCGCACTAGCCTGCGAAGCATTTTCCAGTAGGGCCGCGGCTCTGGCCACAGCTCCCACGCCCGAAGAGCCAGGAGGAAAAGCCGTGCCTCGTTGGAACGCTCTTTGGCAGCTGCTCGCGTGGCCCCACAGCCCGTGGGGCTGCGGGCTTTGCGGCGGCCGTCAGCCTCGGCTCCACCGGCGCCCACTTGGCGCCGCCGTGCAAGTCTGCGAAGCATTTTCTGGTAGGGCCGCGGCTCTGGCCACAGCTCCCACGCCCGAAGAGCCAGGAGGGAAAGCCGTGCCTCGTTGGAAAGCTCTTTGGCAGCCGCTCGCGTGGCCCCACAGCCCGTGGGGCTGCGGGCTTTGCGGCGGCCGTCAGTCTCGGCGCCACCGGCACCCACGTCGCGCCACCGCGCCAGCCTGCAAAGCATTTTCCGGTAGGGCCGCGGCTGTGGCCACAGCTCCCACGCCCGAAGAGCCAGGAGGGAAAGCCGTGCCTCGTTGGAAAGCTCTTTGGCAGCCGCTCGCGTGGCCCCACAGCCCGTGCGGCTGCGGGCTTTGCGGCGGCCGTCAGCCTCGGCGCCACCGGCGCCCACGTGGCGCCGCCGCACTAGCCTGCGAAGCATTTTCCGGTAGGGCCATGTCTCTGGCCACAGCTCCCATGCCCGAAGAGCCAGGAAGGAAAGCCGTGCCTCGTTGGAAAGCTCTTTGGCAGCCGCTCGCGTGGCCCCACAGCCCGTGCGGCTGCGGGCTTTGCGGCGGCCGTCAGCCTCAGCGCCACCGGCGCCCACGTGGCGCCGCCGCACCAACCTGCGAAGCATTTTCCGGTAGGGCCGCGGCTCTGGACACAGCTCCCACGCCCGAAGAGCCAGGAGGGAAAGCCGTGCCTCGTTGGAAAGCTCTTTGGCAGCCGCTCGCGTGGCCTCACAGCCCGTGGGGCTGCGGGCTTTGCGGCGGCCGTCAGCCTCGGCTCCACCGGCGACCACTTGGCGCCGCCGCGCAAGTCTGCGAAGCATTTTCTGGTAGGGCCGCGGCTCTAGCCACAGCTCCCACGCCCGAAGAGCCAGGAGGGAAAGCTGTGCCTCGTTGGAAAGCTCTTTGGCAGCCGCTCGCGTGGCCCCACAGCCCGTGGGGCTGCGGGCTTTGCGGCGGCCGTCAGTCTCGGCGCCACCGGCACCCACGTCGCGCCACCGCGCCAGCCTGCGAAGCATTTTCCGGTAGGGCCGCGGCTCTGGACACAGCTCCCACGCCCGAAGAGCCAGGAGGGAAAGCCGTGCCTCGTTGGAAAGCTCTTTGGCAGTCGCTCGAGTGGCCCCACAGCCCGTGGGGCTGCGGGCTTTGCGGCGGCCGTGAGCCTCGGTGCCACCGGCTCCCACTTGGCGCCGCCGCACTAGCCTGCGAAGCATTTTCCGGTAGGGCCGCGGCTCTGGCCACAGCTTCCACGCCCGAAGAGCCAGGAGGGAAAGCCGTGCCTCGTTGGAAAGCTCTTTGGCAGCCGCTCGCGTGGCCCCACAGTCCGTGGGGCTGCGGGCTTTGCGGCGGCCGTCAGCCTCGGCGCCACCGGCACCCACCTGGCGCGGCCGCGCCAGCCTGCGAAGCATTTTCCGGTAGGGCCGCGGCTCTGGCCACAGTTCCCACGCCCGAAGAGCCAGGAGGGAAAGCCGTTCCTCGTTGGAAAGCTCTTTGGCAGTCGCTCGCGTGGCCCCACAGCCCGTGGGGCTGCGGGCTTTGCGGTGGCCGTCAGCCTCGGCGCCACCGGCACCCACGTCGCGCCGCCGCGCCAGCCTGCGAAGCATTTTCCGGTAGGGCCGCGGCTCTGGCCACAGCTCCCACGCACGAAGAGCCAGGACTGAAAGCCGTGCCTCGTTGGAAAGCTCTTTGGCAGCCGCTCGCGTGGCCCCACATCTCGTGGGGCTGCGGGCTTTGCGGCGGCCGTCAGCCTCGGCGCCACCGGCGTCCACCTGGCGCCGCCGCGCCAGCCTGCGAAGCATTTTCCGGTAGGGCCGCGGCTCTGGCCACAGCTCCCACGCCCGAAGAGCCAGGACGGAAAGCCGTGCCTCGTTGGAAAGCTCTTTGGCAGCCGCTCGCGTGGCCCCACAGCCCGTGGGGCTGCGGGCTTTGCGGCGGCCGTCAGCCTCGGCGCCACCGGCACCCACGTCGCGCCGCCGCGCCAGCCTGCGAAGCATTTTCTGGTAGGGCCGCGGCTCTGGCCACAGCTCCCATGCCCGAAGAGCCAGGAGGGAAAGCCGTGCCTCGTTGGAAAGCTCTTTGGCAGCCGCTCGCGTGGCCCCACAGCCCGTGGGGCTGCGGGCTTTGCGGCGGCCGTCAGCCTCGGCGCCACCGGCACCCACGTCGCGCCGCCGCGCCAGCCTGCGAAGCATTTTCCGGTAGGGCCGCGGCTCTGGCCACAGCTCCCACGCCCGAAGAGCCAGGAGGGAAAGCCGTGCCTCGTTGGAAAGCTCTTTGGCAGCCGCTCGCGTGGCCCCACAGCCCATGGGGCTGCGGGCTTTGCGGCGGCCGTCAGCCTCGGCGCCACCGGCACCCACGTGGCGCCGCCGTGCCAGCCTGCGAAGCATTTTCTGGTAGGGCCACGGCTCTGGCCACAGCTCCCACGCCCGAAGAGGCAGGAAGGAAAGCCGTGCCTCGTCGGAAAGCTCTTTGGCAGCCGCTCGCGTGGCCCCACAGCCCGTGGGGCTGCGGGCTTTGCGGCGGCCGTCAGCCTCGGCGCCACCGGCGCCCACCTGGCGCCGCCGCGCCAGCCTGCGAAGCATTTTCCGGTAGGGCCGCGGCTCTGGCCACAGCTCCCACGCCCGAAGAGCCAGGAGGGAAAGCCGTGCCTCGTTGGAAAGCTCTTTGGCAGCCGCTCGCATGGCCCCACAGCCCGTGGGGCTGCGGGCTTTGCGGCGGCCGTCAGCCTCGGCGCCACCGGCGCACACGTGGCGCCGCCGCGCCAGCCTGCGAAGCATTTTCCGGTAGGGCCGCGGCTCTGGCGACAGCTCCCACGCCCGAAGAGCCAGGAGGGAAAGCCATGCCTCGTTGGAAAGCTCTTTGGCAGCCGCTCGCGTGGCCCCACAGCCCGTGGGGCTGCGGGCTTTGCGGCGGCCGTCAGTCTCGGCGCCACCGGCACCCACGTCGCGCCACCGCGCCAGCCTGCAAAGCATTTTCCGGTAGGGCCGCGGCTGTGGCCACAGCTCCCACGCCCGAAGAGCCAGGAGGGAAAGCCGTGCCTCGTTGGAAAGCTCTTTGGCAGCCGCTCGCGTGGCCCCACAGCCCGTGGGCCTGCGGGCTTTGCGGCGGCCGTCAGCCTCGGCGCCACCGGCGCCCACCTGGCGCCGCCGCGCCAGCCTGCGAAGCATTTTCCGGTAGGGCCACGTCTCTGGCCACAGCTCCCACGCCCGAAGAGCCAGGAAGGAAAGCCGTGCCTCGTTGGAAAGCTCTTTGGCAGCCGCTCGCGTGGCCCCACAGCCCGTGGGGCTGAGGGCTTTGCGGCGGCCGTCAGCCTCGGCTCCACCGCCGCCCACGTGGCGCCGCCGCACTAGCCTGCGAAGCATTTTCCAGTAGGGCCGCGGCTCTGGCCACAGCTCCCACGCCCGAAGAGCCAGGAGGAAAAGCCGTGCCTCGTTGGAACGCTCTTTGGCAGCTGCTCGCGTGGCCCCACAGCCCGTGGGGCTGCGGGCTTTGCGGCGGCCGTCAGCCTCGGCTCCACCGGCGCCCACTTGGCGCCGCCGTGCAAGTCTGCGAAGCATTTTCTGGTAGGGCCGCGGCTCTGGCCACAGCTCCCACGCCCGAAGAGCCAGGAGGGAAAGCCGTGCCTCGTTGGAAAGCTCTTTGGCAGCCGCTCGCGTGGCCCCACAGCCCGTGGGGCTGCGGGCTTTGCGGCGGCCGTCAGTCTCGGCGCCACCGGCACCCACGTCGCGCCACCGCGCCAGCCTGCAAAGCATTTTCCGGTAGGGCCGCGGCTGTGGCCACAGCTCCCACGCCCGAAGAGCCAGGAGGGAAAGCCGTGCCTCGTTGGAAAGCTCTTTGGCAGCCGCTCGCGTGGCCCCACAGCCCGTGCGGCTGCGGGCTTTGCGGCGGCCGTCAGCCTCGGCGCCACCGGCGCCCACGTGGCGCCGCCGCACTAGCCTGCGAAGCATTTTCCGGTAGGGCCATGTCTCTGGCCACAGCTCCCATGCCCGAAGAGCCAGGAAGGAAAGCCGTGCCTCGTTGGAAAGCTCTTTGGCAGCCGCTCGCGTGGCCCCACAGCCCGTGCGGCTGCGGGCTTTGCGGCGGCCGTCAGCCTCAGCGCCACCGGCGCCCACGTGGCGCCGCCGCACCAACCTGCGAAGCATTTTCCGGTAGGGCCGCGGCTCTGGACACAGCTCCCACGCCCGAAGAGCCAGGAGGGAAAGCCGTGCCTCGTTGGAAAGCTCTTTGGCAGCCGCTCGCGTGGCCTCACAGCCCGTGGGGCTGCGGGCTTTGCGGCGGCCGTCAGCCTCGGCTCCACCGGCGACCACTTGGCGCCGCCGCGCAAGTCTGCGAAGCATTTTCTGGTAGGGCCGCGGCTCTAGCCACAGCTCCCACGCCCGAAGAGCCAGGAGGGAAAGCTGTGCCTCGTTGGAAAGCTCTTTGGCAGCCGCTCGCGTGGCCCCACAGCCCGTGGGGCTGCGGGCTTTGCGGCGGCCGTCAGTCTCGGCGCCACCGGCACCCACGTCGCGCCACCGCGCCAGCCTGCGAAGCATTTTCCGGTAGGGCCGCGGCTCTGGACACAGCTCCCACGCCCGAAGAGCCAGGAGGGAAAGCCGTGCCTCGTTGGAAAGCTCTTTGGCAGCCGCTCGCGTGGCCTCACAGCCCGTGGGGCTGCGGGCTTTGCGGCGGCCGTCAGCCTCGGCTCCACCGGCGCCCACTTGGCGCCGCCGCGCAAGTCTGCGAAGCATTTTCCGGTAGGGCCGCGGCTCTGGACACAGCTCCCACGCCCGAAGAGCCAGGAGGGAAAGCCGTGCCTCGTTGGAAAGCTCTTTGGCAGCCGCTCGCGTGGCCCCACAGCCCGTGGGGCTGCGGGCTTTGCGGCGGCCGTCAGTCTCGGCGCCACTGGCGCACACGTGGCGCCGCCGCGCCAGCCTGCGAAGCATTTTCTGGTAGGGCCGCTGCTCTGGCGACAGCTCCCACGCCCGAAGAGCCAGGAGGGAAAGCCGTGCCTCGTTGGAAAGCTCTTTGGCAGTCGCTCGCGTGGCCCCACAGCCCGTGGGGCTGCGGGCTTTGCGGCGGCCGTCAGCCTCGGCGCCACCGGCACCCACGTCGCGCCACCGCGCCAGCCTGCAAAGCATTTTCCGGTAGGGCCGCGGCTGTGGCCACAGCTCCCACGCCCGAAGAGCCAGGAGGGAAAGCCGTGCCTCGTTGGAAAGCTCTTTGGCAGCCGCTCGCGTGGCCCCACAGCCCGTGGGGCTGCGGGCTTTGCGGCGGCCGTCAGCCTCGGCGCCACCGGCGCCCACCTGGCGCCGCCGCACTAGCCTGCGAAGCATTTTACAGTAGGGCCGCGGCTCTGGCCACAGCTCCCACGCCTGAAGAGCCAGGAGGGAAAGCCGTGCCTCGTTGGAAAGCTCTTTGGCAGCCGCTCGCGTGGCCCCACAGCTCGTGGGGCTGCGGGCTTTGCGGCGGCCGTCAGCCTCGGCGCCACCGGCGCCCACGTGGCGCCGCCGTGCCAGCCTGCGAAGCATTTTCCGGTAGGGCCACGTCTCTGGCCACAGCTCCCACGCCCTAAGAGCCAGGAAGGAAAGCTGTGCCTCGTCGGAAAGCTCTTTGGCAGCCGCTCGCGTGGCCCCACAGCCCGTGGGGCTGCGGGCTTTGCGGCGGCCGTCAGCCTCGGCGCCACCGGCGCCCACCTGGCGCCGCCGCGCCAGCCTGCGAAGCATTTTCCGGTAGGGCCGCGGCTCTGGCCACAGCTCCCACGCCCGAAGAGCCAGGAGGGAAAGCCGTGCCTCGTTGGAAAGCTCTTTGGCAGCCGCTCGCGTGGCCCCACAGCCCGTGGGGCTGCGGGCTTTGCGGCGGCCGTCAGCCTCGGCGCCACCGGCACCCACGTCGCGCCACCGCGCCAGCCTGCAAAGCATTTTCCGGTAGGGCCGCGGCTGTGGCCACAGCTCCCACGCCCGAAGAGCCAGGAGGGAAAGCCGTGCCTCGTTGGAAAGCTCTTTGGCAGCCGCTCGCGTGGCCCCACAGCCCGTGGGGCTGCGGGCTTTGCGGCGGCCGTCAGCCTCGGCGCCACCGGCGCCCACCTGGCGCCGCCGCACTAGCCTGCGAAGCATTTTACAGTAGGGCCGCGGCTCTGGCCACAGCTCCCACGCCTGAAGAGCCAGGAGGGAAAGCCGTGCCTCGTTGGAAAGCTCTTTGGCAGCCGCTCGCGTGGCCCCACAGCTCGTGGGGCTGCGGGCTTTGCGGCGGCCGTCAGCCTCGGCGCCACCGGCGCCCACGTGGCGCCGCCGTGCCAGCCTGCGAAGCATTTTCCGGTAGGGCCACGTCTCTGGCCACAGCTCCCACGCCCTAAGAGCCAGGAAGGAAAGCTGTGCCTCGTCGGAAAGCTCTTTGGCAGCCGCTCGCGTGGCCCCACAGCCCGTGGGGCTGCGGGCTTTGCGGCGGCCGTCAGCCTCGGCGCCACCGGCGCCCACCTGGCGCCGCCGCGCCAGCCTGCGAAGCATTTTCCGGTAGGGCCGCGGCTCTGGCCACAGCTCCCACGCCCGAAGAGCCAGGAGGGAAAGCCGTGCCTCGTTGGAAAGCTCTTTGGCAGCCGCTCGCGTGGCCCCACAGCCCGTGGGGCTGCGGGCTTTGCGGCGGCCGTCAGCCTCGGCGCCACCAGCACCCGCGTCGCGCCGCCGCGCCAGCCTGCGAAGCATTTTCCGGTAGGGCCGCGGCTCTGGCGACAGCTCCCACGCCCGAAGAGCCAGGAGGGAAAGCCGTGCCTCATTGGAAAGCTCTTTGGCAGCCGCTCGCGTGGCCCCACAGCCCGTGGGGCTGCGGGCTTTGCGGCGGCCGTCAGCCTCAGCGCCACCGGCGCCCACGTGGCGCCGCCGCACCAACCTGCGAAGCATTTTCCGGTAGGGCCGCGGCTCTGGACACAGCTCCCACGCCCGAAGAGCCAGGAGGGAAAGCCGTGCCTCGTTGGAAAGCTCTTTGGCAGCCGCTCGCGTGGCCTCACAGCCCGTGGGGCTGCGGGCTTTGCGGCGGCCGTCAGCCTCGGCGCCACCGGCGCCCAAGTCGCGCCGCCTCGCAAGTCTGCGAAGCATTTTCTGGTAGGGCCGCGGCTCTGGCCACAGCTCCCACGCCCGAAGAGCCAGGAGGGAAAGCCGTGCCTCATTGGAAAGCTTTTTGGCAGCCGCTCGCGTGGCCCCACAGCCTGTGGGGCTGTGGGCTTTGCGGCGGCCGTCAGCCTCGGCGCCACCGGCGCCCACCTGGCGCCGCCGCGCCAGCCTGCGAAGCATTTTCCGGTTGGGCTGCGGCTCTGGCCACAGCTCCCATGCCCGAAAAGCCAGGAGGGAAAGCCGTTCCTCGTTGGAAATCTCTTTGGCAGCCGCTCGCGTGGCCCCACAGCCCGTGGGGCTGCGGGCTTTGCGGCGGCCGTCAGCCTCGGCGCCACCGGCGCCCACGTGGCGCCGCCGCACCAGCCTGCGAAGCATTTTCCGGTAGGGCCGCGGCTCTGGCCACAGCTCCCACACCCGAAGAGCCAGGAGGGAAAGCCGTGCCTCGTTGGAAAGCTCTTTGGCAGCCGCTCGCGTGGCCCCACAGCCCGTGGGGCTGCGGGCTTTGCGGCGGCCGTCAGCCTTGGCGCCACCGGCACCCATGTCGCGCCGCCGCGCCAGCCTGCGAAGCATTTTCCGGTAGGGCCGCAGCTCTGGCCACAGCTCCCACGCCCGAAGAGCCAGGAGGGAAAGCCATGCCTCGTTGGAAAGCTCTTTGGCAGCCGCTCGCGTGGCCCCACAGCCCGTGGGGCTGCGGGCTTTGCGGCGGCCGTCAGCCTCGGCGCCACCGGCGCCCACGTGGCGCCGCCGCGCCAGCCTGCAAAGCATTTTCCGGTAGGGCCGCGGCTCTGGCCACAGCTCCCACGCCCGAAGAGCCAGGAGGGAAAGCCGTGCCTCGTTGGAAATCTCTTTGGCAGCCGCTCGCGTGGCCCCATAGCCCGTGGGGCTGCGGGCTTTGCGGCGGCCGTCAGCCTCAGCGCCACCGGCGCCCACGTGGCGCTGCCGCACCAGCCTGCGAAGCATTTTCCGGTAGGGCCGCGGCTCTGGCCACAGCTCCCACGCCCGAAGAGCCAGGAGGGAAAGCCGTGCCTCGTCGGAAAGCTCTTTGGCAGCCGCTCGCGTGGCCCCACAGCCCGTGGGGCTGCGGGCTTTGCGGCGGCCGTCAGCCTCGGCGCCACCGGCACACACGTCGCGCCGCCGCGCCAGCCTGCGAAGCATTTTCCGGTAGGGCCGCGGCTCTGGCCACAGCTCCCATGCACGAAGAGCCAGGAGGGAAAGCCGTGCCTCGTTGGAAAGCTCTTTGGCAGCCGCTCGCGTGGCCCCACAGCCCATAAGGCTGCGGGCTTTGCGGCGGCCGTCAGCCTCGGCGCCAGCGGCGCCCACGTGGCGCCGCCACGCCAGCCTGTGAAGCATTTTCCGGTAGGGCCGCGGCTCTAGCCACAGCTCCCACGCCCGAAGAGCCAGGAGGGAAAGCCGTGCCTCGTTGGAAAGCTCTTTGGCAGCCGCTCGCGTGGCCCCACAGCCCGTGGGGCTGCGGGCTTTGCGGCGGCTGTCAGCCTCGGCGCCACCGGCGCCCACGTGGCGCCGCCGCGCCAGCCTGCAAAGCATTTTCCGGTAGGGCCGCGGCTCTGGCCACAGCTCCCACGCCCGAAGAGACAGGAGAAAAAGCCGTGCCTCGTTGGAAAGCCCTTTGGCAGCCGCTCGCGTGGCCCCACAGCCCGTGGGGCTGCGGGCTTTGCGGCGGCCGTCAGCCTCGGCGCCACCGGCGCCCACCTGGCGCAGCCGCGGAAGCCTGCAAAGCATTTTCCGGTAGGGCCGCGGCTCTGGCCACAGCTCCCACGCCCGAAGAGCCAGGAAGGAAAGCCGTGCCTCGTTGGAAAGCTCTTTGGCAGCCGCTTGCGTGGCCCCACAGCCCGTGGGGCTGCGGGCTTTGCGGCGGCCGTCAGCCTCGGCGCCACCGGCGCCCAAGTCGCGCCGCCTCGCAAGTCTGCGAAGCATTTTCTGGTAGGGCCGCGGCTCTGGCCACAGCTCCCACGCCCGAAGAGCCAGGAGGGAAAGCCGTGCCTCGTTGGAAATCTCTTTGGCAGCCGCTCGCGTGGCCCCATAGCCCGTGGGGCTGCGGGCTTTGCGGCGGCCGTCAGCCTCAGCGCCACCGGCGCCCACGTGGCGCCGCCGCACCAGCCAGCGAAGCATTTTCCGGTAGGGCCGCGGCTCTGGCCACAGCTCCCACGCCCGAAGAGCCAGGAGGGAAAGCCGTGCCTCATTGGAAAGATCTTTGGCAGCCGCTCGCGTGGCCCCACAGCCCGTGGGGCTGCGGGCTTTGTGGCGGCCGTCAGCCTCGGCGCCACCGGCGCCCACGTGGCGCCGCCGCGCCAGCCTGCAAAGCATTTTCCGGTAGGGCCGCGGCTCTGGCCACAGCTCCCACGCCCGAAGAGCCAGGAGAAAAAGCCGTGCCTCGTCGGAAAGCTCTTTGGCAGCCGCTCGCTTGGCCCCACAGCCCGTGGGGCTGCGGGCTTTGCGGCGGTCGTCAGCCGCGGCGCCACCGGCGCCCACCTGGCGCCGCCGCGCCAGCCTGCGAAGCATTTTCCGGTAGGGCCACGTCTCTGGCCACAGCTCCCACGCCCGAAGAGCCAGGAGGGAAAGCCGTGCCTCGTTGGAAAGCTCTTTAGCAGCCGCTCGCGTGGCCCCACAGCCCGTGGGGCTGCGGGCTTTGCGGCGGCCGTCAGCCTCGGCGCCAGCGGCGCCCACGTGGCGCCGCCGCACTAGCCTGCGAAGCATTTTCCAGTAGGGCCGCAGCTCTGGCCACAGCTCCCACGCCCGAAGAGCCAGGAGGGAAAGCCGTGCCTCGTTTGAAAGCTCTTTGGCAGCCGCTCGCGTGGCCCCACATCACGTGGGGCTGCGGGCTTTGCGGCGGCCGTCAGCCTCGGCGCCACCGGCGCCCAAGTCGCGCCGCCGCGCAAGTCTGCGAAGCATTTTCCGGTAGGGCCGCGGCTCTGGCCACAGCTCCCACGCCCGAAGAGCCAGGAGGGAAAGCCGTTCCTCGTTGGAAAGCTCTTTGGCAGCCGCTCGCGTGGCCCCACAGCCCGTGGGGCTGCGGGCTTTGCGGCGGCCGTCAGCCTCGGCGCCACTGGCGTCCACGTGGCGCCGCCGCGCCAGCCTGCGAAGCATTTTCCAGTATGTTACTTCCGGGTGGTCACGTGGGGAGCGGCGTCCGCTGGCCGCGTTTCCGTCGGGTGGGAGGATGGTAGGCGGCCCCCGGTCCCGGGACGGACCCCCCCCCGCTCCCGGGACGGTTCCCCCCCCCCCCCCCCCCGTGTCCCCCGTCCGCGTCCCCGGGCTCCCAGGCCGGCCCCGCCCCCCCCGTCCTCCGGCTAGGACCCCCCCGCTCTAGGGACGGTTCCCCCCCCGCGTCCCGTCCCCGGGCTCCCAAGCCGGCCCCGGCCCCGGCCCCCTCCCCGCGTCCTCCGCCTCGGACCCCCCCTCCCTTCCTCCCTCGCGTCCCCCCCCATCGGGACAGTTCTCCCCCCGCGTCCCTGGGTTCCCGGGCCGGACCCCCCCCGCTCCCGGGCCTGCAGCCCCCCCGCTCCCTGTTCCTTTGCGAGGAGACGGGCCCCGGCCCTCCTCCCCAGCCGAGGCACTGCCGGCAGATGTCCTCCCCCTGTCTTGTTCCCGACAGCGGCGGCCGCCCCTGGCTGCGCTTGGTCGCCTCTCGATGCAGGTGCCAGGAGCATCCGGGTGGGGAAAGCAGCGTCTCCAGGAGCTCCTGCTGCAGGGGGGGCTCCCGCTGGGGCGAGTGGTCGGGGAACTGCTGCCCCTTCTCTTTCTCTCCCGGAGGCCGCGGTTGTCCGCTCCTCCCCGGGGTTGTCGTGGGTTGCCTTTGCCACAGACTTGCCTGGGCTGTCTCCGTTCAGCCCCGTTCTCCCTCCTGGTGTGGGCGACCTGGGACTGGTGGACGTTTACTGGCTTTGAACAGGAGCTGCTGTGGGTGAAGCTTAAGATGCTTGAAAAACGTGAAACAGCCAGAGAACAACATCAAGGTGATTCAGCCAGAAGGTGCTTCCTGCGGCAGGGAAGAGACAGCCAAGCATTTCTGGGTGAGGAAGGGTCCCCTCTGAGTTGTCCTCAGCAGACCAGATTGCTGATATGTACCGCAGGGTCCGTACGCGTATCCAAAATCACGGTATGGCCATGGGGAAGGGTTGTGTGCGTGCAAGGCTGCACATCTGGGAAGCTTCATATCGCAAGAGCTGTAAGACACCGCTGTGTTCTCTTAGGTGGAGGATGGTCAAGTGACCAGCGCTGCAGAAGAGGAAGGGACAGAGAAAGAGAGAGGCACCTGAACTGGAAAATTCTGTGGGCAGCGCTGAAAGCAGGAGCTGCGGTGAGTCCCAGGCTTTGGGGCCGTGTCCCACTCGTCAGGAGCCTCCGTTGGCTGCAGTCTTCACAGACCTTCACGAAAGAAGGACGCTTTAGATTGCCACCTAGCTTTATGCCAGAAGTTTTTTTCCTGTCTTGGCAGAATGCCAGCTGCCAGCGTTTCTCCGTGGTCGCCCTTCCTTCTGCCGTGATGGTACAGGACAGACGGAAAGAATCCGGAGTGCTCTGCGAGTACGAGGTGCGTCTGCGATGCGCGTCTGCTTTTTTCCTGAGGTACTTGTAGTGTGGACTCTGAAGTTAACGGGAAGGATGTGCCAGCACTCCTCCTATAGTTTTTCTGTGAAATATTTTAACAAAATCCTTGTCGCTTCCCGCTGTCAGGAAAGAGGGGAGGGTAAGTGACTTCAGATTTGTAAATTCTCAGCGGCACGGACTAAGGTGAGATAAATCTCAAGGTCCATACAGAAACATTTATTAGCTTACCAAAATGGTTAGTATAGATCTTAACAAGCCCACGATAATTGGTTAGGTATATAAAAAATTATGGCAGGTGTTGGGGTGTACATTGTGTTAGTTAACACCAGGTGTAGGACAACTTACGGCAAGCGGTGCTTAAGGTGGTACTTAAGGTCATCACTTCACAGCTCTAACTGTTACTTAACAATTCCAAGAGAAAAGAGAAACTGAGGGACAGAGAGAGGAAAAGACAGAGAAAAAGACAGAGATAAAGAGATCGCGCGTCCTGGTTCCAGCGTCTTTTTCAGGGATTCTTCCCAGGCATAATCTTCTTCTTTCTTGGGAAGAATCTTCCCAGGCACTATCTATTTCTTTTGTTTCTTTTTTGTTCCCTCGGGGCACTTATTTTCCCCTTTTACGTTTGCTGAATCAGCACGGTCCGCCCTCCTTGCTGAGGACGGGCTCAGCTCAGGTTTCTCCCTTCTCCCCGGTGACGTGTGCCATGATTTGGGTGGAGAGACGAGTGCCATGGTCACACGTGTTTAGCGTGATCTCTGTAATCTTCATTAGCACATGCAGGGCGTGCGCTTTCACGCGCGTTTCGCGGATAATGAAGCAAAGGTCACTCATGGGACACAACGGCCTCGAGAACTGAGAACGAGCGAGCTCACGGCACGAGTGGCAGAACCGACCTGTCTTCACAAGACAGTTCTCCCACACTTCCAGCCGCCAGAAGTGTGAGCCTCATCAGCTGTTTGAAGGCCAGGCCTGCGTTATTTATTTCCTTGCGAGTGTTTGAGGCGTTCCACCGAAGGCTTGGAGGGGCTCCTGCCCCTCGGCAGGGAATTTACAGTCCGTCCCTCACAATCCTAAAAACAAAATAAAGTCTGTCCTGGAGCGCGTTACGCCTCTGCAAAGCTTACTTCCCTCCATTTATTTTTCTCTTCCTGAAAGCATATTCTTCTCTTTCTGGGTGCTCACTGTCAAACGATACTGTGAAAATAATTCTGTACTAGAAGAGGGAAGGAACTGTTTGTAAGAGTTCACATGTCCAGAAGAAGCAGGCTTTGCTTTCACGATAAAAACTTTATGCTTTCTCAGTCAATAAGTCTTTAAAATATTTCACAGCGGTACTCGAAAACCTCACTGAGATACTGGCATCTGTCCTAAAGGCGATTGAGGTCAAAGAGGAGACATGGACAAAACGGGACAAACGGGCATCGCCTCTCTGCGTTCTCCAGGCTTTGCCGTGAAGCATCAGCAGCGTTTAACTCGTGACGGCGAATCCTGTGGTTTTGGTTGTGGTTTTGGTGAGTTACGGCTTCAACAATGTCCTTTTTCTGTAACCTCGGGAGGAAGTTCATTTCCTTCCGCAGGCCCAAGTGCCGCGCGTCTCCCCCCAGTTGCTGGCATCGCCGGCCTTTGGGTTCTCGGTTGGAACAGTCGAGATACCATAAAAATGCGTTCCTCTGCGCCTTCAGCACAGCCAAAAGCATTCGCGAATCTGCCGGTCCTTTTTGGTAGCCCTACGGATCGCGGCGCCGGCGATTTGATTCCCCGCCCCCCAAAGTAAAACCATTTGGAGGAGTTTTTTCTCTCACTGATTTTTCTATGTTAAATGAAGCTAAAAAAAAAAAAGTGAGAGTTGTATAATCGACAAACTGACTTGCGTAGTTTAAACTGCAGCCGCCTAAACGGCTGTAGTGTACAATTTATGAGGTGTACCTGGGCAGTTAGGTATTTGTTCGAAATGTTTAAAAGGAGAGACAACTGAATGTTACGCGGTTTTCCCCCCGTTTTTTTGGCAGAGTGCTCTGAAGTACTTTACTTCTGTCTGGCTTTCAGTGCCGCCTTTTCCCGGCAGCCAGTAGTGTCTCTCTCGGGCAGCGCCGCTGCCCCGATGTCCCTCCTCCTCCTCGTGTAGCACACAAAAAACCCCCCGTGGTCAAATCATAGCTGTGTATTTTGGAGACGGATAGTTTAATAGTATCCGTTCACAGCTGTGCAAGTTAAATTAGCGCCGAAGGAAAGCCAAGTACTTTCACAGGGTAAGTATTTTCACTGGGTGGATGTAAACTTCATGCACACCTTCTCAGTGAAAGGGAAAGGGCCAGGTGTTTCCCAGCACCAGCCGGAGGGTTCGCCCTTATGCTAAGAACGTGTTCAAAATGGCACTGATTAGTCTTAATCCTGACTTTTAAGAGTTCAGATGGCGCTGGCTTTTGAAGGCTGTGCTGTATTTCGAGCTGAGCTGTTTCCCCAGCTCCTGTCCCGTCCCTCCGTCTGACGGAATTCCTCTGCTCTCTTCTGTGCTGTTTTTTTGGGATGCTGAGCTATAATTGGGGATTTTTGTTTTCCAGGTGCCTCGTCGTAGGCGTCTCGTGCTGCTCGAGAGATGCCCCAGCCCAGGTTTGCAGCCGGTGGCGGAGCCCCCCTGAGGAGAAGGGGCCAGCCCTGGGTCTGGGCGTTTTAAGCCTTTTTTTGGGGTGAATAGAAGGGTGTCTGTGTGTGTGTGTCTTGGGGGGTGATGGTGTCATTTGGGGCACCCCGATGTCACTGGGGCAGCGATGATGCAGCAGAGGAGCAGGTGAATGGGAGATGGGGGGGGGGTTACGTGGAGTTGCCCCCCCAAAAGAAGTGGGTCGCGGCCCTAGAATGTCTGAAAATTCTTGGGATGCATTAAAAAATGTGAAAACCTGTAACTATGGGCAGGAGGCGTTGAAATAGGGAATGAGAAATATACATATATATAAATTATGTATGTAAAAGTTCAAAATAAAAACCTCTGTCTCTAAGGATTCTGTGATTCTGTGTTATATGAAAGATCCTAGAATATAAAAATACTTAGATGCGTTTATAAAAAGATATTAGTGTCAAACTAGGTGTGTAGGCAGACAGCCTAAATAGATATTCGGTATCAAAAGCGTTAACGTAGGAAACGGGCAACGTAAATTCCCTAAACGTACAGATGTGTGTCAATACCGGGGCGGGTGCTGCCGCCTGGCGGCTGAAGGCGCGTCCTGCAGGTGGGGGGCGGCGCATGCGCAGTGCCCGCGCCTCCCGGCCCCCCTCGGCCCCCGCCGCCGGCGCCGCGTGGGTTCCGCAGCTCGTGCGCAGGCGCGGCTTCGCGGAGGCCCGTCCGGCCGCAGTCTCAAGAGAGCGGCGGCCGGAGGGCGAACCAGGACCGCCGGGACTCTGGCGAGCTCCGCGCCACCTGGAGCGGCATCGGTGCCGCCCGCCCGGCCTCCAGAGCGGCCATCGGCCTCTCCGCATCGGCTCTTACGCGTTACCGCGGCCCCGTCAGTGCCCGGCAGTTTTCCGGGTTTCCATCTACGTGACCCCGCGGTCCTCCAGGACCCCGGAAGTGCCCCCTCAGTCCTCCGACGCTCGTCTCCATGGCACTTCGGTCCTCCAGGACCCCGGAAGTTCCCCCTCAGTCCTCCGACGCGCGTCTCCGTGGCACTTCGGTCCTCCACGACCCCGGAAGTGCCCCCTCAGTCCTCCGATGTGCGTCTCTATGGCACTTTAGTCCTCCACGACCCCGGAAGTGCTCATAAGTCTTCTGGAAATCATATGCTTCCAACACTCTTCCAAAACGATAAAACACGATTATCAGTTAACCACAAAAATATCTGAAGATCGCAAAAATAATGCAACCCCTGCAGAGCTCTCTTCTCCACAGCAACAACTGGACAGAAATCACACAAAAGCGGTAAGAGAATCACCAGAGGTTGGTCCCAAATGGAAATAAAAAGGGGAGGTGCTTCGCCTGCTGGGAACTTAAGGCAGGAGAAGCGAAGCTGCTGCTCCCGCTGCCGCCCGCCTTCACGTCTTCTGGGGGTTGGCCCTGCCCCTTTCCCAGGGGATTGTGGGAAGGGCGGTGGGCGGGGCCTGAGGGCGGTGGGCGGGGCCCGGGGTACATGAGCCCCAGCCCGGGCTCAGGAGCTCGTTGTGCTGCTGGGCCCCGTGGGGTGGGTGCTCTGCTGGTCCCTCGCTTTGCTGCAGCTTTGGGACAGGCTCAGCTGTTTGGGCAGGCGTGTTTCGGCATTTAGGGAGGCAGAGGTGAGAAGGCTGAGCTGAGACCTTCGGGAGCAGTAAACATCCAGCTGCCTGTATGGTAGAAAGTTGACTGCTATGCTCCTTTTTTTTTCGGGTCATAACTTTGTGATGAGTGTTTAGGGGGTGCCCAGATGGTTTAATAGTATGCTTTTCTTTGTTCTAGGAGCACTGCATTTTCCTAGAATTTCTGACTTTATTGAAGATAGAACTGTGGGTTTTTCACCAGTTTTGCAGTATGCTGTGTAAATTGCTGATATTGTTTCTCTTAATTGGGTTGATGATGAGATTATCTTATGGGGGTTAGGGTGAGCGTTTTGTATGCATCTGCATATATGGCACTAGCATTTCTCAAGAAAGCAGCAGGGATGTAAGGCATAGCGTCGTTCAGGGTATGGCATGGCTCATCACCTTTCCCCGTTGCCCATGGAGTGCCACGGTGTCCCTAGAGTTTTTGCAGCGGGCAGCAGGCCCCTCATAGATTGTGTCAGGACATTATTTGTTTTGTGGGTCTGATGCAGAGCCCAGAGTCTGTGGGAAGACAGAAGATAGGAGGTGCCTGCCAAACGCAGGGCACAGCTCAGAAGAGCTGCTCCTGAGAAGCAGCCGGCGTAGGGGGTTCAGGGTTGCAAATACAGGATGGGAGCTGTCAGGAAGAAGTGAGGCTCCTTCCCTGACGGTTGAGGAGAAGAGAAGGGGTTTCTAAAGTTTTGGCGCTGGGGGCTGGCTAGGAAAAGGAGGTGGGTTCATCAGTCTCTGTCATATCGGTTTTGGATTTGGGTGTCAACAGGGTCTGGTCTGTTCTAGTCTCTTGCATTTGAGGTGAGCTGGACAGTGTGCAGGAGGAGCACGGGACTGATGATTTTGCAGAAATGCAATGGTAATTTTGTGTCTGTTGGTATCTTAGGTGCCATAAATAATTGTTGCTGCAGCCTCCGACTGGAATCGACGTGAAGCAGGTGAGTGGATTGCCATGGCACCTCTGAGGACGAGGGTGTTGTGGAAGAGGTTGGCATCTACTGTCATGGCGGTCACTGCTGGAGCTGTGATTTCTTTTTGTTTTGCTGATGAAGAGGAACATGGTGACTGCAGGAACACATCAGTTAGCTGTTTGTTGTGGTTTTTTTTGTCAAGGATGAATTCAGACCACTGGCCCTCTGAAAGCGAAGTAGAGGGACAGGTGCTGGAGGGGGGCCAAGGTTGACAGTTTCAGGGAGGAGTTTTAAAGTCAGGCTAGAGCAGAGGGCTATGCGGGAGCAGTCTCCTCTGAGTAGGTAAAGGGAGTGGGTTACTTTTCAGCACAAAGCTAGTGTGTGCTGGGCAGGGCAGTTCTGGCCTGTGTCTTCGGTTGTGTAGTTTGTGTGCTCTGTCTTCTGTGTCTTGGACTTTCAGACGGCAGGACTTACAGACGGCAGTCTGTAGTGAATATGAGGATCTGTCTAGACCCAGGCAAAGGTTGCTCAGTCGTCTCGAATTGATTAGCTTTTGAGAGGCTGTGTGGACGGGTGTTTCATTAGTGGGCGCTGGCATAAGCGGAGACAAGTTGGAGAGGGTGTTCATGGCTAGTGAAGGGGACAGTATCTCAAAGATGGTAAACCTGCATTGTGTGGGGTGTAATGTTTGCAGGCGTCTCTTCTTTGGATGACAGGCTGTAGTTGGACTTATGTGAACAGGGTTCCTAAGTAGAAACAAGACCTTTGGAATTAAGCTACTGCTCTGCATTAGGGTAATGTTTGATGTTGATGTGTTGCTTTTTTTTCAGATGCAGAGAGATGAGGTGGCCAGGGATACACAGGGGAGCTGATGGGGGCGCAGGACAAAGGTGGCTGAGCCCGAGGTCTTAAAGGGAAGATGTGACCGGCGGCTCCATGAATACATTTGGCCACTTCTTCTTTTTTTCATGTGAATGTGAGGTTACGTAGCCATGTGTGGAAGTGCTGGTCTGAGGTACAACAGAACCGGTGTTGTTTGCAGTCACTTTACTTTTCAGGTAAGTCTCTTCCAATGAAGTGAACTCTCTGAAAATAATGACGTATTTTTCAGTATCTGCCTTCAGAGCACCAAGAACTTATATTTACACTTAATGCGAAGGGATGCCGTGCAGAGAGGCTCTTGCTTATACTTATTCCTACAACAGCACAGCCCAGCTAACTTTTATATATGCCCCGTCAGAGGGTTGGAAGCAGAAAAGCGTAGAGGGGTTGCACCCATGGTGAAGAGTAGACGGGACCGGTGACCCGAATCTGACTGATAGGGTATTCCATCCCATCCTCATCACGCTCAGTATAAAAGCGGGGGGATCGAAGGGGTTGGTACCTGTCGTCTGGCCTTTGAGGACTCCTCTGTCTGGTCATTGCCCTTTGACGCCGATCCGTGCATTTATGCAACCAGGTCCGGAGTCTGGTTCCAGTCTGTCGCCGAGTCTGGTCCTGGACTTTCCCCGTGCCAGCGGGTGAGGCGATGGTCATCTTGGGAGCTCCATGCCGGGTTGTGTGTATATATTTTCTCTCTGCTACTGTTTTCCTGTTATTCTTGTCTTTCCTCGGTACTACTTTTCTGTTTATATTTCGTTAGAGTTCAGTTTCTCTTTCAGTTCCTAAGTCTCCCTCACATTGTTTTCTCCCTCAGGAGAGAAGTTAAAAGAGAGCGTCTGTCGTTTCATTTAATGCCCAGCCTAAGCCATGACAGCCATGACAGAAAGGGCAGCGGAGCGGACTCGGCTGAGGAGAGCGGCGGTCGGAAGGGTTGGTTCTTTCTCAGCCGCTGTATTACAGGCGGCGCACAAGCCTCTGCTTGCGCTCCGTCCGTCCTTCCTATCCAGAACGTCGTTCTGGCAGAAGTCGGGTAATACGCGTCGTCTTGCTAGAAGTGACATATGACCCCCCCCAGCATTGTGGGTTTTCTTTCACAAGGAAACTAGAGGACATTGAGTCTTGATAAAACGTGGTTATCGGGCCTAATGATCTACTTGCCTATGGAGGTCAGGATGATGTCTTTCTCTTTATGTCTACACCCTGCAGAAGTTTAATTAAGTTTACTTACCTACCGGGCCCTGTTGCTGACACAGTTGATGTAGTTGTAATAAAAGAGCACATATTGTCCGTTCCTCTAAGGGTCGCTTTCTCCGTTTTGGTGTTTTGCATGCTGTACTTCTCAGGCCTGTGAGGAAAGGAGCAGCTTTTCCTCTGGCAGGCTCTATGCCTTGTGGAGGTCAGCCAGGCCCTTTCCCAGGGGATGGTGGGAACGGGGGTGGGCGGGGCCCGGGGTATATAACCCACAGCCTCTGCTGGGGCAGCTCATTCTGCTGCTGGGCTTCTGCAGGGTCAGAGCTCTGCCTGTCCTTCAGTCGATTGCAGCTTCGGAGGCGGCTCAGCTCCTTGGGTGGAGATGTTATCCCATTTAGAGAATAGCAGGTAAGAAGCTGGAGGTGGCAAGACCTTCAGGACCAGGTGAGGTTTGGCAGCGTGTATAGTAGAGAGCGGCCTCGTGTGCCGGTTCTCTTCCTTGTGGTTTTTCAGGTCAGTCACGTGGTAATGAGCATTCGGGGGCAGTGAGATGGTTTAAGGGTATGGTTTTCTCTCTGGAATCCCTGACTGTATTGAAGACGGAACTTTCTTGTTTGTGTTTTTTTTTTTTTTCCCACTAGCTTTGCTGTATCCCAGGTAAGATGCCAATAGAATTTGTCTCAATCGGGCAGGTGATGAGATCACTTTGCAGGGACTGGGTGAGCACCTTGTCTGCAGCCGTAGATGGAGTTTCCACATTTCTCAGGAAAGCAGCAGGGCCATAAGGTGTAACGCGTTTCAGGATGTGGGGTGCCTTGTCACCTTCCCCCACCGTGCTCAGGGTTTTGCCGTGTCCCTGGAGCCTTTGCGGCTTGTGGCAGGCCCCTGGTATAGGTCAGATCAGGGCTTCACTGACTCTGTGGGTCTGCAGCAGAGCCCAGAGTCCGTAGGAAGACAGAAGATGGGAGGTGGTGGTGGGACGCAGGGAGAGGCTGGGAAGAGTGGCTCTCGAGAAGCGTCCAACGCCGGGTGTTCGGGCTGGCAAATAAAAGGTGGGATCTATGGGGAAGAAGTGGGGCTCCTTCCCTGGCAGCTCAGGGAGAAGAGAAGGGGTTTCTAAAGTTTTGGCACTGGGGGAGGGCTAGAAAAGGGAGCCGGGTTCATGAGTCCTTCTTGGACAGGTTTTGCAGATGGGTTCGGGTGTCGTCGGAGCCTGGTGTGCTCTAGGCTCTCGCATTTGAGGCGAGCCAGATAGTATCGAGGAGGAGCACGGGACTGGTGGTTTGGCAGTAGCGCAGTGGTAATGCTGTGTTTCTTGGTATCTTAGGTGCCGTGAATAACTGTTGCCGCAGCGTCAGACTCTGGAATTGGCGCAGAGCGGGCGAGCAGAATGCCTGGGTGTTCATGAGGCTGAGGGTGTTGTGGAAGAGGTTGGCATCTCCTCTCAGGATGCTTATTGCTGGTGCTGTGGCTGCTTTTGGGATAACTTTTTTTTTTTCTTTTCCTTTTGCAGAGGAAGAGGAGGAAGCTGGTGACCACAGGAACGTACTGGATGGCTGTTTTCTGTGGAGTGCCTCAAGGATGGATTCGGACCCCTGGCCCTCCAAAAGCTAAGTTGAGAGACTGGCGCTCGAGAGGGGACGAGGTTGAGAATTGCAAAAAGGTGTCTTTGAAGTTGGCGTAGGGGAGAGGTTTGTCCTGGAGGGCAGTCTCCTTTAGGCACGTAAGGGATGCGGCTTACTGTTCGGCATTCCCGGGCAGGGTGGTTCCAGCCTGTGTGTGTTGTTGTCTTTCGTGTGGTCCGTGTTCTGTGTCTTAGACCTTTCTTGGGTCTCGAGGTCGTCTTTAAGCTCCAGGAGCACGGCATGGCGCCTCAGGCGCCATCCCTAGGGTCTCGAACGCCTGCACCCATGGGCATAGCACCATTCGGCTGCTGGTCGTCTTGCGTTAGAAGCTTAAAGCTTGCATTGGTCTTGCGTCTTGGAAGTTTCCGGATGGCCCGCGTCTACAACTGGGACTTCTTCCCTATGTCATTATGTTCTTAGGTCTTGAAGCCAGGCTTCCCCCGCATACATCTTATCAGTCTTGACAGTCCCTTCTTATCACAGATGATGATGTCCTACACTCTGTTTCAGGGGCTTCCATAGAGCCTCTTCACATCACCACCACGGTCTCCAGGTCTTCTTCCCGACGGTGACTTCCGTCTGGGTGTCATCCTTCTTGCTGAGAGTTTTCTCTCATCCTTGAGATGCGTTGTTTTTAGCGTTTTGTGTAGTGTTGGTCTGTGCTTGTGTGTGTGTCTGGCTCGGAGCCCCCCTGCCCGGGTGTGTAGAGTCCAGGGCAGGCAGAATAGTGACGAGAGTCTACAGTTAAGATGTGGATCTGTGGAGACCGAGGCAAAGGTTGGGTAGTCATCTGGAATGAATTTGCTCTCAGTAGGTTGGGTGCGTGGGTGTTTTATTAGTGGGTGTTGGCATAAGCAGAGCCAAGTCGGAGAGGCTGTTCACAGTCAGTGAAGGACACAGTATCTCAAAGATGTTCAGGCTGCTTTGTGTGGGGTGTAATGTTTGTGGGCTTTTTCTGTGTTTTTTTTTTTTTTGATGGCAGGCTGTAGTTGGATCTAATTGAACAGTGTTCCGAAGTAGAAACAAGACCTTTGGAATTAAGCTATCGCTCTGCATCGGCGTAATGTTGGATTTTTTTTTTTTTCTCTTTTTAGATGCCGAGAGATGAGATGTGCAGGGTGACGTAGGGGAGCCGAGAGGAGCGCTGTACGGAGGTGGCTCGGCATGTGGCATTAGAGGGAAGATGTGACTGGCGCCTCTATGAATACAATTGGGTACTTTTTTTTTCATGTGAATGAAGACAGAAGATAGGAGTTGATGGTGTGGCGGTTTGGCAGAAGCGCAGTGGTAATGTTGTGTTTCTTGGTCTCTTAGGTGCTGTGAATAACTATCATTGCAGCCTCGGACTCCGGAATCGGCGCGGAGCGGGCGAGCAGAACGCCACGGCATTCGGGAGGCTGAGCGTGTCGTCGAAGAGGTTGGCATCTCCTCTCAGGATGCTTATTGCTGGTGCTGTGGCGGCCTCTGGGATTATGTTTTATTTTCCTTTTGCAGAGGAAGAGGAGGAACCTGGTGACTGCGGAAATGTATCGGATGGCTGGTTTTTGCGGACCGCATCGAAGAAGGATTCAGATGGCTGGGCCTCCAAAAGCTAAGTTGACAGTCAGGCGCCGGAGAGGGGCCGAGGTGGACAATTGCAAAATGGGGTCTTTGACGTTAGCGTAGTGGCGAGGGCTGTCCCGGGGCACAGTCATATTTAGGAAGGTAAAGGATGTTGCTTACTGTTCAGTGTGACGCTAGCGTGTCCCGGGCAGGGCAGTTCCAGCCCGTGCGTGTTGTCATGTTGTTCATGTGGTCTGTGTTGTGTATCTTCGCCCCTTCTTGGGTCTCGAGGTCATCTTTGAGCTCCAGGAGCACGACGTGGGGCCCTGGGCGTCATCCTTAGGGTCTCGAATGCTTGGGCCTGTGGGCGTAGCACCATTCATCTGATGCTCTTCTTGCGTTAGCATCTTAAAGCGTGCATCAATCTTGCCTCTCGGAAGTTTCTGGACGGCCCACTTCCATGTCTGGGAGTTCTTCCCTGCGTCGTTACGTTCTTAGGTCTTGAAGCCAGACTTCCTGCACGTCCATCTTAGCGGGCTCAACAGTCCATTCTTATTACGTACCATCACGTTCTACAGTTTGCTTCAGGGGGTTCCGTAGAGCGTCTTCATGTTGACATCATCACGATCCCACAGTTTTTCTTGCACGACGGTGACTTTGGTCCCCGTGTCATCTTTCTTGCTGAGAGTTTTCTCTCATCTTTGAGGCGTGTCGTTCGTAGCGTTCCGTGTAGTGTCTGTCCGTAACCGTGAGTGTTTGGCTCGGGGCTGCCCTGCCTGGGCACGTAGTGTCCAGGGTGGGCGGAATCCTGTGGAGAGTCTATATGTAGTACATGAATCCCAGTAGATCGGGGCAAAGGTGTTAGAGTTATCTCAGGGTAGCCATTGGGAGGCTGTGTAGACACCTCTTCTGTTTTGTTTGGGAAGAGCAGAGGCATGTTGGGAAGGCAATACAGCAGCAGTGAAGAAGAGTTCATGTGGAAGAGGGTACGGCTGGTTTTGGTGCGGATTTTTTTTTGTAATTTTCTTTGTGTACGGTTGTATTTGGACCTTAGATGGTATTTGTAAAAAGGTGCAAGACTTTTTGTTGTTATGACTCTATTGCTCTGCCTCAGGGTGATTTCTCTGATGTCGTTCTTGCAGATGCAACAGGACAAGCTTGGCGGGGCAGCGTAGGAGAGGAGAGCAATGTAAGAAGGTGAGTCAGCACGTGGTATTAGAGAGAAGATGTGGCTCTGAGTACTGTATGTATTGGTTCTTTCCAATTTGAAGTTTTGAAGCAATGAATGACATGGGATGTGGGGATGGGGATGAGTCAGTCACTTCAGCCCACCCGCCGCTGCTGACCTTATCACATCTGCCTCAGAGGGAGCAACTTTCAAGTTTTAAAGCAACCCATGTCTGTTGGGTTTTATGGGTGGTTTGCGAGCCTTCAGGTTGCACGCCTCGGGGGAGGATGGGCGGGCAAGGTGAGGGAGTGGGAGATGGGGAATTTGGTAGGGTTTTGGGCAGTATCTCGGCGTGTGTTTCTTCGGTTGGTGTGACATGCAGGGTCAGAGGGGCGATGCTGCGCACCCACTGAGTAGTCCCAGCAAGTGAGGCGGTTGTGGACACGTTGGCGTCTAATAGCCCAGTGCTACATTGCGGCTCAGGGGAGTGTTTGTCTTTGGTTTTGCAGGCGCCGCAGGCATCCGGAGCCGGACGAGCGTTGGAGGTGAGCTGGGTAGCAGAGAGGTAGCGCATGGGGGTGGTGGTTTCCCGTAAGCTCAAGAGTAATATTGTGTGTCTTGGGTGTTTTAGGTGCCAGAACCAGAGTGTGCCACAAAGTCCAAACCCAGAATCCATGCGGAGCAGGTGAGCAGAAGGGTACGGCGCGTGTGATGCGGGGTACAGTTGCAGTACAACTTAGTGTTGATGGACGTGATGGTGCCTGATGGCACCATTTTGTGCAAATCGGGATTACGTTGCTCAGTAACTTCCTTGACTGCCATTTGAGATGGTCTTGTGTCGTACGCTTAAGAATTTGGTTCCGTACTATGTTCTTGTATATTTGAAATAGTATTGCTCCGCCTCACTCAGTATCGGTTTCGCATCGTGTTGCCCCGTCACGCTCTTGATTGCTCTGTGTTCTATTCTGGCATCGTACCACACCGTGTTGCGTGGTTTTTTTTTTTTAATCGGTTGTTCTTTGACTGTGTAATGCCTTGTACCGCCCTCTATTGCGTTATGTCTCGTGTTATATTGCCCCGTCGTAGCCTTGACTGCCTTCTGATCTGTTCGGGCCTCGTACCACGCTGTATTGCGGGTTTTTTAATCGGTTGTTCTTCATCTGGCTTTCTAATGCCTTGTACCGCCCTGTATTGTGTAACATCTTGCATTATATTGCCCCGTCATAGTCTCGACTGCCTTCTGATCCACTCTGGCATCGCACCGCACTGTATTGTGTGGTTTTTAATGGGTTCTTCTTTATTTGACTGTGTAATGCCTTGTACTGCTGTGTATTGTGTTACTTCTCATGTTATAGTGTGCTGTCGTTGTCTTGACTGCCTTCTGATGTTTTCTGGTATTACAGTTGAACGTATGCTGGGTTTCTTAATCGGTTGTTCTTCGTTTGGCTGCATGTTGCCTTGTTACCACCTGGTATGGTGTTGTGTCTTGCATTGTATTGCCCTGTCACTGTCTCGACGGTCATTTTACACGTTCCGTCCTAGGACCGCGCTGTATTGTGAATTCTTTCATGGGTTGTTGTTTCCTTGACTGTGTCGCCTGGTAGGGCCCCGTATCGCGTTACGTCTTGCCTTGTATTGCTCTGTCATTGTGGTGACCGACATCTGATATATTCTACCGTTGTATGGCACCGTACCGTCAATTCTTTCATTGCCTGCTCTGCATTTGATTGTATGTTGCCTTGTACTGCCCTGTGTAAGGTTAGATCTTGCATGGTGTTGCCCTGTCGTTGTCTTGCCAGTTATTTTAGAGTCTCTGGCACAGTATTGTGCAATTTTTAACCGGTTGTTCTGTATTTGACCGCTGTTGCGATGTCACCCCCCTTTTTCCTCCAGGCTGCTGCTCGAGCTATAACGACCAGCAGGAGTCGCTACGAGTGGCACTTGAACTTTGTGGGGTGGCTGGCACCAGAGTCAAGACACTGTGAGTCAGTTAGCTTGCTATAGACCTAGCGGACAGACCAAGAGCCCTTTGAGCTTTCTTGCAAGGCAGCGGCCTGTTTGCCAGCGTTTCCCGGGGACACTCACTTAAGGTTCTGCTCCTCTAGGTTGAGAGAAGCCTTGTCGCAACAGATTCTGGGTAAGTGACTAACAGCATGCCAGACTTTGCCATCTTAGCTGAGCGATACGAAGGGTTTGATCACGCAGATATGATCCTTTAGAGGTGAACCGTTGCCCAAGTCCGGGGCGAGGATGGGATCCAGCCGCACCTAGACTCCTCTCGGAGAAGGAGTTTAGAAAGCAAGGGGGTCCTTTCCGAGCCTCGTGACTCAACAGGAGGGTCTCCCAGACAGCGTGTCAGACCCTGGCCCCGAGGCAGTAAATGACCCGGGGTGCGTGGCCGTGCAATCTGGTAAAGTGCCATCACGTGCGCTGCTACCTTTAGTGAATCACTGTTATGTTTGTTAATGTTTCTCTACCTCTCTCTTAGGAGTGAATTTTATCATTGCGCCCGCCACAACTGCATATGGCCTGTGTTACGTCTTGCATTGCATTGCCCTGTCGTCTTGACGGTCACGTTAGAGAATCTGTCCTAGGTCTGGACTGTAGTTTGATGTCTCTCATGGGTTCTGATGTGGCTGTGTATTGCCTTGTCCGGCCCCGTGTGGTGTTACGTCTTCCATTGTATTGCTCTGTTGTTGTCTTGATTGTCATCTGATCTATTCTGCCGTTGTAGGCCACCATATTGTCACTTCCTTCATCAGCTGTTTTTTATGAGCCATGTAAAGGGTTGACGGCACAGACATAATCCTTTAGAGGTGAACCGTTGCCCAAGTCCGGGGCTAGGAATTGGATCCAGCCGCACCTAGACTCCTCTCCGAGAAGGAGTTTAGAAAGCAAGGGGGTCCTCTCCGAGCTAGGAATTGGATCCAGCCGCACCTAGACTCCTCTCCGAGAAGGAGTTTAGAAAGCAAGGGGGTCCTTTCCGAGCCTCGTGACTCAAGGGGAGGGTCTCCCTGACAGCTCGTCTGACCCTGGCCCCTAGGCAGGAAATAATCCAGGGTCCGTGGCCACGGAACCTGATAAAGCGCCGTCACGTGCACTGCTGCCTTTGGAGAATCACTGTGTTGATGTTTCTGAATGTTTCTCTACTTTTCTCTTAGGAGTGAAGTGAATGGCTCCACCTGCCACAACTGCATATTGCCTTGTCCGGCCCCGTGTTGGGTTACGTCTTGCCTTGTGTTGCCCTGTCGTTGTCATGATTGCCACCTGACCCATGGTGTCAGAGTAGTGCACTGCATTGTGAATTTTTTGACTGTCTGTTATTTATTTGACTGAGTATTGGCTGGCAGTGGCCTGTATTGTGTTATCTTGCACCGTATTGCCCTGTATTTGCCGTGACTGCCCTCTGAGACTTCCTGAGATCGTAGGGCGTTCTGTTGTGGGTTTTGTAATTGGCTGTTCTTTGTGTGACTGTGTATTGCTTTGTGCTGCCCTGTGTTGTGTTACGGCTCGTGTTGCATTACTCTGTCATTGTTTTGACTGCGTTTTGGGACAGTGTCATAGTGCTGCACTGGATTATGGGTATTTTAACTGTTCTTGACTTGGCTGCGCGTTGCCTTTTACTGCTCTGTGTGATGTTAGGTCTTGCACTGTATTGGTCTGTCGTTGTCTTGGCTGTTACTTTGGACTGTCTGGGATTGTACTTATTTATTGTGAAAGTTCCATTGGTTGTTCCTTATTTGACTGCTGGGGTGGTGTGGGCGCCCCTTCGTTTTGGCGCCCCAATCATCCATGGAGTTGTTCTGAGTGGTACTTGAAGTTGGGGGATGGTTGGCAACACAGTGGGGACCTAGATATCTTGTTCCTGTGCTGATGTGACTATAAGTCAATTAGCTTACCCCATAAATAGTGGACAGCCCAAGAGCCTTTTGACTTCTGCATGGCAGGGGCCTCCGTGCCAGGATCTCCCCTTGAGCAGGGACGCTCGATTAAGGTTCTGCTCCTCGAGATTGAGATATGCCTTGCCGCAACAGATTCTCAGTAAGTGACTACTTCGCAGCCACGCTGCGAAGCATTTTCTGGTAGGGCCGCGGCTCTGGCGACAGCTCCCACGCCCGAAGAGCCAGGAGGGAAAGCCGAGCCTCGTTGGAAAGCTCTTTGGCAGCCGCTCGCGTGGCCCCACAGCCCGTGGGGCTGCGGGCTTTGCGGCGGCCGTCAGCCTCGGAGCCACCAGCGCCTACGTGGCGCCGCCCCACCAGCCTGCGAAGCATTTTCCGGTAGGGCCGCGGCTCTGGCGACAGCTCCCAAGCACGAAGAGCCAGGAGGGAAAGCCGTGCCTCGTTGGAAAGCTCTTTGGCAGCCGCTCGTGTGGCCCCACAGCCCGTGGGGCTGCGGGCTTTGCGGCGGCCGTCAGCCTTTGCGCCACCGGCGCCCACGTGGCGCCGCCGCACGAGCCTGCGAAGCATTTTCCGGTAGGGCCGCGGCTCTGGCGACAGCTCCCACGCCCGAAGAGCCAGGAGGGAAAGCCGTGCCTCGTTGGAAAGCTCTTTGGCAGCCGCTCGTGTGGCCCCACAGCCCGTGGGGCTGCGGGCTTTGCGGCGACCGTCAGCCTCCCCGCCACTGGCGACCACCAGGTGCAGCCGCGCCAGCCTGCGAAGCATTTTCCGGTAGGGCTGCGGCTCTGACGACAGCTCCCACGCCCGAAGAGCCAGGAGGGAAAGCCGTGCCTCATTGGAAACCTCTTTGGCAGCCGCTCGCGTGGCCCCACAGCCCGTGGGGCTGCGGGCTTTCCGGCGGACGTCAGCCTCAGCGACACCGGCGCCCACGTGGCGCCGCCGCGCCAGCCTGTGAAGCATTTTCCTGTAGGGCTGCGGCTCTGGCGACAGCTCCCAAGCCCGAAGAGCCAGGAGGGAAAGCCATGCCTCGTTGGAAAGCTCTTTGGCAGCCTCTTGCGTGGCCCCACAGCCCGTGGGGCTGCGGGCTTTGTGGCGGCCGTCAGCCTCCCCGCCACCGGCGCCCACCAGGTGCAGCCGCGCCAGCCTGCGAAGCATTTTCCTGTAGGGCCGCGGCTCTGGCGACAGCTCCCACGCCCGAAGACCTAGGAGGGAAAGCCGTGCCTCGTTGGAAAGCTCTTTGGCAGCCGCTCGCCTGGCGAAACAGCCTGTGGGGCTGCGGGCTTTGCGGCGGCCGTCAGCCTCGCTGCCACCGGCGCCCATGTGTCGCCGCCTCACCAGGCTGCGAAGCATTTTCCGGTAGGGCTACGGCTCTGACGACAGCTCCCAAGCCCGAAGAGCCAGGAGGGAAAGCCGTGCCTCGTTGGAAAGCTCTTTGGCAGCCGCTCGCGTGGCCCCACAGCCCGTGGGGCTGCGGGCTTTGCGGCGGTTGTCAGCCTCGGAGCCACCGGCGCCCACGTGGCGCCGCCCCACCAGCCTGCGAAGCATTTTCCGGTAGGGCCGCAACTCTGGCGACAGCTCCCAAGCCCGAAGAGCCAGGAGGGAAAGCCATGCCTCGTTAGAAAGCTCTTTGGCAGCCGCTCGCCTGGCGAAACAGCCCGTGCGGCTGCGGGCTTTGCGGCGGCCGTCAGCCTCGGAACCACCGGCGCCCACGTGGCACCGTCCCACCAGCCTGCGAAGCATTTTCCGGTAGGGCCACAACTCTGGCGACAGCTCCCAAGCCCGAAGAGCCAGGAGGGAAAGCCGTGCCTCGTTGGAAAGCTCTTTGGCGGCCGCTCGCGTGGCCCCACAGCCCGTGGGGCTGCGGGCTTTGTGGCGGCCGTCAGCCTCCCTGCCACCGGCGCCCACGTGGCGCCGCTGCGCCAGCCTGCGAAGCATTTTCCTGTAGGGCCGCGGCTCTGGCGACAGCTCCCACGCCCGAAGAGCCAGGAGGGAAAGCCGTGCCTCGTTGGAAAGCTCTTTGGCAGTCGCTCGCCTGGCGAAACAGCCTGTGGGGCTGCGGGCTTTGCGGCGGCCGTCAGCCTCGCTGCCACCGGCGCCCACGTGGCGCCGCTGCGCCAGCCTGCGAAGCATTTTCCGGTAGGGCCGCGTCTCTGGCGACAGCTCCCACGCCCGAAGAGCCAGGAGGGAAAGTCGTGCCTCGCTGGAAAGCTCTTTGGCAGCCTCTTCCGTGGCCCCACAGCCCGTGTGGCTGCGGGCTTTGCGGCGGCCGTCAGCCTCGCCGCCAACGGTGCCCACGTGGCGCTGCCGTGCCAGCTTGCGAAGCATTTTCCGGTAGGGCTGCGGCTCTGACGACAAATCCCAAGCCCGAAGAGCCAGGAGGGAAAGCCATGCCTCGTTGGAAAGCTCTTTGGCAGCCGCTCGCGTGGCCCCACAGCCCATGGGGCTGCGGGCTCTGCGGCGGCCGTCAGCCTCGCCGCCAACGGCGCCCACGTGGCGCCGCTGCGCCAGCCTGCGAAGCGTTTTCCGGTAGGGCCGCGGCTCTGGCGACAGCTCCCACGCCCGAAGAGCCAGGAGGGAAAGCCATGCCTCGTTGGAAAGCTCTTTGGCAGCCGCTCGCGTGGCCCCACAGCCCGTGGGGCTGCGGGCTTTGCGGCGGCCGTCAGCCTCGGCGACACCGGCGCCCACGTGCTGCTGCCGCGCCAGCTTGCGAAGCATTTTCCGGTAGGGCTGCGGCTCTGACGACAGCTCCCAAGCCCGAAGAGCCAGGAGGGAAAGCCGTGCCTCGTTGGAAAGCTCTTTGGCGGCCGCTCGCCTGGCGAAACAGCCTGTGGGGCTGCGGGCTTTGCGGCGGCCGTCAGCCTCGGAGCCACCGGCACCCACCAGGTGCAGCCGCGCCAGCCTGCGAAGCATTTTCCGGTAGGGCCGTTTCTTTGGCGACAGCTCCCACGCCCGAAGAGCCAGGAGGGAAAGCCGTGCCTCGTTGGAAAGCTCTTTGGCAGCCGCTCGCCTGGCGAAACAGCCTGTGGGGCTGCGGGCTTTGCGGCGGCCGTCAGCCTCGGAGCCACCGGCACCCACCAGGTGCAGCCGCGCCAGCCTGCGAAGCATTTTCTGGTAGGGCCGTGGCTCTGGCGACAGCTCCCATGCCCGAAGAGCCAGGAGGGAAAGCCGTGCCTCGTTGGAAAGCTCTTTGGCGGCCGCTCGCGTGGCCCCACAGCCCATGGGGCTGCGGGCTATGCGGCGACCGTCAGCCTCCCTGCCACCGGCGCCCACGTGGCGCCGCAGCGCCAGCCTGCGAAGCATTTTCCTGTAGGGCCGCGGCTCCGGCGACAGCTCCCACGCCCGAAGAGCCAGGAGGGAAAGCCATGCCTCGTTGGAAAGCTCTTTGGCAGCCTCTCGCGTGGCCCCACAGTCCGTGGGGCTGCGGGCTTTGCGGCGGCCGTCAGCCTCGGCGCCACCGGCGCCCACATGGCGCCGCCGCGCCAGCTTGCGAAGCATTTTCCGGTAGGGCCGCAACTCTGGCGACAGCTCCCACGCCCGAAGAGCGAGGAGGGAAAGCCGTGCCTCGTTGGAAAGCTCTTTGGCAGCCGCTCGCCTGGCGAAACAGCCCGTGGGGCTGCGGGCTTTGCGGCGGCCGTCAGCCTCGCTGCCACCGGCGCCTATGTGTCGCAGCCTCACCAGGCTGCGAAGCATTTTCCGGTAGGGCTGCGGCTCTGACGACAGCTCCCAAGCCCGAAGAGCCAGGAGGGAAAGCCATGCCTCGTTAGAAAGCTCTTTGGCAGCCGCTCGCCTGGCGAAACAGCCCGTGGGGCTGCGGGCTTTGCGGCGGCCGTCAGCCTCGGAGCCACCGGCGCCCACGTGGCGCCGCCCCACCAGCCTGCGAAGCATTTTCCGGTAGGGCCGCAACTCTGGCGACAGCTCCCAAGCCCGAAGAGCCAGGAGGGAAAGCCATGCCTCGTTAGAAAGCTCTTTGGCAGCCGCTCGCCTGGCGAAACAGCCCGTGCGGCTGCGGGCTTTGCGGCGGCCGTCAGCCTCGGAGCCACCGGCGCCCACGTGGCACCGTCCCACCAGCATGCGAAGCATTTTCCTGTAGGGCCGCGGCTCTGGCGACAGCTCCCACGCCCGAAGAGCCAGGAGGGAAAGCCGTGCCTCGTTGGAAAGGTCTTTGGCGGCCGCTCGCCTGGCGAAACAGCCTGTGGGGCTGCGGGCTTTGCGGCGGCCGTCAGCCTCGGAGCCACCGGCACCCACCAGGTGCAGCCGCGCCAGCCTGCGAAGCATTTTCCGGTAGGGCCGTGGCTCTGGCGACAGCTCCCACGCCCGAAGAGCCAGGAGGGAAAGCCGTGCCTCGTTGGAAAGCTCTTTGGCAGCCGCTCGCCTGGCGAAACAGCCTGTGGGGCTGCGGGCTTTGCGGCGGCCGTCAGCCTCGGAGCCACCGGCACCCACCAGGTGCAGCCGCGCCAGCCTGCGAAGCATTTTCCGGTAGGGCCGTGGCTCTGGCCACAGCTCCCACGCCCGAAGAGCCAGGAGGGAAAGCCGTGCCTCGTTGGAAAGCTCTTTGGCGGCCGCTCGCGTGGCCCCACAGCCCGTGGGGCTGCGGGCTTTGTGGCGGCCGTCAGCCTCCCTGCCACCGGCGCCCACGTGGCGCCGCTGCGCCAGCCTGCGAAGCATTTTCCTGTAGGGCCGCGGCTCTGGCCACAGCTCCCACGCCCGAAGAGCCAGGAGGGAAAGCCGTGCCTCGTTGGAAAGCTCTTTGGCGGCCGCTCGCGTGGCCCCACAGCCCGTGGGGCTGCGGGCTTTGTGGCGGCCGTCAGCCTCCCTGCCACCGGCGCCCACGTGGCGCCGCTGCGCCAGCCTGCGAAGCATTTTCCTGTAGGGCCGCGGCTCTGGCGACAGCTCCCACGCCCGAAGAGCCAGGAGGGAAAGCCGTGCCTCGTTGGAAAGCTCTTTGGCAGCCGCTCGCCTGGCGAAACAGCCTGTGGGGCTGCGGGCTTTGCGGCGGCCGTCAGCCTCGCTGCCACCGGCGCCCACGTGGCGCCGCTGCGCCAGCCTGCGAAGCATTTTCCGGTAGGGCCGCGTCTCTGGCGACAGCTCCCACGCCCGAAGAGCCAGGAGGGAAAGTCGTGCCTCGCTGGAAAGCTCTTTGGCAGCCGCACGTGTGGCCCCACAGCCCGTGTGGCTGCGGGCTTTGCGGCGGCCGTCAGCCTCGCCGCCAACGGTGCCCACATGGCGCTGCCGTGCCAGCTTGCGAAGCATTTTCCGGTAGGGCTGCGGCTGTGACGACAAATCCCAAGCCCGAAGAGCCAGGAGGGAAAGCCATGCCTCGTTGGAAAGCTCTTTGGCAGCCGCTCGCGTGGCCCCACAGCCCATGGGGCTGCGGGCTCTGCGGCGGCCGTCAGCCTCGCCGCCAACGGCGCCCACGTGGCGCCGCTGCGCCAGCCTGCGAAGCGTTTTCCGGTAGGGCCGCGGCTCTGGCGACAGCTCCCACGCCCGAAGAGCCAGGAGGAAAAGCCATGCCTCGTTGGAAAGCTCTTTGGCAGCCGCTCGCGTGGCCCCACAGCCCGTGGGGCTGCGGGCTTTGCGGCGGCCGTCAGCCTCGGCGCCACCGGTGCCCACGTGGTGCTGCCGCGCCAGCTTGCGAAGCATTTTCCGGTAGGGCTGCGGCTCTGACGACAGCTCCCAAGCCCGAAGAGCCAGGAGGGAAAGCCGTGCCTCGTTTGAAAGCTCTTTGGCGGCCGCTCGCCTGGCGAAACAGCCTGTGGGGCTGCGGGCTTTGCGGCGGCCGTCAGCCTCGGAGCCACCGGCACCCACCAGGTGCAGCCGCGCCAGCCTGCGAAGCATTTTCCGCTAGGGCCGTTTCTCTGGCGACAGCTCCCACGCCCGAAGAGCCAGGAGGGAAAGCCGTGCCTCGTTGGAAAGCTCTTTGGCAGCCGCTCGCCTGGCGAAACAGCCTGTGGGGCTGCGGGCTCTGCGGCGGCCGTCAGCCTCGGAGCCACCGGCACCCACCAGGTGCAGCCGCGCCAGCCTGCGAAGCATTTTCTGGTAGGGCCGTGGCTCTGGCGACAGCTCCCATGCCCGAAGAGCCAGGAGGGAAAGCCGTGCCTCGTTGGAAAGCTCTTTGGCGGCCGCTCGCGTGGCCCCACAGCCCATGGGGCTGCGGGCTATGCGGCGACCGTCAGCCTCCCTGCCACCGCCGCCCACGTGGCGCCGCAGCGCCAGCCTGCGAAGCATTTTCCTGTAGGGCCGCGGCTCTGGCGACAGCTCCCACGCCCGAAGAGCCAGGAGGGAAAGCCGTGCCTCGTTGGAAAGCTCTTTGGCAGCCGCTCGCCTGGCGAAACAGCCCGTGGGGCTGCGGGCTTTGCGGCGGCCGTCAGCCTCGGAGCCAACGGCGCCCACGTGGCGCCGCCCCACCAGCCTGCGAAGCATTTTCCTGTAGGGCCGCAACTCTGGCGACAGCTCCCAAGCACGAAGAGCCAGGAGGGAAAGCCATGCCTCGTTGGAAAGCTCTTTGGCAGCCGCTCGCCTGGCGAAACAGCCCGTGGGGCTGCGGGCTTTGCCGCGGCCGTCAGTCTCGGAGCCACCGGCGCCCACGTGGCGCCGCCCCACCAGCCTGTGAAGCATTTTCCGGTAGGGCCGCGGCTCTGGCGACAGCTCCCAAGCACGAAGAGCCAGGAGGGAAAGCCGTGCCTCGTTGGAAAGCTCTTTGGCAGCCGATCGCGTGGCCCCACAGCCCGTGGGGCTGCGGGCTTTGCGGCGGCCGTCAGCCTCGGAGCCACCGGCGCCCACCAGGTGCAGCCGCGCCAGCCTGCGAAGCATTTTCCGGTAGGGCCGCGGCTCTGGCGACAGCTCCCACGCCCGAAGAGCCAGGAGGGAAAGCCGTGCCTCGCTGGAAAGCTCTTTGGCAGCCGCTCGTGTGGCCCCACAGCCCGTGTGGCTGCGGGCTTTGCGGCGGCCGTCAGCCTCGCCGCCAACGGTGCCCACGTGGCGCTGCCGTGCCAGCTTGCGAAGCATTTTCCGGTAGGGCTGCGGCTCTGACGACAACTCCCAAGCCTGAAGAGCCAGGAGGGAAAGCCATGCCTCGTTGGAAAGCTCTTTGGCAGCCGCTCGCGTGGCCCCACAGCCCATGGGGCTGCGGGCTCTGCGGCGGCCGTCAGCCTCGCCGCCACCGGCGCCCACGTGGCGCCGCTGCGCCAGCCTGCGAAGCGTTTTCCGGTAGGGCCGCGGCTCTGGCGACAGCTCCCACGCCCGAAGAGCCAGGAGGAAAAGCCATGCCTCGTTGGAAAGCTCTTTGGCAGCCGGTCGCGTGGCCCCACAGCCCATGGGGCTGCGGGCTTTGCGGCGGCCGTCAGCCTCGGCGCCACCGGCGCCCACGTGGTGCAGCCGCGCCAGCCTGCGAAGCATTTTCCGGTAGGGCAGTTTCTCTGGCGACAGCTCCCGCGCCCGAAGAGCCAGGAGGGAAAGCCGTGCCTCGTTGGAAAGCTCTTTGGCAGCCGCTCGCCTGGCGAAACAGCCTGTGGGGCTGCGGGCTTTGCGGCGGCCGTCAGCCTCGGAGCCACCGGCACCCACCAGGTGCAGCCGCGCCAGCCTGCGAAGCATTTTCTGGTAGGGCCGTGGCTCTGGCGACAGCTCCCACGCCTGAAGAGCCAGGAGGGAAAGCCGTGCCTCGTTGGAAAGCTCTTTGGCAGCCGATCGCGTGGCCCCACAGCCTGTGGGGCTGCGGGCTTTGCGGCGGCCGTCAGCCTCGCTGCCACCGGCGCCCATGTGTCACCGCCTCACCAGGCTGCGAAGCATTTTCCGGTAGGGCCGCGGCTCTGGCGACAGCTCCCACGCCCGAAGAGCCAGGAGGGAAAGTCGTGCCTCGCTGGAAAGCTCTTTGGCAGCCGCTCGTGTGGCCCCACAGCCCGTGTGGCTGCGGGCTTTGCGGCGGCCGTCAGCCTCGCCGCCAACGGTGCCCACGTGGCGCTGCCGTGCCAGCTTGCGAAGCATTTTCCGGTAGGGCTGCGGCTCTGACGACAACTCCCAAGCCCGAAGAGCCAGTAGGGAAAGCCATGCCTCGTTGGAAAGCTCTTTGGCAGCCGCTCGCGTGGCCCCACAGCCCATGGGGCTGCGGGCTCTGCGGCGGCCGTCAGCCTCGCCGCCACCGGCGCCCACGTGGCGCCGCTGCGCCAGCCTGCGAAGCGTTTTCCGGTAGGGCCGCGGCTCTGGCGACAGCTCCCACGCCCGAAGAGCCAGGAGGAAAAGCCATGCCTCGTTGGAAAGCTCTTTGGCAGCCGATCGCGTGGCCCCACAGCCCGTGTGGCTGCGGGCTTTGCGGCGGCCGTCAGCCTCGCCGCCAACGGTGCCCACGTGGCGCTGCCGTGCCAGCTTGCGAAGCATTTTCCGGTAGGGCTGCGGCTCTGACGACAGCTCCCAAGCCCGAAGAGCCAGGAGGGAAAGCCGTGCCTCGTTGGAAAGCTCTTTGGCGGCCGCTCGCCTGTCGAAACAGCCTGTGGGGCTGCGGGCTTTGCGGCGGCCGTCAGCCTCGGAGCCACCGGCACCCACCAGGTGCAGCCGCGCCAGCCTGCGAAGCATTTTCCGGTAGGGCCGTTTCTCTGGCGACAGCTCCCACGCCCGAAGAGCCAGGAGGGAAAGCCGTGCCTCGTTGGAAAGCTCTTTGGCAGCCGCTCGCCTGGCGAAACAGCCTGTGGGGCTGCGGGCTTTGCGGCGGCCGTCAGCCTCGGAGCCACCGGCACCCACCAGGTGCAGCCGCGCCAGCCTGCGAAGCATTTTCCTGTAGGGCCGTGGCTCTGGCGACAGCTCCCATACCCGAAGAGCCAGGAGGGAAAGCCGTGCCTCGTTGGAAAGCTCTTTGGCGGCCGCTCGCCTGGCGAAACAGCCTGTGGGGCTGCGGGCTTTGCGGCGGCCGTCAGCCTCGGAGCCAACGGCGCCCACGTGGCGCTGCCGCGCCAGCTTGCGAAGCATTTTCCGGTAGGGCTGCGGCTCTGACGACAGCTCCCAAGCCCGAAGAGCCAGGAGGGAAAGCCGTGCCTCGTTGGAAAGCTCTTTGGCGGCCGCTCGCCTGGCGAAACAGCCTGTGGGGCTGCGGGCTTTGCGGCGGCCGTCAGCCTCGGAGCCACCGGCACCCACCAGGTGCAGCCGCGCCAGCCTGCGAAGCATTTTCCGGTGGGGCCGTGGCTCTGGCGACAGCTCCCACGCCCAAAGAGCCAGGAGGGAAAGCCGTGCCTCGTTGGAAAGCTCTTTGGCAGCCGCTCGCCTGGCGAAACAGCCTGTGGGGCTGCGGGCTTTGCGGCGGCCGTCAGCCTCGGAGCCAACGGCACCCACCAGGTGCAGCCGCGCCAGCCTGCGAAGCATGTTCCGGTAGGGCCGTGGCTCTGGCGACAGCTCCCACGCCCGAAGAGCCAGGAGGGAAAGCCGTGCCTCGTTGGAAAGCTCTTTGGCAGCCGATCGCGTGGCCCCACAGCCCGTGGGGCTGCGGGCTTTGTGGCGGCCGTCAGCCTCCCCGCCACCGGCGCCCACCAGGTGCAGCCGCGCCAGCCTGCGAAGCATTTTCCTGTAGGGCCGCGGCTCTGGCGACAGCTCCCACGCCCTAAGAGCGAGGAGAGAAAGCCGTGCCTCGTTGGAAAGCTCTTTGGCAGCCGCTCGCCTGGCGAAACAGCCTGTGGGGCTGCGGGCTTTGCGGCGGCCGTCAGCCTCGCTGCCACCGGCGCCCACGTGGCGCCGCTGCGCCAGCCTGCGAAGCATTTTCCGGTAGGGCCGCGGCTCTGGCGACAGCTCCCACGCCCGAAGAGCCAGGAGGGAAAGTCGTGCCTCGCTGGAAAGCTCTTTGGCAGCCGCTCGTGTGGCCCCACAGCCCGTGTGGCTGCGGGCTTTGCGGCGGCCGTCAGCCTCGCCGCCACCGGCGCCCACGTGGCGCCGCTGCGCCAGCCTGCGAAGCGTTTTCCGGTAGGGCCGTTTCTCTGGCGACAGCTCCCACGCCCGAAGAGCCAGGAGGAAAAGCCATGCCTCGTTGGAAAGCTCTTTGGCAGCCGCTCGCGTGGCCCCACAGCCCGTGGGGCTGCGGGCTTTCCGGCGGCCGTCAGCCTCGGCGCCACCGGTGCCCACGTGGTGCTGCCGCGGCAGCTTGCGAAGCATTTTCCGGTAGGGCTGCGGCTCTGACGACAGCTCCCAAGCCCGAAGAGCCAGGAGGGAAAGCCGTGCCTCGTTGGAAAGCTCTTTGGCGGCCGCTCGCCTGGCGAAACAGCCTGTGGGGCTGCGGGCTTTGCGGCGGCCGTCAGCCTCGGAGCCACCGGCACCCACCAGGTGCAGCCGCGCCAGCCTGCGAAGCATTTTCCGGTAGGGCCGTTTCTCTGGCGACAGCTCCCACGCCCGAAGAGCCAGGAGGGAAAGCCGTGCCTCGTTGGAAAGCTCTTTGGCAGCCGCTCGCCTGGCGAAACAGCCTGTGGGGCTGCGGGCTTTGCGGCGGCCGTCAGCCTCGGAGCCACCGGCACCCACCAGGTGCAGCCGCGCCAGCCTGCGAAGCATTTTCCGGTAGGGCCGTGGGTCTGGCCACAGCTCCCATGCCCGAAGAGCGAGGAGGGAAAGCCGTGCCTCGTTGGAAAGCTCTTTGGCAGCCGATCGCGTGGCCCCACAGCCCATGGGGCTGCGGGCTATGCGGCGACCGTCAGCCTCCCTGCCACCGGCGCCCACGTGGCGCCGCTGCGCCAGCCTGCGAAGCATTTTCCTGTAGGGCCGCGGCTCTGGCGACAGCTCCCACGCCCGAAGGACAGGAGGGAAAGCCGTGCCTCGTTGGAAAGCTCTTTGGCAGCCGCTCGCCTGGCGAAACAGCCTGTGGGGCTGCGGGCTTTGCGGCGGCCGTCAGCCTCGGAGCCAACGGCGCCCACGTGGCGCCGCCCCACCAGCCTGCGAAGCATTTTCCTGTAGGGCCGCGGCTCTGGCGACAGCTCCCACGCCCGAAGAGCCAGGAGGGAAAGTCGTGCCTCGCTGGAAAGCTCTTTGGCAGCCGCTCGCGTGGCCCCACAGCCCGTGGGGCTGCGGGCTTTGCGGCGGCCGTCAGCCTCGGCGCCACCGGCGCCCACGTGGCGCTGCCGCGCCAGCTTGCGAAGCATTTTCCGGTAGGGCTGCGGCTCTGGCGACAGCTCCCACGCCCGAAGAGCCAGGAGGGAAAGCCGTGCCTCGTTGGAAAGCTCTAAGGCAGCCTATCGCGTGGCCCCACAGCCCGTGGGGCTGCGGGCTTTGTGGCGGCCGTCAGCCTCCCCGCCACCGGCGCCCACCAGGTGCAGCCGCGGCAGCCTGCGAAGCATTTTCCGGTAGGGCCGCGGCTCTGGCGACAGCTCCCACGCCCTAAGAGCGAGGAGAGAAAGCCGTGCCTCGTTGGAAAGCTCTTTGGCAGCCGCTCGCCTGGCGAAACAGCCTGTGGGGCTGCGGGCTTTGCGGCGGCCGTCAGCCTCGCTGCCACCGGCGCCCACGTGGCGCCGCTGCGCCAGCCTGCGAAGCATTTTCCGGTAGGGCCGCGTCTCTGGCGACAGCTCCCACGCCCGAAGAGCCAGGAGGGAAAGCCATGCCTCGTTGGAAAGCTCTTTGGTAGCCGATCGCGTGGCCCCACAGCCCATGGGGCTGCGGGCTCTGCGGCGGCCGTCAGCCTCGGCGCCACCGGCGCCCACCAGGTGCAGCCGCGCCAGCCTGCGAAGCATTTTCCTGTAGGGCCGCGGCTCTGGCGACAGCTCCCACACCCGAAGAGCGAGGAGGGAAAGCCGTGCCTCGTTGGAAAGCTCTTTGGCGGCCGCTCGCCTGGCGAAACGGCCTGTGGGGCTGCGGGCTTTGCGGCGGCCGTCAGCCTCGGAGCCACCGGCACCCACCAGGTGCAGCCGCGCCAGCCTGCGAAGCATTTTCCTGTAGGGCCGCGGCTCTGGCGACAGCTCCCACGCCCGAAGAGCCAGGAGGGAAAGCCGTGCCTCGTTGGAAAGCTCTTTGGTAGCCGATCGCGTGGCCCCACAGCCCGTGGGGCTGCGGGCTTTGTGGCGGCCGTCAGCCTCCCCGCCACCGGCGCCCACCAGGTGCAGCCGCGCCAGCCTGCGAAGCATTTTCCTGTAGGGCCGCGGCTCTGGCGACAGCTCCCACACCCGAAGAGCGAGGAGGGAAAGCCGTGCCTCGTTGGAAAGCTCTTTGGCGGCCGCTCGCCTGGCGAAACGGCCTGTGGGGCTGCGGGCTTTGCGGCGGCCGTCAGCCTCGGAGCCACCGGCACCCACCAGGTGCAGCCGCGCCAGCCTGCGAAGCATGTTCCGGTAGGGCCGTGGCTCTGGCGACAGCTCCCACGCCCGAAGAGCCAGGAGGGAAAGCCGTGCCTCGTTGGAAAGCTCTTTGGCAGCCGCTCGCCTGGCGAAACAGCCTGTGGGGCTGCGGGCTTTGCGGCAGCCGTCAGCCTCGCTGCCACCGGCGCCCACGTGGCGCCGCTGCGCCAGCCTGCGAAGCATTTTCCGGTAGGGCCGCGTCTCTGGCGACAGCTCCCACGCCCGAAGAGCCAGGAGGGAAAGCCATGCCTCGTTGGAAAGCTCTTTGGCAGCCTCTCGCGTGGCCCCACAGCCCGTGGGGCTGCGGGCTTTGTGGCGGCCGTCAGCCTCGGCGCCACCGGCGCCCACATGGCGCCGCCGCGCCAGCTTGCGAAGCATTTTCCGGTAGGGCCGCAACTCTGGCGACAGCTCCCAAGCACGAAGAGCCAGGAGGGAAAGCCGTGCCTCGTTGGAAAGCTCTTTGGCAGCCGATCGCGTGGCCCCACAGCCCGTGGGGCTGCGGGCTTTGTGGCGGCCGTCAGCCTCCCCGCCACCTGCGCCCACCAGGTGCAGCCGCGCCAGCCTGCGAAGCATTTTCCTGTAGGGCCGCGGCTCTGGCGACAGCTCCCACGCCCGAAGAGCCAGGAGGGAAAGCCATGCCTCGTTGGAAAGCTCTTTGGCAGCCGCTCGCCTGGCTAAACAGCCTGTGGGGCTGCGGGCTTTGCGGCGGCCGTCAGCCTCGGAGCCAACGGCACCCACCAGGTGCAGCCGCGCCAGCCTGCGAAGCATTTTCCGGTAGGGCCGCAACTCTGGTGACAGCTCCCAAGCACGAAGAGCCAGGAGGGAAAGCCGTGCCTCGTTGGAAAGCTCTTTGGCAGCCGCTCGTGTGGCCCCACAGCCCGTGTGGCTGCGGGCTTTGCGGCGGCCGTCAGCCTCGCCGCCAACGGTGCCCACGTGGCGCTGCCGTGCCAGCTTGCGAAGCATTTTCCGGTAGGGCTGCGGCTCTGACGACAACTCCCAAGCCCGAAGAGCCAGGAGGGAAAGCCATGCCTCGTTGGAAAGCTCTTTGGTAGCCGCTCGCGTGGCCCCACAGCCCATGGGGCTGCGGGCTATGCGGCGACCGTCAGCCTCCCTGCCACCGGCGCCCACGTGGCGCCGCTGCGCCAGCCTGCGAAGCATTTTCCTGTGGGGCCGCGGCTCTGGCGACAGCTCCCACGCCCGAAGAGCCAGGAGGGAAAGTCGTGCCTCGTTGGAAAGCTCTTTGGCAGCCGCTCGCCTGGCGAAACAGCCTGTGGGGCTGCGGGCTTTGCGGCGGCCGTCAGCCTCGGAGCCACCGGCGCCCACGTGGCGCCGCCCCACCAGCCTGCGAAGCATTTTCCTGTAGGGCCGCGGCTCTGGCGACAGCTCCCACGCCCGAAGAGCCAGGAGGGAAAGCCGTGCCTCGTTGGAAAGCTCTTTGGCAACCGCTCGCGTGGCCCCACAGCCTGTGGGGCTGCGGGCTTTGCGGCGGTCGTCAGCCTCGGCGCCACCGGCGCCCACGTGGCGCCGCCCCACCAGCCTGCGAAGCATTTTCCTGTAGGGCCGCGGCTCTGGCGACAGCTCCCAAGCACGAAGAGCCAGGAGGGAAAGCCGTGCCTCGTTGGAAAGCTCTTTGGCAGCCGCTCGCCTGGCGAAACAGCCTGTGGGGCTGCGGGCTTTGCGGCGGCCGTCAGCCTCGGAGCCACCGGCGCCCACGTGGCGCCGCCCCACCAGCCTGCGAAGCATTTTCCTGTAGGGCCGCGGCTCTGGCGACAGCTCCCACGCCCGAAGAGTCAGGAGAGAAAGCCGTGCCTCGTTGGAAAGCTCTTTGGCAGCCGCTCGCGTGGCCCCACAGCCTGTGGGGCTGCGGGCTTTGCGGCGGCCGTCAGCCTCGGAGCCACCGGCGCCCACGTGGCGCTGCCCCACCAGCCTGCGAAGCATTTTCCGGTAGGGCCGCGGCTCTGGCGACAGCTCCCAAGCACGAAGAGCCAGGAGGGAAAGCCGTGCCTCGTTGGAAAGCTCTTTGGCAGCCGCTCGCGTGGCCCCACAGCCTGTGGGGCTGCGGGCTTTGCGGCGGCCGTCAGCCTCGCTGCCACCGGCGCCCACGTGGCGCCGCTGCGCCAGCCTGCGAAGCATTATCCGGTAGGGCCGCGGCTCTGGCGACAGCTCCCACGCCCAAGAGCAGGGAGGGAAAGCCGTGCCTCGTTGGAAAGCTCTTTGGCAGCCGCTCGCCTCGCGAAACAGCCTGTGGGGCTGCGGGCTTTGCGGCGGCCGTCAGCCTCGCTGCCACCAACGCCCACGTGGCGCCGCCGCGCCAGCCTGCGAAGCATTTTCCGGTAGGGCCGCGGCTCTGGCGACAGCTCCCACGCCCGAAGAGCCAGGAGGGAAAGCCGTGCCTCGTTGGAAAGCTCTTTGGCAGCCGCTCGCGTGGCCCCACAGCCCGTGGGGCTGCGGGCTTTGCGGCGGCCGTCAGCCTCGGCGCCACCGGCGCCTACGTCGCGCCGCCACGCCAGCCTGCGAAGTATTTTCCGGTACGTTACTTCCGGGTGGTCACGTGGGGAGCGGCGTCTGCCGGTCGCGTTTCCGTCGGGCGGGAGGATGGTAGGCGGTCCCCGCTCCCGGGACGGACCCCCCCCGGCTCCCGGGACGGTTCCCCCCCTCCCCGCGTCCCCCCCCCGCGTCCCCGGGCTCCCAGCCCGGCCCCGGCCCCACCCCCCCCGTCCTCCGGCTCGGACCCCCCCTGCGTCCTCCGGCTCGGACCCCCCCGCTCCCGGGACGGTTCCCCCCCCCGCGTCCCGTCCCCTGGCTCCCAGGCCGGCCCCGGCCCCGGCCCCCCCCGCCGCGTCCTCCGGCTCGGACCCCCCCTCCCTCCCTCCCTCGCGTACCCCCCCATCGGGACGGTTCTCCCCCTGCGTCCCCGGGCTCCCGGGCCGGCCCCCCCCTGCTCCCGGGCCGGCGTCCCCCCGCTCCCGGGCCCGCAGCACCCCCGCTCCCTGTTCCTTTGCGAGGAGACGGGCCCCGGCCCTCCTCCCCAGCCGAGGCACTGCCGGCAGATGTCCTCCCCCCGTCCTGTTCCCGACAGCGGCGGCCGCCCCTGGCTGCGCTTGGTCGCCTCTCGATGCAGGTGCCAGGAGCATCCGGGTGGGGAAAGCAGCGTCTCCAGGAGCTCCTGCTGCAGGGGGGGCTCCCGCTGGGGCAAGTGGTCGGGGAACTGCTGCCCCTTCTCTTTCTCTCCCGGAGGCCGCGGTTGTCCGCTCCTCCCCGGGGTTGTCGTGGGCTGCCTTTGCCACAGACTTGCCTGGGCTGTCTCCGTTCAGCCCCGTTCTCCCTCCTGGTGTGGGCGACCTGGGACTGGTGGACGTTTACTGGCTTTGAACAGGAGCTGCTGTGGGTGAAGCTTAAGATGCTTGAAAAACGTGAAACAGCCAGAGAACAACATCAAGGTGATTGAGCCAGAAGGTGCTTCCTGCGGCAGGGAAGAGACAGCCAAGCATTTCTGGGTGAGGAAGGGTCCCCTCTGAGTTGTCCTCAGCAGACCAGATTGCTGATATGTACCGCAGGGTCCGTACGCGTATCCAAAATCACGGTATGGCCATGGGGAAGGGTTGTGTGCGTGCAAGGCTGCACATCTGGGAAGCTTCATATCGCAAGAGCTGTAAGACACCGCTGTGTTCTCTTAGGTGGAGGATGGTCAAGTGACCAGCGCTGCAGAAGAGGAAGGGACAGAGAAAGAGAGAGGCACCTGAACTGGAAAATTCTGTGGGCAGCGCTGAAAGCAGGAGCTGCGGTGAGTCCCAGGCTTTGGGGCCGTGTCCCACTCGTCAGGAGCCTCCGTTGGCTGCAGTCTTCACAGACCTTCACAAAAGAAGGACGCTTTAGATTGCCACCTAGCTTTACGCCAGAAGTTTTTTTCCTGTCTTGGCAGAATTCCAGCTGCCAGCGTTTCTCCGTGGTCGCCCTTCCTTCTGCCGTGATGGTACAGGACAGACGGAAAGAATCCGGAGTGCTCTGCGAGTACGAGGTGCGTCTGCGATGCGCGTCTGCTTTTTTCCTGAGGTACTTGTAGTGTGGACTCTGAAGTTAACGGGAAGGATGTGCCAGCGCTCCTCCTATAGTTTTTCTGTGAAATATTTTAACAAAATCCTTATCGCTTCCCGCTGTCAGGAAAGAGGGGAGGGTAAGTGACTTCAGATTTGTAAATTCTCAGCGGCACGGACTAAGGTGAGATAAATCTCAAGGTCCATACAGAAACATTTATTAGCTTACCAAAATGGTTAGTATAGATCTTAACAAGCCCACGATAATTGGTTAGGTATATAAAAAATTATGGCAGGTGTTGGGGTGTACATTGTGTTAGTTAACACCAGGTGTAGGACAACTTATGGCAAGCGGTGCTTAAGGTCGTACTTAAGGTCATCTTAAGGTCATCACTTCACAGCTCTAACTGTTACTTAACAATTCCAAGAGAAAAGAGAAACTGAGGGACAGAGAGAGGAAAAGACAGAGAAAAAGACAGAGATAAAGAGATCGCGGGTCCTGGTTCCAGCGTCTTTTTCAGGGATTCTTCCCAGGCATAATCTTCTTCTTTCTTGGGAAGAATCTTCCCAGGCACTATCTATTTCTTTTGTTTCTTTTTTGTTCCCTCGGGGCACTTATTTTCCCCTTTTACGTTTGCTGAATCAGCACGGTCCGCCCTCCTTGCTGAGGACGGGCTCAGCTCAGGTTTCTCCCTTCTCCCCGGTGACGTGTGCCATGATTTGGGTGGAGAGACGAGTGCCATGGTCACACATGTTTAGCGTGATCTCTGTAATCTTCATTAGCACATGCAGGGCGTGCGCTTTCACGTGCGTTTCGCGGATAATGAAGCAAAGGTCACTCATGGGACACAACGGCCTCGAGAACTGAGAACGAGCGAGCTCAGGGCACGAGTGGCAGAACCGACCTGTCTTCACAAGACAGTTCTCCCACACTTTCAGCCGCCAGAAGTGTGAGCCTCATCAGCTGTTTGAAGGCCAGGCCTGCGTTATTTATTTCCTTGCGAGTGTTTGAGGCGTTCCACTGAAGGCTTGGAGGGGCTCCTGCCCCTCGGCAGGGAATTTACAGTCCGTCCCTCACAATCCTAAAAACAAAATAAAGTCTGTCCTGGAGCACGTTACGCCTCTGCAAAGCTTACTTCCCTCCATTTATTTTTCTCTTCCTGAAAGCATATTCTTCTCTTTCTGGGTGCTCACTGTCAAACGATACTGTGAAAATAATTCTGTACTAGAAGAGGGAAGGAACTGTTTGTAAGAGTTCACATGTCCAGAAGAAGCAGGCTTTGCTTTCACGATAAAAACTTTATGCTTTCTCAGTCAATAAGTCTTTAAAATATTTCACAGCGGTACTCGAAAACCTCACTGAGATACTGGCATCTGTCCTAAAGGCGATTGAGGTCAAAGAGGAGACATGGACAAAACGGGACAAACGGGCATCGCCTCTCTGTGTTCTCCAGGCTTTGCCGTGAAGCAGCAGCAGCGTTTAACTCGTGACGGCGAATCCTGTGGTTTTGGTTGTGGTTTTGGTGAGTTACGGCTTCAACAATGTCCTTTTTCTGTAACCTCGGGAGGAAGTTCATTTCCTTCCGCAGGCCCAAGTGCCGCGCGTCTCCCCCCAGTTGCTGGCATCGCCGGCCTTTGGGTTCTCGGTTGGAACAGTCGAGATACCATAAAAACGCGTTCCTCTGCGCCTTCAGCACAGCCAAAAGCATTCGCGAATCTGCCGGTCCTTTTTGGTAGCCCTACGGATCGCGGCGCCGGCGATTTGATTCCCCGCCCCCAAAAGTAAAACCATTTGGAGGAGTTTTTTCTCTCACTGATTTTTCTATGTTAAATGAAGCTAAAAAAAAAAAAGTGAGAGTTGTATAATCGACAAACTGACTTGCGTAGTTTAAACTGCAGCCGCCTAAACGGCTGTAGTGTACAATTTATGAGGTGTACCTGGGCAGTTAGGTATTTGTTCGAAATGTTTAAAAGGAGAGACAACGGAATGTTACGCGGTTTTCCCCCCGTTTTTTTGGCAGAGTGCTCTGAAGTACTTTACTTCTGTCTGGCTTTCAGTGCCGCCTTTTCCCGGCAGCCAGTAGTGTCTCTCTCGGGCAGCGCCGCTGCCCCGATGTCCCTCCTCCTCCTCGTGTAGCACACAAAAAACCCCCCGTGGTCAAATCATAGCTGTGTATTTTGGAGACGGATAGTTTAATAGTATCCGTTCACAGCCGTGCAAGTTAAATTAGCGCCGAAGGAAAGCCAAGTACTTTCACAGGGTAAGTATTTTCACTGGGTGGATGTAAACTTCATGCACACCTTCTCAGTGAAAGGGAAAGGGCCAGGTGTTTCCCAGCACCAGCCGGAGGGTTCGCCCTTATGCTAAGAACGTGTTCAAAATGGCACTGATTAGTCTTAATCCTGACTTTTAAGAGTTCAAATGGCGCTGGCTTTTGAAGGCTGTGCTGTATTTCGAGCTGAGCTGTTTCCCCAGCTCCTGTCCCGTCCCTCCGTCTGACGGAATTCCTCTGCTCTCTTCTGTGCTGTTTTTTTGGGATGCTGAGCTATAATTGGGGATTTTTGTTTTCCAGGTGCCTCGTCGTAGGCGTCTCGTGCTGCTCGAGAGATGCCCCAGCCCAGGTTTGCAGCCGGTGGCGGAGCCCCCCTGAGGAGAAGGGGCCAGCCCTGGGTCTGGGCGTTTTAAGCCTTTTTTTGGGGTGAATAGAAGGGTGTCTGTGTGTGTGTGTCTTGGGGGGTGATGGTGTCATTTGGGGCACCCCGATGTCACTGGGGCAGCGATGATGCAGCAGAGGAGCAGGTGAGTGGGAGATGGGGGCGGGGGTTACGTGGAGTTGCCCCCCCAAAAGAAGTGGGTCGCGGCCCCAGAATGTCTGAAAATTCTTGGGATGCATTAAAAAATGTGAAAACCTGTAACTATGGGCAGGAGGCGTTGAAATAGGGAATGAGAAACATACATATATATAAATTATGTATGTAAAAGTTCAAAATAAAAACCTCTGTCTCTAAGGATTCTGTGATTCTGTGTTATATGAAAGATCCTAGAATATAAAGATACTTAGATGCGTTTATAAAAAGATATTAGTGTCAAACTAGGTGTGTAGGCAGACAGCCTAAATAGATATTCGGTATCAAAAGCGTTAACGTAGGAAATGGGCAACGTAAATTCCCTAAACGTACAGATGTGTGTCAATACCGGAGCGGGTGCTGCCGCCTGGCGGCTGAAGGCGCGTCCTGCAGGTGGGGGGCGGCGCATGCGCAGTGCCCGCGCCTCCCGGCCCCCCTCGGCCCCCGCCGCCGGCGCCGCGTGGGTTCCGCAGCTCGTGCGCAGGCGCGGCTTCGCGGAGGCCCGTCCGGCCGCAGCCTCAAGAGAGCAGCGGCCGGAGGGCGAACCAGGACCGCCGGGACTCTGGCGAGCTCCGCGCCACCTGGAGCGGCATCGGTGCCGCCCGCCCGGCCTCCAGAGCGGCCATCGGCCCCTCCGCATCAGCTCTTACACGTTACCACGGCCCCGTCAGTGCCCGGCAGTTTTCCGGGTTTCCATCTACGTGACCTCGCGGTCCTCCAGGACCCCGGAAGTGCCCCCTCAGTCCTCCGACGCTCGTCTCCATGGCACTTCGGTCCTCCACGACCCCGGAAGTGCCCCCTCAGTCCTCCGACGCGCGTCTCCGTGGCACTTCGGTCCTCCAGGACCCCGGAAGTGCCCCCTCAGTCCTCCGACGCGCGTCTCCGTGGCACTTCGGTCCTCCAGGACCCCGGAAGTGCCCCCTCAGTCCTCCGACGCGCGTCTCCGTGGCACTTCGGTCCTCCACGACCCCGGAAGTGCCCCCTCAGTCCTCCGAGGCGCGTCTCCGTGGCACTTCGGTCCTCCAGGACCCCGGAAGTGCCCCCTCAGTCCTCCGACGCGCGTCTCCGTGGCACTTCGGTCCTCCACGACCCCGGAAGTGCCCCCTCAGTCCTCCGACGCGCGTCTCTATGGCACTTTAGTCCTCCAGGAGCCCGTCCGTAAATGCTCATAAGTCTTCTGGAAATCATATGCTTCCAACACTCTTCCAAAACGATAAAACACGATTATCAGTTAACCACAAAAATATCTGAAGATCGCAAAAATAATGCAACCCCTGCAGAGCTCTCTTCTCCACAGCAACAACTGGACAGAAATCACACAAAAGCGGTAAGAGAATCACCAGAGGTTGGTCCCAAATGGAAATAAAAAGGGGAGGTGCTTCGCCTGCTGGGAACTTAAGGCAGGAGAAGCGAAGCTGCTGCTCCCGCTGCCGCCCGCCTTCACGTCTTCTGGGGGTTGGCCCTGCCCCTTTCCCAGGGGATTGTGGGAAGGGCGGTGGGCGGGGCCTGAGGGCGGTGGGCGGGGCCCGGGGTACATGAGCCCCAGCCCGGGCTCAGGAGCTCGTTGTGCTGCTGGGCCCCGTGGGGTGGGTGCTCTGCTGGTCCCTCGCTTTGCTGCAGCTTTGGGACAGGCTCAGCTGTTTGGGCAGGCGTGTTTCGGCATTTAGGGAGGCAGAGGTGAGAAGGCTGAGCTGAGACCTTCGGGAGCAGTAAACATCCAGCTGCCTGTATGGTAGAAAGTTGACTGCTATGCTCCTTTTTTTTTCGGGTCATAACTTTGTGATGAGTGTTTAGGGGGTGCCCAGATGGTTTAATAGTATGCTTTTCTTTGTTCTAGGAGCACTGCATTTTCCTAGAATTTCTGACTTTATTGAAGATAGAACTGTGGGTTTTTCACCAGTTTTGCAGTATGCTGTGTAAATTGCTGATATTGTTTCTCTTAATTGGGTTGATGATGAGATTATCTTATGGGGGTTAGGGTGAGCGTTTTGTATGCATCTGCATATATGGCACTAGCATTTCTCAAGAAAGCAGCAGGGATGTAAGGCATAGCGTCGTTCAGGGTATGGCATGGCTCATCACCTTTCCCCGTTGCCCATGGAGTGCCACGGTGTCCCTAGAGTTTTTGCAGCGGGCAGCAGGCCCCTCATAGATTGTGTCAGGACATTATTTGTTTTGTGGGTCTGATGCAGAGCCCAGAGTCTGTGGGAAGACAGAAGATAGGAGGTGCCTGCCAAACGCAGGGCACAGCTCAGAAGAGCTGCTCCTGAGAAGCAGCCGGCGTAGGGGGTTCAGGGTTGCAAATACAGGATGGGAGCTGTCAGGAAGAAGTGAGGCTCCTTCCCTGACGGTTGAGGAGAAGAGAAGGGGTTTCTAAAGTTTTGGCGCTGGGGGCTGGCTAGGAAAAGGAGGTGGGTTCATCAGTCTCTGTCATATCGGTTTTGCATTTGGATTTGGGTGTCGACAGGGTCTGGTCTGTTCTAGTCTCTTGCATTTGAGGTGAGCTGGACAGTGTGGAGGAGGAGCACGGGACTGATGATTTTGCAGAAATGCAATGGTAATTTTGTGTTTGTTGGTATCTTAGGTGCCATAAATAATTGTTGCTGCAGCCTCCGACTGGAATCGACGTGAAGCAGGTGAGTGGATTGCCATGGCACCTCTGAGGATGAGGGTGTTGTGGAAGAGGTTGGCATCTACTGTCATGGTGGTCACTGCTGGAGCTGTGATTTCTTTTTGTTTTGCTGATGAAGAGGAACATGGTGACTGCAGGAACACATCAGTTAGCTGTTTGTTGTGGTTTTTTTTGTCAAGGATGAATTCAGACCACTGGCCCTCTGAAAGCGAAGTAGAGGGACAGGTGCTGGAGGGGGGCCAAGGTTGACAGTTTCAGGGAGGAGTTTTAAAGTCAGGCTAGAGCAGAGGGCTATGCGGGAGCAGTCTCCTCTGAGTAGGTAAAGGGAGTGGGTTACTTTTCAGCACAAAGCTAGTGTGTGCTGGGCAGGGCAGTTCTGGCCTGTGTCTTCGGTTGTGTAGTTTGTGTGCTCTGTCTTCTGTGTCTTGGACTTTCCTTAAGTTTTGGTGTCCTTATTTCTCTTTGCACTCAAGGAGCACAGCATGTGCCTCGGGCACCACCTGTAGGGTCTCAAATGCCTGTGCTAATTGGCAGAGTGCCCAATGGGCACTTCTTTTCTTGCATAACAATTTTAAAGCGCAGATAGGACTTGCCTCTGAGGAGTTTCTGAATGGTCCTCTTCTGCAGCGTCGTTCCCGGCTGCCTGAGCAGCTCTCTTCTCTGAGCCCTAGCCGTTCTAGCCACCTGCTGTTACGCACTGGGATTTCTTCCCTGCATCCTTACGTTCGCGGGTCTTGAAGCCATGCTTCCTGCACATACGTCATCTCCGTTTTGACAGGAACTTCTTGGAATGGTCCGTTACATTTGACTCTTTTATGGCTTGGCTGTAGAGCCTGGTCGTGTCAGCGCTGCAGCCCTGTCGCTCTTCTTGCCCGACAGCATCTCTTGTCTGAAAGTCGCTCTTCTTGCCCGACAGTGTCTCTTGTCTGAAAGTCGCTCTTCTTGTGGAGAGTTTTCTCTCATCTTGGAGTCATGTTGTCTCTAGTGCTGTGTGGTGTTGGGCTGCACGTGGGTGTGTTTGGCTTGGAGCTGCGCTGCCTGGGGCTGTAGAGTCAGGGGTAGGGGGAACAGCAGTAAGAGTGTATGGTTAATACGTTGATCTAATGAGACTGTTGAGGCCAAGGTGGTACAGTCAACTCCCATCAAGTTAGCCATCAGCAGGTGGTGTGGGCAGCTCTTTAATTAAGGGTTTTTTTGGGATGAGCAGGGCTGTGTGGGAGGGGCTGTTCAGCAGTAGTGAAGCAGACTGCATCTCAAAGATGTTAAAGCTGCTTTGTGTGGGGTGTGATGTTTGTGTAGTTTGTTTTTTTTTTTTAATGTCAGGCTGTAATTGTACTCCAGATGGTATTTCTAAGTCAAAAGAAGACCTTTTCCGGGGGGGTGTGGGTTGTCACACTGGGTCTCCCCCAAAAGAGGCAGTTCACAACCTAAAAATGCCTGAAAATTCATGGGCGGAATGTGTGTTTAAAAATGGAATAAAACCTGTCTATATGGGCATGAGGCATTGAAATAAAGAAGAATTTCTCATTTTTATACCTATTGTAAAATATGAGTTTATGTATATAAATTTGTTTTTGTTCTAGCTACTTAGATGTTAATTAGGGTGCTTTATGCAGGTTCAGGAAATACATGACTTGTAATTCCATGCTTTTTTGTTGCTTTCTGTATTTTGGGACTCAAGTAGTGCTGTTGAGTAACAAGTCAAAATGAGATTATCAATATGACTTTAAATTGCTAGCAATTTACAATAAATAACTTATTTCACAGAGGAAAATGTTTTTGAGAAAGTTTTCTCATAGAATCTGATTCTGTTTTGTTATTCACTCCCATCCAAAAAGGGGTTCTGGCAGAAGTTCGTTAGTACACACGGTCTTGCTAGAAATAAGGAATGACCCCATAGTAATAGATTGTGTTTGGGTTTGTATTTTTTTTTTTGAAGGACACTCAAGTACATAAATTTTAATAATAATGTTATCATTGCATTGAATAAGCTACTTTTCTATAGAGATAAGTCTGATGTTTATTTTTTTTCTATTTACATTCCATAAAAAAATAACTTAATTGCTCACCTGGACACATCATTGATGCAATAGGTGTAGCTGCAAGGGAGGAGCAGATAATGCTTTTTCTATCAAGGGTCACTCTTCACTACTTTGTAAATGGTAAACTTAAAGCGAATAACAACACCTGCTGCACCTTCAGGTGCTTTTATGCTTCTGGGGGTTGGCCCCACCCTTTACCCAGGGGATTGTGGGAAAGGTGGTGGGTGGGGCCTGAGGGCCTCAGGTGGGGCCCGGGGTATATGAGCCACAGCTTCAGGGCAGGACCTTGTTCTGCTGCTGGTCTTTTCCAGGGTCAGAGCTCTGGAGCTTCTTAAGTGTTGTTTTGGAGCTTGTGCAGCTGTTTGGGAAGGCTTGTTTTAGTGTTTAAACTAGTGTAGGTAAGACATCAGAGGTAAGAGAGGTAAGACTTCTCAATGTAAGGGTGGTTGCCATAGAAAGTGGAGTTGTATGTTATCTTTTTTTTTTTTTCCCCCCCATATCTTTAGTTTTGTAGGGAGCATTTGGTTTGTTTAAATGGCTTAATAGTATGTATCTTTTTTTTTTTGCTTATGGCAGGTGGCGTGTTTTACTATAATTTCTGACTTTATTGAAGATAAAATCTTGTGTTTTTTTCCAATTTTGATGTACACTATGTTAGTTGGTGTTTTTATTAGTCTTAATTGTGTGTGTTATGAGATACTGGAGTAGGATTTAGGGTGAGTGTTTTGTACATATCTATATATTGAGTTTGTTTGTTTTGAGGAAGCAGCAGGGATGGCTCATCATTTTCCCCCAGAGCATGCAGGGTATCACGGTGGCCCTGAAGCTCTTGCGGGAGGCTACCAGTAGGTTCTGTAACTGTTTTCCCGGCTTTCCAGGTCTGTAGCAGAGCCTGGAGTCTCTATGAAGGCGGAAGACAGGAGGTGCCTGCCAAACACAGGGCAGGGCTCAGAACAGCAGGTCCTGAGGAGCAGTTGGAAAATAAGGGGCAGGAGTTGTGGGGAAGCAGTGGGCCTCCTTCCCTGATGGTTCAGGAGGGGGATGGCTAGGAACGGGAGGCGGGTTCATGTGTCTTTCTCAAACCAGTTTTGTAATTGGGTTTGGTCGTCGATGGTATCTAGTCTACTCTAGGCTCTCGCATTTGAGGCAAGACAGATAGTATTGAGGAGGAGCACAGGACTGGTGGTTTGGCAGAAGTGCGGTGCAAATGCTGTGTTTCTTGGTATCTTAGGTGCCGTGAATAACTGTCGCTACAGTATCCGACTCTAGAATCTGTGTGGAGCAGGCAATCAGACTGCATCAGCATTCAGGAGGCTTGAGGGGTTTTGTGGAGGAGGTCATCATCTCCCCTCAGGATGCTTATTGCTGGTGTTGTGGCTGCTTTTGTGATGACTTTCTCTTTTCCTTTTCCTTTTGCAGAGGAAGAGTAAGCCGGTGACTGCAGGAACGTATCGGATGGTTGTGTTTTGTGGACTATGTTGAGGATGGAATCAGATGCTAGCCCTCCAAAAGCTAAGTTGAGAGACCAGCACTGGAGAGGGGTGGAGGCTGACAATTGTGTAATGGGGTCTTTGACGTTAGTGTAGGGGGGAGGGCTGTTCTGGGGCACAGTCTCCTTTGGGCAGGTAAACGATGTAGCTTACTGTCCAGTGTGATGTTAGCGCATCCTAGGCAGGGCAGTTGCAGCCTGTGTGTGTTGTCGTGTCGTTCGTGTGGTCTGTGTTTTGCATCCTAGACCCTTTTTTTTGGGTCTCGAGATCATCTTTAAGCTCCAGGAGCACGGAATGTGCATTGGGTGCCATCCTTATGGTGTCGAACACCTGCACCCGTGGGTGTAGCACCAACCGTCTGCCTCTCTTCTTGCATTAGCATCTTAAAGCGTGCATCGGTCTTGCATCTTGGAACTTTCTGGATGGCCCGCTTCAGCGACTGGGGCTTCTTCCCTGTGTCGTTAAGTTCTTAGGTCTTGAAGCTAGGCTTCCTGCGTGTCCATCTTGTCAGGCTCAACAGTCCCTTCTCAGGAACTGTGAAGTTCTACACTTTGTTTCAGGGGGTTCTGTGGAGCCTCTTCACATTGTCTCCATCACAGTCCTGCAGGCTGTCTTGCCCGATGATGACTTTGGTCCCAGTGTCATCCTTCTTGCTGAGAGTTTTCTCTCATCCTTGAGGCGCGTCGTTCGTTGTGTTCTGTGTAGCGTCAGTCTGTGTGTGTTTGGCTCGGGGCTGCCCTGCCTGGGTGTGTAGCGTCCAGGGTAGGCAGAATCACGACAGCAGTCTGTAGTGAATATGAGGATCTGTCTAGACCCAGGCAAAGGTTGCTCAGTCGTCTCGAATTGATTAGCTTTCGAGAGGCTGTGTGGACGGGTGTTTCATTAGTGGGCGCTGGCATAAGCGGAGACAAGTTGGAGAGGGTGTTCATGGCTAGTGAAGGGGACAGTATCTCAAAGATGGTAAACCTGCATTGTGTGGGGTGTAATGTTTGCAGGCGTCTCTTCTTTGGATGACAGGCTGTAGTTGGACTTATGTGAACAGGGTTCCTAAGTAGAAACAAGACCTTTGGAATTAAGCTACTGCTCTGCATTAGGGTAATGTTTGATGTTGGTGTGTTGCTTTTTTTTCAGATGCAGAGAGATGAGGTGGCCAGGGATACACAGGGGAGCTGATGGGGGCGCAGGACAAAGGTGGCTGAGCCCGAGGTCTTAAAGGGAAGGTGTGACCGGCGGCTCCATGAATACATTTGGCCACTTCTTCTTTTTTTCATGTGAATGTGAGGTTACGTAGCCATGTGTGGAAGTGCTGGTCTGAGGTACAACAGAACTGGTGTTGTTTGCAGTCACTTTACTTTTCAGGTAAGTCTCTTCCAATGAAGTGAACTCTCTGAAAAATAATGACGTATTTTTCAGGTAGTATCTGCCTTCAGAGCACCAAGAACTTATATTTACACTTAATGCGAAGGGATGCCATGCAGAGAGGCTCTTGCTTATACTTATTCCTACAACAGCACAGCCCAGCTAACTTTTATATATGCCCTGTTGGAGGGTTGGAAGCAGAAAAGCGTAGAGGGGTTGCACCCATAGTGAAGAGTAGACGGGACCGGTGACCCGAATCTGACTGATAGGGTATTCCATCCCATCCTCATCACGCTCAGTATAAAAGCAGAGGGATCAAAGGGGTCGGTACCTGTTGTCTGGCCTCTGAAGACTCCTCTGTCTGTTCATTGTCCTTTGACCTCGATCCATGCATTTATACAACCAGGTCCGGAGTCTGGTCCCAGTCTGTCACGGAGTCTGGTCCCAGTCTGTCACGGAGTCTGGTCCCGGACTTTGCCAGTGAAGCAGCGGTCATCCTGGGAGCTCTGTATCGGGTTGTGTATGTCCTGTATATATTTAATTGTTTTCTTGTTACTGTTGTCTTTTCTCAGTATTATTTTGCTGTTAAGATTTCATTACAGTTCAGTTTATCTTTCAGTCCCTAAGTCTCTCTCTCTTGTTCTTTTCTGCCTCAGGAGAGAAGTTAAAAGGGAGCACGTGTCACTTGTTTTACTGCATGGCCTAAGGCACAACAGCAATGATGACAGACAGGGCACCGGAGCAGACTCGGCCGAGGAGAGCGGCGGCCCCAAGCCTTGGTTCTTTCTCAGCCACTGCATTACAGGCGGCACACAAGCCTCTGCTTGCACTCTGTCTGTCGGTCCGATCCAGAACACAGTTCTGGCAGAAGTCGGATAATATGCGTCGTCTTGCTAGAAATGCTGTATGACTCGTTGTGGGGTTTCTTTTACAAGGAAACTAAAGCACATTGAGTCTTGATAAAAATATTGTTATTGTGCTTCATGATCTTCTGGCCTATTTAGGTTAGGATGATGTCTTTCTCTTTATGTCTACACCCTGCAAAAGTTTAATTAAGTTTACTTACCTACCAGGCCCTGTTGCTGACACAGTTGATGTAGTTGTAATAAAAGAGCACATATTGTCCGTTCCTCTAAGGGTCGCTTTCTCCGTTTTGGTGTTTTGCATGCTGTACTTCTCAGGCCTGTGAGGAAAGGAGCAGCTTTTCCTCTGGCAGGCTCTATGCCTTGTGGAGGTCAGCCAGGCCCTTTCCCAGGTGATGGTGGGAACGGGGGTGGGTGGGGCCCGGGGTATATAACCCACAGCCTCTGCTGGGGCAGCTCATTCTGCTGCTGGGCTTCTCCAGGGTCAGAGCTCTGCCTGTCCTTCAGTCGATTGCAGCTTTGGAGGTGGCTCAGCTCCTTGGGTGGAGATGTTATCCCATTTAGAGAATAGCAGGTAAGAAGCTGGAGGTGGCAAGACCTTCAGGACCAGGTGAGGTTTGGCAGCGTGTATAGTAGAGAGCAGCCTCATGTGCCGGTTCTCTTCCTTGTGGTTTTTCAGGTGAGTCGCGTGGTAATGAGTCTTAGGGGGCGGTGAGATAGTTTAAGGGTATGGTTTTCTCTCTTCCAGGCATGGCGCATTTTCCTGGAATCCCTGACTGTATTGAAGACGGAACTTTCTTGTTTGTGTTTTTTTTTTTTTTCCCACTAGCTTTGCTGTATCCCAGATAAGATGCCAATAGAATTTGTCTCAATCGGGCAGATGATGAGATTACTTTGCAGGGACTGGGTGAGCACCTTGTTTGCAGCTGTAGATGGAGTTTCCACATTTCTCAGGAAAGCAGCAGGGCCATAAAGCATAACGTATTTCAGGATGTGGGGTGCCTTGTCACCTTCCCCCACCGTGCTCAGGGTTTTGCCGTGTCCCTGGAGCCTTTGCGGCAGGCCCCTGGTATAGGTCAGATCAGGGCTTCACTGACTCTGTGGGTCTGCAGCAGAGCCCAGAGTCTGTGGGAAGACAGAAGATAGGAGGTGGTGGTGGGATGCAGGGAGAGGCTGGGAAGAGTGGCTCTTGAGAAGCGTCCAGCGCCGGGTGTTCGGGCTGGCAAATAAAGGGTGGGATCTGTGGGGAAGAAGTGGGGCTCCTTCCCTGGCAGCTCAGGGAGAAGAGAAGGGGTTTCTAAAGTTTTGGCACTGGGGGAGGGCTAGAAAAGGGAGCCGGGTTCATGAGTCCTTCTTGGATAGGGTTTGCAGATGGGTTCGGGTGTCGTCGGAGCCTGGTGTGCTCTAGGCTCTCACATTTGAGGCGAGCCAGATAGTATCGAGGAGGAGCACGGGACTGGTGGTTTGGCAGTAGCGCAGTGGTAATGCTGTGTTTCTTGGTATCTTAGGTGCCGTGAATAACTGTTGCCGCAGCGTCAGACTCTGGAATTGGCACTGAGCGGGCGAGCAGAATGCCTCGGTGTTCATGAGGCTGAGGGTGTTGTGGAAGAGGTTGGCATCTCCTCTCAGGATGCTTATTGCTGGTGCTGTGGCTGCTTTTGGGATAACTTTTTTTTTCTCTTCCTTTTGCAGAGGAAGAGGAGGAAGCTGGTGACCACAGGAACGTACTGGATGGCTGTTTTCTGTGGACTGCCTCAAGGATGGATTCGGACCCCTGGCCCTCCAAAAGCTAAGTTGAGAGACTGGCGCTGGAGAGGGGACGAGGTTGAGAATTGCAAAAAGGTGTCTTTGAAGTTGGCGTAGGGGAGAGGTTTGTCCTGGAGGGCAGTCTCCTTTAGGCACGAAAGGGATGCGGCTTACTGTTCGGCATTCCCGGGCAGGGTGGTTCCAGCCTGTGTGTGTTGTTGTCTTTCGTGTGGTCCGTGTTCTGTGTCTTAGACCTTTCTCGGGTCTCAAGGTCGTCTTTAAGCTCCAGGAGCACGGCATGGCGCCTCAGGCGCCATCCCTAGGGTCTCGAACACCTGCACCCATGGGCATAGCACCATTCGGCTGCTGGTCTTCTTGCGTTAGAAGCTTAAAGCTTGCATCGGTCTTGCGTCTTGGAAGTTTCCGGATGGCCCGCTTCTACAACTGGGACTTCTTCCCTCTGTCATTACGTTCTTAGGTCTTGAAGCCAGGCTTCCCCCGCATACATCTTATCAGTCTTGACAGTCCCTTCTTATCACAGATGATGATGCCCTACACTCTGTTTCAGGGGCTTCCATAGAGCCTCTTCACATCACCACCACGGTCTCCAGGTCGTCTTGCCCGACGGTGACTTCCGTCTGGGTGTCATCCTTCTTGCTGAGAGTTTTCTCTCATCCTTGAGGCGCGTTGTTTTTAGCGTTTTGTGTAGTGTTGGTCTGTGCTTGTGTGTGTGTCTGGCTCGGAGCCCCCCTGCCCGGGTGTGTAGAGTCCAGGGCAGGCAGAATAGTGACGAGAGTCTACAGTTAATATGTGGATCTGTGGAGACCGAGGCAAAGGTTGGGTAGTCATCTGGAATTAATTTGCTCTCAGTAGGTTGGGTGCGTGGGTGTTTTATTAGTGGGTGTTGGCATAAGCAGAGCCAAGTCGGAGAGGCTGTTCACAGTCAGTGAAGGACGCAGTATCTCAAAGATGTTCAGGCTGCTTTGTGTGGGGTGTAATGTTTGTGGGCTTTTTCTGTGTTTTTTTTTTTTTTTTTTTGATGGCAGGCTGTAGTTGGATCTAATTGAACAGTGTTCCGAAGTAGAAACAAGACCTTTGGAATTAAGCTATCGCTCTCCATCGGGGTAATGTTGGATTTTTTTTTTTCTCTTTTTAGATGCCGAGAGATGAGATGTGCAGGGTGACGTAGGGGAGCCGAGAGGAGCGCTGTACGGAGGTGGCTCGGCATGTGGCATTAGAGGGAAGATGTGACTGGCGCCTCTATGAATACAATTGGGTACTTTTTTTTTTCATGTGAATGAAGACAGAAGATAGGAGTTGATGGTGTGGCGGTTTGGCAGAAGCGCAGTGGTAATGTTGTGTTTCTTGGTCTCTTAGGTGCCGTGAATAACTATCATTGCAGTCTCGGACTCCGGAATCGGCACAGAGCGGGCGAGCAGAACGCCATGGCGTTCGGGAGGCTGAGGGTGTCGTCGAAGAGGTTGGCATCTCCTCTCAGGATGCTTATTGCTGGTGCTGTGGCGGCCTCTGGGATTATGTTTTATTTTCCTTTTGCAGAGGAAGAGGAGGAACCTGGTGACTGCGGAAATGTATCGGATGGCTGGTTTTTGCGGACCGCATCGAAGAAGGATTCAGATGCCTGGCCCTCCAAAAGCTAAGTTGACAGTCAGGCGCCGGAGAGGGGCCGAGGTGGACAATTGCAAAATGGGGTCTTTGACGTTAGCGTAGTGGCGAGGGCTGTCCCGGGGCACAGTCGTATTTAGGAAGGTAAAGGATGTTGCTTACTGTTCAGTGTGACGCTAGCGTGTCCCGGGCAGGGCAGTTCCAGCCTGTGCGTGTTGTCATGTCGTTCATGTGGTCTGTGTTGTGTATCTTCGCCCCTTCTTGGGTCTCGAGGTCATCTTTGAGCTCCAGGAGCACGACGTGGGGCCCTGGGCGTCATCCTTAGGGTCTCGAATGCTTGGGCCTGTGGGCGTAGCACCATTCATCTGATGCTCTTCTTGCGTTAGCATCTTAAAGCGTGCATCAATCTTGCCTCTCGGAAGTTTCTGGACGGCCCGCTTCCATGTCTGGGAGTTCTTCCCTGCATCGTTACGTTCTTAGGTCTTGAAGCCAGACTTCCTGCATGTCCATCTTAGCGGGCTCAACAGTCCATTCTTATTACGTACCATCACGTTCTACAGTTTGCTTCAGGGGGTTCCGTAGAGCGTCTTCATGTTGACATCATCACGATCCCACAGATTTTCTTGCACGACGGTGACTTTGGTCCCCGTGTCATCTTTCTTGCTGAGAGTTTTCTCTCATCTTTGAGGCGTGTCGTTCGTAGCGTTCTGTGTAGTGTCTGTCCGTAACCGTGAGTGTTTGGCTCGGGGCTGCCCTGCCTGGGCACGTAGTGTCCAGGGTGGGCGGAATCCTGTGGAGAGTCTATATGTAGTACATGAATCCCAGTAGATCGGGGCAAAGGTGTTAGAGTTATCTCAGGGTAGCCATTGGGAGGCTGTGTAGACACCTCTTCTGTTTTGTTTGGGAAGAGCAGAGGCATGTTGGGAAGGCAATACAGCAGCAGTGAAGAAGAGTTCATGTGGAAGAGGGTACGGCTGGTTTTGGTGCGGATTTTTTTTTGTAATTTTCTTTGTGTACGGTTGTATTTGGACCTTAGATGGTATTTGTAAAAAGGTGCAAGACTTTTTGTTGTTATGACTCTATTGCTCTGCCTCAGGGTGATTTCTCTGATGTCGTTCTTGCAGATGCAACAGGACAAGCTTTGCGGGGCAGCGTAGGAGAGGAGAGCAATGTAAGAAGGTGAGTCAGCACGTGGTATTAGAGAGAAGATGTGGCTCTGAGTACTGTATGTATTGGTTCTTTCCAATTTGAAGTTTTGAAGCAATGAATGACATGGGATGTGGGGATGGGGATGAGTCAGTCACTTCAGCCCACCCACCGCTGCTGACCTTATCACATCTGCCTCAGAGGGAGCAACTTTCAAGTTTTAAAGCAACCCATGTCTGTTGGGTTTTATGGGTGGTTTGCGAGCCTTCAGGTTGCACGCCTCGGGGGAGGATGGGCGGGCAAGGTGAGGGAGTGGGAGATGGGGAATTTGGTAGGGTTTTGGGCAGTATCTCGGCGTGTGTTTCTTCGGTTGGTGTGACATGCAGGGTCAGAGGGGCGATGCTGCACGCCCACTGAGTAGTCCCAGCAAGTGAGGCGGTTGTGGACACGTTGGTGTCTAATAGCCCAGTGCTACATTGCAGCTCAGGGGAGTGTTTGTCTTTGGTTTTGCAGGTGCCGCAGGCATCCGGAGCCGGACGAGCGTTGGAGGTGAGCTGGGTAGCAGAGAGGTAGCGCATGGGGGTGGTGGTTTCCCGTAAGCTCAACAGTAATATTGTGTGTCTTAGGTGTTTTAGGTGCCAGAACCAGAGTGTGCCACAAAGTCCAAATCCGGAATCCATGCGGAGCAGGTGAGCAGAAGGGTATGGCGCGTGTGATGCGGGGGATATTGCAGTACAACTTAGTGTTGACGGACGCGATGGTGCCTGATGGCACCATTTTGTGCAAATCGGGATTACGTTGCTCAGTAACTTCCTTGACTGCCATTTGAGATGGTCTTGTGTCGTACGCTTAAGAATTTGGTTCCGTACTGTGTTCTTGTATATTTGCAATAGTATTGCTCCGCCTCACTCAGTATTGGTTTTGCATCGTGTTGCCCCGTCACGCTCTTGACTGCTCTGTGATCTATTCTGGCATCATACCACACCGTGTTGCTTGTTTTTTTTTTTTAATCGGTTGTCCTTTGACTGTGTAATGCCTTGTACCGCCCTCTATTGCGTTATGTCTCGTGTTATATTGCCCCGTCGTAGCCTTGACTGCCTTCTGATCTGTTCGGGCCTCGTACCATGCTGTATTGCGGGTTTTTTAATCGGTTGTTCTTCATCTGGCTTTCTAATGCCTTGTACCGCCCTGTATTGTGTAACATCTTGCATTATATTGCCCCATCATAGTCTCGACTGCCTTCTGATCTACTCTGGCATCGCACCGCACTGTATTGTGTGGTTTTTAATCGGTTCTTCTTTATTTGACTGTGTAATGCCTTGTACTGCTGTGTATTGTGTTACTTCTCATGTTATAGTGTGCTGTCGTTGTCTTGACTGCCTTCTGATCTTTTCTGGTATTACAGTTGAATGTATGCTGGGTTTCTTAATCGGTTGTTCTTCGTTTGGCTGCATGTTGCCTTGTTACCACCTGGTATGGTGTTGTGTCTTGCATTGTATTGCCCTGTCACTGTCTCGATGGTCATTTTACACGTTCTGTCCTAGGACCGCGCTGTATTGTGAATTCTTTCATGGGTTGTTGTTTCCTTGACTGTGTCGCCTGGTAGGGCCCCGTATCGCGTTACGTCTTGCCTTGTATTGCTCTGTCATTGTGGTGACCGACATCTGATATACTCTACCATTGCGTGGCACTGTACCGTCAAGTCTTTCATTGTCTGGTCTGCATTTGATTGTATGTTGCCTTGTACTGCCCTGTGTAAGGTTAGATCTTGCATGGTGTTGCCCTGTCGTTGTCTTGCCAGTTATTTTAGAGTCTCTGGCACTGTATTGTGCAATTTTTAACCGGTTGTTCTGTATTTGACCGCTGTTGCGATGTCACCCCCCTTTTTCCTCCAGGCTGCTGCTCGACCTATAACGACCAGCAGGAGTCGCTACGAGTGGCACTTGAACTTTGTAGGATGGCTGGCACCAGAGTCAAGACACTGAGTCAGTTAGCTTGCTATAGACCTAGCGGACAGACCAAGAGCCCTTGGAGCTTTCTTGCAAGGCAGCGGCCTGTTCACCAGCATTTCCTGGGGACACTCACTTAAGGTTCTGCTCCTCTAGGTTGAGAGAAGCCTTGCCGCAACAGATTCTGGGTAAGTGACTAACAGCACGCCAGACTTTGCCATCTTAGCTGAGTGATACAAAGGGTTTGATCACACAGACATGATCCTTTAGAGGTGAACCGTTGCCCAAGTCTGGGGCGAGGGTGGGATCCAGCCGCACCTAGACTCCTCTCGGAGAAGGAGTTTAGAAAGCAAGGGGGTCCTTTCTGAGCCTCGTGACTCAACAGGAGGGTCTCCCAGACAGCGTGTCAGACCCTGGCCCCTGGGCAGTAAATGACCCGGGGTGCGTGGCCGTGCAATCTGGTAAAGTGCCATCACGTGCGCTGCTACCTTTAGTGAATCACTGTTATGTTTGTTAATGTTTCTCTACCGCTCTCTTAGGAGTGAATTTTATCATTGCGCCCGCCACAACTGCATATGGCCTGTGTTACATCTTGCATTGCATTGCCCTGTTGTCTTGACGGTCACATTAGAGAATCTGTCCTAGGTCTGGACTGTAGTGTGATGTCTCTCATGGGTTCTGATGTGGCTGTTAATTGCCTTGTCCGGCCCTGTGTGGTGTTATGTCTTCCATTGTATTGCTCTGTTGTTGTCTTGATTGTCATCTGATCTATTCTGCCGTTGTAGGCCACCATATTGTCACTTCCTTCATCAGCTGTTTTTTATGAGCCATGTAAAGGGTTGACGGCACAGACATAATCCTTTAGAGGTGAACCGTTGCCCAAGTCCGGGGCTAGGAATTGGATCCAGCCGCACCTAGACTCCTCTTCGAGAAGGAGTTTAGAAAGCAAGGGGGTCCTCTCCGAGCTAGGAATTGGATCCAGCCGCACCTAGACTCCTCTCTGAGAGGGAGTTTAGAAAGCAAGGGGGTCCTTTCCGAGCCTCGTGACTCAAGGGGAGGGTCTCCCTGACAGCTCGTCTGACCCTGGCCCCTAGGCAGGAAATAATCCAGGGTACGTGGCCACGGAACCTGATAAAGCGCTGTCACGTGCACTGCTGCCTTTGGAGAATCACTGTGTTGATGTTTCTGAATGTTTCTCTACTTTTCTCTTAGGAGTGAAGTGAATGGCTCCACCTGCCACAACTGCATGTTGCCTTGTCCGGCCCCGTGTTGGGTTACGTCTTACCTTGTATTGCCCTGTCGTTGTCATGATTGCCACCTGACCCATGGTGTCATAGTAGTGCACTGCATTGTGAATTTTTTGACTGTCTGTTATTTATTTGACTGAGTATTGGCTGGCAGTGGCCTGTATTGTGTTATCTTGCACCGTATTGCCCTGTATTTGCCGTGACTGCCCTCTGAGACTTCCTGAGATCGTAGGGCGTTCTGTTGTGGGTTTTTTAATTGGCTGTTCTTTGTGTGACTGTGTATTGCTTTGTGCTGCCCTGTGTTGTGTTACTGCTCGTGTTGCATTACTCTGTCGTTGCTTTGACTGTGTTTTGGGACAGTGTCATAGTGCTGCACTGCATTATGGGTATTTTAACTGTTCTTGACTTGGCTGCGCGTTGCCTTTTACTGCTCGGTATGATGTTAGGTCTTGCACTGTATTGGTCTGTCATTGTCTTGGCTGTTACTTTGGACTGTCTGGGATTGTACTTATTTATTGTGAAAGTTCCATTGGTTGTTCCTTATTTGACTGCTGGGGTGGTGTGGGCGCCCCTTCGTTTTGGCGCCCCAATCATCCATGGAGTTGTTCTGAGTGGTACTTGAAGTTGGGGGATGGTTGGCAACACAGTGGGGACCTAGATATCTTGTTCCTGTGCTGATGTGACTATAAGTCAATTAGCTTACCCCATAAATAGTGGACAGCCCAAGAGCCTTTTGACTTCTGCATGGCAGGGGCCTCCGTGCCAGGATCTCCCCTTGAGCAGGGACGCTCAATTAAGGTTCTGCTCCTCGAGATAGAGATGCCTTGCCGCAACAGATTCTCAGTAAGTGACTAATAGCATACAAAACCTTGTAGCCTTAGCTCAGTGATATAAAGGGTCGATGGCGCAGATACAATCCTTTAGAGGTGAACCATTGCCTAAGTCCGGGGCTAGGAATTGGATCCAGCCGCACCTAGACTCCTCTCCGAGAAGGAGTTTAGAAAGCAAGGGGGTCCTTTCCGAGCCTCGTGACTCAAGGGGAGGGTCTCCCAGACAGCTCGTCTGACCCTGGCCCCTAGGCAGTAAATAATCCGGGGTGCATGGCCATATGGAATCTGGTAAAGCGCCGTCACATGCGCTGCTGCCTTTGGAGAATCACTGTGTTGATGTTTCTGAATGTTTCACCGCTTCTCTCTTAGAAGCGAAGTTAGCCGCTCGGCCTGCCACAACTGCGTATTGCCTTGTCCGGCCCCGTATGGCGTCACGTTTGGCATTGTGTTGCCCTCTATTTGCCCGTACTGCCATCTGATCTGTTTTGGCATTGTACTGGTGTGTATTGTGGGTTTTTTAATTGGTTTTGCGTTATTTGAATGCGTGTTGCCCTGTCTAGTGTTGTATCTTGCATTGTACTGCCCCGTCATTCTGTTCACTGTCACTTTAGATGTTCTGGGATTGCAGCGATCCGTATTGTGCAGGTTTTATTCGTTGTTCTGTGTTTGACCGTGTATTGCCTTGTTACCACCTTGTATTGTGTTGCGGCTTGCATTGTATGGCCATGTTATTGTTCTGAGTGCCATCTGATACATTTAGGTGTTGTACAGCCCTGCGTTATGTCTTCCATTGTATAGCTCTGTCACTGCCTCGACTGCTGTCTCACACGTTTTGGCATTGCATCGCACGGTATTGTGGGATACTTAATCAGTTATTTATTTGACCGTGTATTTCACTGTACTGCCCTGTATTGCGTTATTTCTTGCCTTGTATTGCTCTGTCATTGTCTTGACTGGCATCTCCATTTATTTTTGTTTTCTCCCGCACTGTACTGCGGTTCTTCTAATCGGTTGGTATTTAGTTGACTGTGTCTTCAGTTCTACTCTGTCGTGTAATGTTGCATCTTGGATCGTGTCGCCCTATAGTTGTCTTGACTGCCACCCGAGACCGTGTGGGATTGTACTGCACCGTATTGTGGCGTTTTGATCGGTTGTTTCCTATATTATTCTGTATTGCATTGTAGCAACCTGTATTGTGTTACATTGTGCGTTGTGTTGCCATGAAATAGTCTTAACTGTCCTTTTACACTCTCTGGGGTTGTACCGCACCGAACTGAGGGTGTTTTTGATCGGCTGTTCTATATTTGACTACGTATTGCTTTGTACTGCCCTGTATTTTCCTAAGTCTTGCGTCGTATTGCCCTCTCACCGTGCTGCGAGCCATCTGATGTATTCTGGCGTTGACAGGCACTGTGTTGAGGGCTTCTTAGACTGTTGTACTCTATTTGACCGTGAATCAATTTTGTGAACGGTCATTCCCTATTTGACTGTGTATTGGCCTTGTACTGCCCTGTGTAAAGTTACGTCTTGCATTGTATTGCCCTGTCATAGTATTGCCTGTCCTAGTCTGTCATAGCACCAGGATGTGCCCTTGAGCGGGGACGCTTGCTTCAGGTTCTGCTCCTCAAGGCTGAGAGATCCCTTGCCGCAACAGAGTCTCGGTAAGTGACTAATACCACGCTAAACCTCGTAGCCTTAGCTCAGTGATATAAAGGGTTGATGGCGCGGATACAATCCTTTAGAGGTGAACCGTTGCCCAAGTCCGGGGCTAGGAATTGGATCCAGCCGCACCTAGACTCCTCTCCGAGAAGGAGTTTAGAAAGCAAGGGGGTCCTCTCCCAGCTAGGAATTGGATCCAGCCGCACCTAGACTCCTCTCTGAGAGGGAGTTTAGAAAGCAAGGGGGTCCTTTCCGAGCCTCGTGACTCAACGGGAGGGTCTCCCTGACAGCTCGTCTGACCCTGGCCCCTAGGCAGGAAATAATCCAGGGTACGTGGCCACGGAACCTGATAAAGTGCCGTCACGTGCACTGCTGCCTTTGGAGAATCACTGTGTTGATGTTTCTGAATGTTTCTCTACTTTTCTCTTAGGAGTGAAGTGAATGGCTCCACCTGCCACAACTGCATGTTGCCTTGTCCGGCCCCGTGTTGGGTTACGTCTTACCTTGTATTGCCCTGTTGTTGTCATGATTGCCACCTGACCCATGGTGTCATAGTAGTGCACTGCATTGTGAATTTTTTGACTGTCTGTTATTTATTTGACTGAGTATTGGCTAGCAGTGGCCTGTATTGTGTTATCTTGCACCGTATTGCCCTGTATTTGCCGTGACTGCCCTCTGAGACTTCCTGAGATCGTAGGGCGTTCTGTTGTGGGTTTTTTAATTGGCTGTTCTTTGTGTGACTGTGTATTGCTTTGTGCTGCCCTGTGTTGTGTTACGGCTCGTGTTGCATTACTCTGTCGTTGTTTTGACTGTGTTTTGGGACAGTGTCATAGTGCTGCACTGCATTATGGGTATTTTAACTGTTCTTGACTTGGCTGCGCGTTGCCTTTTACTGCTCTGTATGATGTTAGGTCTTGCACTGTATTGGTCTGTCATTGTCTTGGCTGTTACTTTGGACTGTCTGGGATTGTACTTATTTATTGTGAAAGTTCCATTGGTTGTTCCTTATTTGACTGCTGGGGTGGTGTGGGCGCCCCTTCGTTTTGGCGCCCCAATCATCCATGGAGTTGTTCTGAGTGGTACTTGAAGTTGGGGGATGGTTGGCAACACAGTGGGGACCTAGATATCTTGTTCCTGTGCTGATGTGACTATAAGTCAATTAGCTTACCCCATAAATAGTGGACAGCCCAAGAGCCTTTTGACTTCTGCATGGCAGGGGCCTCCGTGCCAGGATCTCCCCTTGAGCAGGGACGCTCGATTAAGGTTCTGCTCCTCGAGATAGAGATGCCTTGCCGCAACAGATTCTCAGTAAGTGACTAATAGCATACAAAACCTTGTAGCCTTAGCTCAGTGATATAAAGGGTCGATGGCGCAGATACAATCCTTTAGAGGTGAACCGTTGCCTAAGTCCGGGGCTAGGAATTGGATCCAGCCGCACCTAGACTCCTCTCCGAGAAGGAGTTTAGAAAGCAAGGGGGTCCTTTCCGAGCCTCGTGACTCAAGGGGAGGGTCTCCCAGACAGCTCGTCTGACCCTGGCCCCTAGGCAGTAAATAATCCGGGGTGCATGGCCATATGGAATCTGGTAAAGCGCCGTCACATGCGCTGCTGCCTTTGGAGAATCACTGTGTTGATGTTTCTGAATGTTTCACCGCTTCTCTCTTAGAAGCGAAGTTAGCCGCTCGGCCTGCCACAACTGCGTATTGCCTTGTCCGGCCCCGTATGGCGTCACGTTTGGCATTGTGTTGCCCTCTATTTGCCCGTACTGCCATCTGATCTGTTTTGGCATTGTACTGGTGTGTATTGTGGGTTTTTTAATTGGTTTTGCGTTATTTGAATGCGTGTTGCCCTGTCTAGTGTTGTATCTTGCATTGTACTGCCCCGTCATTCTGTTCACTGTCACTTTAGATGTTCTGGGATTGCAGCGATCCGTATTGTGCAGGTTTTATTCGTTGTTCTGTGTTTGACCGTGTATTGCCTTGTTACCACCTTGTATTGTGTTGCGGCTTGCATTGTATGGCCATGTTATTGTTCTGAGTGCCATCTGATACATTTAGGTGTTGTACAGCCCTGCGTTATGTCTTCCATTGTATAGCTCTGTCACTGCCTCGACTGCTGTCTCACACGTTTTGGCATTGCATCGCACGGTATTGTGGGATACTTAATCAGTTATTTATTTGACCGTGTATTTCACTGTACTGCCCTGTATTGCGTTATTTCTTGCCTTGTATTGCTCTGTCATTGTCTTGACTGGCATCTCCATTTATTTTTGTTTTCTCCCGCACTGTACTGCGGTTCTTCTAATCGGTTGGTATTTAGTTGACTGTGTCTTCAGTTCTACTCTGTCGTGTAATGTTGCATCTTGGATCGTGTCGCCCTATAGTTGTCTTGACTGCCACCCGAGACCGTGTGGGATTGTACTGCACCGTATTGTGGCGTTTTGATCGGTTGTTTCCTATATTATTCTGTATTGCATTGTAGCAACCTGTATTGTGTTACATTGTGCGTTGTATTGCCATGAAATAGTCTTAACTGTCCTTTTACACTCTCTGGGGTTGTACCGCACCGAACTGAGGGTGTTTTTGATCGGCTGTTCTATATTTGACTACGTATTGCTTTGTACTGCCCTGTATTTTCCTAAGTCTTGCGTCGTATTGCCCTCTCACCGTGCCGCGAGCCATCTGATGTATTCTGGCGTTGACAGGCACTGTATTGAGGGCTTCTTAGGCTGTTGTACTCTATTTGACCGTGAATCAATTTTGTGAACGGTCATTCCCTATTTGACTGTGTATTGGCCTTGTACTGCCCTGTGTAAAGTTACGTCTTGCATTGTATTGCCCTGTCATAGTATTGCCTGTCCTAGTCTGTCATAGCACCAGGATGTGCCCTTGAGCGGGGACGCTTGCTTCAGGTTCTGCTCCTCAAGGCTGAGAGATCCCTTGCCGCAACAGAGTCTCGGTAAGTGACTAATACCACGCTAAACCTCGTAGCCTTAGCTCAGTGATATAAAGGGTTGATGGCGCGGATACAATCCTTTAGAGGTGAACCGTTGCCCAAGTCCGGGGCTAGGAATTGGATCCAGCCGCACCTAGACTCCTCTCCGAGAAGGAGTTTAGAAAGCAAGGGGGTCCTCTCCCAGCTAGGAATTGGATCCAGCCGCACCTAGACTCCTCTCTGAGAGGGAGTTTAGAAAGCAAGGGGGTCCTTTCCGAGCCTCGTGACTCAACGGGAGGGTCTCCCTGACAGCTCGTCTGACCCTGGCCCCTAGGCAGGAAATAATCCAGGGTATGTGGCCACGGAACCTGATAAAGCGCCGTCACGTGCACTGCTGCCTTTGGAGAATCACTGTGTTGATGTTTCTGAATGTTTCTCTACTTTTCTCTTAGGAGTGAAGTGAATGGCTCCACCTGCCACAACTGCATGTTGCCTTGTCCGGCCCCGTGTTGGGTTACGTCTTACCTTGTATTGCCCTGTCGTTGTCATGATTGCCACCTGACCCATGGTGTCATAGTAGTGCACTGCATTGTGAATTTTTTGACTGTCTGTTATTTATTTGACTGAGTATTGGCTAGCAGTGGCCTGTATTGTGTTATCTTGCACCGTATTGCCCTGTATTTGCCGTGACTGCCCTCTGAGACTTCCTGAGATCGTAGGGCGTTCTGTTGTGGGTTTTTTAATTGGCTGTTCTTTGTGTGACTGTGTATTGCTTTGTGCTGCCCTGTGTTGTGTTACGGCTCGTGTTGCATTACTCTGTCGTTGTTTTGACTGTGTTTTGGGACAGTGTCATAGTGCTGCACTGCATTATGGGTATTTTAACTGTTCTTGACTTGGCTGCGCGTTGCCTTTTACTGCTCTGTATGATGTTAGGTCTTGCACTGTATTGGTCTGTCATTGTCTTGGCTGTTACTTTGGACTGTCTGGGATTGTACTTATTTATTGTGAAAGTTCCATTGGTTGTTCCTTATTTGACTGCTGGGGTGGTGTGGGCGCCCCTTCGTTTTGGCGCCCCAATCATCCATGGAGTTGTTCTGAGTGGTACTTGAAGTTGGGGGATGGTTGGCAACACAGTGGGGACCTAGATATCTTGTTCCTGTGCTGATGTGACTATAAGTCAATTAGCTTACCCCATAAATAGTGGACAGCCCAAGAGCCTTTTGACTTCTGCATGGCAGGGGCCTCCGTGCCAGGATCTCCCCTTGAGCAGGGACGCTCAATTAAGGTTCTGCTCCTCGAGATAGAGATGCCTTGCCGCAACAGATTCTCAGTAAGTGACTAATAGCATACAAAACCTTGTAGCCTTAGCTCAGTGATATAAAGGGTCGATGGCGCAGATACAATCCTTTAGAGGTGAACCATTGCCTAAGTCCGGGGCTAGGAATTGGATCCAGCCGCACCTAGACTCCTCTCCGAGAAGGAGTTTAGAAAGCAAGGGGGTCCTTTCCGAGCCTCGTGACTCAAGGGGAGGGTCTCCCAGACAGCTCGTCTGACCCTGGCCCCTAGGCAGTAAATAATCCGGGGTGCATGGCCATATGGAATCTGGTAAAGCGCCGTCACATGCGCTGCTGCCTTTGGAGAATCACTGTGTTGATGTTTCTGAATGTTTCACCGCTTCTCTCTTAGAAGCGAAGTTAGCCGCTCGGCCTGCCACAACTGCGTATTGCCTTGTCCGGCCCCGTATGGCGTCACGTTTGGCATTGTGTTGCCCTCTATTTGCCCGTACTGCCATCTGATCTGTTTTGGCATTGTACTGGTGTGTATTGTGGGTTTTTTAATTGGTTTTGCGTTATTTGAATGCGTGTTGCCCTGTCTAGTGTTGTATCTTGCATTGTACTGCCCCGTCATTCCGTTCACTGTCACTTTAGATGTTCTGGGATTGCAGCGATCCGTATTGTGCAGGTTTTATTCGTTGTTCTGTGTTTGACCGTGTATTGCCTTGTTACCACCTTGTATTGTGTTGCGGCTTGCGTTGTATGGCCATATTGTTGTTCTGAGTGCCATCTGATACGTTTCGGTGTTGTACAGCCCTGCGTTATGTCTTCCATTGTATAGCTCTGTCACTGCCTCGACTGCTGTCTCACACGTTTTGGCATTGCATCGCACGGTATTGTGGGATACTTAATCAGTTATTTATTTGACCGTGTATTTCACTGTACTGCCCTGTATTGCGTTATTTCTTGCCTTGTATTGCTCTGTCATTGTCTTGACTGGCATCTCCATTTATTTTTGTTTTCTCCCGCACTGTACTGCGGTTCTTCTAATCGGTTGGTATTTAGTTGACTGTGTCTTCAGTTCTACTCTGTCGTGTAATGTTGCATCTTGGATCGTGTCGCCCTATAGTTGTCTTGACTGCCACCCGAGACCGTGTGGGATTGTACTGCACCGTATTGTGGCGTTTTGATCGGTTGTTTCCTATATTATTCTGTATTGCATTGTAGCAACCTGTATTGTGTTACATTGTGCGTTGTGTTGCCATGAAATAGTCTTAACTGTCCTTTTACACTCTCTGGGGTTGTACCGCACCGAACTGAGGGTGTTTTTGATCGGCTGTTCTATATTTGACTACGTATTGCTTTGTACTGCCCTGTATTTTCCTAAGTCTTGCGTCGTATTGCCCTCTCACCGTGCTGCGAGCCATCTGATGTATTCTGGCGTTGACAGGCACTGTGTTGAGGGCTTCTTAGACTGTTGTACTCTATTTGACCGTGAATCAATTTTGTGATCGGTCATTCCCTATTTGACTGTGTATTGGCCTTGTACTGCCCTGTGTAAAGTTACGTCTTGCATTGTATTGCCCTGTCATAGTATTGCCTGTCCTAGTCTGTCATAGCACCAGGATGTGCCCTTGAGCGGGGACGCTTGCTTCAGGTTCTGCTCCTCAAGGCTGAGAGATCCCTTGCCGCAACAGAGTCTCGGTAAGTGACTAATACCACGCTAAACCTCGTAGCCTTAGCTCAGTGATATAAAGGGTTGATGGCGCGGATACAATCCTTTAGAGGTGAACCGTTGCCCAAGTCCGGGGCTAGGAATTGGATCCAGCCGCACCTAGACTCCTCTCCGAGAAGGAGTTTAGAAAGCAAGGGGGTCCTCTCCCAGCTAGGAATTGGATCCAGCCGCACCTAGACTCCTCTCTGAGAGGGAGTTTAGAAAGCAAGGGGGTCCTTTCCGAGCCTCGTGACTCAACGGGAGGGTCTCCCTGACAGCTCGTCTGACCCTGGCCCCTAGGCAGGAAATAATCCAGGGTATGTGGCCACGGAACCTGATAAAGCGCCGTCACGTGCACTGCTGCCTTTGGAGAATCACTGTGTTGATGTTTCTGAATGTTTCTCTACTTTTCTCTTAGGAGTGAAGTGAAGGGCTCCACCTGCCACAACTGCATGTTGCCTTGTCCGGCCCCGTGTTGGGTTACGTCTTACCTTGTATTGCCCTGTCGTTGTCATGATTGCCACCTGACCCATGGTGTCATAGTAGTGCACTGCATTGTGAATTTTTTGACTGTCTGTTATTTATTTGACTGAGTATTGGCTAGCAGTGGCCTGTATTGTGTTATCTTGCACCGTATTGCCCTGTATTTGCCGTGACTGCCCTCTGAGACTTCCTGAGATCGTAGGGCGTTCTGTTGTGGGTTTTTTAATTGGCTGTTCTTTGTGTGACTGTGTATTGCTTTGTGCTGCCCTGTGTTGTGTTACGGCTCGTGTTGCATTACTCTGTCGTTGTTTTGACTGTGTTTTGGGACAGTGTCATAGTGCTGCACTGCATTATGGGTATTTTAACTGTTCTTGACTTGGCTGCGCGTTGCCTTTTACTGCTCTGTATGATGTTAGGTCTTGCACTGTATTGGTCTGTCATTGTCTTGGCTGTTACTTTGGACTGTCTGGGATTGTACTTATTTATTGTGAAAGTTCCATTGGTTGTTCCTTATTTGACTGCTGGGGTGGTGTGGGCGCCCCTTCGTTTTGGCGCCCCAATCATCCATGGAGTTGTTCTGAGTGGTACTTGAAGTTGGGGGATGGTTGGCAACACAGTGGGGACCTAGATATCTTGTTCCTGTGCTGATGTGACTATAAGTCAATTAGCTTACCCCATAAATAGTGGACAGCCCAAGAGCCTTTTGACTTCTGCATGGCAGGGGCCTCCGTGCCAGGATCTCCCCTTGAGCAGGGACGCTCAATTAAGGTTCTGCTCCTCGAGATAGAGATGCCTTGCCGCAACAGATTCTCAGTAAGTGACTAATAGCATACAAAACCTTGTAGCCTTAGCTCAGTGATATAAAGGGTCGATGGCGCAGATACAATCCTTTAGAGGTGAACCATTGCCTAAGTCCGGGGCTAGGAATTGGATCCAGCCGCACCTAGACTCCTCTCCGAGAAGGAGTTTAGAAAGCAAGGGGGTCCTTTCCGAGCCTCGTGACTCAAGGGGAGGGTCTCCCAGACAGCTCGTCTGACCCTGGCCCCTAGGCAGTAAATAATCCGGGGTGCATGGCCATATGGAATCTGGTAAAGCGCCGTCACATGCGCTGCTGCCTTTGGAGAATCACTGTGTTGATGTTTCTGAATGTTTCACCGCTTCTCTCTTAGAAGCGAAGTTAGCCGCTCGGCCTGCCACAACTGCGTATTGCCTTGTCCGGCCCCGTATGGCGTCACGTTTGGCATTGTGTTGCCCTCTATTTGCCCGTACTGCCATCTGATCTGTTTTGGCATTGTACTGGTGTGTATTGTGGGTTTTTTAATTGGTTTTGCGTTATTTGAATGCGTGTTGCCCTGTCTAGTGTTGTATCTTGCATTGTACTGCCCCGTCATTCTGTTCACTGTCACTTTAGATGTTCTGGGATTGCAGCGATCCGTATTGTGCAGGTTTTATTCGTTGTTCTGTGTTTGACCGTGTATTGCCTTGTTACCACCTTGTATTGTGTTGCGGCTTGCATTGTATGGCCATGTTATTGTTCTGAGTGCCATCTGATACATTTAGGTGTTGTACAGCCCTGCGTTATGTCTTCCATTGTATAGCTCTGTCACTGCCTCGACTGCTGTCTCACACGTTTTGGCATTGCATCGCACGGTATTGTGGGATACTTAATCAGTTATTTATTTGACCGTGTATTTCACTGTACTGCCCTGTATTGCGTTATTTCTTGCCTTGTATTGCTCTGTCATTGTCTTGACTGGCATCTCCATTTATTTTTGTTTTCTCCCGCACTGTACTGCGGTTCTTCTAATCGGTTGGTATTTAGTTGACTGTGTCTTCAGTTCTACTCTGTCGTGTAATGTTGCATCTTGGATCGTGTCGCCCTATAGTTGTCTTGACTGCCACCCGAGACCGTGTGGGATTGTACTGCACCGTATTGTGGCGTTTTGATCGGTTGTTTCCTATATTATTCTGTATTGCATTGTAGCAACCTGTATTGTGTTACATTGTGCGTTGTGTTGCCATGAAATAGTCTTAACTGTCCTTTTACACTCTCTGGGGTTGTACCGCACCGAACTGAGGGTGTTTTTGATCGGCTGTTCTATATTTGACTACGTATTGCTTTGTACTGCCCTGTATTTTCCTAAGTCTTGCGTCGTATTGCCCTCTCACCGTGCTGCGAGCCATCTGATGTATTCTGGCGTTGACAGGCACTGTGTTGAGGGCTTCTTAGACTGTTGTACTCTATTTGACCGTGAATCAATTTTGTGAACGGTCATTCCCTATTTGACTGTGTATTGGCCTTGTACTGCCCTGTGTAAAGTTACGTCTTGCATTGTATTGCCCTGTCATAGTATTGCCTGTCCTAGTCTGTCATAGCACCAGGATGTGCCCTTGAGCGGGGACGCTTGCTTCAGGTTCTGCTCCTCAAGGCTGAGAGATCCCTTGCCGCAACAGAGTCTCGGTAAGTGACTAATACCACGCTAAACCTCGTAGCCTTAGCTCAGTGATATAAAGGGTTGATGGCGCGGATACAATCCTTTAGAGGTGAACCGTTGCCCAAGTCCGGGGCTAGGAATTGGATCCAGCCGCACCTAGACTCCTCTCCGAGAAGGAGTTTAGAAAGCAAGGGGGTCCTCTCCCAGCTAGGAATTGGATCCAGCCGCACCTAGACTCCTCTCTGAGAGGGAGTTTAGAAAGCAAGGGGGTCCTTTCCGAGCCTCGTGACTCAACGGGAGGGTCTCCCTGACAGCTCGTCTGACCCTGGCCCCTAGGCAGGAAATAATCCAGGGTACGTGGCCACGGAACCTGATAAAGTGCCGTCACGTGCACTGCTGCCTTTGGAGAATCACTGTGTTGATGTTTCTGAATGTTTCTCTACTTTTCTCTTAGGAGTGAAGTGAATGGCTCCACCTGCCACAACTGCATGTTGCCTTGTCCGGCCCCGTGTTGGGTTACGTCTTACCTTGTATTGCCCTGTTGTTGTCATGATTGCCACCTGACCCATGGTGTCATAGTAGTGCACTGCATTGTGAATTTTTTGACTGTCTGTTATTTATTTGACTGAGTATTGGCTAGCAGTGGCCTGTATTGTGTTATCTTGCACCGTATTGCCCTGTATTTGCCGTGACTGCCCTCTGAGACTTCCTGAGATCGTAGGGCGTTCTGTTGTGGGTTTTTTAATTGGCTGTTCTTTGTGTGACTGTGTATTGCTTTGTGCTGCCCTGTGTTGTGTTACGGCTCGTGTTGCATTACTCTGTCGTTGTTTTGACTGTGTTTTGGGACAGTGTCATAGTGCTGCACTGCATTATGGGTATTTTAACTGTTCTTGACTTGGCTGCGCGTTGCCTTTTACTGCTCTGTATGATGTTAGGTCTTGCACTGTATTGGTCTGTCATTGTCTTGGCTGTTACTTTGGACTGTCTGGGATTGTACTTATTTATTGTGAAAGTTCCATTGGTTGTTCCTTATTTGACTGCTGGGGTGGTGTGGGCGCCCCTTCGTTTTGGCGCCCCAATCATCCATGGAGTTGTTCTGAGTGGTACTTGAAGTTGGGGGATGGTTGGCAACACAGTGGGGACCTAGATATCTTGTTCCTGTGCTGATGTGACTATAAGTCAATTAGCTTACCCCATAAATAGTGGACAGCCCAAGAGCCTTTTGACTTCTGCATGGCAGGGGCCTCCGTGCCAGGATCTCCCCTTGAGCAGGGACGCTCGATTAAGGTTCTGCTCCTCGAGATAGAGATGCCTTGCCGCAACAGATTCTCAGTAAGTGACTAATAGCATACAAAACCTTGTAGCCTTAGCTCAGTGATATAAAGGGTCGATGGCGCAGATACAATCCTTTAGAGGTGAACCGTTGCCTAAGTCCGGGGCTAGGAATTGGATCCAGCCGCACCTAGACTCCTCTCCGAGAAGGAGTTTAGAAAGCAAGGGGGTCCTTTCCGAGCCTCGTGACTCAAGGGGAGGGTCTCCCAGACAGCTCGTCTGACCCTGGCCCCTAGGCAGTAAATAATCCGGGGTGCATGGCCATATGGAATCTGGTAAAGCGCCGTCACATGCGCTGCTGCCTTTGGAGAATCACTGTGTTGATGTTTCTGAATGTTTCACCGCTTCTCTCTTAGAAGCGAAGTTAGCCGCTCGGCCTGCCACAACTGCGTATTGCCTTGTCCGGCCCCGTATGGCGTCACGTTTGGCATTGTGTTGCCCTCTATTTGCCCGTACTGCCATCTGATCTGTTTTGGCATTGTACTGGTGTGTATTGTGGGTTTTTTAATTGGTTTTGCGTTATTTGAATGCGTGTTGCCCTGTCTAGTGTTGTATCTTGCATTGTACTGCCCCGTCATTCTGTTCACTGTCACTTTAGATGTTCTGGGATTGCAGCGATCCGTATTGTGCAGGTTTTATTCGTTGTTCTGTGTTTGACCGTGTATTGCCTTGTTACCACCTTGTATTGTGTTGCGGCTTGCATTGTATGGCCATGTTATTGTTCTGAGTGCCATCTGATACATTTAGGTGTTGTACAGCCCTGCGTTATGTCTTCCATTGTATAGCTCTGTCACTGCCTCGACTGCTGTCTCACACGTTTTGGCATTGCATCGCACGGTATTGTGGGATACTTAATCAGTTATTTATTTGACCGTGTATTTCACTGTACTGCCCTGTATTGCGTTATTTCTTGCCTTGTATTGCTCTGTCATTGTCTTGACTGGCATCTCCATTTATTTTTGTTTTCTCCCGCACTGTACTGCGGTTCTTCTAATCGGTTGGTATTTAGTTGACTGTGTCTTCAGTTCTACTCTGTCGTGTAATGTTGCATCTTGGATCGTGTCGCCCTATAGTTGTCTTGACTGCCACCCGAGACCGTGTGGGATTGTACTGCACCGTATTGTGGCGTTTTGATCAGTTGTTTCCTATATTATTCTGTATTGCATTGTAGCAACCTGTATTGTGTTACATTGTGCGTTGTATTGCCATGAAATAGTCTTAACTGTCCTTTTACACTCTCTGGGGTTGTACCGCACCGAACTGAGGGTGTTTTTGATCGGCTGTTCTATATTTGACTACGTATTGCTTTGTACTGCCCTGTATTTTCCTAAGTCTTGCGTCGTATTGCCCTCTCACCGTGCCGCGAGCCATCTGATGTATTCTGGCGTTGACAGGCACTGTATTGAGGGCTTCTTAGGCTGTTGTACTCTATTTGACCGTGAATCAATTTTGTGAACGGTCATTCCCTATTTGACTGTGTATTGGCCTTGTACTGCCCTGTGTAAAGTTACGTCTTGCATTGTATTGCCCTGTCATAGTATTGCCTGTCCTAGTCTGTCATAGCACCAGGATGTGCCCTTGAGCGGGGACGCTTGCTTCAGGTTCTGCTCCTCAAGGCTGAGAGATCCCTTGCCGCAACAGAGTCTCGGTAAGTGACTAATACCACGCTAAACCTCGTAGCCTTAGCTCAGTGATATAAAGGGTTGATGGCGCGGATACAATCCTTTAGAGGTGAACCGTTGCCCAAGTCCGGGGCTAGGAATTGGATCCAGCCGCACCTAGACTCCTCTCCGAGAAGGAGTTTAGAAAGCAAGGGGGTCCTCTCCCAGCTAGGAATTGGATCCAGCCGCACCTAGACTCCTCTCTGAGAGGGAGTTTAGAAAGCAAGGGGGTCCTTTCCGAGCCTCGTGACTCAACGGGAGGGTCTCCCTGACAGCTCGTCTGACCCTGGCCCCTAGGCAGGAAATAATCCAGGGTATGTGGCCACGGAACCTGATAAAGCGCCGTCACGTGCACTGCTGCCTTTGGAGAATCACTGTGTTGATGTTTCTGAATGTTTCTCTACTTTTCTCTTAGGAGTGAAGTGAAGGGCTCCACCTGCCACAACTGCATGTTGCCTTGTCCGGCCCCGTGTTGGGTTACGTCTTACCTTGTATTGCCCTGTCGTTGTCATGATTGCCACCTGACCCATGGTGTCATAGTAGTGCACTGCATTGTGAATTTTTTGACTGTCTGTTATTTATTTGACTGAGTATTGGCTAGCAGTGGCCTGTATTGTGTTATCTTGCACCGTATTGCCCTGTATTTGCCGTGACTGCCCTCTGAGACTTCCTGAGATCGTAGGGCGTTCTGTTGTGGGTTTTTTAATTGGCTGTTCTTTGTGTGACTGTGTATTGCTTTGTGCTGCCCTGTGTTGTGTTACGGCTCGTGTTGCATTACTCTGTCGTTGTTTTGACTGTGTTTTGGGACAGTGTCATAGTGCTGCACTGCATTATGGGTATTTTAACTGTTCTTGACTTGGCTGCGCGTTGCCTTTTACTGCTCTGTATGATGTTAGGTCTTGCACTGTATTGGTCTGTCATTGTCTTGGCTGTTACTTTGGACTGTCTGGGATTGTACTTATTTATTGTGAAAGTTCCATTGGTTGTTCCTTATTTGACTGCTGGGGTGGTGTGGGCGCCCCTTCGTTTTGGCGCCCCAATCATCCATGGAGTTGTTCTGAGTGGTACTTGAAGTTGGGGGATGGTTGGCAACACAGTGGGGACCTAGATATCTTGTTCCTGTGCTGATGTGACTATAAGTCAATTAGCTTACCCCATAAATAGTGGACAGCCCAAGAGCCTTTTGACTTCTGCATGGCAGGGGCCTCCGTGCCAGGATCTCCCCTTGAGCAGGGACGCTCGATTAAGGTTCTGCTCCTCGAGATAGAGATGCCTTGCCGCAACAGATTCTCAGTAAGTGACTAATAGCATACAAAACCTTGTAGCCTTAGCTCAGTGATATAAAGGGTCGATGGCGCAGATACAATCCTTTAGAGGTGAACCATTGCCTAAGTCCGGGGCTAGGAATTGGATCCAGCCGCACCTAGACTCCTCTCCGAGAAGGAGTTTAGAAAGCAAGGGGGTCCTTTCCGAGCCTCGTGACTCAAGGGGAGGGTCTCCCAGACAGCTCGTCTGACCCTGGCCCCTAGGCAGTAAATAATCCGGGGTGCATGGCCATATGGAATCTGGTAAAGCGCCGTCACATGCGCTGCTGCCTTTGGAGAATCACTGTGTTGATGTTTCTGAATGTTTCACCGCTTCTCTCTTAGAAGCGAAGTTAGCCGCTCGGCCTGCCACAACTGCGTATTGCCTTGTCCGGCCCCGTATGGCGTCACGTTTGGCATTGTGTTGCCCTCTATTTGCCCGTACTGCCATCTGATCTGTTTTGGCATTGTACTGGTGTGTATTGTGGGTTTTTTAATTGGTTTTGCGTTATTTGAATGCGTGTTGCCCTGTCTAGTGTTGTATCTTGCATTGTACTGCCCCGTCATTCCGTTCACTGTCACTTTAGATGTTCTGGGATTGCAGCGATCCGTATTGTGCAGGTTTTATTCGTTGTTCTGTGTTTGACCGTGTATTGCCTTGTTACCACCTTGTATTGTGTTGCGGCTTGCGTTGTATGGCCATTTGTTGTTCTGAGTGCCATCTGATACGTTTCGGTGTTGTACAGCCCTGCGTTATGTCTTCCATTGTATAGCTCTGTCACTGCCTCGACTGCTGTCTCACACGTTTTGGCATTGCATCGCACGGTATTGTGGGATACTTAATCAGTTATTTATTTGACCGTGTATTTCACTGTACTGCCCTGTATTGCGTTATTTCTTGCCTTGTATTGCTCTGTCATTGTCTTGACTGGCATCTCCATTTATTTTTGTTTTCTCCCGCACTGTACTGCGGTTCTTCTAATCGGTTGGTATTTAGTTGACTGTGTCTTCAGTTCTACTCTGTCGTGTAATGTTGCATCTTGGATCGTGTCGCCCTATAGTTGTCTTGACTGCCACCCGAGACCGTGTGGGATTGTACTGCACCGTATTGTGGCGTTTTGATCGGTTGTTTCCTATATTATTCTGTATTGCATTGTAGCAACCTGTATTGTGTTACATTGTGCGTTGTGTTGCCATGAAATAGTCTTAACTGTCCTTTTACACTCTCTGGGGTTGTACCGCACCGAACTGAGGGTGTTTTTGATCGGCTGTTCTATATTTGACTACGTATTGCTTTGTACTGCCCTGTATTTTCCTAAGTCTTGCGTCGTATTGCCCTCTCACCGTGCTGCGAGCCATCTGATGTATTCTGGCGTTGACAGGCACTGTGTTGAGGGCTTCTTAGACTGTTGTACTCTATTTGACCGTGAATCAATTTTGTGATCGGTCATTCCCTATTTGACTGTGTATTGGCCTTGTACTGCCCTGTGTAAAGTTACGTCTTGCATTGTATTGCCCTGTCATAGTATTGCCTGTCCTAGTCTGTCATAGCACCAGGATGTGCCCTTGAGCGGGGACGCTTGCTTCAGGTTCTGCTCCTCAAGGCTGAGAGATCCCTTGCCGCAACAGAGTCTCGGTAAGTGACTAATACCACGCTAAACCTCGTAGCCTTAGCTCAGTGATATAAAGGGTTGATGGCGCGGATACAATCCTTTAGAGGTGAACCGTTGCCCAAGTCCGGGGCTAGGAATTGGATCCAGCCGCACCTAGACTCCTCTCCGAGAAGGAGTTTAGAAAGCAAGGGGGTCCTCTCCCAGCTAGGAATTGGATCCAGCCGCACCTAGACTCCTCTCTGAGAGGGAGTTTAGAAAGCAAGGGGGTCCTTTCCGAGCCTCGTGACTCAACGGGAGGGTCTCCCTGACAGCTCGTCTGACCCTGGCCCCTAGGCAGGAAATAATCCAGGGTATGTGGCCACGGAACCTGATAAAGCGCCGTCACGTGCACTGCTGCCTTTGGAGAATCACTGTGTTGATGTTTCTGAATGTTTCTCTACTTTTCTCTTAGGAGTGAAGTGAAGGGCTCCACCTGCCACAACTGCATGTTGCCTTGTCCGGCCCCGTGTTGGGTTACGTCTTACCTTGTATTGCCCTGTCGTTGTCATGATTGCCACCTGACCCATGGTGTCATAGTAGTGCACTGCATTGTGAATTTTTTGACTGTCTGTTATTTATTTGACTGAGTATTGGCTAGCAGTGGCCTGTATTGTGTTATCTTGCACCGTATTGCCCTGTATTTGCCGTGACTGCCCTCTGAGACTTCCTGAGATCGTAGGGCGTTCTGTTGTGGGTTTTTTAATTGGCTGTTCTTTGTGTGACTGTGTATTGCTTTGTGCTGCCCTGTGTTGTGTTACGGCTCGTGTTGCATTACTCTGTCGTTGTTTTGACTGTGTTTTGGGACAGTGTCATAGTGCTGCACTGCATTATGGGTATTTTAACTGTTCTTGACTTGGCTGCGCGTTGCCTTTTACTGCTCTGTATGATGTTAGGTCTTGCACTGTATTGGTCTGTCATTGTCTTGGCTGTTACTTTGGACTGTCTGGGATTGTACTTATTTATTGTGAAAGTTCCATTGGTTGTTCCTTATTTGACTGCTGGGGTGGTGTGGGCGCCCCTTCGTTTTGGCGCCCCAATCATCCATGGAGTTGTTCTGAGTGGTACTTGAAGTTGGGGGATGGTTGGCAACACAGTGGGGACCTAGATATCTTGTTCCTGTGCTGATGTGACTATAAGTCAATTAGCTTACCCCATAAATAGTGGACAGCCCAAGAGCCTTTTGACTTCTGCATGGCAGGGGCCTCCGTGCCAGGATCTCCCCTTGAGCAGGGACGCTCAATTAAGGTTCTGCTCCTCGAGATAGAGATGCCTTGCCGCAACAGATTCTCAGTAAGTGACTAATAGCATACAAAACCTTGTAGCCTTAGCTCAGTGATATAAAGGGTCGATGGCGCAGATACAATCCTTTAGAGGTGAACCATTGCCTAAGTCCGGGGCTAGGAATTGGATCCAGCCGCACCTAGACTCCTCTCCGAGAAGGAGTTTAGAAAGCAAGGGGGTCCTTTCCGAGCCTCGTGACTCAAGGGGAGGGTCTCCCAGACAGCTCGTCTGACCCTGGCCCCTAGGCAGTAAATAATCCGGGGTGCATGGCCATATGGAATCTGGTAAAGCGCCGTCACATGCGCTGCTGCCTTTGGAGAATCACTGTGTTGATGTTTCTGAATGTTTCACCGCTTCTCTCTTAGAAGCGAAGTTAGCCGCTCGGCCTGCCACAACTGCGTATTGCCTTGTCCGGCCCCGTATGGCGTCACGTTTGGCATTGTGTTGCCCTCTATTTGCCCGTACTGCCATCTGATCTGTTTTGGCATTGTACTGGTGTGTATTGTGGGTTTTTTAATTGGTTTTGCGTTATTTGAATGCGTGTTGCCCTGTCTAGTGTTGTATCTTGCATTGTACTGCCCCGTCATTCTGTTCACTGTCACTTTAGATGTTCTGGGATTGCAGCGATCCGTATTGTGCAGGTTTTATTCGTTGTTCTGTGTTTGACCGTGTATTGCCTTGTTACCACCTTGTATTGTGTTGCGGCTTGCATTGTATGGCCATGTTATTGTTCTGAGTGCCATCTGATACATTTAGGTGTTGTACAGCCCTGCGTTATGTCTTCCATTGTATAGCTCTGTCACTGCCTCGACTGCTGTCTCACACGTTTTGGCATTGCATCGCACGGTATTGTGGGATACTTAATCAGTTATTTATTTGACCGTGTATTTCACTGTACTGCCCTGTATTGCGTTATTTCTTGCCTTGTATTGCTCTGTCATTGTCTTGACTGGCATCTCCATTTATTTTTGTTTTCTCCCGCACTGTACTGCGGTTCTTCTAATCGGTTGGTATTTAGTTGACTGTGTCTTCAGTTCTACTCTGTCGTGTAATGTTGCATCTTGGATCGTGTCGCCCTATAGTTGTCTTGACTGCCACCCGAGACCGTGTGGGATTGTACTGCACCGTATTGTGGCGTTTTGATCGGTTGTTTCCTATATTATTCTGTATTGCATTGTAGCAACCTGTATTGTGTTACATTGTGCGTTGTGTTGCCATGAAATAGTCTTAACTGTCCTTTTACACTCTCTGGGGTTGTACCGCACCGAACTGAGGGTGTTTTTGATCGGCTGTTCTATATTTGACTACGTATTGCTTTGTACTGCCCTGTATTTTCCTAAGTCTTGCGTCGTATTGCCCTCTCACCGTGCTGCGAGCCATCTGATGTATTCTGGCGTTGACAGGCACTGTGTTGAGGGCTTCTTAGACTGTTGTACTCTATTTGACCGTGAATCAATTTTGTGAACGGTCATTCCCTATTTGACTGTGTATTGGCCTTGTACTGCCCTGTGTAAAGTTACGTCTTGCATTGTATTGCCCTGTCATAGTATTGCCTGTCCTAGTCTGTCATAGCACCAGGATGTGCCCTTGAGCGGGGACGCTTGCTTCAGGTTCTGCTCCTCAAGGCTGAGAGATCCCTTGCCGCAACAGAGTCTCGGTAAGTGACTAATACCACGCTAAACCTCGTAGCCTTAGCTCAGTGATATAAAGGGTTGATGGCGCGGATACAATCCTTTAGAGGTGAACCGTTGCCCAAGTCCGGGGCTAGGAATTGGATCCAGCCGCACCTAGACTCCTCTCCGAGAAGGAGTTTAGAAAGCAAGGGGGTCCTCTCCGAGCTAGGAATTGGATCCAGCCGCACCTAGACTCCTCTCTGAGAGGGAGTTTAGAAAGCAAGGGGGTCCTTTCCGAGCCTCGTGACTCAACGGGAGGGTCTCCCTGACAGCTCGTCTGACCCTGGCCCCTAGGCAGGAAATAATCCAGGGTACGTGGCCACGGAACCTGATAAAGTGCCGTCACGTGCACTGCTGCCTTTGGAGAATCACTGTGTTGATGTTTCTGAATGTTTCTCTACTTTTCTCTTAGGAGTGAAGTGAATGGCTCCACCTGCCACAACTGCATGTTGCCTTGTCCGGCCCCGTGTTGGGTTACGTCTTACCTTGTATTGCCCTGTTGTTGTCATGATTGCCACCTGACCCATGGTGTCATAGTAGTGCACTGCATTGTGAATTTTTTGACTGTCTGTTATTTATTTGACTGAGTATTGGCTAGCAGTGGCCTGTATTGTGTTATCTTGCACCGTATTGCCCTGTATTTGCCGTGACTGCCCTCTGAGACTTCCTGAGATCGTAGGGCGTTCTGTTGTGGGTTTTTTAATTGGCTGTTCTTTGTGTGACTGTGTATTGCTTTGTGCTGCCCTGTGTTGTGTTACGGCTCGTGTTGCATTACTCTGTCGTTGCTTTGACTGTGTTTTGGGACAGTGTCATAGTGCTGCACTGCATTATGGGTATTTTAACTGTTCTTGACTTGGCTGCGCGTTGCCTTTTACTGCTCTGTATGATGTTAGGTCTTGCACTGTATTGGTCTGTCATTGTCTTGGCTGTTACTTTGGACTGTCTGGGATTGTACTTATTTATTGTGAAAGTTCCATTGGTTGTTCCTTATTTGACTGCTGGGGTGGTGTGGGCGCCCCTTCGTTTTGGCGCCCCAATCATCCATGGAGTTGTTCTGAGTGGTACTTGAAGTTGGGGGATGGTTGGCAACACAGTGGGGACCTAGATATCTTGTTCCTGTGCTGATGTGACTATAAGTCAATTAGCTTACCCCATAAATAGTGGACAGCCCAAGAGCCTTTTGACTTCTGCATGGCAGGGGCCTCCGTGCCAGGATCTCCCCTTGAGCAGGGACGCTCAATTAAGGTTCTGCTCCTCGAGATAGAGATGCCTTGCCGCAACAGATTCTCAGTAAGTGACTAATAGCATACAAAACCTTGTAGCCTTAGCTCAGTGATATAAAGGGTCGATGGCGCAGATACAATCCTTTAGAGGTGAACCATTGCCTAAGTCCGGGGCTAGGAATTGGATCCAGCCGCACCTAGACTCCTCTCCGAGAAGGAGTTTAGAAAGCAAGGGGGTCCTTTCCGAGCCTCGTGACTCAAGGGGAGGGTCTCCCAGACAGCTCGTCTGACCCTGGCCCCTAGGCAGTAAATAATCCGGGGTGCATGGCCATATGGAATCTGGTAAAGCGCCGTCACATGCGCTGCTGCCTTTGGAGAATCACTGTGTTGATGTTTCTGAATGTTTCACCGCTTCTCTCTTAGAAGCGAAGTTAGCCGCTCGGCCTGCCACAACTGCGTATTGCCTTGTCCGGCCCCGTATGGCGTCACGTTTGGCATTGTGTTGCCCTCTATTTGCCCGTACTGCCATCTGATCTGTTTTGGCATTGTACTGGTGTGTATTGTGGGTTTTTTAATTGGTTTTGCGTTATTTGAATGCGTGTTGCCCTGTCTAGTGTTGTATCTTGCATTGTACTGCCCCGTCATTCCGTTCACTGTCACTTTAGATGTTCTGGGATTGCAGCGATCCGTATTGTGCAGGTTTTATTCGTTGTTCTGTGTTTGACCGTGTATTGCCTTGTTACCACCTTGTATTGTGTTGCGGCTTGCGTTGTATGGCCATGTTGTTGTTCTGAGTGCCATCTGATACGTTTCGGTGTTGTACAGCCCTGCGTTATGTCTTCCATTGTATAGCTCTGTCACTGCCTCGACTGCTGTCTCACACGTTTTGGCATTGCATCGCACGGTATTGCGGGATACTTAATCAGTTATTTATTTGACCGTGTATTTCACCGTACTGCCCTGTATTGCGTTATTTCTTGCCTTGTATTGCTCTGTCATTGTCTTGACTGGCATCTCCATTTATTTTTGTTTTCTCCCGCACTGTACTGCGGTTCTTCTAATCGGTTGGTATTTAGTTGACTGTGTCTTCAGTTCTACTCTGTCGTGTAATGTTGCATCTTGGATCGTGTCGCCCTATAGTTGTCTTGACTGCCACCCGAGACCGTGTGGGATTGTACTGCACCGTATTGTGGCGTTTTGATCGGTTGTTTCCTATATTATTCTGTATTGCATTGTAGCAACCTGTATTGTGTTACATTGTGCGTTGTGTTGCCATGAAATAGTCTTAACTGTCCTTTTACACTCTCTGGGGTTGTACCGCACCGAACTGAGGGTGTTTTTGATCGGCTGTTCTATATTTGACTACGTATTGCTTTGTACTGCCCTGTATTTTCCTAAGTCTTGCGTCGTATTGCCCTCTCACCGTGCTGCGAGCCATCTGATGTATTCTGGCGTTGACAGGCACTGTGTTGAGGGCTTCTTAGACTGTTGTACTCTATTTGACCGTGAATCAATTTTGTGAACGGTCATTCCCTATTTGACTGTGTATTGGCCTTGTACTGCCCTGTGTAAAGTTACGTCTTGCATTGTATTGCCCTGTCATAGTATTGCCTGTCCTAGTCTGTCATAGCACCAGGATGTGCCCTTGAGCGGGGACGCTTGCTTCAGGTTCTGCTCCTCAAGGCTGAGAGATCCCTTGCCGCAACAGAGTCTCGGTAAGTGACTAATACCACGCTAAACCTCGTAGCCTTAGCTCAGTGATATAAAGGGTTGATGGCGCGGATACAATCCTTTAGAGGTGAACCGTTGCCCAAGTCCGGGGCTAGGAATTGGATCCAGCCGCACCTAGACTCCTCTCCGAGAAGGAGTTTAGAAAGCAAGGGGGTCCTCTCCCAGCTAGGAATTGGATCCAGCCGCACCTAGACTCCTCTCTGAGAGGGAGTTTAGAAAGCAAGGGGGTCCTTTCCGAGCCTCGTGACTCAACGGGAGGGTCTCCCTGACAGCTCATCTGACCCTGGCCCCTAGGCAGGAAATAATCCAGGGTACGTGGCCACGGAACCTGATAAAGTGCCGTCACGTGCACTGCTGCCTTTGGAGAATCACTGTGTTGATGTTTCTGAATGTTTCTCTACTTTTCTCTTAGGAGTGAAGTGAATGGCTCCACCTGCCACAACTGCATGTTGCCTTGTCCGGCCCCGTGTTGGGTTACGTCTTACCTTGTATTGCCCTGTTGTTGTCATGATTGCCACCTGACCCATGGTGTCATAGTAGTGCACTGCATTGTGAATTTTTTGACTGTCTGTTATTTATTTGACTGAGTATTGGCTAGCAGTGGCCTGTATTGTGTTATCTTGCACCGTATTGCCCTGTATTTGCCGTGACTGCCCTCTGAGACTTCCTGAGATCGTAGGGCGTTCTGTTGTGGGTTTTTTAATTGGCTGTTCTTTGTGTGACTGTGTATTGCTTTGTGCTGCCCTGTGTTGTGTTACGGCTCGTGTTGCATTACTCTGTCGTTGCTTTGACTGTGTTTTGGGACAGTGTCATAGTGCTGCACTGCATTATGGGTATTTTAACTGTTCTTGACTTGGCTGCGCGTTGCCTTTTACTGCTCTGTATGATGTTAGGTCTTGCACTGTATTGGTCTGTCATTGTCTTGGCTGTTACTTTGGACTGTCTGGGATTGTACTTATTTATTGTGAAAGTTCCATTGGTTGTTCCTTATTTGACTGCTGGGGTGGTGTGGGCGCCCCTTCGTTTTGGCGCCCCAATCATCCATGGAGTTGTTCTGAGTGGTACTTGAAGTTGGGGGATGGTTGGCAACACAGTGGGGACCTAGATATCTTGTTCCTGTGCTGATGTGACTATAAGTCAATTAGCTTACCCCATAAATAGTGGACAGCCCAAGAGCCTTTTGACTTCTGCATGGCAGGGGCCTCCGTGCCAGGATCTCCCCTTGAGCAGGGACGCTCAATTAAGGTTCTGCTCCTCGAGATAGAGATGCCTTGCCGCAACAGATTCTCAGTAAGTGACTAATAGCATACAAAACCTTGTAGCCTTAGCTCAGTGATATAAAGGGTCGATGGCGCAGATACAATCCTTTAGAGGTGAACCATTGCCTAAGTCCGGGGCTAGGAATTGGATCCAGCCGCACCTAGACTCCTCTCCGAGAAGGAGTTTAGAAAGCAAGGGGGTCCTTTCCGAGCCTCGTGACTCAAGGGGAGGGTCTCCCAGACAGCTCGTCTGACCCTGGCCCCTAGGCAGTAAATAATCCGGGGTGCATGGCCATATGGAATCTGGTAAAGCGCCGTCACATGCGCTGCTGCCTTTGGAGAATCACTGTGTTGATGTTTCTGAATGTTTCACCGCTTCTCTCTTAGAAGCGAAGTTAGCCGCTCGGCCTGCCACAACTGCGTATTGCCTTGTCCGGCCCCGTATGGCGTCACGTTTGGCATTGTGTTGCCCTCTATTTGCCCGTACTGCCATCTGATCTGTTTTGGCATTGTACTGGTGTGTATTGTGGGTTTTTTAATTGGTTTTGCGTTATTTGAATGCGTGTTGCCCTGTCTAGTGTTGTATCTTGCATTGTACTGCCCCGTCATTCTGTTCACTGTCACTTTAGATGTTCTGGGATTGCAGCGATCCGTATTGTGCAGGTTTTATTCGTTGTTCTGTGTTTGACCGTGTATTGCCTTGTTACCACCTTGTATTGTGTTGCGGCTTGCATTGTATGGCCATGTTATTGTTCTGAGTGCCATCTGATACATTTAGGTGTTGTACAGCCCTGCGTTATGTCTTCCATTGTATAGCTCTGTCACTGCCTCGACTGCTGTCTCACACGTTTTGGCATTGCATCGCACGGTATTGTGGGATACTTAATCAGTTATTTATTTGACCGTGTATTTCACTGTACTGCCCTGTATTGCGTTATTTCTTGCCTTGTATTGCTCTGTCATTGTCTTGACTGGCATCTCCATTTATTTTTGTTTTCTCCCGCACTGTACTGCGGTTCTTCTAATCGGTTGGTATTTAGTTGACTGTGTCTTCAGTTCTACTCTGTCGTGTAATGTTGCATCTTGGATCGTGTCGCCCTATAGTTGTCTTGACTGCCACCCGAGACCGTGTGGGATTGTACTGCACCGTATTGTGGCGTTTTGATCGGTTGTTTCCTATATTATTCTGTATTGCATTGTAGCAACCTGTATTGTGTTACATTGTGCGTTGTGTTGCCATGAAATAGTCTTAACTGTCCTTTTACACTCTCTGGGGTTGTACCGCACCGAACTGAGGGTGTTTTTGATCGGCTGTTCTATATTTGACTACGTATTGCTTTGTACTGCCCTGTATTTTCCTAAGTCTTGCGTCGTATTGCCCTCTCACCGTGCCGCGAGCCATCTGATGTATTCTGGCGTTGACAGGCACTGTATTGAGGGCTTCTTAGGCTGTTGTACTCTATTTGACCGTGAATCAATTTTGTGAACGGTCATTCCCTATTTGACTGTGTATTGGCCTTGTACTGCCCTGTGTAAAGTTACGTCTTGCATTGTATTGCCCTGTCATAGTATTGCCTGTCCTAGTCTGTCATAGCACCAGGATGTGCCCTTGAGCGGGGACGCTTGCTTCAGGTTCTGCTCCTCAAGGCTGAGAGATCCCTTGCCGCAACAGAGTCTCGGTAAGTGACTAATACCACGCTAAACCTCGTAGCCTTAGCTCAGTGATATAAAGGGTTGATGGCGCGGATACAATCCTTTAGAGGTGAACCGTTGCCCAAGTCCGGGGCTAGGAATTGGATCCAGCCGCACCTAGACTCCTCTCCGAGAAGGAGTTTAGAAAGCAAGGGGGTCCTCTCCCAGCTAGGAATTGGATCCAGCCGCACCTAGACTCCTCTCTGAGAGGGAGTTTAGAAAGCAAGGGGGTCCTTTCCGAGCCTCGTGACTCAACGGGAGGGTCTCCCTGACAGCTCGTCTGACCCTGGCCCCTAGGCAGGAAATAATCCAGGGTATGTGGCCACGGAACCTGATAAAGCGCCGTCACGTGCACTGCTGCCTTTGGAGAATCACTGTGTTGATGTTTCTGAATGTTTCTCTACTTTTCTCTTAGGAGTGAAGTGAAGGGCTCCACCTGCCACAACTGCATGTTGCCTTGTCCGGCCCCGTGTTGGGTTACGTCTTACCTTGTATTGCCCTGTCGTTGTCATGATTGCCACCTGACCCATGGTGTCATAGTAGTGCACTGCATTGTGAATTTTTTGACTGTCTGTTATTTATTTGACTGAGTATTGGCTAGCAGTGGCCTGTATTGTGTTATCTTGCACCGTATTGCCCTGTATTTGCCGTGACTGCCCTCTGAGACTTCCTGAGATCGTAGGGCGTTCTGTTGTGGGTTTTTTAATTGGCTGTTCTTTGTGTGACTGTGTATTGCTTTGTGCTGCCCTGTGTTGTGTTACGGCTCGTGTTGCATTACTCTGTCGTTGTTTTGACTGTGTTTTGGGACAGTGTCATAGTGCTGCACTGGATTATGGGTATTTTAACTGTTCTTGACTTGGCTGCGCGTTGCCTTTTACTGCTCTGTATGATGTTAGGTCTTGCACTGTATTGGTCTGTCATTGTCTTGGCTGTTACTTTGGACTGTCTGGGATTGTACTTATTTATTGTGAAAGTTCCATTGGTTGTTCCTTATTTGACTGCTGGGGTGGTGTGGGCGCCCCTTCGTTTTGGCGCCCCAATCATCCATGGAGTTGTTCTGAGTGGTACTTGAAGTTGGGGGATGGTTGGCAACACAGTGGGGACCTAGATATCTTGTTCCTGTGCTGATGTGACTATAAGTCAATTAGCTTACCCCATAAATAGTGGACAGCCCAAGAGCCTTTTGACTTCTGCATGGCAGGGGCCTCCGTGCCAGGATCTCCCCTTGAGCAGGGACGCTCAATTAAGGTTCTGCTCCTCGAGATAGAGATGCCTTGCCGCAACAGATTCTCAGTAAGTGACTAATAGCATACAAAACCTTGTAGCCTTAGCTCAGTGATATAAAGGGTCGATGGCGCAGATACAATCCTTTAGAGGTGAACCATTGCCTAAGTCCGGGGCTAGGAATTGGATCCAGCCGCACCTAGACTCCTCTCCGAGAAGGAGTTTAGAAAGCAAGGGGGTCCTTTCCGAGCCTCGTGACTCAAGGGGAGGGTCTCCCAGACAGCTCGTCTGACCCTGGCCCCTAGGCAGTAAATAATCCGGGGTGCATGGCCATATGGAATCTGGTAAAGCGCCGTCACATGCGCTGCTGCCTTTGGAGAATCACTGTGTTGATGTTTCTGAATGTTTCACCGCTTCTCTCTTAGAAGCGAAGTTAGCCGCTCGGCCTGCCACAACTGCGTATTGCCTTGTCCGGCCCCGTATGGCGTCACGTTTGGCATTGTGTTGCCCTCTATTTGCCCGTACTGCCATCTGATCTGTTTTGGCATTGTACTGGTGTGTATTGTGGGTTTTTTAATTGGTTTTGCGTTATTTGAATGCGTGTTGCCCTGTCTAGTGTTGTATCTTGCATTGTACTGCCCCGTCATTCCGTTCACTGTCACTTTAGATGTTCTGGGATTGCAGCGATCCGTATTGTGCAGGTTTTATTCGTTGTTCTGTGTTTGACCGTGTATTGCCTTGTTACCACCTTGTATTGTGTTGCGGCTTGCGTTGTATGGCCATGTTGTTGTTCTGAGTGCCATCTGATACGTTTCGGTGTTGTACAGCCCTGCGTTATGTCTTCCATTGTATAGCTCTGTCACTGCCTCGACTGCTGTCTCACACGTTTTGGCATTGCATCGCACGGTATTGTGGGATACTTAATCAGTTATTTATTTGACCGTGTATTTCACTGTACTGCCCTGTATTGCGTTATTTCTTGCCTTGTATTGCTCTGTCATTGTCTTGACTGGCATCTCCATTTATTTTTGTTTTCTCCCGCACTGTACTGCGGTTCTTCTAATCGGTTGGTATTTAGTTGACTGTGTCTTCAGTTCTACTCTGTCGTGTAATGTTGCATCTTGGATCGTGTCGCCCTATAGTTGTCTTGACTGCCACCCGAGACCGTGTGGGATTGTACTGCACCGTATTGTGGCGTTTTGATCGGTTGTTTCCTATATTATTCTGTATTGCATTGTAGCAACCTGTATTGTGTTACATTGTGCGTTGTGTTGCCATGAAATAGTCTTAACTGTCCTTTTACACTCTCTGGGGTTGTACCGCACCGAACTGAGGGTGTTTTTGATCGGCTGTTCTATATTTGACTACGTATTGCTTTGTACTGCCCTGTATTTTCCTAAGTCTTGCGTCGTATTGCCCTCTCACCGTGCCGCGAGCCATCTGATGTATTCTGGCGTTGACAGGCACTGTATTGAGGGCTTCTTAGGCTGTTGTACTCTATTTGACCGTGAATCAATTTTGTGAACGGTCATTCCCTATTTGACTGTGTATTGGCCTTGTACTGCCCTGTGTAAAGTTACGTCTTGCATTGTATTGCCCTGTCATAGTATTGCCTGTCATAGTCTGTCATAGCACCAGGATGTGCCCTTGAGCGGGGACGCTTGCTTCAGGTTCTGCTCCTCAAGGCTGAGAGATCCCTTGCCGCAACAGAGTCTCGGTAAGTGACTAATACCACGCTAAACCTCGTAGCCTTAGCTCAGTGATATAAAGGGTTGATGGCGCGGATACAATCCTTTAGAGGTGAACCGTTGCCCAAGTCCGGGGCTAGGAATTGGATCCAGCCGCACCTAGACTCCTCTCCGAGAAGGAGTTTAGAAAGCAAGGGGGTCCTCTCCCAGCTAGGAATTGGATCCAGCCGCACCTAGACTCCTCTCTGAGAGGGAGTTTAGAAAGCAAGGGGGTCCTTTCCGAGCCTCGTGACTCAACGGGAGGGTCTCCCTGACAGCTTGTCTGACCCTGGCCCCTAGGCAGGAAATAATCCAGGGTACGTGGCCACGGAACCTGATAAAGCGCTGTCACGTGCACTGCTGCCTTTGGAGAATCACTGTGTTGATGTTTCTGAATGTTTCTCTACTTTTCTCTTAGGAGTGAAGTGAAGGGCTCCACCTGCCACAACTGCATGTTGCCTTGTCCGGCCCCGTGTTGGGTTACGTCTTACCTTGTATTGCCCTGTCGTTGTCATGATTGCCACCTGACCCATGGTGTCATAGTAGTGCACTGCATTGTGAATTTTTTGACTGTCTGTTATTTATTTGACTGAGTATTGGCTAGCAGTGGCCTGTATTGTGTTATCTTGCACCGTATTGCCCTGTATTTGCCGTGACTGCCCTCTGAGACTTCCTGAGATCGTAGGGCGTTCTGTTGTGGGTTTTTTAATTGGCTGTTCTTTGTGTGACTCTGTATTGCTTTGTGCTGCCCTGTGTTGTGTTACGGCTCGTGTTGCATTACTCTGTCGTTGTTTTGACTGTGTTTTGGGACAGTGTCATAGTGCTGCACTGCATTATGGGTATTTTAACTGTTCTTGACTTGGCTGCGCGTTGCCTTTTACTGCTCTGTATGATGTTAGGTCTTGCACTGTATTGGTCTGTCATTGTCTTGGCTGTTACTTTGGACTGTCTGGGATTGTACTTATTTATTGTGAAAGTTCCATTGGTTGTTCCTTATTTGACTGCTGGGGTGGTGTGGGCGCCCCTTCGTTTTGGCGCCCCAATCATCCATGGAGTTGTTCTGAGTGGTACTTGAAGTTGGGGGATGGTTGGCAACACAGTGGGGACCTAGATATCTTGTTCCTGTGCTGATGTGACTATAAGTCAATTAGCTTACCCCATAAATAGTGGACAGCCCAAGAGCCTTTTGACTTCTGCATGGCAGGGGCCTCCGTGCCAGGATCTCCCCTTGAGCAGGGACGCTCAATTAAGGTTCTGCTCCTCGAGATAGAGATGCCTTGCCGCAACAGATTCTCAGTAAGTGACTAATAGCATACAAAACCTTGTAGCCTTAGCTCAGTGATATAAAGGGTCGATGGCGCAGATACAATCCTTTAGAGGTGACCCATTGCCTAAGTCCGGGGCTAGGAATTGGATCCAGCCGCACCTAGACTCCTCTCCGAGAAGGAGTTTAGAAAGCAAGGGGGTCCTTTCCGAGCCTCGTGACTCAAGGGGAGGGTCTCCCAGACAGCTCGTCTGACCCTGGCCCCTAGGCAGTAAATAATCCGGGGTGCATGGCCATATGGAATCTGGTAAAGCGCCGTCACATGCGCTGCTGCCTTTGGAGAATCACTGTGTTGATGTTTCTGAATGTTTCACCGCTTCTCTCTTAGAAGCGAAGTTAGCCGCTCGGCCTGCCACAACTGCGTATTGCCTTGTCCGGCCCCGTATGGCGTCACGTTTGGCATTGTGTTGCCCTCTATTTGCCCGTACTGCCATCTGATCTGTTTTGGCATTGTACTGGTGTGTATTGTGGGTTTTTTAATTGGTTTTGCGTTATTTGAATGCGTGTTGCCCTGTCTAGTGTTGTATCTTGCATTGTACTGCCCCGTCATTCCGTTCACTGTCACTTTAGATGTTCTGGGATTGCAGCGATCCGTATTGTGCAGGTTTTATTCGTTGTTCTGTGTTTGACCGTGTATTGCCTTGTTACCACCTTGTATTGTGTTGCGGCTTGCGTTGTATGGCCATGTTGTTGTTCTGAGTGCCATCTGATACGTTTCGGTGTTGTACAGCCCTGCGTTATGTCTTCCATTGTATAGCTCTGTCACTGCCTCGACTGCTGTCTCACACGTTTTGGCATTGCATCGCACGGTATTGTGGGATACTTAATCAGTTATTTATTTGACCGTGTATTTCACTGTACTGCCCTGTATTGCGTTATTTCTTGCCTTGTATTGCTCTGTCATTGTCTTGACTGGCATCTCCATTTATTTTTGTTTTCTCCCGCACTGTACTGCGGTTCTTCTAATCGGTTGGTATTTAGTTGACTGTGTCTTCAGTTCTACTCTGTCGTGTAATGTTGCATCTTGGATCGTGTCGCCCTATAGTTGTCTTGACTGCCACCCGAGACCGTGTGGGATTGTACTGCACCGTATTGTGGCGTTTTGATCGGTTGTTTCCTATATTATTCTGTATTGCATTGTAGCAACCTGTATTGTGTTACATTGTGCGTTGTGTTGCCATGAAATAGTCTTAACTGTCCTTTTACACTCTCTGGGGTTGTACCGCACCGAACTGAGGGTGTTTTTGATCGGCTGTTCTATATTTGACTACGTATTGCTTTGTACTGCCCTGTATTTTCCTAAGTCTTGCGTCGTATTGCCCTCTCACCGTGCCGCGAGCCATCTGATGTATTCTGGCGTTGACAGGCACTGTATTGAGGGCTTCTTAGGCTGTTGTACTCTATTTGACCGTGAATCAATTTTGTGAACGGTCATTCCCTATTTGACTGTGTATTGGCCTTGTACTGCCCTGTGTAAAGTTACGTCTTGCATTGTATTGCCCTGTCATAGTATTGCCTGTCATAGTCTGTCATGGCACCAGGATGTGCCCTTGAGCGGGGACGCTTGCTTCAGGTTCTGCTCCTCAAGGCTGAGAGATCCCTTGCCGCAACAGAGTCTCGGTAAGTGACTAATACCACGCTAAACCTCGTAGCCTTAGCTCAGTGATATAAAGGGTTGATGGCGCGGATACAATCCTTTAGAGGTGAACCGTTGCCCAAGTCCGGGGCTAGGAATTGGATCCAGCCGCACCTAGACTCCTCTCCGAGAAGGAGTTTAGAAAGCAAGGGGGTCCTCTCCCAGCTAGGAATTGGATCCAGCCGCACCTAGACTCCTCTCTGAGAGGGAGTTTAGAAAGCAAGGGGGTCCTTTCCGAGCCTCGTGACTCAACGGGAGGGTCTCCCTGACAGCTCGTCTGACCCTGGCCCCTAGGCAGGAAATAATCCAGGGTATGTGGCCACGGAACCTGATAAAGCGCCGTCATGCGCACTGCTGCCTTTGGAGAATCACTGTGTTGATGTTTCTGAATGTTTCTCTACTTTTCTCTTAGGAGTGAAGTGAATGGCTCCACCTGCCACAACTGCATGTTGCCTTGTCCGGCCCCGTGTTGGGTTACGTCTTACCTTGTATTGCCCTGTTGTTGTCATGATTGCCACCTGACCCATGGTGTCATAGTAGTGCACTGCATTGTGAATTTTTTGACTGTCTGTTATTTATTTGACTGAGTATTGGCTAGCAGTGGCCTGTATTGTGTTATCTTGCACCGTATTGCCCTGTATTTGCCGTGACTGCCCTCTGAGACTTCCTGAGATCGTAGGGCGTTCTGTTGTGGGTTTTTTAATTGGCTGTTCTTTGTGTGACTGTGTATTGCTTTGTGCTGCCCTGTGTTGTGTTACGGCTCGTGTTGCATTACTCTGTCGTTGCTTTGACTGTGTTTTGGGACAGTGTCATAGTGCTGCACTGCATTATGGGTATTTTAACTGTTCTTGACTTGGCTGCGCGTTGCCTTTTACTGCTCTGTATGATGTTAGGTCTTGCACTGTATTGGTCTGTCATTGTCTTGGCTGTTACTTTGGACTGTCTGGGATTGTACTTATTTATTGTGAAAGTTCCATTGGTTGTTCCTTATTTGACTGCTGGGGTGGTGTGGGCGCCCCTTCGTTTTGGCGCCCCAATCATCCATGGAGTTGTTCTGAGTGGTACTTGAAGTTGGGGGATGGTTGGCAACACAGTGGGGACCTAGATATCTTGTTCCTGTGCTGATGTGACTATAAGTCAATTAGCTTACCCCATAAATAGTGGACAGCCCAAGAGCCTTTTGACTTCTGCATGGCAGGGGCCTCCGTGCCAGGATCTCCCCTTGAGCAGGGACGCTCAATTAAGGTTCTGCTCCTCGAGATAGAGATGCCTTGCCGCAACAGATTCTCAGTAAGTGACTAATAGCATACAAAACCTTGTAGCCTTAGCTCAGTGATATAAAGGGTCGATGGCGCAGATACAATCCTTTAGAGGTGAACCGTTGCCCAAGTCTGGGGCTAGGAATTGGATCCAGCCGCACCTAGACTCCTCTCCGAGAAGGAGTTTAGAAAGCAAGGGGGTCCTCTCCGAGCCTCGTGACTCAACGGGAGGGTCTCCCAGACAGCTCGTCTGACCCTGGCCCCTAGGCAGGAAATAATCCGGGGTGCGTGGCCATATGGAATCTGGTAAAGCGCCGTCACGTGCGCTGCTGCCTTTGGAGAATCACTGTGTTGATGTTTCTGAATGTTTCACCGCTTCTCTCTTAGAAGCGAAGTTAGCCGCTTGGCCTGCCACAACTGCGTATTGCCTTGTCCGGCCCCGTATGGCGTCACGTTTGGCATTGTGTTGCCCTCTATTTGCCCGGACTGCCATCTGATCTGTTACGGCATTGTACTGGTGTGTATTGTGGGTTTTTTAATCGGTTTTGCGTTATTTGAATGCATGTTGCCCTGTCTAGTGTTGTATCTTGCATTGTACTGCCCCGTCATTCCGTTCACTGTCACTTTAGACGTTCTGGGGTTGCAGCGATCCGTATTGTGCAGGTTTTATTCGTTGTTCTGTGTTTGACCGTGTATTGCCTTGTTACCACCTTGTATTGTGTTGCGGCTTGCGTTGTATCGCCATGTTGTTGTTCTGAGTGCCACCTGATACGTTTCGGTGTTGTACAGCCCTGCGTTATGTCTTCCATTGTATAGCTCTGTCACTGCCTCGACTGCTGTCTCACACGTTTTGGCCTTGCATCGCACGGTATTGTGGGATACTTAATCAGTTATTTATTTGACCGTGTATTTCACTGTACTGCCCTGTATTGCGTTATTTCTTGCCTTGTATTGCTCTGTCATTGTCTTGACTGGCATCTCCACTTATTTTTGTTTTCTCCCGCACTGTACTGCGGTTCTTCTAATCGGTTGGTATTTAGTTGACTGCGTCTTCCGTTCTGCTCTGTCGTGTAATGTTGCATCTTGGATCGTGTCGCCCTATAGTTGTCTTGACTGCCACCCGAGACCGTGTGGGATCGTACTGCACCGTATTGTGGCGTTTTGATCGGTTGTTTATTATTCTGTATTGCGTTGTAGCAACCTGTATTGTGTTACGTTGTGCGTTGTGTTGCCATGAAATAGTCTTAACTGTCCTTTTACACTCTCTGGGGTTGTACCGCACCGAACTGAGGGTGTTTTTGATCGGCTGTTCTATATTTGACTACGTATTGCTTTGTACTGCCCTGTATTTTCCTAAGTCTTGCGTTGTATTGCCCTCTCACCGTGCCGCGAGCCATCTGATGTATTCTGGCGTTGACAGGTGCTGTATTGAGGGCTTCTTAGGCTGCTGTACTCTATTTGACCGTGCATCAATTTTGTGATCGGTCGTTCCCTATTTGACTGTGTATTGGCCTTGTACTGCCCTGTGTAAAGTTACGTCTTGCATTGTATTGCCCTGTCATAGTATTGCCTGTCATAGTCTGTCATGGCACCAGGATGTGCCCTTGAGCGGGGACGCTTGCTTCAGGTTCTGCTCCTCAAGGCTGAGAGATCCCTTGCCGCAACAGAGTCTCGGTAAGTGACTAATACCACGCTAAACCTCGTAGCCATAGCTCAGTGATATAAAGGGTTGATGGCGCGGATATAATCCTTTAGAGGTGAACCGTTGCCCAAGTCCAGGGCTAGGAATGGGATCCAGCCGCACTTAGACTGCTCTTCAAGAAGGAGTTTAGAAAGCAAGGGGGTTGTGGCTCAACGGGACTGACCCTGGCCCCTGTGCAATAAATTATCCGGGGGACGTGGCCACGGAACCTGGTAATTGTGGTGATGTTTCTAAATGTTTCTCTATTTCTCTCAGGACTGAAGTGAATGGCTCCACCCGCCACAACTGCATATTGCCTTGTCCGGCCCCGTATTGGGTTACCTCTCGCCTTGTATTGCCCGGTCCTTCTTTTGGTTGCCATCTGACCCATGGTGTCAGAGTAGTGCACTGCACTGTGAATTTTTTGACTGTCTGTTATTTACTTGACTGAGTGTTGCCTTGTACTGCCTTGTGTACTGCGACGTAGTGCTTTGTATTGCCCTGTAATTGCCTTGACTGCCATCCGAGACGTGTTGAGATCGTACGGCAGCGTAGTGCGGGTTTTCTGGTCAGCTGTTCTTTATTTGACTGTGTACTGCCTTGTGCTGCCCTGCACGGTGTTCTGTCTCGTGTTGTCATTGTCTCGACCGACATGTGGGATGGTTTGCCATTGTTTGCCAGTGTGTTTTGGGTATTGTAGTTTACTGTTCTTCATTTGACTGCGTATTGCCTTGTACTGACCTGTATAACGTTATGTCTTGCACTGTGTTGCCCTGGCATTGTCTTGACCGACAGCTGAGACTGTCTGGCATTGTACTGTACTATACTGGGAGTCTTGTAATTTCCGCTAATTTCTTTGTCTGCGAATGGGGTTGTACTGCCCTGTATACTGTAACGTGTGATGTTGTACCGCCTGCCACTGGCTTAACGGTGGCTTCACAGATTGTGTCGCAAGACTGCACTCCTTTGTCAATTTCTCTATTGGTGATTTTGTGACGGCGTATTGCCTGGCACGGCCCAGTACTGTGTTAAGCTTTACGTTGTATCGCTCCGTCGTGGTCTTCAATGAGATGTGACACTGTGTAACATGCGATGGCACTGTATTGCCAATTTTTCCATCGGCTATGCTTAATTTGAGCATGTATTGATGTGTAGTGCTCTGTATAATGTTAAGTCGTACACGGTCTTGAGGTACTAATACAAACGGTAGAGGCTGGCGTGGTGCCAAGTGGGAAAGGGTGGTTGTGAGACTCTGAAGGCAGCAAGAAAGCCCGCACCCCCAGGTGCTGCGGCCGGGCCAGATTACAAACCATTTCGGGGTAGGGCGGCGGCTCTAGCCACAGCTCCCATGCCCGAAGAGCCAGGAGGGAAAGCCGTGCCTCGTTGGAAAGCTCTTTGGCAGCCGCTCGCGTGGCCCCACAGCCCGTGGGGCTGCGGGCTTTGCGGCGGCAATCAGCCTCAGCGCCACCAGCGCCCTCGTGGCGCCGCCGGGCCAGCCTGCGAAGCATTTTCCGGTAGGGCTGTGTCTCTGGCGACAGCTCCCACGCCCGAAGAGCCAGGAGGGAAAGCCGTGCCTCGTTGGAAAGCTCTTTGGCAGCCGCTCGCGTGGCCCCACAGCCCGTGGGGCTGCGGGCTTTGCGGCGGCAATCAGCCTCAGCGCCACCAGCGCCCTCGTGGCGCCGCCGCACCAGCTTTCGAAGCATTTTCCGGTAGGTCCGCGGCTCTGGCCACAGCTCCCACGCCCGAAGAGCCAGGAGGGAAAGCCGTGCCTCGTTGGAAAGCTCTTTGGCAGCCGCTCGCGTGGCCCCACAGCCCGTGGGGCTGCGGGCTTTCTGGTGGCCGTCAGCCTCGGCGCCACCGGCGCACACGTGGGGCTGCCGCGCCAGCCTGCGAAGCATTTTCCGGTAGCGCCGCGGCTGTGGCCACAGCTCCCACGCCCAAAGAGCCAGGAGGGAAAGCCGTGCCTCCTTGGAAAGCTCTTTGGCAGCAGCTCGCGTGGCCCCACAGCCCGTGGGGCTGCGGGTTTTCTGGTGGCCGTCAGCCTCGGTGCCACCGTCGCCCACGTGGCACCGCCGGGCCAGCCTGTGAAGCATTTTCCGGTAGGGCCGCGGCTCTGGCGACAGCTCCCACGCACAAAGAGCCAGGAGGGAAACCTGTGCCTCGTTGGAAAGCTCTTTGGCAGCCGCTCGTGTGGCCCCACAGCCCGTGGGGCTGCGGGCTTTCTGGTGGCCGTCAGCCTCGGCGCCACCGGCGCACACGTGGCGCCGCCGCGCCAGCCTGCGAAGCATTTTCCGGTAGGGCCACGGCTCTGGCGACAGCTCCCACGCCCAAAGAGCTAGGAGGGAAAGCCGAGCCTCGTTGGAAAGCTCTTTGGAAGCCGCTCGCGTGGCCCCACAGCCCGTGGGGCTGCGGGCTTTGCGGCGGCAATCACCCTCAGCGCCACCAGCGCCCTCGTGGCGCCGCCGGGCCAGCCTATGAAGCATTTTCCGGTAGGGCCGCGGCTCTGGCGACAGTTCTCACGCCGGAAGAGCCAGGAGCGAAAGCCGTGCCTCGTTGGAAAGCTCTTTGGCAGCCGCTCGCGTGGCCCCACAGCCCGTGGGGCTGCGGGCTTTGCGGCGGCAATCAGACTCAGCGCCACCAGCGCCCTCGTGGCGCCGCCGCACCAGCCTGCGAAGCATTTTCCGGTAGGGCCACGGCTCTGGCCACAGCTCCCACGCCCGAAGAGCCAGGAGGGAAAGCCATGCCTTGTTGGAAAGCACTTTGGCAGCCGCTCGCGTGGCCCCACAGCCCGTGGGGCTGCGGGCTTTGCGGCGGCCGTCACCCTCAGCGCCACCAGCGCCCTCGTGGCACCGCCGGGCCAGCCTGTGAAGCATTTTCCGGTAGGGCTGCTGCTCTGGCCACAGCTCCCACGCCCGAAGAGCCAGGAGGGAAAGCCGTGCCTCGTTGGAAAGCACTTTGGCAGCCGCTCGCGTGGCCCCACAGCCCGTGGGGCTGCGGGCTTTGTGGCGGCAATCAGCCTCAGCGCCACCAGCGCCCTCGTGGCGCCGCCGCACCAGCCTGCGAAGCATTTTCCGGTAGGGCCGCGGCTCTGGCGACAGCTCCCACGCCCGAAGAGCCAGGAGGGAAAGCCGTGTCTCATTGGAAAGCTCTTTGGCAGCCGCTCGCGTGGCCCCACAGCCCGTGGGGCTGCGGGCTTTCTGGTGGCCGTCAGCCTCGGCGCCACCGGCGCCCACGTGGCGCCGCCGCGCCAGCCTGCGAAGCATTTTCGGATAGGGCCACGGCTCTGGCCACAGCTCCCACGCCCGAAGAGCCAGGAGGGAAAGCCGTGCCTCGTTGGAAAGCTCATTGGCAGCCGCTCGCGTGGCCCCACAGCCCGTGGGGCTGCGGGTTTTCTGGTGGCCGTCAGCCTCGGCGCCACCGGCGCACACGCGGCGCCGCCGCACCAGCCTGCGAAGCATTTTCCGGTAGGGCCGCAGCTCTGGCGAGAGCTCCCGCACCCGAAGACCCAGGAGGAAAAGCCGTGCCTCGTTGGAAAGCTCTTTGGCAGCCGCTCGCGTGGCCCCACAGCCCGTGGGGCTGCGGGCTTTGTGGTGGCCGTCAGCCTCGGCGCCACCGGCGCACACGTGGCGCCGCCGCGCCAGCCTGCGAAGCATTTTCCGGTAGGGCCACGGCTCTGGCGACAGCTCCCACGCCCAAAGAGCTAGGAGGGAAAGCCGAGCCTCGTTGGAAAGCTCTTTGGAAGCCGCTCGCGTGGCCCCACAGCCCGTGGGGCTGCGGGCTTTGCGGCGGCAATCACCCTCAGCGCCACCAGCGCCCTCGTGGCGCCGCCGGGCCAGCCTATGAAGCATTTTCCGGTAGGGCCGCGGCTCTGGCGACAGTTCTCACGCCGGAAGAGCCAGGAGCGAAAGCCGTGCCTCGTTGGAAAGCTCTTTGGCAGCCGCTCGCGTGGCCCCACAGCCCGTGGGGCTGCGGGCTTTGCGGCGGCAATCAGACTCAGCGCCACCAGCGCCCTCGTGGCGCCGCCGCACCAGCCTGCGAAGCATTTTCCGGTAGGGCCACGGCTCTGGCCACAGCTCCCACGCCCGAAGAGCCAGGAGGGAAAGCCATGCCTTGTTGGAAAGCACTTTGGCAGCCGCTTGCGTGGCCCCACAGCCCGTGGGGCTGCGGGCTTTGCGGCGGCCGTCACCCTCAGCGCCACCAGCGCCCTCGTGGCACCGCCGGGCCAGCCTGTGAAGCATTTTCCGGTAGGGCTGCTGCTCTGGCCACAGCTCCCACGCCCGAAGAGCCAGGAGGGAAAGCCGTGCCTCGTTGGAAAGCACTTTGGCAGCCGCTCGCGTGGCCCCACAGCCCGTGGGGCTGCGGGCTTTGTGGCGGCAATCAGCCTCAGCGCCACCAGCGCCCTCGTGGCGCCGCCGCACCAGCCTGCGAAGCATTTTCCGGTAGGGCCGCGGCTCTGGCCACAGCTCCCACGCCCGAAGAGCCAGGAGGGAAAGCCGTGTCTCATTGGAAAGCTCTTTGGCAGCCGCTCGCGTGGCCCCACAGCCCGTGGGGCTGCGGGCTTTCTGGTGGCCGTCAGCCTCGGCGCCACCGGCGCCCACGTGGCGCCGCCGCGCCAGCCTGCGAAGCATTTTCGGATAGGGCCACGGCTCTGGCCACAGCTCCCACGCCCGAAGAGCCAGGAGGGAAAGCCGTGCCTCGTTGGAAAGCTCATTGGTAGCCGCTCGCGTGGCCCCACAGCCCGTGGGGCTGCGGGTTTTCTGGTGGCCGTCAGCCTCGGCGCCACCGGCGCACACGCGGCGCCGCCGCACCAGCCTGCGAAGCATTTTCCGGTAGGGCCGCGGCTCTGGCCACAGCTCCCACGCCCGAAGAGCCAGGAGGGAAAGCCATGCCTCGTTGGAAAGCACTTTGGCAGCCGCTCGCGTGGCCCCACAGCCCGTGGGGCTGCGGGCTTTGCGGCGGCCATCAGCCTCAGCGCCACCAGCGCCCTTGTGGCGCCGCCGGGCCAGCCTGCGAAGCATTTTCGGGTAGGGCCGCGGCTCTGGCCACAGCTCCCACGCCCGAAGAGCCAGGAGGGAAAGCCGTGCCTCGTTGGAAAGCTCTTTGGCAGCCGCTCGCGTGGCCCCACAGCCCGTGGGGCTGCGGGCTTTGCGGCGGCAATCAGCCTCAGCGCCACCAGCGCCCTCGTGGCGCCGCCGCACCAGCCTGCGAAGCATTTTCCGGTAGGGCCGCGGCTCTGGCCACAGCTCCCACGCCCGAAGAGCCAGGAGGGAAAGCCGTGCCTCGTTGGAAAGCTCTTTGGCAGCCGCTCGCGTGGCCCCACAGCCCGTGGGGCTGCGGGCTTTCTGGTGGCCGTCAGCCTCGGCGCCACCGGCGCACACGTGGCGCCGCCGCGCCAGCCTGCGAAGCATTTTCCGGTAGGGCCGCGGCTCTGGCCACAGCTCCCACGCCCGAAGAGCCAGGAGGGAAAGCCATGCCTCGTTGGAAAGCACTTTGGCAGCCGCTCGCGTGGCCCCACAGCCCGTGGGGCTGCGGGCTTTGCGGCGGCCATCAGCCTCAGCGCCACCAGCGCCCTTGTGGCGCCGCCGGGCCAGCCTGCGAAGCATTTTCTGGTAGGGCCGCAGCTCTGGCCACAGCTCCCACGCCCGAAGAGCCAGGAGGGAAAGCTGTGCCTCGTTGGAAAGCTCTTTGGCAGCCGCTCGCGTGGCCACACAGCCCGTGGGGCTGCGGGCTTTGCGGCAGCAATCAGCCTCAGCGCCACCAGCGCCCTCGTGGCGCCGCCGCACCAGCCTGCGAAGCATTTTCCGGTAGGGCCGCGGCTCTGGCCACAGCTCCCACGCCCGAAGAGCCAGGAGGGAAAGCCGTGCCTCATTGGAAAGCTCTTTGGCAGCCGCTCGCATGGCCCCACAGCCCGTGGGGCTGCGGGCTTTGCGGCGGCCATCAGACTCAGCGCCACCAGCGCCCTTGTGGCGCCGCCGGGGCAGCCTGCGAAGCATTTTCCGGTAGGGCTGCGTCTCTGGCGACAGCTCCCACGCCCGAAGAGCCAGGAGGGAAAGCCGTGCCTCGTTGGAAAGCTCTTTGGCAGCCGCTCGCGTGGCCCCACAGCCCGTGGGGCTGCGGGCTTTGCAGCGGCTGTCAGCCTCGGCGCCACCGGCGCACACGTCGCGCCGCCGCACCAGCCTGCGAAGCATTTTCCGGTAGGGCCGCGGCTCTGGCCACAGCTCCCACGCCCGAAGAGCCAGGAGGGAAAGCCGTGCCTCGTTGGAAAGCTGTTTGGCAGGCGCTCGCGTGGCCCCACAGCCTGTGGGGCTGCGGGCTTTGCGGCGGCCATCAGACTCAGCGCCACCAGCCCCCTTGTGGCGCCGGCGGGCCAGCCTGCGAAGCATTTTCCGGTAGGGCCGCGGCTCTGGCGACAGCTCCCACGCCCGAAGAGCCAGGAGGGAAAGCCGTGCCTCGTTGGAAAGCTCTTTGGCAGCCGCTCGCGTGGCCCCACAGCCCGTGGGGCTGCGGGCTTTGCGGCGGCCGTCACCCTCAGCGCCACCAGCGCCCTCGTGGCGCCGCCGGGCCAGCGTGTGAAGCATTTTCCGGTAGGGCTGCGTCTCTGGCGACAGCTCCCATGCCCGAAGAGCCAGGAGGGAAAGCCATGCCTCGTTGGAAAGCTCTTTGGCAGCCGCTCGCGTGGCCCCACAGCCCGTGGGGCTGTGGTTTTGCGGCGGCCGTCAGCCTCAGCGCCACCGGCGCCCACGTGGTGCCGACGCGCCAGCCTGCGAAGCATTATCTGGTAGGGCCGCGGCTCTGGCCACAGCTCCCACACCCAAAGAGCCAGGAGGGAAAGCCGTGCCTCCTTGGAAAGCTCTTTGGCAGCCGCTCGCGTGGCCCCACAGCCCGTGGGGCTGCGGGCTTTCTGGTGGCAGTCAGCCTCGGAGCCACCGGCGCACACGTGGCGCCGCCGCACCAGCCTGCGAAGCATTTTCCGGTAGGGCCGCGGCTCTGGCGACAGCTCCCACGCCCGAAGAGCCAGGAGGGAAAGCCGTGCCTCGTTGGAAAGCTCTTTGGCAGCCGCTCGCGTGGCCCCACAGCCCGTGGGGCTGCGGGTTTTCTGGTGGCCGTCAGACTCAGCGCCACCAGCGCCCTTGTGGCGCCGCCGGGCCAGCCTGCGAGGCATTTTCCGGTAGGGCTGTGTCTCTGGCGACAGCTCCCACGCCCGAAGAGCCAGGAGGGAAAGCCGTGCCTCCTTGGAAAGCTCTTTGGCAGCCGCTCGCGTGGCCTCACTGCCCGTGGGGCTGCGGGCTTTCTGGTGGCCGTCAGCCTCGGCGCCACTGGCGCCCACCTGGCGCCGCCGCACCAGCCTGCGAAGCATTTTCCGGTAGGGCTGCGTCTCTGGCGACAGCTCCCACGCCCGAAGAGCCAGGAGGGAAAGCCGTGCCTCGTTGGAAAGCTCTTTGGCAGCCGCTCGCGTGGCCCCACAGCCCGTGGGGCTGCGGGCTTTGCGGCGGCCATCAGCCTCAGCGCCACCAGCGCCCTCGTGGCGCCGCCGCACCAGCCTGCGAAGCATTTTCCGGTAGGGCCGCGGCTCTGGCCACAGCTCCCACGCCCGAAGAGCCAGGAGGGAAAGCCGTGCCTCGTTGGAAAGCTCTTTGGCAGCCGCTCGCATGGCCCCACAGCCCGTGGGGCTGCGGGCTTTCTGGTGGCCGTCAGCATCGGCGCCACCGGCGCACATGTGGCGCCGCTGCACCAGCCTGCGAAGCATTTTCCGGTAGGGCCGCGGCTCTGGCCACAGCTCCCACGCCCGAAGAGCCAGGAGGGAAAGCCGTGCCTCGTTGGAAAGCTCCTGGGCAGCCGCTCGCGTGGCCCCAGTGCCCGTGGGGCTGCGGGCTTTGCAGCGGCCATCAGCCTCAGCGCCACCAGCACCCTCGTGGCACCGCCGGGCCAGCCTGTGAATCATTTTCCGGTAGGGCCGCGGCTCTGGCCACAGCTCCCACGCCCGAAGAGCCAGGAGGGAAAGCCGTGCCTCGTTGGAAAGCTCTTTGGCAGCCGCTCGCGTGGCCCCACAGCCCGTGGGGCTGCGGGCTTTCTGGTGGCCGTCAGCCTCGGCGCCACCGGCGCCCACGTGGCGCCGCCGCGCCAGCCTGCGAAGCATTTTCCGGTAGGGCCGCGGCTCTGGCGACAGCTCCCACGCCGGAAGAGCCAGGAGGGAAAGCCGTGCCTCGTTGGAAAGCTCTTTGGCAGCCGCTCGCGTGGCCCCACAGCCCGTGGGGCTGCGGGCTTTGCGGCGGCCTTCAGCCTCAGCGCCACCAGCGCCCTCGTGGCACCGCGGGGCCAGCCTGTGAAGCATTTTCCGGTAGGGCCGCGGCTCTGGCCACAGCTCCCACGCCCGAAGAGCCAGGAGGGAAAGCCGTGCCTCGTTGGAAAGCTCTTTGGCAGCCGCTCGCGTGGCCCCACAGCCCGTGGGGCTGCGGGCTTTCTGGTGGCCGTCAGCCTCGGCGCCACCAGCGCCCACGTGGCGCCGCCGCGCCAGCCTGCGAAGCATTTTCCGGTAGGGCCAAGGCTCTGGCGACAGCTCCCACGCCGGAAGAGCCAGGAGGGAAAGCCGTGCCTCGTTGGAAAGCTCTTTGGCAGCCGCTCGCGTGGCCCCACTGTCCGTGGGGCTGCGAGCTTTCTGGTGGCCGTCAGCCTCGGCGCCACCGGCGCACACGTGGCGCCGCCGCGCCAGCCTGCGAAGCATTTTCCGGTAGGGCCGCGGCTCTGGCCACAGCTCCCACGCCCGAAGAGCCAGGAGGGAAAGCCATGCCTCATTGGAAAGCACTTTGGCAGCCGCTCGCGTGGCCCCACAGCCCGTGGGGCTGCGGGCTTTGCGGCGGCCATCAGCCTCAGCGCCACCAGCGCCCTTGTGGCGCCGCCGGGCTAGCCTGCGAAGCATTTTCCGGTAGGGCCGCGGCTCTGGCCACAGCTCCCACGCCCGAAGAGCCAGGAGGGAAAGCCGTGCCTCGTTGGAAAGCTCTTTGGCAGCCGCTCGCGTGGCCCCACAGCCCGTGGGGCTGCGGGCTTTGTGTCGGCTGTCAGCCTCAGCGCCACCAGCGCCCACCTGGCGCCGACGTGCCAGCCTGCGAAGGATTATCTGGTAGGGCCGCGGCTCTGGCCACAGCTCCCACGCCCGAAGAGCCAGGAGGGAAAGCCGTGCCTCGTTGGAAAGCTGTTTGGCAGGCGCTCGCGTGGCCCCACAGCCTGTGGGGCTGCGGGCTTTGCGGCGGCCGTCAGCCTCAGCGCCACGAGCGCCCTCGTGGCGCCGCCGCGCCAGCCTGCGAAGCATTTTCCGGTAGGGCCGCGGCTCTGGCCACAGCTCCCACGCCCGAAGAGCCAGGAGGGAAAGCCGTGCCTCGTTGGAAAGCTCTTTGGCAGCCGCTCGCGTGGCCCCACAGCCCGTGGGGCTGCGGGCTTTGCGGCGGCCGTCACCCTCAGCGCCACCAGCGCCCTTGTGGCGCCGCCGGGCCAGCCTGCGAAGCATTTTCCGGTAGGGATGTGTCTCTGGCGACAGCTCCCACGCCCAAAGAGCCAGGAGGGAAAGCCGTGCCTCCTTGGAAAGCTCTTTGGCAGCCGCTCGCGTGGCCACACAGCCCGTGGGGCTGCGGGCTTTCTGGTGGCCGTCAGCCTCGGCGCCACCGGCGCACACGTGGCGCCGCCGCACCAGCCTGTGAAGCATTTTCCGGTAGGGCCGCGGCTCTGGCCACAGCTCCCACGCCCGAAGAGCCAGGAGGGAAAGCCGTGCCTCGTTGGAAAGCTCTTTGGCAGCCGCTCGCGTGGCCCCACAGGCCGTGGGGCTGCGGGCTTTGCGGCGGCAATCAGCCTCAGCGCCACCAACGCCCTTGTGGCGCCGCCGGGCCAGCCTGCGAAGCATTTTCCGGTAGGGCTGTGTCTCTGGCGACAGCTCCCACGCCCGAAGAGCCAGGAGGGAAAGCCGTGCCTCCTTGGAAAGCTCTTTGGCAGCCGCTCGCGTGGCCCCACAGCCCGTGGGGCTGCGGGCTTTCTGGTGGCCGTCAGCCTCGGCGCCACCGGCGCACACGTGGCGCCGCCGGGCCAGCCTGTGAAGCATTTTCCTGTAGGGTCGCGGCTCTGGCCACAGCTCCCACGCCCGAAGAGCCAGGAGGGAAAGCCATGCCTCGTTGGAAAGCACTTTGGCAGCTGCTCGCGTGGCCCCACAGCCCGTGGGGCTGCGGGCTTTGCGGCGGCCATCAGCCTCAGCGCCACCAGCGCCCTTGTGGCGCCGCCGGGCTAGCCTGCGAAGCATTTTCCGGTAGGGCCGCGGCTCTGGCCACAGCTCCCACGCCCGAAGAGCCAGGAGGGAAAGCCGTGCCTCGTTGGAAAGCTCTTTGGCAGCCGCTCGCATGGCCCCACAGCCCGTGGGGCTGTGGGCTTTCTGGTGGCCGTCAGCCTCGGCGCCACCGGCGCACACGTGGCGCCGCCGCGCCAGGTTGCGAAGCATTTTCCGGTATGGCCGCAGCTCTGGCCACAGCTCCCACGCCCGAAGAGCCAGGAGGGAAAGCCGTGCCTCCTTGGAAAGCTCTTTGGCAGCCGCTCGCGTGGCCCCACAGCCCGTGGGGCTGCTAGCTTTGGGGGGGCCGTCAGCCTCGGCGCCACCGGAGCCCTTGTGGCGCCGCCGGGCCAGCCTGCGAAGCATTTTCCGGTAGGGCCGCGGCTCTGGCCACAGCTCCCACGCCCGAAGAGCCAGGAGGGAAAGCCATGCCTCGTTGGAAAGCTCTTTGGCAGCCGCTCGCGTGGCCCCACAGCCCGTGGGGCTGCGGGCTTTGCGGCGGCCGTCAGCCTCAGCGCCACCAGCGCCCTTGTGGTGCCGCCGGGCCAGCCTGCGAAGCATTTTCCGGTAGGGCTGCTGCTCTGGCCACAGCTCCCACGCCCGAAGAGCCAGGAGGGAAAGCCGTGCCTCGTTGGAAAGCTCTTTGGCAGCCGCTCGCGTGGCCCCACAGCCCGTGGGGCTGCGGGCTTTGTGTCGGCCGTCAGCCTCAGCGCCACCAGCGCCCACCTGGCGCCGACGCGCCAGCCTGCGAAGGATTATCTGGTAGGGCTGCGGCTCTGGCGACAGCTCCCACGCCCGAAGAGCCAGGAGGGAAAGCCGTGCCTCGTTGGAAAGGTCTTTGGCAGGCGCTCGCGTGGCCCCACAGCCTGTGGGGCTGCGGGCTTTGCGGCGGCCGTCAGCCTCAGCGCCACCAGCGCCCTCGTGGCACCGCCGGGCCAGCCTGTAAAGCATTTTCCGGTAGGGCTGCGTCTCTGGCGACAGCTCAAACGCCCGAAGAGCCAGGAGGGAAAGCCGTGCCTCGTTGGAAAGCTCTTTGGCAGCCGCTCGCGTGGCCCCACAGCCCGTGGGGCTTCGGGCTTTGCGGCGGCAATCAGCCTCAGCGCCACCGGCGCCCTCGTGGCGCCGCCGCACCAGCCTGCGAAGCATTTTCCGGTAGGGCTGTGTCTCTGGCGACAGCTCCCACGCCCGAAGAGCCAGGAGGGAAAGCCGTGCCTCGTTGGAAAGCTCTTTGGCAGCCGCTCCCGTGGCCCCACAGCCCGTGGGGCTGCGGGCTTTGCGGGGGCCGTCAGCCTCAGCGCCACCGGCGCCCACCTGGAGCCGACGCGCCAGCCTGCGAAGCATTATCTGGTAGGGCCGCGGCTGTGGCCACAGCTCCCACACCCAAAGAGCCAGGAGGGAAAGCCGTGCCTCGTTGGAAAGCTCTTTGGCAGCCGCTCGCGTGGCCCCACAGCCTGTGGGGCTGCGGGCTTTGCGGCGGCCATCAGACTCAGCGCCACCAGCGCCCTTGTGGCGCCGGCGGGCCAGCCTGCGAAGCATTTTCCGGTAGGGCTGCGTCTCTGGCGACAGCTCCCACGCCCGAAGAGCCAGGAGGGAAAGCCGTGCCTCGTTGGAAAGCTCTTTGGCAGCCGCTCGCGTGGCCCCACAGCCCGTGGGGCTGCGGGCTTTGCGGTGGCCATCAGACTCAGCGCCACCAGCGCCCTTGTGGCGCCGCCGGGCCAGCCTGCAAAGCATTTTCCGGTAGGGCTGTGTCTCTGGCGACAGCTCCCACGCCCGAAGAGCCAGGAGGGAAAGCCGTGCCTCGTTGGAAAGCTCTTTGGCAGCCGCTCGCGTGGCCCCACAGCCCGTGGGGCTGCGGGCTTTGCGGCGGCCGTCAGCCTCAGCGCCACGAGCGCCCTCGTGGCGCCGCCGCACCAGCCTGCGAAGCATTTTCCCGTAGGGCCGCGGCTCTGGCGACAGCTCCCACGCCCGAAGAGCCAGGAGGGAAAGCCGTGCCTCGTTGGAAAGCTCTTTGGCAGCCGCTCGCGTGGCCCCACAGCCCGTGGGGCTGCGGGCTTTCTGGTGGCCGTCAGCCTCGGCGCCACCGGCGCACACCTGGCGCCGCCGGGCCAGCCTGTGAAGCATTTTCCGGTAGGGCCGCGGCTCTGGCGACAGCTCCCACGCCCGAAGAGCCAGGAGGGAAAGCCATGCCTCGTTGGAAAGCACTTTGGCAGCCGCTCGCGTGGCCCCACAGCCCGTGGGGCTGCGGGCTTTGCGGCGGCCATCAGCCTCAGCGCCACCAGCGCCCTTGTGGCGCCGCCGCGCCAGCCTGCGAAGCATTTTCCGGTAGGGCCGCGGCTCTGGCCACAGCTCCCACGCCCGAAGAGCCAGGAGGGAAAGCCGTGCCTCGTTGGAAAGCTCTTTGGCAGCCGCTCGCATGGCCCCACATCCCGTGGGGCTGCGGGCTTTGCGGCGGCAATCAGCCTCAGCGCCACTAGCGCCCCCGTGGCGCCGCCGCACCAGCCTGCGAAGCATTTTCCGGTAGGGCCGCGGCTCTGGCCACAGCTCCCACGCCCGAAGAGCCAGGAGGGAAAGCCGTGCCTCGTTGGAAAGCTCTTTGGCAGCCGCTCGCGTGGCCCCACAGCCCGTGGGGCTGCGGGCTTTGCGGCGGCCATCAGACTCAGCGCCACCAGCGCCCTTGTGGCACCGCCGGGCCAGCCTGCGAAGCATTATCTGGTAGGGCCGCGGCTCTGGCCACAGCTCCCACACCCAAAGAGCCAGGAGGGAAAGCCGTGCCTCGTTGGAAAGCTCTTTGGCAGCCGCTGGCGTGGCCCCACAGCCCGTGGGGCTGCGGGTTTTGCGGCGGCCATCAGCCTCAGCGCCACCAGCGCCCTTGTGGCGCCGCCGGGCCAGCCTGCGAAGCATTTTCCGGTAGGGCCGCGGCTCTGGCCACAGCTCCCACGCCCGAAGAGCCAGGAGGGAAAGCCGTGCCTCGTTGGAAAGCTCTTTGGCAGCCGCTCGCGTGGCCCCACAGCCTGTGGGGCTGCGGGCTTTGCGGCGGCCATCAGACTCAGCGCCACCAGCGCCCTTGTGGCGCCGGCGGGCCAGCCTGCGAAGCATTTTCGGGTAGGGCCGCGGCTCTGGCGACAGCTCCCACGCCCGAAGAGCCAGGAGGGAAAGCCGTGCCTCGTTGGAAAGCTCTTTGGCAGCCGCTCGCGTGGCCCCACAGCCCGTGGGGCTGCGGGCTTTGCGGTGGCCATCAGACTCAGCGCCACCAGCGCCCTTGTGGCGCCGCCGGGCCAGCCTGCAAAGCATTTTCCGGTAGGGCTGTGTCTCTGGCGACAGCTCCCACGCCCGAAGAGCCAGGAGGGAAAGCCGTGCCTCGTTGGAAAGCTCTTTGGCAGCCGCTCGCGTGGCCCCACAGCCCGTGGGGCTGCGGGCTTTGCGGCGGCCGTCAGCCTCAGCGCCACGAGCGCCCTCGTGGCGCCGCCGCACCAGCCTGCGAAGCATTTTCCCGTAGGGCCGCGGCTCTGGCGACAGCTCCCACGCCCGAAGAGCCAGGAGGGAAAGCCGTGCCTCGTTGGAAAGCTCTTTGGCAGCCGCTCGCGTGGCCCCACAGCCCGTGGGGCTGCGGGCTTTCTGGTGGCCGTCAGCCTCGGCGCCACCGGCGCACACCTGGCGCCGCCGGGCCAGCCTGTGAAGCATTTTCCGGTAGGGCCGCGGCTCTGGCGACAGCTCCCACGCCCGAAGAGCCAGGAGGGAAAGCCATGCCTCGTTGGAAAGCACTTTGGCAGCCGCTCGCGTGGCCCCACAGCCCGTGGGGCTGCGGGCTTTGCGGCGGCCATCAGCCTCAGCGCCACCAGCGCCCTTGTGGCGCCGCCGCGCCAGCCTGCGAAGCATTTTCCGGTAGGGCCGCGGCTCTGGCCACAGCTCCCACGCCCGAAGAGCCAGGAGGGAAAGCCGTGCCTCGTTGGAAAGCTCTTTGGCAGCCGCTCGCGTGGCCCCACAGCCCGTGGGGCTGCGGGCTTTGCGGCGGCAATCAGCCTCAGCGCCACTAGCGCCCCCGTGGCGCCGCCGCACCAGCCTGCGAAGCATTTTCCGGTAGGGCCGCGGCTCTGGCCACAGCTCCCACGCCCGAAGAGCCAGGAGGGAAAGCCGTGCCTCGTTGGAAAGCTCTTTGGCAGCCGCTCGCGTGGCCCCACAGCCCGTGGGGCTGCGGGCTTTGCGGCGGCCATCAGACTCAGCGCCACCAGCGCCCTTGTGGCACCGCCGGGCCAGCCTGCGAAGCATTATCTGGTAGGGCCGCGGCTCTGGCCACAGCTCCCACACCCAAAGAGCCAGGAGGGAAAGCCGTGCCTCGTTGGAAAGCTCTTTGGCAGCCGCTGGCGTGGCCCCACAGCCCGTGGGGCTGCGGGTTTTGCGGCGGCCATCAGCCTCAGCGCCACCAGCGCCCTTGTGGCGCCGCCGGGCCAGCCTGCGAAGCATTTTCCGGTAGGGCCGCGACTCTGGCCACAGCTCCCACACCCGAAGAGCCAGGAGGGAAAGCCGTGCCTCGTTGGAAAGCTCTTTGGCAGCCGCTCGCGTGGCCCCACAGCCCGTGGGGCTGCGGGCTTTGCGGCGGCAATCAGCCTCAGCGCCACCAGCGCCCTTGTTGCGCCGCCGGGCCAGCCTGCGAAGCATTTTCCGGTAGGGCTGTGTCTCTGGCGACAGCTCCCACGCCCGAAGAGCCAGGAGGGAAAGCTGTGCCTCGTTGGAAAACTCTTTGGCAGCCGCTCGCGTGGCCCCACAGCCCGTGGGGCTGCGGGCTTTCTGGTGGCCGTCAGCCTCGGCGCCACCGGCGCACACCTGGCGCCGCCGGGCCAGCCTGTGAAGCATTTTCCGGTAGGGGTGCGGCTCTGGCCACAGCTCCCACACCCAAAGAGCCAGGAGGGAAAGCCGTGCCTCGTTGGAAAGCTCTTTGGGAGGCGCTCGCGTGGCCCCACAGCCTGTGGGGCTGCGGGCTTTCAGCGGCCATCAGACTCAGCGCCACCAGCGCCCTTGTGGCGCCGGCGGGCCAGCCTGCGAAGCATTTTCCGGTAGGGTCGCAGCTCTGGCCACAGCTCCCACGCCGGAAGAGCCAGGAGGGAAAGCCGTGCCTCGTTGGAAAGCTCTTTGGCAGCCGCTCGCGTGGCCCCACAGCCCGTGGGGCTGCGGGCTTTCTGGTGGCCGTCAGCCTCGGCGCCACTGGCGCAAACGTGGCGCCGCCGCACCAGCCTGTGAAGCATTTTCCGGTAGGGCCGCGGCTCTGGCCACAGCTCCCACGCCCGAAGAGCCAGGAGGGAAAGCCGTGCCTCGTTGGAAAGCTCTTTGGCAGCCGCTCGCGTGGCCCCACAGCCCGTGGGGCTGCGGGCTTTGCGGCGGCCATCAGCCTCAGCGCCACCAGCGCCCTTGTGGCGCCGCCGGGCCAGCCTGCGAAGCATTTTCCGGTAGGGCCGCGGCTCTGGCCACAGCTCCCACACCCAAAGAGCCAGGAGGGAAAGCCGTGCCTCATTGGAAAGCTCTTTGGCAGCCGCTCGCGTGGCCCCACAGCCCGTGGGGCTGCGGGCTTTGTGGCGGCCATCAGCCTCAGCGCCACCAGCGCCCTTGTGGCGCCGCCGGGCCAGCCTGCGAAGCATTTTCCGGTAGGGCTGTGTCTCTGGCGACAGCTCCCACGCCCGAAGAGCCAGGAGGGAAAGCCGTGCCTCCTTGGAAAGCTCTTTGGCAGCCACTCGCATGGCCCCACAGCCCGTGGGGCTGCGGGCTTTCTGGTGGCCGTCAGCCTCGGCGCCACCGGCGCACACGTGGCGCCGCCGGGCCAGCCTGCGAAGCATTTTCCGGTAGGGCCGCGGCTCTGGCCACAGCTCCCACGCCCGAAGAGCCAGGAGGGAAAGCCGTGCCTCGTTGGAAAGCTCTTTGGCAGCCGCTCGCGTGGCCCCACAGCCCGTGGGGCTGCGGGCTTTGCGGCGGCAATCAGCCTCAGCGCCACCAGCGCCCTTGTGGCGCCGCCGGGCCAGCCTGCGAAGCATTTTCCGGTAGGGCTGTGTCTCTGGCGACAGCTCCCACGCCCGAAGAGCCAGGAGGGAAAGCCGTGCCTCGTTGGAAAGCTCTTTGGCAGCCGCTCGCGTGGCCCCACAGCCCTTGGGGCTGCGGGCTTTCTGGTGGCCGTCAGCCTCGGCGCCACCGGCGCACACGTGGCGCCGACGCGCCAGCCTGCGAAGCATTATCTGGTAGGGCCGCGGCTCTGGCGACAGCTCCCACGCCCGAAGAGCCAGGAGGGAAAGCCGTGCCTCGTTGGAAAGCTCTTTGGCAGCCGCTCGTGTGGCCCCACTGCCCGTGGGGCTGCGGGGTTTGCAGCGGCAATCAGCCTCAGCGCCACCAGCGCCCTCGTGGCACCGCCGGGCCAGCCTGTGAATCATTTTCCGGTAGGGCCGCGGCTCTGGCGACAGCTCCCACGCCGGAAGAGCCAGGAGGGAAAGACGTGCCTCGTTGGAAAGCTCTTTGGCAGCCGCTCGCGTGGCCCCACAGCCCGTGGGGCTGCGGGCTTTCTGGTGGCTGTCAGCCTCGGTGCCACCGGCGCACACGTGGCGCCGCCGCGCCAGCCTGTGAACTATTTTCCGGTAGGGCCGCAGCTCTGGCGAGAGCTCCCACACCCGAAGAGCCAGGAGGGAAAGCCGTGCCTCCTTAAAAGCTCTTTGGCAGCCGCTCGCGTGGCCCCACAGCCCGTGGGGCTGCGGGCTTTGCGGGGGCCGTCAGCCTCGGCGCCACCAGCGCCCACGTGGCACCGCCGCGCCAGCCTGCGAAGCATTTTCCGGTAGGGCCGCGGCTCTGGCGACAGCTCCCACGCCCGAAGAGCCAGGAGGGAAAGCCATGCCTCGTTGGAAAGCTCTTTGGCAGCCGCTCGCGTGGCCCCACAGCCCGTGGGGCTGCGGGCTTTGCGGCGGCCGTCAGCCTCGGCGCGACCGGCGCCCACGTGGCGCCGCCGCGCCAGCCTGCGAAGCATTTTCGGGTAGGGCCGCGGCTCTGGCGACAGCTCCCATGCCCGAAGAGCCAGGAGGGAAAGCCGTGCCTCGTTGGAAAGCTCTTTGGCAGCCGCTCGCGTGGACCCACAGCCCGTGGGGCTGCGGGCGTTGCGGCGGCCGTCAGCCTCGGCGCCACCGGCGCCCACCTGGCGCCGCCGCGCCAACTTGCGAAGCATTTTCCGGTAGGGCCGCGGTTCTGGCCACAGCTCCCACGCCCAAAGAGCCAGGAGGGAAAGCCGTGCCTCGTTGGAAAGCTCTTTGGCAGCCGCTCGCGTGGCCCCACAGCCCGTGGGGCTGCGGGCTTTGCGGCTGCCGTCAGTCTCGGCGCCACCGGCGCCCACCTGGCGCCGCCGCGCCAACCTGCGAAGCATTTTCCGGTAGGGCTGCGTCTCTGGCGACAGCTCAAACGCCCGAAGAGCCAGGAGGGAAAGCCGTGCCTCGTTGGAAAGCTCTTTGGCAGCCGCTCGCGTGGCCCCACAGCCCGTGGGGCTTCGGGCTTTGCGGCGGCAATCAGCCTCAGCGCCACCAGCGCCCTCGTGGCGCCGCCGCACCAGCCTGCGAAGCATTTTCCGGTAGGGCCGCGGCTCTGGCCACAGCTCCCACGCCCGAAGAGCCAGGAGGGAAAGCCGTGCCTCGTTGGAAAGCTCTTTGGCAGCCGCTCGCGTGGCCCAACAGCCCGTGGGGCTGCGGGCTTTCTGGTGGGAGTCAGCCTCGGCGCCACCGGCGCCCTTGTGGCGCCGCTGGGCCAGCCTGCGAAGCATTTTCCGGTAGGGCTGTGTCTCTGGCGACAGCTCCCACGCCCGAAGAGCCAGGAGGGAAAGCCGTGCCTCGTTGGAAAGCTCTTTGGCAGCCGCTCCCGTGGCCCCACAGCCCGTGGGGCTGCGGGCTTTGCGGGGGCCGTCAGCCTCAGCGCCACCGGCGCCCACCTGGAGCCGACGCGCCAGCCTGCGAAGCATTATCTGGTAGGGCCGCGGCTGTGGCCACAGCTCCCACACCCAAAGAGCCAGGAGGGAAAGCCGTGCCTCGTTGGAAAGCTCTTTGGCAGCCGCTCGCGTGGCCCCACAGCCTGTGGGGCTGCGGGCTTTGCGGCGGCCATCAGACTCAGCGCCACCAGCGCCCTTGTGGCGCCGGCGGGCCAGCCTGCGAAGCATTTTCCGGTAGGGCTGCGTCTCTGGCGACAGCTCCCACGCCCGAAGAGCCAGGAGGGAAAGCCGTGCCTCGTTGGAAAGCTCTTTGGCAGCCGCTCGCGTGGCCCCACAGCCCGTGGGGCTGCGGGCTTTGCGGTGGCCATCAGACTCAGCGCCACCAGCGCCCTTGTGGCGCCGCCGGGCCAGCCTGCAAAGCATTTTCCGGTAGGGCTGTGTCTCTGGCGACAGCTCCCACGCCCGAAGAGCCAGGAGGGAAAGCCGTGCCTCGTTGGAAAGCTCTTTGGCAGCCGCTCGCGTGGCCCCACAGCCCGTGGGGCTGCGGGTTTTGCGGCGGCCGTCAGCCTCAGCGCCACGAGCGCCCTCGTGGCGCCGCCGCACCAGCCTGCGAAGCATTTTCCCGTAGGGCCGCGGCTCTGGCGACAGCTCCCACGCCCGAAGAGCCAGGAGGGAAAGCCGTGCCTCGTTGGAAAGCTCTTTGGCAGCCGCTCGCGTGGCCCCACAGCCCGTGGGGCTGCGGGCTTTGCGGCGGCCGTCACCCTCAGCGCCACCAGCGCCCACGTGGCGCCGCCGCGCCAGCCTGCGAAGCATTTTCCGGTAGGGCCGCGGCTCTGGCCACAGCTCCCACGCCCGAAGAGCCAGGAGGGAAAGCCGTGCCTCGTTGGAAAACTCTTTGGCAGCCGCTCGCGTGGCCCCACAGCCCGTGGGGCTGCGGGCTTTCTGGTGGCCGTCAGCCTCGGCGCCACCGGCGCACACCTGGCGCCGCCGGGCCAGCCTGTGAAGCATTTTCCGGTAGGGCCGCGGCTCTGGCCACAGCTCCCACGCCCGAAGAGCCAGGAGGGAAAGCCATGCCTCGTTGGAAAGCACTTTGGCAGCCGCTGGCGTGGCCCCACAGCCCGTGGGGCTGCGGGTTTTGCGGCGGCCATCAGCCTCAGCGCCACCAGCGCCCTTGTGGCGCCGCCGGGCCAGCCTGCGAAGCATTTTCCGGTAGGGCCGCGACTCTGGCCACAGCTCCCACACCCGAAGAACCAGGAGGGAAAGCCGTGCCTCGTTGGAAAGCTCTTTGGCAGCCGCTCGCGTGGCCCCACAGCCCGTGGGGCTACGGGCTTTGCGGCGGCAATCAGCCTCAGCGCCAGCAGCGCCCTTGTTGCGCCGCCGGGCCAGCCTGCGAAGCATTTTCCGGTAGGGCTGTGTCTCTGGCGACAGCTCCCACGCCCGAAGAGCCAGGAGGGAAAGCCGTGCCTCGTTGGAAAACTCTTTGGCAGCCGCTCGCGTGGCCCCACAGCCCGTGGGGCTGCGGGCTTTCTGGTGGCCGTCAGCCTCGGCGCCACCGGCGCACACCTGGCGCCGCCGGGCCAGCCTGTGAAGCATTTTCCGGTAGGGTCGCGCCTCTGGCCACAGCTCCCACGCCCGAAGAGCCAGGAGGAAAAGCCATGCCTCGTTGGAAAGCACTTTGGCAGCCGCTCGCGTGGCCCCACAGCCCGTGGGGCTGCGGGCTTTGCGGCGGCCATCAGCCTCAGCGCCACCAGCGCCCTTGTGGCGCCGCCGGGCCAGCCTGCGAAGCATTTTCCGGTAGGGCCGCGGCTCTGGCCACAGCTCCCACGCCCGAAGAGCCAGGAGGGAAAGCCGTGCCTCGTTGGAAAGCTCTTTGGCAGCCGCTTGCGTGGCCCCAAAGCCCGTGGGGCTGCGGGCTTTGCGGCGGCAATCAGCCTCAGCGCCACTAGCGCCCTCGTGGCGCCGCCGCACCAGCCTGCGAAGCATTTTCCAGTAGGGCCGCGGCTCTGGCCACAGCTCCCACGCCCGAAGAGCCAGGAGGGAAAGCCGTGCCTCGTTGGAAAGCTCTTTGGCAGCCGCTCGCGTGGCCCCACAGCCCGTGGGGCTGCGGGCTTTGCGGCGGCCATCAGACTCAGCGCCACCAGCGCCCTTGTGGCACCGCCGGGCCAGCCTGCGAAGCATTTTCCGGTAGGGCTGTGTCTCTGGCGACAGCTCCCACGCCCGAAGAGCCAGGAGGGAAAGCCGTGCCTCGTTGGAAAGCTCTTTGGCAGCCGCTCGCGTGGCCCCACAGCCAATGGGGCTGCGGGCTTTCTGGTGGCCGTCAGCCTCGGCGCCACCGGCGCACACGTGGCGCCGCCGCACCAGCCTGCGAAGCATTTTCCGGTAGGGCCGCGGCTCTGGCCACAGCTCCCACGCCCGAAGAGCCAGGAGGGAAAGCCGTGCCTCGTTGGAAAGCTCTTTGGCAGCCGCTCGCGTGGCCCCACAGCCCGTGGGGCTGCGGTTTTGCGGCGGCCGTCAGCCTCAGCGCCACCGGCGCCCACGTGGCGCCGACGCGCCAGCCTGTGAAGCATTATCTGGTAGGGCCGCGGCTCTGGCCACAGCTCCCACACCCAAAGAGCCAGGAGGGAAAGCCGTGCCTCGTTGGAAAGCTCTTTGGGAGGCGCTCGCGTGGCCCCACAGCCTGTGGGGCTGCGGGCTTTCAGCGGCCATCAGACTCAGCGCCACCAGCGCCCTTGTGGCGCCGGCGGGCCAGCCTGTGTAGCATTTTCCGGTAGGGCCGCGGCTCTGGCCACAGCTCCCACGCCCGAAGAGCCAGGAGGGAAAGCCATGCCTCGTTGGAAAGCATTTTGGCAGCCGCTCGCGTGGCCCCACAGCCCGTGGGGCTGCGGGCTTTGCAGCGGCCATCAGCCTCAGCGCCACCAGCGCCCTTGTGGCGCCGCCGGGCCAGCCTGCGAAGCATTTTCCGGTAGGGCTGTGTCTCTGGCGACAGCTCCCACGCCCGAAGAGCCAGGAGGGAAAGCCGTGCCTCGTTGGAAAGCTCTTTGGCAGCCGCTCGCGTGGCCCCACAGCCCTTGGGGCTGCGGGCTTTCTGGTGGCCGTCAGCCTCGGCGCCACCGGCGCACACGTGGCGCCGACGCGCCAGCCTGCGAAGCATTATCTGGTAGGGCCGCGGCTCTGGCCACAGCTCCCACGCCCGAAGAGCCAGGAGGGAAAGCCGTGCCTCGTTGGAAAGCTCTTTGGCAGCCGCTCGTGTGGCCCCACTGCCCGTGGGGCTGCGGGCTTTGCGGCGGCAATCAGCCTCAGCGCCACCAGCGCCCTCGTGGCACCGCCGGGCCAGCCTGTGAAACATTTTCGGTAGGTCCGCGGCTCTGGCCACAGCTCCCACGCCCGAAGAGCCAGGAGGGAAAGCCGTGCCTCGTTGGAAAGCTCTTTGGCAGCCGCTCGCGTGGCCTCACTGCCCGTGGGGCTGCGGGGTTTGCAGCGGCCATCAGCCTCAGCGCCACCAGCGCCCTCGTGGCACCGCCGGGCCAGCCTGTGAATCATTTTCCGGTAGGGCCGCGGCTCTGGCCACAGCTCCCACGCCCGAAGAGCCAGGAGGGAAAGCCGTGCCTCGTTGGAAAGCTCTTTGGCAGCCGCTCGCGTGGCCCCACAGCCCGTGGGGCTGCGGGCTTTCTGGTGGCCGTCAGCCTCGGCGCCACCGGCGCCCACGTGGCGCCGCCGCGCCAGCCTGCGAAGCATTTTCCGGTAGGGCCGCGGCTCTGGCGACAGCTCCCACGCCGGAAGAGCCAGGAGGGAAAGACGTGCCTCGTTGGAAAGCTCTTTGGCAGCCGCTCGCGTGGCCCCACAGCCCGTGGGGCTGCGGGCTTTCTGGTGGCTGTCAGCCTCGGTGCCACCGGCGCACACGTGGCGCCGCCGCGCCAGCCTGTGAACTATTTTCCGGTAGGGCCGCAGCTCTGGCGAGAGCTCCCACACCCGAAGAGCCAGGAGGGAAAGCCGTGCCTCCTTGGAAAGCTCTTTGGCAGCCGCTCGCGTGGCCGCACAGCCTGTTGGGCTGCGGGCTTTGTGGCGGCCGTCAGCCTCAGCGCCACCAGCGCCCTTGTGGCGCCGCCGCACCAGCCTGCGAAGCATTTTCCGGTAGGGCCGCGGCTCTGGCCACAGCTCCCACGCCGGAAGAGCCAGGAGGGAAAGCCGTGCCTCCTTAAAAGCTCTTTGGCAGCCGCTCGCGTGGCCCCACAGCCCGTGGGGCTGCGGGCTTTGCGGCGGCCGTCAGCCTCGGCGCCACCGGCGCCCACATGGCGCCCCCGTGCCAGCCTGCGAAGCATTTTCCGGTAGGGCCGCAGCTCTGGCCACAGCTCCCACGCCCGAAGAGCCAGGAGGGAAAGCCGTGCCTCGTTGGAAAGCTCTTTGGCAGCCGCTCGCGTGGACCCACAGCCCATGGGGCTGCGGGCTTTGCGGCGGCCGTCAGCCTCGGCGCCACCGGCGCCCACCTGGCGCCGCCGCGCCAACCTGCGAAGCATTTTCCGGTAGGGCCGCGGTTCTGGCCACAGCTCCCACGCCCAAAGAGCCAGGAGGGAAAGCCGTGCCTCGTTGGAAAGCTCTTTGGCAGCTGCTCGCGTGGCCCCACAGCTCGTGGGGCTGCGGGCTTTGCGGCTGCCGTCAGTCTCGGCGCCACCGGCGCCCACCTGGCGCCGCCGCGCCAGCCGGCGAAGCATTTTCCGGTAGGGCCGCGGCTCTGGCCACAGCTCCCACGCCCGAAGAGCCAGGAGGGAAAGCCGTGCCTCGTTGGAAAGCTCTTTGGCAGCCGCTCGCGTGGCCCCACAGCTCGTTGGGCTGCGGGCTTTGCGGCTGCCGTCAGCCTGGGCACTACGGGCGCCCACGTGTCGCCGCCGCGCCAGCCTGCGAAGCATTTTCCGGTAGGGCCGCGGCTCTGGCCACAGCTCCCACGCCCGAAGAGCCTGGAGGGAAAGCTGTGCCTCGTTGGAAAGGTCTTTGGCAGCCGCTCGTGTGGCCCCACAGCCCGTGGGGCTGCGGGCTTTCCCGCGGCCGTCAGCCTCGGTGCCATTGGCGCCCACTTGACGCCGCCGCGCCAGCCCGCGAAGCATTTTCCGGTAGGGCCGCAGCTCTGGCCACAGCTCCCACACCCGAAGAGCCAGGAGGGAAAGCCGTGCCTCGTTGGAAAGCTCTTTGGCAGCCGCTCGTGTGGCCCCACAGCCCGTGGGGCTGCGGGCTTTGCGGCGGCCGTCAGCCTCGGCGCCACCGGCGCCCACCTGGCGCCGCCCCGCCAGCCTGCGAAGCATTTTCCGGTAGGGCCGCGACTCTGGCGACAGCTCCCACGCCCGAAGAGCCAGGAGGGAAAGCCGTGCCTCGTTGGAAAGCTCTTTGGCAGCCGATCGCGTGGCCCCACAGCCCGTGGGGCTGCGGGCTTTGCGGCGGCCGTCAGCCTCGGCGCCACCGGCGCCCACGTGGCGCCGCCGCGCCAGCCTGCGAAGCATTTTCCGGTAGGGCCGCGGCTCTGGCCACAGCTCCCATGCCCGAAGAGCCAGGAGGGAAAGCCGTGCCTCGTTGGAAAGCTCTTTGGCAGCCGCTCGCGTGGCCCCACAGCCCGTGGGGCTGCGGGCTTTGCGGCGGCCGTCAGCCTTGGCGCCACCGGAGCCCACCTGGCGCGGCCGCGCCAGCCTGCGAAGCATTTTCCGGTAGGGCCGCGGCTCTGGCCACAGCTCCCACGCCCGAAGAGCCAGGAGGGAAAGCCGTGCCTCGTTGGAAAGCTCTTTGACAGCTGCTCACGTGGCCCCACAGCCCGTAAGGCTGCGGGCTTTGCGGCGGCCGTCCGCCTCGGCGCCACCGGCGCCCACCTGGCGCGGCCACGCCAGCCTGCAAAGCAATTTCCGGTAGGGCCGTGGCTCTGGCCTCAGCTCCCACGCCCGAAGAGCCAGGAGGGAAAGCCGTGCCTCCTTGGAAAGCTCTTTGGCAGCCGCTCGCGTGGCCCCACAGCCCGTGGGGCTGCGGGCTTTGCGGCGGCCGTCAGCCTCGGCGCCACCGGCGCCCACGTGGGGCCGCCGCGCCAGCCTGCGAAGCATTTTCCGGTAGGGCCGCGGCTCTGGCCACAGCTCCCACGCCCGAAGAGCCAGGAGGGAAAGCCGTGCCTCGTTGGAAAGCTCTTTGGCAGCCGCTCGCGTGGCCCCACAGCCCGTGGGGCTGCGGGCTTTCTGGTGGCCGTCAGCCTCGGCGCCACCGGCGCACACGTGGCGCCGCCGCGCCAGCCTGCGAAGCATTTTCCGGTAGGGCCGCGGCTCTGGCGACAGCTCCCAGGCTCGAAGAGCCAGGAGGGAAAGCCGTGCCTCGTTGGAAAGCTCTTTGGCAGCCGCTCGTGTGGCCTCACTGCCCGTGGGGCTGCGGGGTTTGCAGCGGCCATCAGCCTCAGCGCCACCAGCGCCCTCGTGGCACCGCCGCGCCAGCCTGTGAATCATTTTCCGGTAGGGCCGCGGCTCTGGCCACAGCTCCCACGCCCGAAGAGCCAGGAGGGAAAGCCGTGCCTCGTTGGAAAGCTCTTTGGCAGCCGCTCGCGTGGCCCCACAGCCCGTGGGGCTGCGGGCTTTGTGTCGGCCGTCAGCCTCAGCGCCACCGGAGCCCACCTGGCGCCGACGCGCCAGCCTGCGAAGCATTTTCCGGTAGGTCCGCGGCTCTGGCCATAGCTCCCATGCCCGAAGAGCCAGGAGGGAAAGCCGTGCCTCGTTGGAAAGCTCTTTGGCAGCCGCTCGCGTGGCCCCACAGCCCGTGGGGCTGCGGGCTTTGCAGCGGCCATCAGCCTCAGCGCCACCAGCGCCCTCGTGGCACCGCCGGGCCAGCCTGCGAAGCATTTTCCGGTAGGGTCGCAGCTCTGGCCACAGCTCCCACGCCGGAAGAGCCAGGAGGGAAAGCCGTGCCTCGTTGGAAAGCTCTTTGGCAGCCGCTCGCGTGGCCCCACAGCCCGTGGGGCTGCGGGCTTTCTGGTGGCCGTCAGCCTCGGCGCCACTGGCGCAAACGTGGCGCCGCCGCACCAGCCTGTGAAGCATTTTCCGGTAGGGCCGCGGCTCTGGCCACAGCTCCCACGCCCGAAGAGCCAGGAGGGAAAGCCGTGCCTCGTTGGAAAGCTCTTTGGCAGCCGCTCGCGTGGCCCCACAGCCCGTGGGGCTGCGGGCTTTGCGGCGGCCATCAGCCTCAGCGCCACCAGCGCCCTTGTGGCGCCGCCGGGCCAGCCTGCGAAGCATTTTCCGGTAGGGCCGCGGCTCTGGCCACAGCTCCCACACCCAAAGAGCCAGGAGGGAAAGCCGTGCCTCATTGGAAAGCTCTTTGGCAGCCGCTCGCGTGGCCCCACAGCCCGTGGGGCTGCGGGCTTTGTGGCGGCCATCAGCCTCAGCGCCACCAGCGCCCTTGTGGCGCCGCCGGGCCAGCCTGCGAAGCATTTTCCGGTAGGGCTGTGTCTCTGGCGACAGCTCCCACGCCCGAAGAGCCAGGAGGGAAAGCCGTGCCTCCTTGGAAAGCTCTTTGGCAGCCACTCGCATGGCCCCACAGCCCGTGGGGCTGCGGGCTTTCTGGTGGCCGTCAGCCTCGGCGCCACCGGCGCACACGTGGCGCCGCCGGGCCAGCCTGCGAAGCATTTTCCGGTAGGGCCGCGGCTCTGGCCACAGCTCCCACGCCCGAAGAGCCAGGAGGGAAAGCCGTGCCTCGTTGGAAAGCTCTTTGGCAGCCGCTCGCGTGGCCCCACAGCCCGTGGGGCTGCGGGCTTTGCGGCGGCAATCAGCCTCAGCGCCACCAGCGCCCTTGTGGCGCCGCCGGGCCAGCCTGCGAAGCATTTTCCGGTAGGGCTGTGTCTCTGGCGACAGCTCCCACGCCCGAAGAGCCAGGAGGGAAAGCCGTGCCTCGTTGGAAAGCTCTTTGGCAGCCGCTCGCGTGGCCCCACAGCCCTTGGGGCTGCGGGCTTTCTGGTGGCCGTCAGCCTCGGCGCCACCGGCGCACACGTGGCGCCGACGCGCCAGCCTGCGAAGCATTATCTGGTAGGGCCGCGGCTCTGGCGACAGCTCCCACGCCCGAAGAGCCAGGAGGGAAAGCCGTGCCTCGTTGGAAAGCTCTTTGGCAGCCGCTCGTGTGGCCCCACTGCCCGTGGGGCTGCGGGGTTTGCAGCGGCAATCAGCCTCAGCGCCACCAGCGCCCTCGTGGCACCGCCGGGCCAGCCTGTGAATCATTTTCCGGTAGGGCCGCGGCTCTGGCGACAGCTCCCACGCCGGAAGAGCCAGGAGGGAAAGACGTGCCTCGTTGGAAAGCTCTTTGGCAGCCGCTCGCGTGGCCCCACAGCCCGTGGGGCTGCGGGCTTTCTGGTGGCTGTCAGCCTCGGTGCCACCGGCGCACACGTGGCGCCGCCGCGCCAGCCTGTGAACTATTTTCCGGTAGGGCCGCAGCTCTGGCGAGAGCTCCCACACCCGAAGAGCCAGGAGGGAAAGCCGTGCCTCCTTAAAAGCTCTTTGGCAGCCGCTCGCGTGGCCCCACAGCCCGTGGGGCTGCGGGCTTTGCGGGGGCCGTCAGCCTCGGCGCCACCAGCGCCCACGTGGCACCGCCGCGCCAGCCTGCGAAGCATTTTCCGGTAGGGCCGCGGCTCTGGCGACAGCTCCCACGCCCGAAGAGCCAGGAGGGAAAGCCATGCCTCGTTGGAAAGCTCTTTGGCAGCCGCTCGCGTGGCCCCACAGCCCGTGGGGCTGCGGGCTTTGCGGCGGCCGTCAGCCTCGGCGCGACCGGCGCCCACGTGGCGCCGCCGCGCCAGCCTGCGAAGCATTTTCGGGTAGGGCCGCGGCTCTGGCGACAGCTCCCATGCCCGAAGAGCCAGGAGGGAAAGCCGTGCCTCGTTGGAAAGCTCTTTGGCAGCCGCTCGCGTGGACCCACAGCCCGTGGGGCTGCGGGCGTTGCGGCGGCCGTCAGCCTCGGCGCCACCGGCGCCCACCTGGCGCCGCCGCGCCAACTTGCGAAGCATTTTCCGGTAGGGCCGCGGTTCTGGCCACAGCTCCCACGCCCAAAGAGCCAGGAGGGAAAGCCGTGCCTCGTTGGAAAGCTCTTTGGCAGCCGCTCGCGTGGCCCCACAGCCCGTGGGGCTGCGGGCTTTGCGGCTGCCGTCAGTCTCGGCGCCACCGGCGCCCACCTGGCGCCGCCGCGCCAACCTGCGAAGCATTTTCCGGTAGGGCTGCGTCTCTGGCGACAGCTCAAACGCCCGAAGAGCCAGGAGGGAAAGCCGTGCCTCGTTGGAAAGCTCTTTGGCAGCCGCTCGCGTGGCCCCACAGCCCGTGGGGCTTCGGGCTTTGCGGCGGCAATCAGCCTCAGCGCCACCAGCGCCCTCGTGGCGCCGCCGCACCAGCCTGCGAAGCATTTTCCGGTAGGGCCGCGGCTCTGGCCACAGCTCCCACGCCCGAAGAGCCAGGAGGGAAAGCCGTGCCTCGTTGGAAAGCTCTTTGGCAGCCGCTCGCGTGGCCCAACAGCCCGTGGGGCTGCGGGCTTTCTGGTGGGAGTCAGCCTCGGCGCCACCGGCGCCCTTGTGGCGCCGCTGGGCCAGCCTGCGAAGCATTTTCCGGTAGGGCTGTGTCTCTGGCGACAGCTCCCACGCCCGAAGAGCCAGGAGGGAAAGCCGTGCCTCGTTGGAAAGCTCTTTGGCAGCCGCTCCCGTGGCCCCACAGCCCGTGGGGCTGCGGGCTTTGCGGGGGCCGTCAGCCTCAGCGCCACCGGCGCCCACCTGGAGCCGACGCGCCAGCCTGCGAAGCATTATCTGGTAGGGCCGCGGCTGTGGCCACAGCTCCCACACCCAAAGAGCCAGGAGGGAAAGCCGTGCCTCGTTGGAAAGCTCTTTGGCAGCCGCTCGCGTGGCCCCACAGCCTGTGGGGCTGCGGGCTTTGCGGCGGCCATCAGACTCAGCGCCACCAGCGCCCTTGTGGCGCCGGCGGGCCAGCCTGCGAAGCATTTTCCGGTAGGGCTGCGTCTCTGGCGACAGCTCCCACGCCCGAAGAGCCAGGAGGGAAAGCCGTGCCTCGTTGGAAAGCTCTTTGGCAGCCGCTCGCGTGGCCCCACAGCCCGTGGGGCTGCGGGCTTTGCGGTGGCCATCAGACTCAGCGCCACCAGCGCCCTTGTGGCGCCGCCGGGCCAGCCTGCAAAGCATTTTCCGGTAGGGCTGTGTCTCTGGCGACAGCTCCCACGCCCGAAGAGCCAGGAGGGAAAGCCGTGCCTCGTTGGAAAGCTCTTTGGCAGCCGCTCGCGTGGCCCCACAGCCCGTGGGGCTGCGGGTTTTGCGGCGGCCGTCAGCCTCAGCGCCACGAGCGCCCTCGTGGCGCCGCCGCACCAGCCTGCGAAGCATTTTCCCGTAGGGCCGCGGCTCTGGCGACAGCTCCCACGCCCGAAGAGCCAGGAGGGAAAGCCGTGCCTCGTTGGAAAGCTCTTTGGCAGCCGCTCGCGTGGCCCCACAGCCCGTGGGGCTGCGGGCTTTGCGGCGGCCGTCACCCTCAGCGCCACCAGCGCCCACGTGGCGCCGCCGCGCCAGCCTGCGAAGCATTTTCCGGTAGGGCCGCGGCTCTGGCCACAGCTCCCACGCCCGAAGAGCCAGGAGGGAAAGCCGTGCCTCGTTGGAAAACTCTTTGGCAGCCGCTCGCGTGGCCCCACAGCCCGTGGGGCTGCGGGCTTTCTGGTGGCCGTCAGCCTCGGCGCCACCGGCGCACACCTGGCGCCGCCGGGCCAGCCTGTGAAGCATTTTCCGGTAGGGCCGCGGCTCTGGCCACAGCTCCCACGCCCGAAGAGCCAGGAGGGAAAGCCATGCCTCGTTGGAAAGCACTTTGGCAGCCGCTGGCGTGGCCCCACAGCCCGTGGGGCTGCGGGTTTTGCGGCGGCCATCAGCCTCAGCGCCACCAGCGCCCTTGTGGCGCCGCCGGGCCAGCCTGCGAAGCATTTTCCGGTAGGGCCGCGACTCTGGCCACAGCTCCCACACCCGAAGAACCAGGAGGGAAAGCCGTGCCTCGTTGGAAAGCTCTTTGGCAGCCGCTCGCGTGGCCCCACAGCCCGTGGGGCTACGGGCTTTGCGGCGGCAATCAGCCTCAGCGCCAGCAGCGCCCTTGTTGCGCCGCCGGGCCAGCCTGCGAAGCATTTTCCGGTAGGGCTGTGTCTCTGGCGACAGCTCCCACGCCCGAAGAGCCAGGAGGGAAAGCCGTGCCTCGTTGGAAAACTCTTTGGCAGCCGCTCGCGTGGCCCCACAGCCCGTGGGGCTGCGGGCTTTCTGGTGGCCGTCAGCCTCGGCGCCACCGGCGCACACCTGGCGCCGCCGGGCCAGCCTGTGAAGCATTTTCCGGTAGGGTCGCGCCTCTGGCCACAGCTCCCACGCCCGAAGAGCCAGGAGGAAAAGCCATGCCTCGTTGGAAAGCACTTTGGCAGCCGCTCGCGTGGCCCCACAGCCCGTGGGGCTGCGGGCTTTGCGGCGGCCATCAGCCTCAGCGCCACCAGCGCCCTTGTGGCGCCGCCGGGCCAGCCTGCGAAGCATTTTCCGGTAGGGCCGCGGCTCTGGCCACAGCTCCCACGCCCGAAGAGCCAGGAGGGAAAGCCGTGCCTCGTTGGAAAGCTCTTTGGCAGCCGCTTGCGTGGCCCCAAAGCCCGTGGGGCTGCGGGCTTTGCGGCGGCAATCAGCCTCAGCGCCACTAGCGCCCTCGTGGCGCCGCCGCACCAGCCTGCGAAGCATTTTCCAGTAGGGCCGCGGCTCTGGCCACAGCTCCCACGCCCGAAGAGCCAGGAGGGAAAGCCGTGCCTCGTTGGAAAGCTCTTTGGCAGCCGCTCGCGTGGCCCCACAGCCCGTGGGGCTGCGGGCTTTGCGGCGGCCATCAGACTCAGCGCCACCAGCGCCCTTGTGGCACCGCCGGGCCAGCCTGCGAAGCATTTTCCGGTAGGGCTGTGTCTCTGGCGACAGCTCCCACGCCCGAAGAGCCAGGAGGGAAAGCCGTGCCTCGTTGGAAAGCTCTTTGGCAGCCGCTCGCGTGGCCCCACAGCCAATGGGGCTGCGGGCTTTCTGGTGGCCGTCAGCCTCGGCGCCACCGGCGCACACGTGGCGCCGCCGCACCAGCCTGCGAAGCATTTTCCGGTAGGGCCGCGGCTCTGGCCACAGCTCCCACGCCCGAAGAGCCAGGAGGGAAAGCCGTGCCTCGTTGGAAAGCTCTTTGGCAGCCGCTCGCGTGGCCCCACAGCCCGTGGGGCTGCGGTTTTGCGGCGGCCGTCAGCCTCAGCGCCACCGGCGCCCACGTGGCGCCGACGCGCCAGCCTGTGAAGCATTATCTGGTAGGGCCGCGGCTCTGGCCACAGCTCCCACACCCAAAGAGCCAGGAGGGAAAGCCGTGCCTCGTTGGAAAGCTCTTTGGGAGGCGCTCGCGTGGCCCCACAGCCTGTGGGGCTGCGGGCTTTCAGCGGCCATCAGACTCAGCGCCACCAGCGCCCTTGTGGCGCCGGCGGGCCAGCCTGTGTAGCATTTTCCGGTAGGGCCGCGGCTCTGGCCACAGCTCCCACGCCCGAAGAGCCAGGAGGGAAAGCCATGCCTCGTTGGAAAGCATTTTGGCAGCCGCTCGCGTGGCCCCACAGCCCGTGGGGCTGCGGGCTTTGCAGCGGCCATCAGCCTCAGCGCCACCAGCGCCCTTGTGGCGCCGCCGGGCCAGCCTGCGAAGCATTTTCCGGTAGGGCTGTGTCTCTGGCGACAGCTCCCACGCCCGAAGAGCCAGGAGGGAAAGCCGTGCCTCGTTGGAAAGCTCTTTGGCAGCCGCTCGCGTGGCCCCACAGCCCTTGGGGCTGCGGGCTTTCTGGTGGCCGTCAGCCTCGGCGCCACCGGCGCACACGTGGCGCCGACGCGCCAGCCTGCGAAGCATTATCTGGTAGGGCCGCGGCTCTGGCCACAGCTCCCACGCCCGAAGAGCCAGGAGGGAAAGCCGTGCCTCGTTGGAAAGCTCTTTGGCAGCCGCTCGTGTGGCCCCACTGCCCGTGGGGCTGCGGGCTTTGCGGCGGCAATCAGCCTCAGCGCCACCAGCGCCCTCGTGGCACCGCCGGGCCAGCCTGTGAAACATTTTCGGTAGGTCCGCGGCTCTGGCCACAGCTCCCACGCCCGAAGAGCCAGGAGGGAAAGCCGTGCCTCGTTGGAAAGCTCTTTGGCAGCCGCTCGCGTGGCCTCACTGCCCGTGGGGCTGCGGGGTTTGCAGCGGCCATCAGCCTCAGCGCCACCAGCGCCCTCGTGGCACCGCCGGGCCAGCCTGTGAATCATTTTCCGGTAGGGCCGCGGCTCTGGCCACAGCTCCCACGCCCGAAGAGCCAGGAGGGAAAGCCGTGCCTCGTTGGAAAGCTCTTTGGCAGCCGCTCGCGTGGCCCCACAGCCCGTGGGGCTGCGGGCTTTCTGGTGGCCGTCAGCCTCGGCGCCACCGGCGCCCACGTGGCGCCGCCGCGCCAGCCTGCGAAGCATTTTCCGGTAGGGCCGCGGCTCTGGCGACAGCTCCCACGCCGGAAGAGCCAGGAGGGAAAGACGTGCCTCGTTGGAAAGCTCTTTGGCAGCCGCTCGCGTGGCCCCACAGCCCGTGGGGCTGCGGGCTTTCTGGTGGCTGTCAGCCTCGGTGCCACCGGCGCACACGTGGCGCCGCCGCGCCAGCCTGTGAACTATTTTCCGGTAGGGCCGCAGCTCTGGCGAGAGCTCCCACACCCGAAGAGCCAGGAGGGAAAGCCGTGCCTCCTTGGAAAGCTCTTTGGCAGCCGCTCGCGTGGCCGCACAGCCTGTTGGGCTGCGGGCTTTGTGGCGGCCGTCAGCCTCAGCGCCACCAGCGCCCTTGTGGCGCCGCCGCACCAGCCTGCGAAGCATTTTCCGGTAGGGCCGCGGCTCTGGCCACAGCTCCCACGCCGGAAGAGCCAGGAGGGAAAGCCGTGCCTCCTTAAAAGCTCTTTGGCAGCCGCTCGCGTGGCCCCACAGCCCGTGGGGCTGCGGGCTTTGCGGCGGCCGTCAGCCTCGGCGCCACCGGCGCCCACATGGCGCCCCCGTGCCAGCCTGCGAAGCATTTTCCGGTAGGGCCGCAGCTCTGGCCACAGCTCCCACGCCCGAAGAGCCAGGAGGGAAAGCCGTGCCTCGTTGGAAAGCTCTTTGGCAGCCGCTCGCGTGGACCCACAGCCCATGGGGCTGCGGGCTTTGCGGCGGCCGTCAGCCTCGGCGCCACCGGCGCCCACCTGGCGCCGCCGCGCCAACCTGCGAAGCATTTTCCGGTAGGGCCGCGGTTCTGGCCACAGCTCCCACGCCCAAAGAGCCAGGAGGGAAAGCCGTGCCTCGTTGGAAAGCTCTTTGGCAGCTGCTCGCGTGGCCCCACAGCTCGTGGGGCTGCGGGCTTTGCGGCTGCCGTCAGTCTCGGCGCCACCGGCGCCCACCTGGCGCCGCCGCGCCAGCCGGCGAAGCATTTTCCGGTAGGGCCGCGGCTCTGGCCACAGCTCCCACGCCCGAAGAGCCAGGAGGGAAAGCCGTGCCTCGTTGGAAAGCTCTTTGGCAGCCGCTCGCGTGGCCCCACAGCTCGTTGGGCTGCGGGCTTTGCGGCTGCCGTCAGCCTGGGCACTACGGGCGCCCACGTGTCGCCGCCGCGCCAGCCTGCGAAGCATTTTCCGGTAGGGCCGCGGCTCTGGCCACAGCTCCCACGCCCGAAGAGCCTGGAGGGAAAGCTGTGCCTCGTTGGAAAGGTCTTTGGCAGCCGCTCGTGTGGCCCCACAGCCCGTGGGGCTGCGGGCTTTCCCGCGGCCGTCAGCCTCGGTGCCATTGGCGCCCACTTGACGCCGCCGCGCCAGCCCGCGAAGCATTTTCCGGTAGGGCCGCAGCTCTGGCCACAGCTCCCACACCCGAAGAGCCAGGAGGGAAAGCCGTGCCTCGTTGGAAAGCTCTTTGGCAGCCGCTCGTGTGGCCCCACAGCCCGTGGGGCTGCGGGCTTTGCGGCGGCCGTCAGCCTCGGCGCCACCGGCGCCCACCTGGCGCCGCCCCGCCAGCCTGCGAAGCATTTTCCGGTAGGGCCGCGACTCTGGCGACAGCTCCCACGCCCGAAGAGCCAGGAGGGAAAGCCGTGCCTCGTTGGAAAGCTCTTTGGCAGCCGATCGCGTGGCCCCACAGCCCGTGGGGCTGCGGGCTTTGCGGCGGCCGTCAGCCTCGGCGCCACCGGCGCCCACGTGGCGCCGCCGCGCCAGCCTGCGAAGCATTTTCCGGTAGGGCCGCGGCTCTGGCCACAGCTCCCATGCCCGAAGAGCCAGGAGGGAAAGCCGTGCCTCGTTGGAAAGCTCTTTGGCAGCCGCTCGCGTGGCCCCACAGCCCGTGGGGCTGCGGGCTTTGCGGCGGCCGTCAGCCTTGGCGCCACCGGAGCCCACCTGGCGCGGCCGCGCCAGCCTGCGAAGCATTTTCCGGTAGGGCCGCGGCTCTGGCCACAGCTCCCACGCCCGAAGAGCCAGGAGGGAAAGCCGTGCCTCGTTGGAAAGCTCTTTGACAGCTGCTCACGTGGCCCCACAGCCCGTAAGGCTGCGGGCTTTGCGGCGGCCGTCCGCCTCGGCGCCACCGGCGCCCACCTGGCGCGGCCACGCCAGCCTGCAAAGCAATTTCCGGTAGGGCCGTGGCTCTGGCCTCAGCTCCCACGCCCGAAGAGCCAGGAGGGAAAGCCGTGCCTCCTTGGAAAGCTCTTTGGCAGCCGCTCGCGTGGCCCCACAGCCCGTGGGGCTGCGGGCTTTGCGGCGGCCGTCAGCCTCGGCGCCACCGGCGCCCACGTGGGGCCGCCGCGCCAGCCTGCGAAGCATTTTCCGGTAGGGCCGCGGCTCTGGCCACAGCTCCCACGCCCGAAGAGCCAGGAGGGAAAGCCGTGCCTCGTTGGAAAGCTCTTTGGCAGCCGCTCGCGTGGCCCCACAGCCCGTGGGGCTGCGGGCTTTCTGGTGGCCGTCAGCCTCGGCGCCACCGGCGCACACGTGGCGCCGCCGCGCCAGCCTGCGAAGCATTTTCCGGTAGGGCCGCGGCTCTGGCGACAGCTCCCAGGCTCGAAGAGCCAGGAGGGAAAGCCGTGCCTCGTTGGAAAGCTCTTTGGCAGCCGCTCGTGTGGCCTCACTGCCCGTGGGGCTGCGGGGTTTGCAGCGGCCATCAGCCTCAGCGCCACCAGCGCCCTCGTGGCACCGCCGCGCCAGCCTGTGAATCATTTTCCGGTAGGGCCGCGGCTCTGGCCACAGCTCCCACGCCCGAAGAGCCAGGAGGGAAAGCCGTGCCTCGTTGGAAAGCTCTTTGGCAGCCGCTCGCGTGGCCCCACAGCCCGTGGGGCTGCGGGCTTTGTGTCGGCCGTCAGCCTCAGCGCCACCGGAGCCCACCTGGCGCCGACGCGCCAGCCTGCGAAGCATTTTCCGGTAGGTCCGCGGCTCTGGCCATAGCTCCCATGCCCGAAGAGCCAGGAGGGAAAGCCGTGCCTCGTTGGAAAGCTCTTTGGCAGCCGCTCGCGTGGCCCCACAGCCCGTGGGGCTGCGGGCTTTGCAGCGGCCATCAGCCTCAGCGCCACCAGCGCCCTCGTGGCACCGCCGGGCCAGCCTGCGAAGCATTTTCCGGTAGGGCCGCGGCTCTGGCCACAGCTCCCACGCCCGAAGAGCCAGGAGGGAAAGCCATGCCTCGTTGGAAAGCACTTTGGCAGCCGCTCGCGTGGCCCCACAGCCCGTGGGGCTGCGGGCTTTGCGGCGGCCATCAGCCTCAGCGCCACCAGCGCCCTTGTGGCGCCGCCGGGCCAGCCTGCGAAGCATTTTCCGGTAGGGCTGCGTCTCTGGCGACAGCTCCCACGCCTGAAGAGCCAGGACGGAAAGCCGTGCCTCGTTGGAAAGCTCTTTGGCAGCCGCTCGCGTGGCCCCACAGCCCGTGGGGCTGCGGGCTTTCTGGTGGCCGTCAGCCTCGGCGCCACCGGCGCACACGTGGCGCCGCCCCGCCAGCCTGCGAAGCATTTTCCGGTAGGGCCGTGGCTCTGGCCACAGCTCCCACGCCCGAAGAGCCAGGAGGGAAAGCCGTGCCTCCTTGGAAAGCTCTTTGGCAGCCGCTCGCGTGGCCCCACAGCCCGTGGGGCTGCAGGCTTTGTGGGGGCCGTCAGCCTCGGCGCCACCGGCGCCCACGTGGCACCGCCGCGCCAGCCTGCGAAGCATTTTCCGGTAGGGCCGCAGCTCTGGCGACAGCTCCTACGCACGAAGAGCCAGGAGGGAAAGCCGTGCCTCGTTGGAAAGCTCTTTGGCAGCCGCTCGCGTGGCCCCACAGCCCGTGCGGCTGCGGGCTTTGTGTCGGCCGTCAGCCTCAGCGCCACCGGCGCCCACCTGGCGCCGCCGCGCCAGCCTGCGAAGCATTTTCCGGTAGGGCCGCGGCTGTGGTCACAGCTCCCACACCCAAAGAGCCAGGAGGGAAAGCCGTGCCTCGTTGGAAAGCTCTTTGGCAGGCGCTCGCGTGGCCCCACAGCCTGTGGGGCTGCGGGCTTTGCGGCGGCCATCAGACTCAGCGCCACCAGCGCCCTTGTGGCGCCACCGGGCCAGCCTGCGAAGCATTTTCCGGTAGGGCTGCGTCTGTGGCGACAGCTCCCACGCCCGAAGAGCCAGGAGGGAAAGCCGTGCCTCGTTGGAAAGCTCTTTGGCAGCCGCTCGCGTGGCCCCACAGCCCGTGGGGCTGCGGGATTTCTGGTGGCCGTCAGCCTCGGCGCCACCGGCGCACACGTGGCGCCGCCGCGCCAGCCTGCGAAGCATTTTCCGGTAGGGCCGTGGCTCTGGCAACAGCTCCCACGCCCGAAGAGCCAGGAGGGAAAGCCGTGCCTCGTTGGAAAGCTCTTTGGCAGCCGCTCGCGTGGCCTCACAGCCCGTGGGGCTGCGGGCTTTGCGGCGGCCGTCAGCCTCATCGCCACCGGCGCCCACCTGGCGCCGACGCGCCAGCCTGCGAAGCATTATCTGGTAGGGCCGCGGCTCTTGCCACAGCTCCCACACCCAAAGAGCCAGGAGGGAAAGCCGTGCCTCGTTGGAAAGCTCTTTGGCAGGCGCTCGCGTGGCCCCACAGCCTGTGGGGCTGCGGGCTTTGCGGCGGCCATCAGACTCAGCGCCACCAGCGCCCTTGTGGCGCCACCGGGCCAGCCTGCGAAGCATTTTCCGGTAGGGCCGCGGCTCTGGCCACAGCTCCCACGCCCGAAGAGCCAGGAGGGAAAGCCGTGCCTCGTTGGAAAGCTCTTTGGCAGCCGCTCGCGTGGCCCCACAGCCCGTGGGGCTGCGGGCTTTGCGGCGGCAATCAGCCTCAGCGCCACCAGCGCCCTCGTGGCGCCGCCGCACCAGCCTGCGAAGCATTTTCCGGTAGGGCTGCGGCTCTGGCCACAGCTCCTACGCCCGAAGAGCCAGGAGGGAAAGCCGTGCCTCGTTGGAAAGCTCTTTGGCAGCCGCTCGCGTGGCCCCACAGCCCGTGGGGCTGCGGGCTTTGCGGCGGCCATCAGACTCAGCGCCACCAGCGCCCTTGTGGCGCCACCGGGCCAGCCTGCGAAGCATTTTCCGGTAGGGCTGCTGCTCTGGCGACAGCTCCCACGCCCGAAGAGCCAGGAGGGAAAGCCGTGCCTCGTTGGAAAGCTCTTTGGCAGCCGCTCGCGTGGCCCCACAGCCCGTGGGGCTGCGGGCTTTGCGGCGGCCATCAGCGTCAGCGCCACCAGCGCCCTCATGGTACCGCCGGGCCAGCCTGTGAATCATTTTCCGGTAGGGCCGCGGCTCTGGCCACAGCTCCCACGCCCGAAGAGCCAGGAGGGAAAGCCGTGCCTCGTTGGAAAGCTCTTTGGCAGCCGCTCGCGTGGCCTCCCAGCCCGTGGGGCTGCGGGCTTTGCGGCGGCCGTCAGCCTCATCGCCACCGGCGCCCACATGGCGCCGCCGCGCCAGCCTGCGAACTACTTTCCGGTAGGGCCGAAGCTCTGGCGAGAGCTCCCACACCCGAAGAGCCAGGAGGGAAAGCCGTGCCTCGTTGGAAAGCTCTTTGGCAGCCGCTCGCGTGGCCCCACAGCCCGTGGGGCTGCGGGCTTTCTGGTGGCCGTCAGCCTCGGCGCCACCGGCGCCCACGTGGCGCGGCCGCGCCAGCCTGCGAAGCATTTTCCGGTAGGGCCACGGTTCTGGCGACAGCTCCCACACCGGAAGAGCCAGGAGGGAAAGACGTGCCTCCTTGGAAAGCTCTTTGGCAGGCGCTCGCGTGGCCCCACAGCCCGTGGGGCTGCGGGTTTGCGGCGGCCATCAGACTCAGCGCCACCAGCGCCCTCGTGGCGCCAGCGGGCCAGCTTGCGAAGCATTTTCCGGTAGGGCCGCGGCTCTGGCCACAGCTCCCACGCCCGAAGAGCCAGGAGGGAAAGCCGTGCCTCGTTGGAAAGCTCTTTGGCAGCCGCTGGCGTGGCCCCACAGCCCGTGGGGCTGCGGGCTTTGCGGCGGCCATCAGCCTCAGCGCCACCAGCGCCCTTGTGGCGCCGCCGGGCCAGCCTGCGAAGCATTTTCCGGTAGGGCTGTGTCTCTGGCGACAGCTCCCACGCCCGAAGAGCCAGGAGGGAAAGCCGTGCCTCGTTGGAAAGCTCTTTGGCAGCCGCTCGCGTGGCCCCACAGCCCGTGGGGCTGCGGGATTTCTGGTGGCCGTCAGCCTCGGCGCCACCGGCGCACACGTGGCGCCGCCGCGCCAGCCTGCGAAGCATTTTCCGGTAGGGCCGTGGCTCTGGCAACAGCTCCCACGCCCGAAGAGCCAGGAGGGAAAGCCGTGCCTCGTTGGAAAGCTCTTTGGCAGCCGCTCGCGTGGCCTCACAGCCCGTGGGGCTGCGGGCTTTGCGGCGGCCGTCAGCCTCATCGCCACCGGCGCCCACATGGCGCCGCCGCGCCAGCCTCTGAACTATTTTCCGGTAGGGCCGCAGCTCTGGCGAGAGCTCCCACACCCGAAGAGCCAGGAGGGAAAGCCGTGCCTCGTTGGAAAGCTCTTTGGCAGCCGCTCGCGTGGCCCCACAGCCCGTGGGGCTGCGGGCTTTGCGGCGGCCGTCAGCCTCGGTGCCACCGGCGCCCACCTGGCGCCGCCGGGCCAGCCTGTGAATCATTTTCCGGTAGGGCCGCGGCTCTGGCCACAGCTCCCACGCCCGAAGAGCCAGGAGGGAAAGCCGTGCCTCGTTGGAAAGCTCTTTGGCAGCCGCTCGCGTGGCCTCCCAGCCCGTGGGGCTGCGGGCTTTGCGGCGGCCGTCAGCCTCATCGCCACCGGCGCCCACATGGCGCCGCCGCGCCAGCCTGCGAACTACTTTCCGGTAGGGCCGAAGCTCTGGCGAGAGCTCCCACACCCGAAGAGCCAGGAGGGAAAGCCGTGCCTCGTTGGAAAGCTCTTTGGCAGCCGCTCGCGTGGCCCCACAGCCCGTGGGGCTGCGGGCTTTCTGGTGGCCGTCAGCCTCGGCGCCACCGGCGCCCACGTGGCGCCGCCGCGCCAGCCTGCGAAGCATTTTCCGGTAGGGCCACGGTTCTGGCGACAGCTCCCACACCGGAAGAGCCAGGAGGGAAAGACGTGCCTCCTTGGAAAGCTCTTTGGCAGGCGCTCGCGTGGCCCCACAGCCCGTGGGGCTGCGGGTTTGCGGCGGCCATCAGACTCAGCGCCACCAGCGCCCTCGTGGCGCCAGCGGGCCAGCTTGCGAAGCATTTTCCGGTAGGGCCGCGGCTCTGGCCACAGCTCCCACGCCCGAAGAGCCAGGAGGGAAAGCCGTGCCTCGTTGGAAAGCTCTTTGGCAGCCGCTGGCGTGGCCCCACAGCCCGTGGGGCTGCGGGCTTTGCGGCGGCCATCAGCCTCAGCGCCACCAGCGCCCTTGTGGCGCCGCCGGGCCAGCCTGCGAAGCATTTTCCGGTAGGGCTGTGTCTCTGGCGACAGCTCCCACGCCCGAAGAGCCAGGAGGGAAAGCCGTGCCTCGTTGGAAAGCTCTTTGGCAGCCGCTCGCGTGGCCCCACAGCCCGTGGGGCTGCGGGATTTCTGGTGGCCGTCAGCCTCGGCGCCACCGGCGCACACGTGGCGCCGCCGCGCCAGCCTGCGAAGCATTTTCCGGTAGGGCCGTGGCTCTGGCAACAGCTCCCACGCCCGAAGAGCCAGGAGGGAAAGCCGTGCCTCGTTGGAAAGCTCTTTGGCAGCCGCTCGCGTGGCCTCACAGCCCGTGGGGCTGCGGGCTTTGCGGCGGCCGTCAGCCTCATCGCCACCGGCGCCCACATGGCGCCGCCGCGCCAGCCTCTGAACTATTTTCCGGTAGGGCCGCAGCTCTGGCGAGAGCTCCCACACCCGAAGAGCCAGGAGGGAAAGCCGTGCCTCGTTGGAAAGCTCTTTGGCAGCCGCTCGCGTGGCCCCACAGCCCGTGGGGCTGCGGGCTTTGCGGCGGCCGTCAGCCTCGGTGCCACCGGCGCCCACCTGGCGCCGCCGCGCCAGCCTGCGAAGCATTTTCCGGTAGGGCCGCAGCTCTGGCCACAGCTCCCACGCCCGAAGAGCCAGGAGGGAAAGCCGTGCCTCGTTGGAAAGCTCTTTGGCAGCCGCTCGCGTGGCCCCACAGCCCATGGAGCTGCGGGCTTTGCGGCGGCAATCACCCTTAGCGCCACCGGCGCCCACGTGGCGCCGCCGCGCCAGCCTGCGAAGCATTTTCCGGTAGGGCCGCGGCTCTGGCGACAGCTCCCACGCCGGAAGAGCCAGGAGGGAAAGCCGTGCCTCGTTGGAAAGCTCTTTGGCAGCCGCTCGCGTGGCCCCACAGCCCGTGGGGCTGCGGGCTTTGCGGCGGCCGTCAGCCTCAGCCACACCAGCGCGCTCGTGGCTCCGCCGCACCAGCCTGCGAAGCATTTTCCGGTAGGGCCGTGGCTCTGGCGACAGCTCCCACGCCCGAAGAGCCAGGAGGGAAAGCCGTGCCTCGTTGGAAAGCTCTTTGGCAGCCGCTCGCGTGGCCCCACAGCCCGTGGGGCTGCGGGCTTTGCGGCGGCCATCAGCCTCAGCGCCACCAGCGCCCTCGTGGCACCGCCGGGCTAGTCTATGAAGCATTTTCCAGTAGGGCCGCGTCTCTGGCCAGAGCTCCCACGCCCGAAGAGCCAGGAGGGAAAGCCGTGCCTCGTTGGAAAGGTCTTTGGCAGCCGCTCGCGTGGCCTCACAGCCCGTGGGGCTGCGGGCTTTCTGGTGGCCGTCAGTCGCGGTGCCACCGGCTCCCACGTGGCGCCGCCGCGCCAGCCTGCGAAGCATTTTCCGGTAGGGCCGCGGCTCTGGCCACAGCTCCCACGCCCGAAGAGCCAGGAGGGAAAGCCGTGCCTCGTTGGAAAGCTCTTTGGCAGCCGCTCGCGTGGCCCCACAGCCCGTGGGGCTGCGGGCTTTGTGTCGGCCGTCAGCCTCAGCGCCACCGGCGCCCACGTGGCGCCGACGCGCCAGCCTGCGAAGCATTTTCCAGTAGGGCCGCGGCTCTGGCCACAGCTCCCACGCCCGAAGAGCCAGGAGGGAAAGCCGTGCCTCGTTGGAAAGCTCTTTGGCAGCCGCTCGCGTGGCCCCACAGCCCGTGGGGCTGCGGGCTTTGCGGCGGCCATCAGACTCAGCGCCACCAACGCCCTCGTGGCACCGCCGGGCCAGCCTGTGAAGCATTTTCCAGTAGGGCCGCGGCTCTGGCCACAGCTCCCACGCCCGAAGAGCCAGGAGGGAAAGCCGTGCCTCGTTGGAAAGCTCTTTGGCAGCCGCTCGCGTGGCCCCACAGCCCATGGAGCTGCGGGCTTTGCGGCGGCAATCACCCTTAGCGCCACCGGCGCCCACGTGGCGCCGCCGCACCAGCCTGCGAAGCATTTTCCGGTAGGGCCGCGGCTCTGGCGACAGCTCCCACGCCGGAAGAGCCAGGAGGGAAAGCCGTGCCTCGTTGGAAAGCTCTTTGGCAGCCGCTCGCGTGGCCCCACAGACTGTGGGGCTGCGGCCTTTGCGGCGGCCATCAGCCTCAGCGCCACCGGCGCCCTCGTGGCACTGCCGCGCCAGCCTGTGAAGCATTTTCCGGTAGGGCCGCGGCTCTGGCCACAGCTCCCATGCCCGAAGAGCCAGGAGGGAAAGCCGTGCCTCGTTGGAAAGCTCTTTGGCAGCCGCTCGCGTGGCCCCACAGCCCGTGGGGCTGCGGGCTTTGCGGCGGCCGTCAGCCTCGGCGCCACCAGCGCCCACGTGGCGCCGCCGCGCCAGCCTGAGAAGCATTTTCCGGTACGTTTCTTCCGGGTGGTCACGTGGGGAGCGGCGTCTGCCGGCCGCGTTTCCGTCGGGCGGGAGGATGGTAGGCGGCCCCCGCTCCCGGGATGGACCCCCCCCCGCTCCCGGGACGGTTCCCCCCCCCCCCGCGTCCCCCCCCCCGCGTCCCCGGGCTCCCAGGCCGGCCCCGGCCCTGCCCACCCCGTCTTCCGGCTTGGACCCCCCCGCTCTAGGGACGGTTCCCCCCCCGCGTCCCGTCCCCGGGCTCCCAGGCCGGCCCCGGCCCCGGCCGCCCCCCCACGTCCTCCGGCTCGGACCCCCCCTCCCTTCCCCCCTCGCGTCCCCCCCCATCGGGACGGTTCTCCCCCTGCGTCCCCGGGTTCCCGGGCCGGCCCCCCCCTGCTCCCGGGCCGGCATCCCCCCGCTCCCGGGGCGGCGTCCCCCCGCTCCCTGTTCCTTTGCGAGGAGATGGGCCCCGGCCCTCCTCCCCAGCCGAGGCACTGCCGGCAGATGTCCTCCCCCCGTCTTGTTCCCGACAGCGGCGGCCGCCCCTGGCTGCGCTTGGTCGCCTCTCGATGCAGGTGCCAGGAGCATCCAGGTGGGGAAAGCAGCGTCTCCAGGAGCTCCTGCTGCAGGTGGGGCTCCTGCTGGGGCCAGTGGTCGGGGAACTGCTGCCCCTTCTCTTTCTCTCCCGGAGGCCGCGGTTGTCCGCTCCTCCCCAGGGTTGTCGTGGGCTGCCTTTGCCACAGACTTGCCTGGGCTGTCTCCGTTCAGCCCCGTTCTCCCTCCTGGTGTGGGCGACCTGGGACTGGTGGACGTTTACTGGCTTTGAACAGGAGCTGCTGTGGGTGAAGCTTAAGATGCTTGAAAAACGTGAAACAGCCAGAGAACAACATCAAGGTGATTCAGCCAGAAGGTGCTTCCTGCGGCAGGGAAGAGACAGCCAAGCATTTCTGGGTGAGGAAGGGTCCCCTCTGAGTTGTCCTCAGCAGACCAGATTGCTGATATGTACCGCAGGGTCCGTACGTGTATCCAAAATCACGGTATGGCCATGGGGAAGGGTTGTGTGCGTGCAAGGCTGCACATCTGGGAAGCTTCATATCGCAAGAGCTGTAAGACACCGCTGTGTTCTCTTAGGTGGAGGATGGTCAAGTGACCAGCGCTGCAGAAGAGGAAGGGACAGAGAAAGAGAGAGGCACCTGAACTGGAAAATTCTGTGGGCAGCGCTGAAAGCAGGAGCTGCGGTGAGTCCCAGGCTTTGGGGCCGTGTCCCACTCGTCAGGAGCCTCCGTTGGCTGCAGTCTTCACAGACCTTCACGAAAGAAGGACGCTTTAGATTGCCACCTAGCTTTACGCCAGAAGTTTTTTTCCTGTCTTGGCAGAATGCCAGCTGCCAGCGTTTCTCCGTGGTCGCCCTTCCTTCTGCCGTGATGGTACAGGACAGACGGAAAGAATCCGGAGTGCTCTGCGAGTACGAGGTGCGTCTGCGATGCGCGTCTGCTTTTTTCCCGAGGTACTTGTAGTGTGGACTCTGAAGTTAACGGGAAGGATGTGCCAGCACTCCTCCTATAGTTTTTCTGTGAAATATTTTAACAAAATCCTTGTCGCTTCCCGCTGTCAGGAAAGAGGGGAGGGTAAGTGACTTCAGATTTGTAAATTCTCAGCGGCACGGACTAAGGTGAGATAAATCTCAAGGTCCATATAGAAACATTTATTAGCTTACCAAAATGGTTAGTATAGATCTTAACAAGCCCACGATAATTGGTTAGGTATATAAAAAATTATGGCAGGTGTTGGGGTGTACATTGTGTTAGTTAACACCAGGTGTAGGACAACTTACGGCAAGCGGTGCTTAAGGTCGTACTTAAGGTCATCACTTCACAGCTCTAACTGTTACTTAACAATTCCAAGAGAAAAGAGAAACTGAGGGACAGAGAGAGGAAAAGACAGAGAAAAAGACAGAGATAAAGAGATCGCGGGGCACTTATTTTCCCCTTTTACGTTTGCTGAATCAGCACGGTCCGCCCTCCTTGCTGAGGACGGGCTCAGCTCAGGTTTCTCCCTTCTCCCCGGTGACGTGTGCCATGATTTGGGTGGAGAGACGAGTGCCATGGTCACACATGTTTAGCGTGATCTCTGTAATCTTCATTAGCACATGCAGGGCGTGCGCTTTCACGTGCGTTTCGCGGATAATGAAGCAAAGGTCACTCATGGGACACAACGGCCTCGAGAACTGAGAACGAGCGAGCTCACGGCACGAGTGGCAGAACCGACCTGTCTTCACAAGACAGTTCTCCCACACTTTCAGCCGCCAGAAGTGTGAGCCTCATCAGCTGTTTGAAGGCCAGGCCTGCGTTATTTATTTCCTTGCGAGTGTTTGAGGCGTTCCACTGAAGGCTTGGAGGGGCTCCTGCCCCTCGGCAGGGAATTTACAGTCCGTCCCTCACAATCCTAAAACCAAAATAAAGTCTGTCCTGGAGCACGTTACGCCTCTGCAAAGCTTACTTCCCTCCATTTATTTTTCTCTTCCTGAAAGCATATTCTTCTCTTTCTGGGTGCTCACTGTCAAACGATACTGTGAAAATAATTCTGTACTAGAAGAGGGAAGGAACTGTTTGTAAGAGTTCACATGTCCAGAAGAAGCAGGCTTTGCTTTCACGATAAAAACTTTATGCTTTCTCAGTCAATAAGTCTTTAAAATATTTCACAGCGGTACTCGAAAACCTCACTGAGATACTGGCATCTGTCCTAAAGGCGATTGAGGTCAAAGAGGAGACATGGACAAAACGGGACAAACGGGCATCGCCTCTCTGCGTTCTCCAGGCTTTGCCGTGAAGCATCAGCAGCGTTTAACTCGTGACGGCGAATCCTGTGGTTTTGGTTGTGGTTTTGGTGAGTTACGGCTTCAACAATGTCCTTTTTCTGTAACCTCGGGAGGAAGTTCATTTCCTTCCGCAGGCCCAAGTGCCGCGCGTCTCCCCCCAGTTGCTGGCATCGCCGGCCTTTGGGTTCTCGGTTGGAACAGTCGAGATACCATAAAAACGCGTTCCTCTGCGCCTTCAGCACAGCCAAAAGCATTCGCGAATCTGCCGGTCCTTTTTGGTAGCCCTACGGATCGCGGCGCCGGCGATTTGATTCCCCGCCCCCAAAGTAAAACCATTTGGAGGAGTTTTTTCTCTCACTGATTTTTCTATGTTAAATGAAGCTAAAAAAAAAAAAGTGAGAGTTGTATAATCGACAAACTGACTTGCGTAGTTTAAACTGCAGCCGCCTAAACGGCTGTAGTGTACAATTTATGAGGTGTCCCTGGGCAGTTAGGTATTTGTTCGAAATGTTTAAAAGGAGAGACAACTGAATGTTACGCGGTTTTCCCCCCGTTTTTTTGGCAGAGTGCTCTGAAGTACTTTACTTCTGTCTGGCTTTCAGTGCCGCCTTTTCCCGGCAGCCAGTAGTGTCTCTCTCGGGCAGCGCCGCTGCCCCGATGTCCCTCCTCCTCCTCGTGTAGCACACAAAAAACCCCCTGTGGTCAAATCATAGCTGTGTATTTTGGAGACGGATAGTTTAATAGTATCCGTTCACAGCTGTGCAAGTTAAATTAGCGCCGAAGGAAAGCCAAGTACTTTCACAGGCTAAGTATTTTCACTGGGTGGATGTAAACTTCATGCACACCTTCTCAGTGAAAGGGAAAGGGCCAGGTGTTTCCCAGCACCAGCCGGAGGGTTCGCCCTTATGCTAAGAACATGTTCAAAATGGCACTGATTAGTCTTAATCCTGACTTTTAAGAGTTCAGATGGCGCTGGCTTTTGAAGGCTGTGCTGTATTTCGAGCTGAGCTGTTTCCCCAGCTCCTGTCCCGTCCCTCCGTCTGACGGAATTCCTCTGCTCTCTTCTGTGCTGTTTTTTTGGGATGCTGAGCTATAATTGGGGATTTTTGTTTTCCAGGTGCCTCGTCGTAGGCGTCTCGTGCTGCTCGAGAGATGCCCCAGCCCAGGTTTGCAGCCGGTGGCGGAGCCCCCCTGAGGAGAAGGGGCCAGCCCTGGGTCTGGGCGTTTTAAGCCTTTTTTTGGGGTGAATAGAAGGGTGTCTGTGTGTGTGTGTCTTGGGGGGTGATGGTGTCATTTGGGGCACCCCGATATCACTGGGGCAGCGATGATGCAGCAGAGGAGCAGGTGAATGGGAGATGGGGGGGGGTTACGTGGAGTTGCCCCCCCAAAAGAAGTGGGTCGCGGCCCCAGAATGTCTGAAAATTCTTGGGATGCATTAAAAAATGTGAAAACCTGTAACTATGGGCAGGAGGCATTGAAATAGGGAATGAGAAATATACATATATATAAATTATGTATGTAAAAGTTCAAAATAAAAACCTCTGTCTCTAAGGATTCTGTGCTTCTGTGTTATATGAAAGATCCTAGAATATAAAAATACTTAGATGCGTTTATAAAAAGATATTAGTGTCAAACTAGGTGTGTAGGCAGACAGCCTAAATAGATATTCGGTATCAAAAGCGTTAACGTAGGAAACGGGCAACGTAAATTCCCTAAACGTACAGATGTGTGTCAATACCGGGGCGGGTGCTGCCGCCTGGCGGCTGAAGGCGCGTCCTGCAGGTGGGGGGCGGCGCATGCGCAGTGCCCGCGCCTCCCGGCCCCCCTCGGCCCCCGCCGCCGGCGCCGCGTGGGTTCCGCAGCTCGTGCGCAGGCGCGGCTTCGCGGAGGCCCGTCCGGCCGCAGTCTCAAGAGAGCAGCGGCCGGAGGGCGAACCAGGACCGCTGGGACTCTGGCGAGCTCCGCGCCACCTGGAGCGGCGTCGGTGCCGCCCGCCCGGCCTCCAGAGCGGCCATCGGCCCCTCCGCATCGGCTCTTACGCGTTACCGCGGCCCCGTCAGTGCCCGGCAGTTTTCCGGGTTTCCATCTACGTGACCCCGCGGTCCTCCAGGACCCCGGAAGTGCCCCCTCAGTCCTCCGACGCGCGTCTCCGTGGCACTTCGGTCCTCCAGGACCCCGGAAGTGCCCCCTCAGTCCTCCGACGCGCGTCTCCGTGGCACTTCGGTCCTCCAGGACCCCGGAAGTGCCCCCTCAGTCCTCCGACGCGCGTCTCCGTGGCACTTCGGTCCTCCACGACCCCGGAAGTGCCCCCTCAGTCCTCCGACGCGCGTCTCCGTGGCACTTCGGTCCTCCACGACCCCGGAAGTGCCCCCTCAGTCCTCCGACGCGCGTCTCCGTGGCACTTTAGTCCTCCAGGAGCCCGTAAATGCTCATAAGTCTTCTGGAAATCATATGCTTCCAACACTCTTCCAAAACGATAAAACACGATTATCAGTTAACCACAAAAATATCTGAAGATCGCAAAAATAATGCAACCCCTGCAGAGCTCTCTTCTCCACAGCAACAACTGGACAGAAATCACACAAAAGCGGTAAGAGAATCACCAGAGGTTGGTCCCAAATGGAAATAAAAAGGGGAGGCGCTTCGCCTGCTGGGAACTTAAGGCAGGAGAAGCGAAGCTGCTGCTCCCGCTGCCGCCCGCCTTCACGTCTTCTGGGGGTTGGCCCCGCCCCTTTCCCAGGGGATTGTGGGAAGGGCGGTGGGCGGGGCCTGAGGGCGGTGGGCGGGGCCCGGGGTACATGAGCCCCAGCCCGGGCTCAGGAGCTCATTCTGCTGCTGGGCCCCGTGGGGTGGGTGCTCTGCTGGTCCCTCGCTTTGCTGCAGCTTTGGGACAGGCTCAGCTGTTTGGGCAGGCGTGTTTCGGCATTTAGGGAGGCAGAGGTGAGAAGGCTGAGCTGAGACCTTCGGGAGCAGTAAACATCCAGCTGCCTGTATGGTAGAAAGTTGACTGCTATGCTCCTTTTTTTTTCCTTTTTTTTCGGGTCATAACTTTGTGATGAGTGTTTAGGGGGTGCCCAGATGGTTTAATAGTATGCTTTTCTTTGTTCTAGGAGCACTGCATTTTCCTAGAATTTCTGACTTTATTGAAGATAGAACTGTGGGTTTTTCACCAGTTTTGCAGTATGCTGTGTAAATTGCTGATATTGTTTCTCTTAATTGGGTTGATGATGAGATTATCTTATGGGGGTTAGGGTGAGCGTTTTGTATGCATCTGCATATATGGCACTAGCATTTCTCAAGAAAGCAGCAGGGATGTAAGGCATAGCGTCGTTCAGGGTATGGCATGGCTCATCACCTTTCCCCGTTGCCCATGGAGTGCCACGGTGTCCCTAGAGTTTTTGCAGCGGGCAGCAGGCCCCTCATAGATTGTGTCAGGACATTATTTGTTTTGTGGGTCTGATGCAGAGCCCAGAGTCTGTGGGAAGACAGAAGATAGGAGGTGCCTGCCAAACGCAGGGCACAGCTCAGAAGAGCTGCTCCTGAGAAGCAGCCGGCGTAGGGGGTTCAGGGTTGCAAATACAGGATGGGAGCTGTCAGGAAGAAGTGAGGCTCCTTCCCTGACGGTTGAGGAGAAGAGAAGGGGTTTCGAAAGTTTTGGCGCTGGGGGCTGGCTAGGAAAAGGAGGTGGGTTCATCAGTCTCTGTCATATCGGTTTTGGATTTGGGTGTCAACAGGGTCTGGTCTGTTCTAGTCTCTTGCATTTGAGGTGAGCTGGACAGTGTGCAGGAGGAGCACGGGACTGATGATTTTGCAGAAATGCAATGGTAATTTTGTGTCTGTTGGTATCTTAGGTGCCATAAATAATTGTTGCTGCAGCCTCCGACTGGAATCGACGTGAAGCAGGTGAGTGGATTGCCATGGCACCTCTGAGGATGAGGGTGTTGTGGAAGAGGTTGGCATCTACTGTCATGGTGGTCACTGCTGGAGCTGTGATTTCTTTTTGTTTTGCTGATGAAGAGGAACATGGTGACTGCAGGAACACATCAGTTAGCTCTTTGTTGTGGTTTTTTTTGTCAAGGATGAATTCAGACCACTGGCCCTCTGAAAGCGAAGTAGAGGGACAGGTGCTGGAGGGGGGCCAAGGTTGACAGTTTCAGGGAGGAGTTTTAAAGTCAGGCTAGAGCAGAGGGCTATGCGGGAGCAGTCTCCTCTGAGTAGGTAAAGGGAGTGGGTTACTTTTCAGCACAAAGCTAGTGTGTGCTGGGCAGGGCAGTTCTGGCCTGTGTCTTCGGTTGTGTAGTTTGTGTGCTCTGTCTTCTGTGTCTTGGACTTTCAGACGGCAGGACTTACAGACGGCAGTCTGTAGTGAATATGAGGATCTGTCTAGACCCAGGCAAAGGTTGCTCAGTCGTCTCGAATTGATTAGCTTTCGAGAGGCTGTGTGGACGGGTGTTTCATTAGTGGGCGCTGGCATAAGCGGAGACAAGTTGGAGAGGGTGTTCATGGCTAGTGAAGGGGACAGTATCTCAAAGATGGTAAACCTGCATTGTGTGGGGTGTAATGTTTGCAGGCGTCTCTTCTTTGGATGACAGGCTGTAGTTGGACTGGAACTGGTGTTGTTTGCAGTCACTTTACTTTTCAGGTAAGTCTCTTCCAATGAAGTGAACTCTCTGAAAATAATGACGTATTTTTCAGGTAGTATCTGCCTTCAGAGCACCAAGAACTTATATTTACACTTAATGCGAAGGGATGCCGTGCAGAGAGGCTCTTGCTTATACTTATTCCTACAACAGCACAGCCCAGCTAACTTTTATATATCTGCCCTGTTGGAGGGTTGGAAGCAGAAAAGCGTAGAGGAGTTGCACCCATAGTGAAGAGTAGACGGGACCGGTGACCCGAATCTGACTGATGGGGTATTCCATCCCATCCTCATCACGCTCAGTATAAAAGCGGAGGGATCAAAGGGGTCGGTACCTGTTGTCTGGCCTCTGAAGACTCCTCTGTCTGTTCATTGTCCTTTGACCTCGATCCGTGCATTTATGCAACCAGGTTCGGAGTCTGGTTCCGGTCTGTCACGGAGTCTGGTTCCAGTCTGTCACGGAGTCTGGTTCCGGACTTTGCCAGTGAAGCAGCGGTCATCCTGGGAGCTCTGTATCGGGTTGTGTATGTCCTGTATATATTTAATTGTTTTCTTGTTACTGTTGTCTTTTCTCAGTATTATTTTGCTGTTAAGATTTCATTACAGTTCAGTTTATCTTTCAGTCCCTAAGTCTCTCTCTCTTGTTCTTTTCTGCCTCAGGAGAGAAGTTAAAAGGGAGCACGTGTCACTTGTTTTACTGCATGGCCTAAGGCCCAACAGCAATGATGACAGACAGGGCACCGGAGCAGACTCGGCCGAGGAGAGCGGTGGCCCCAAGCCTTGGTTCTTTCTCAGCCACTGCATTACGGGCGGCGCACAAGCCTCTGCTTGCACTCTGTCTGTCGGTCCGATCCAGAACACAGTTCTGGCAGAAGTCGGATAATATGCGTTGTCTTGCTAGAAATGCTGTATGACTCGTTGTGGGGTTTCTTTTACAAGGAAACTAAAGCACATTGAGTCTTGATAAAAATATTGTTATTGTGCTTCATGATCTTCTGGCCTATTTAGGTTAGGATGATGTCTTTCTCTTTATGTCTACGCCCTGCAAAAGTTTAATTAAGTTTACTTACCTACCGGGCCCTGTTGCTGACACAGTTGATGTAGTTGTAATAAAAGAGCACATATTGTCCGTTCCTCTAAGGGTCGCTTTCTCCGTTTTGGTGTTTTGCATGCTGTACTTCTCAGGCCTGTGAGGAAAGGAGCAGCTTTTCCTCTGGCAGGCTCTATGCCTCCTGGAGGTCAGCCAGGATCTTTCCCAGGTGATGGTGGGAACGGGGGTGGGCGGGGCCCGGGGTATATAACCCACAGCCTCTGCTGGGGCAGCTCATTCTGCTGCTGGGCTTCTCCAGGGTCAGAGCTCTGCCTGTCCTTCAGTCGATTGCAGCTTTGGAGGCGGCTCAGCTCCTTGGGTGGAGATGTTATCCCATTTAGAGAATAGCAGGTAAGAAGCTGGAGGTGGCAAGACCTTCAGGACCAGGTGAGGTTTGGCAGCGTGTATAGTAGAGAGCGGCCTCATGTGCCGGTTCTCTTCCTTGTGGTTTTTCAGGTGAGTCGCGTGGTAATGAGTCTTAGGGGGCGGTGAGATAGTTTAAGGGTATGGTTTTCTCTCTTCCAGGCATGGCGCATTTTCCTGGAATCCCTGACTGTATTGAAGACGGAACTTTCTTGTTTGTGTTTTTTTTTTTTTTTTTTTCCCCACTAGCTTTGCTGTATCCCAGGTAAGATGCCAATAGAATTTGTCTCAATCGGGCAGATGATGAGATTACTTTGCAGGGACTGGGTGAGCACCTTGTCTGCAGCTGTAGATGGAGTTTCCACATTTCTCAGGAAAGCAGCAGGGCCATAAAGCATAACGTATTTCAGGATGTGGGGTGCCTTGTCACCTTCCCCCACCGTGCTCAGGGTTTTGCCGTGTCCCTGGAGCCTTTGCGGCTTGTGGCAGGCCCCTGGTATAGGTCAGATCAGGGCTTCACTGACTCTGTGGGTCTGCAGCAGAGCCCAGAGTCCGTAGGAAGACAGAAGATGGGAGGTGGTGGTGGGACGCAGGGAGAGGCTGGGAAGAGTGGCTCTTGAGAAGCGTCCAACGCCGGGTGTTCGGGCTGGCAAATAAAGGGTGGGATCTATGGGGAAGAAGTGGGGCTCCTTCCCTGGCAGCTCAGGGAGAAGAGAAGGGGTTTCTGAAGTTTTGGCACTGGGGGAGGGCTAGAAAAGGGAGCCGGGTTCATGAGTCCTTCTTGGACAGGTTTTGCAGATGGGTTCGGGTGTCGTCGGAGCCTGGTGTGCTCTAGGCTCTCGCATTTGAGGCGAGCCAGATAGTATCGAGGAGGAGCACGGGACTGGTGGTTTGGCAGTAGCGCGGTGGTAATGCTGTGTTTCTTGGTATCTTAGGTGCCGTGAATAACTGTTGCCGCAGCGTCAGATTCTGGAATTGGCGCTGAGCGGGCGAGCAGAATGCCTCGGCGTTCATGAGGCTGAGGGTGTTGTGGAAGAGGTTGGCATCTCCTCTCAGGATGCTTATTGCTGGTGCTGTGGCTGCTTTTGGGATAACTTTTTTTTTCTTTTCCTTTTGCAGAGGAAGAGGAGGAAGCTGGTGACCACAGGAACGTACTGGATGGCTGTTTTCTGCGGACTGCCTCAAGGATGGATTCGGACCCCTGGCCCTCCAAAAGCTAAGTTGAGAGACTGGCGCTCGAGAGGGGACGAGGTTGAGAATTGCAAAAAGGTGTCTTTGAAGTTGGCGTAGGGGAGAGGTTTGTCCTGGAGGGCAGTCTCCTTTAGGCACGTAAGGGATGCGGCTTACTGTTCGGCATTCCCGGGCAGGGTGGTTCCAGCCTGTGTGTGTTGTTGTCTTTCGTGTGGTCCGTGTTCTGTGTCTTAGACCTTTCTCGGGTCTCGAGGTCGTCTTTAAGCTCCAGGAGCACGGCATGGCGCCTCAGGCGCCATCCCTAGGGTCTCGAACACCTGCACCCATGGGCATAGCACCATTCGGCTGCTGGTCGTCTTGCGTTAGAAGCTTAAAGCTTGCATTGGTCTTGCGTCTTGGAAGTTTCCGGATGGCCCGCGTCTACAACTGGGACTTCTTCCCTATGTCATTACGTTCTTAGGTCTTGAAGCCAGGCTTCCCCCGCATACATCTTATCAGTCTTGACAGTCCCTTCTTATCACAGATGATGATGTCCTACACTCTGTTTCAGGGGCTTCCACAGAGCCTCTTCACATCACCACCACGGTCTCCAGGTCTTCTTCCCGACGGTGACTTCCGTCTGGGTGTCATCCTTCTTGCTGAGAGTTTTCTCTCATCCTTGAGGTGCGTTGTTTTTAGCGTTTTGTGTAGTGTTGGTCTGTGCTTGTGTGTGTGTCTGGCTCGGAGCCCCCCTGCCCGGGTGTGTAGAGTCCAGGGCAGGCAGAATAGTGACGAGAGTCTACAGTTAATATGTGGATCTGTGGAGACCGAGGCAAAGGTTGGGTAGTCATCTGGAATTAATTTGCTCTCAGTAGGTTGGGTGCGTGGGTGTTTTATTAGTGGGTGTTGGCATAAGCAGAGCCAAGTCGGAGAGGCTGTTCACAGTCAGTGAAGGACGCAGTATCTCAAAGATGTTCAGGCTGCTTTGTGTGGGGTGTAATGTTTGTGGGCTTTTTCTGTGTTTTTTTTTTTTTTTTTTTGATGGCAGGCTGTAGTTGGATCTAATTGAACAGTGTTCCGAAGTAGAAACAAGACCTTTGGAATTAAGCTATCGCTCTCCATCGGGGTAATGTTGGATTTTTTTTTTCTCTTTTTAGATGCCGAGAGATGAGATGTGCAGGGTGACGTAGGGGAGCCGAGAGGAGCGCTGTACGGAGGTGGCTCGGCATGTGGCATTAGAGGGAAGATGTGACTGGCGCCTCTGTGAATACAATTGGGTACTTTTTTTTTTTCATGTGAATGAAGACAGAAGATAGGAGTCGATGGTGTGGCGGTTTGGCAGAAGCGCAGTGGTAATGTTGTGTTTCTTGGTCTCTTAGGTGCTGTGAATAACTATCACTGCAGCCTCGGACTCCGGAATTGGCGCGGAGCGGGCGAGCAGAACGCCACGGCATTCGGGAGGCTGAGGGTGTCGTCGAAGAGGTTGGCATCTCCTCTCAGGATGCTTATTGCTGGTGCTGTGGCGGCCTCTGGGATTATGTTTTATTTTCCTTTTGCAGAGGAAGAGGAGGAACCTGGTGACTGCGGAAATGTATCGGATGGCTGGTTTTTGCGGACCGCATCGAAGAAGGATTCAGATGCCTGGCCCTCCAAAAGCTAAGTTGACAGTCAGGCGCCGGAGAGGGGCCGAGGTGGACAATTGCAAAATGGGGTCTTTGACGTTAGCGTAGTGGCGAGGGCTGTCCCGGGGCACAGTCGTATTTAGGAAGGTAAAGGATGTTGCTTACTGCTCAGTGTGACGCTAGCGTGTCCCGGGCAGGGCAGTTCCAGCCTGTGCGTGTTGTCATGTCGTTCATGTGGTCTGTGTTGTGTATCTTCGCCCCTTCTTGGGTCTCGAGGTCATCTTTGAGCTCCAGGAGCACGACGTGGGGCCCTGGGCGTCATCCTTAGGGTCTCGAATGCTTGGGCCTGTGGGCGTAGCACCATTCATCTGATGCTCTTCTTGCGTTAGCATCTTAAAGTGTGCATCAATCTTGCCTCTCGGAAGTTTCTGGACGGCCCACTTCCATGTCTGGGAGTTCTTCCCTGCGTCGTTATGTTCTTAGGTCTTGAAGCCAGACTTCCCGCACGTCCATCTTAGCGGGCTCAACAGTCAATTCTTATTACGTACCATCACGTTCTACAGTTTGCTTCAGGGGGTTCCGTAGAGCGTCTTCACGTTGACATCATCACGATCCCACAGATTTTCTTGCACGACGGTGACTTTGGTCCCCGTGTCATCTTTCTTGCTGAGAGTTTTCTCTCATCTTTGAGGCGTGTCGTTCGTAGCGTTCCGTGTAGTGTCTGTCCGTAACCGTGAGTGTTTGGCTCGGGGCTGCCCTGCCTGGGCACGTAGTGTCCAGGGTGGGTGGAGTTGTGTGGAGAGTCTATATGCAGTACATGAATCCCAGTAGATCGGGGCAAAGGTGTTAGAGTTATCTCAGGGTAGCCATTGGGAGGCTGTGTAGACACCTCTTCTGTTTTGTTTGGGAAGAGCAGAGGCATGTTGGGAAGGCAATACAGCAGCAGTGAAGAAGAGTTCATGTGGAAGAGGGTACGGCTGGTTTTGGTGCGGATTTTTTTTTGTAACTTTCTTTGTGTACGGTTGAATCTGGACCTTAGATGGTATTTGTGAAAAGGTGCAAGACTTTTTGTTGTTACGACTCTATTGCTCTGCCTCAGGGTGATTTCTCTGATGTCGTTCTTGCAGATGCAACAGGACAAGCTTGTCGGGGCAGCGTAGAGGAGGAGAGCGACGTCAGAAGGTGGGTCAGCACGTGGTGTTAGAGAGAAGATGTGGCTCTGAGTACTGTATGTATTGGTTCTTTCCAATTTGAAGTTTTGAAGCAATGAATGACGTGGGATGTGGGGATGGGGATGAGTCAGTCACTTCAGCCCACCCGCTGCTGCTGACCTTATCACATCTGCCTCAGAGGGAGCAACTTTCAAGTTGTAAAGCAACCCATGTCGGTTGGGTTTTATGGGTGGTTTGTGAGCCTTCAGGTTGCACGCCTTGGGGGAGGATGGGCAGGCAAGGTGAGGGAGCGGGAGATGGGGAATTTGGTAGGGTTTTGGGCAGTATCTCGGCGTGCGTTTCTTCGGTTGGTGTGACATGCAGGGTCAGAGGGGCGATGCTGCACGCCCACTGAGTAGTCCCAGCGAGTGAGGCGGTTGTGGACACGTTGGGGAGCTCAGGGGAGTGTTTGTCTTTGGTTTTGCAGGCGCTGCAGGCATCCGGAGCCGGACGAGCGTTGGAGGTGAGCTGGGTAGCAGAGAGGTAGCACATGGGGGTGGTGGTTTCCCGTAAGCTCAACAGGAATATTGTGTGTCTTCGGTGTTTTAGGTGCCAGAACCAGAGAGTGCCACGAAGTCCGAATCCGGAATCCATGCGGAGCAGGTGAGCAGAAGGGTATGGCGCGTGTGATGCGGGGGATATTGCAGTACAACTTAGTGTTGACGGACGCGATGGTGCCTGATGGCACCATTTTGTGCAAATCGGGATTACGTTGCTCAGGAACTTCCTTGACTGCCATTTGAGATGGTCTTGTGTCGTACGCTTAAGAACTTGGTTCCGTACTGTGTTCTTGTATATTTGCAATAGTATTGCTCCGCCTCACTCAGTATCGGTTTCGCATCGTGTTGCCCCGTCACGCTCTTGCCTGCTCTGTGATCTATTCTGGCATCGTACCACACCGTGTTGCGTGGTTTTTTTTTTAATCGGTTGTTCTTTGACTGTGCAATGCCTTGTACCGCCCTCTATTGCGTTACGTCTAGCGTTATATTGCCCCGTCGTAGCCTTGACTGCCTTCTGATCTGTTCGGGCCTCGTACCACGCTGTATTGCAGGTTTTTTTTAATCGGTTGTTCTTCATTTGGGGTTGTTCTTCGTTTGGCTTTCTAATGCCTTGTACCGCCCTGTATTGTGTAACATCTCGCATTATATTGCCCCGTCGTAGTCTCGACTGCCTTCTGATCTACTCTGGCATCGCACCGCACTGTATTGTGTGGTTTTTAATGGGTTCTTCTTTATTTGACTGTGTAATGCCTTGTACTGCTGTGTATTGTGTTACTTCTCATGTTATAGTGTGCTGTCATTGTCTTGACTGCCTTCTGATCTTTTCTGGTATTACAGTTGAACGTATGCTGGGTTTCTTAATCGGTTGTTCTTCGTTTGGCTGCATGTTGCCTTGTTACCACCTGGTATGGTGTTGCATCTTGCATTGTATTGCCCTGTCACTGTCTCGACGGTCGTTTTACACCTTCCGTCCTAGGACCGCGCTGTGTTGTGAATTCTTTCATGGGTTGTTGTGTCCTTGACTGTGTCGCCTGGTAGGGCCCCGTATCGCGTTACGGGTTGCCTTGTATTGCTCTGTCATTGTGGTGACCGACATCTGATATACTCTACCATTGCGTGGCACTGTACCGTCAATTCTTCCATTGTCTGCTCTGCATTTGATTGTATGTTGCCTTGTACTGCCCTGTGTAAGGTTAGATCTTGCATGGTGTTGTCCTGTCGTTGTCTTGCCAGTTATTTTAGAGTCTCTGGCACTGTATTGTGCAATTTTTAACCGGTTGTTCTGTATTTGACCGCTGTTGCGATGTCACCCCCCCTTTTTCCCCCAGGCTGCTGCTCGAGCTATAACGACCAGCAGGAGTCGCTACGAGTGGCACTTGAACTTTGTGGGATGGCTGGCACCAGAGTCAAGACACTGTGAGTCAGTTAGCTTGCTATAGACCTAGCGGACAGACCAAGAGCCCTTGGAGCTTTCTTGCAAGGCAGCGGCCTGTTCGCCAGCATTTCCCGGGGACACTCACTTAAGGTTCTGCTCCTGGAGGCTGAGAGAAGCCTTGCCGCAACAGATTCTGGGTCAGTGACTAACAGCATGCCAGACTTTGCCATCTTAGCTGAGCGATACAAAGGGTTTGATCACGCAGATATGATCCTTTAGAGGTGAACCGTTGCCCAAGTCCGGGGCGAGGATGGGATCCAGCCGCACCTAGACTCCTCTCGGAGAAGGAGTTTAGAAAGCAAGGGGGTCCTTTCTGAGCCTCGTGACTCAACGGGAGGGTCTCCCTGACAGCTCGTCTGACCCTGGCCCCTAGGCAGGAAATAATCCAGGGTCCGTGGCCACGGAACCTGATAAAGCGCCGTCACGTGCACTGCTGCCTTTGGAGAATCACTGTGTTGATGTTTCTGAATGTTTCTCTACTTTTCTCTCAGGACTGAAGTGAACCGCTCCACCCGCCACAACTGCATATTGCCTTGTCCAGCCCCGTATTGGGTTACCTCTCGCCTTGTATTGCCCTGTCCTTCTTTTGGTTGCCATCTGACCCATGTGAATTCACTGCACTGTGAATTTTTTGACTGTTTGTTATTTATTTGACTGAGTATTACCTTGTACTGCCTTGTGTACTGCGACGTAGTGCTTTGTATGGCCCTGTAATTGCCTTGACTGCCATCCGAGACGTTTTGAGATCGTACGGCAGCGTAGTGCGGGTTTTCTGGTCAGCTGTTCTTTATTTGACTGTGTACTGCCTTGTGCTGCCCTGCGCGGTGTTCTGTCTCGCGTTGTCATTGTCTCGACCGACATGTGGGATTGTTTGCCATTGTTTGCCAGTGTGGTTTGGGTATTGTAGTTTACTGTTCTTCATTTGACTGCGTATTGCCTTGTACTGACCTGTATAACGTTATGTCTTGCACTGCGTTGCCCTGGCATTGTCTTGACCGACATCTGAGACTGTCTGGCATTGTACTGTACTGTATTGGGAGTCTTGTAATTTGCGCTAATTTATTTGTCTGCGAATCGGGTTGTACTGCCCTGTATACTGTAACGTGTGACGTTGTACCGCCTGTCACTGGCTTAACGGTGGCTTTAGAGATTCTGTCGTAAGACTGCACTCCGTTCTGAACTTCACTATTGGTGATTTCGTGACAGCCCAGTACTGTGTTACGCTTGACGTTGTATCGCTCTGTCATTGTCTTCAATGAGATGTGACACTTGGTAACATACGATGGCACTGTATTGCCAATTTTTCCATTGGCTATGCTTAATTTGAGCATGTATTGATGTGTAGCGCTCTGTATAATGTTAAGTCGTACACTGTCTTGACTTAATAATAGAAATGCTAGAGGCTGGCGTGGTGCCAAGTGGGAAAGAGTGGCTGTGAGACTCTGAAGGCAGCAGGAGAGCCCGCAGCCGGAGGTGGTGCCGCCACGCCAGCCTGCGAAGCATTTTCCGGTAGGGCCGCGGCTCTGGCGACAGCTCCCACGCCCGAAGAGCCAGGAGGGAAAGCCGTGCCTCGTTGGAAAGCTCTTTGGCAGCCGCTCGCGTGGCCCCACAGCCCGTGGTGCTGCGGGCTTTGCGGCGGCCGTCAGCCTCGGCGCCACCGGCGCCCACCTGGCGGCGCCGCGCCAGCCTGCGAAGCATTTTCCAGTAGGGCCACGTGTCTGGCCACAGCTCCCACGCCCGAAGAGCCAGGAGGGAAAGCCGTGCCTCGTTGGAAAGCTCTTTGGCAGCCGCTCGCGTGGCCCCACAGCCCGTGGGGCTGCGGGCTTTCCGGCGGCCGTCAGCCTCGGCGCCACCGGTGCCCACGTGGCGCCGCCGCGCCAGCCTGCGAAGCATTTTCCGGTAGGGCCGCGGCTCTGGCCACAGCTCCCATGCCCGAAGAGCCAGGAGGGAAAGCCGTGCCTCGTTGGAAAGCTCTTTGGCAGCCGCTCGCGTGGCCCCACAGCCCGTGGGGCTGCGGGCTTTGCGGCGGCCGTCAGCCTCGGCGCCACCGGCACCCACATCGCGCCACTGCGCCAGCCTGCAAAGCATTTTCCGGTAGGGCCGCGGCTCTGGCCACTGCTCCCACGCCCGAAGAGCCAGGAGGGAAAGCCGTGCCTCGTTGGAAAGCTCTTTGGCAGCCGCTCGCGTGGCCCCACAGCCCGTGGTGCTGCGGGCTTTGCGGCGGCCGTCAGCCTCGTCGCCACCGGCGCCCACCTGGCGCCGCCGCGCCAGCCTGCGAAGCATTTTCCGGTAGGGCCGCGGCTCTGGCCACAGCTCCCACGCCCGAAGAGCCATGAGGGAAAGCCGTGCCTCGTTGGAAAGCTCTTTGGCAGCCGCTCGCGTGGCCCCACAGCCCGTGGGGCTGCGGGCTTTGCGGCGGCCGTCAGCCTTGGCGCCACCGGCTCACACGTCGCAGCGCCGCGCCAGCCTGCGAAGCATTTTCCGGTAGGGCCGCGGCTCTGGCCACAGCTCCCACGCCCGAAGAGCCAGGAGGGAAAGCCGTGCCTCGTTGGAAAGCTCTTTGGCAGCCGCTCGCGTGGCCCCACAGCCCGTGGTGCTGCGGGCTTTGCGGTGGCCGTCAGCCTCGTCGCCACCGGCGCCCACCTGGCGCCGCCGCGCCAGCCTGCGAAGCATTTTCCGGTAGGGCCGCGGCTCTGGCCACAGCTCCCACGCCCGAAGAGCCAGGAGGGAAAGCCGTGCCTCGTTGGAAAGCTCTTTGGCAGCCGCTCGCGTGGCCCCACAGCCCGTGGGGCTGCGGGCTTTGCGGCGGCCGTCAGCCTTGGCGCCACCGGCTCACACGTCGCAGCGCCGCGCCAGCCTGCGAAGCATTTTCCGGTAGGGCCGCGGCTCTGGCCACAGCTCCCACGCCCGAAGAGCCAGGAGGGAAAGCCGTGCCTCGTTGGAAAGCTCTTTGGCAGCCGCTCGCGTGGCCCCACAGCCCGTGGTGCTGCGGGCTTTGCGGTGGCCGTCAGCCTCGGCGCCACCGGCGCCCACCTGGCGCCTCCGCACTAGCGTGCGAAGCATTTTCCAGTAGGACGGCGGCTCTGGCCACAGCTCCCACGCCCGAAGAGCCAGAAGGGAAAGCCGTGACTCGTTGGAAAGCACTTTGGCAGCCGCTCGCGTGGCCCCACAGCCCATGGGGCTGCGGGCTTTGCGGCGGCCGTCAGCCTTGGCGCCACCGGCGCCCACGTCGCGCTGCCGCGCCAGCCTGCGAAGCATTTTCTGGTAGGGCCACGTCTCTGGCCACAGCTCCCACGCCAGAAGAGCCAGGAAGGAAAGCCGTGCCTCGTTGGAAAGCTCTTTGGCAGCTGCTCGCGTGGCCCTACAGCCCGTGGGGCTGCGGGCCTTGCGGCGGCCGTCAGCCTCGGCGCCACCGGCGCCCACGTGGCGCCGCCGCGCCAGCCTGCGAAGCATTTTCCGGTAGGGCCACGGCTCTGGCCACAGCTCCCACGCCCGAAGAGCCAGGAGGGAAAGCCGTGCCTCGTTGGAAAGCTCTTTGGCAGCCGCTCGCGTGGCCCCACTGCCCGTGGGGCTGCGGGCTTTGCGGCGGCCCTCAGCCTCGGCCCCACCGGCGCCCACGTGGCGACGCCGCGCCAGCCCGCGAAGCATTTTCTGGTAGGGCCGAGGCTCTGGCCACAGCTCCCACGCCCGAAGAGCCAGGAGGGAAAGCCGAGCCTCGTTAGAAAGCTCTTTGGCAGCCGCTCGCGTGGCCCCACAGCCCGTGGGGCTGCGGGCTTTGCCGCGGACGTCAGCCTCGGCGTCACCGGCGCAGACGTGGCGCCGCCGCGCCAGCCCGCGAAGCATTTTCCGGTAGGGCCGCGGCTCTGGCCACAGCTCCCACGCCCGAAGAGCCAGGAGGGAAAGCCGTGCCTCGTTGGAAAGCTCTTTGGCAGCCGCTCGCGTGGCCCCACAGCCCGTGGGGCTGCGGGCTTTGCGGCGGCCGTCAGCCTCAGCGCCACCGGAGCCCACCTGGCGCCGCCGTGCCAGCCTGCGAAGCATTTTCCGGTAGGGCCGAGGCCCTGGCCACAGTTCCCACGCCAGAAGAGCCAGGAGGGAAAGCCGAGCCTCCTTGGAAAGCTCTTTGGCAGCCGCTCGCTTGGCCCCACAGCCCGTGGGGCTGCGGGCTTTGCGGCGGCCGTCAGCCTCGGCGCCACCGGCGCCCACCTGGCGCCGCCGCGCCAGCCTGCGAAGCATTTTCCGGTAGGGCCGCGGCTCTGGCCATAGCTCCCACGCCGGAAGAGCCAGGAGGGAAAGCCGTGCCTCGTTGGAAAGCTCTTTGGCAGCCGCTCGCGTGGCCCCACAGCCTGTGGGGCTGTGGGCTTTGCGGCGGCCGTTAGCCTCGGCACCACCGGCGCCCACGTGGCGCCGCCGCGCCAGCCTGCGAAGCATTTTCCGGCAGGGCCGCGGCTCTGGCCACAGCTCCCACGCCCGAAGAGCCAGGAGGGAAAGCCGTGCCTCGTTGGAAAGCTCTTTGGCAGCCGCTCGCGTGGCCCCACAGCCCGTGGGGCTGCGGGCTTTGCAGCGGCCGTCAGCCTCGGCGCCACGGGCGCCCACGTGGCGACGCCGCGCCAGCCCGCGAAGCATTTTCTGGTAGGGCCGAGGCTCTGGCCACAGCTCCCACGCCCGAAGAGCCAGGAGGGAAAGCCGAGCCTTGTTGGAAAGCTCTTTGGCAGCCGCTCGCGTGGCCCCACAGCCCGTGGGGCTGCGGGCTTTGCGGGGGCCGTCAGCCTCGGCGTCACCGGCGCATACGTGGAGCCGCCGCGCCAGCCCGCGAAGCATTTTCCGGTAGGGCCGCGGCTCTGGCCACAGCTGCCACGCCCGAAGAGCCAGGAGGGAAAGCCGTGCCTCGTTGGAAAGCTCTTTGGCAGCCGCTCGCGTGGCCCCACAGCCTGTGGGGCTGCCGGCTTTGCGGCGGCCGTCAGCCTCAGCGCCACCGGCGCCCACCTGGCGCCGCCGCGCCAGCCTGCGAAGCATTTTCCGGTAGGGCTGCGGCTCTGGCCACAGCTCCCACGCCCGAAGAGCCAGGAGGGAAAGCCGTGCCTCGTTGGAAAGCTCTTTGGCAGCCGCTCGCGTGGCCCCACAGCCCGTGGGCTTGTGGGCTTTGCGGCGGCTGTCAGCCTCGGCGCCACCGGCGCCCACCTGGCGCCTCCGCGCCAGCCCGCGAAGCATTTTCCGGTAGGGCCGCGGCTCTGGCCACAGCTCCCACGCCCGAAGAGCCAGGAGGGAAAGCCGTGCCTCCTTGGAAAGCTCTTTGGCAGCCGCTCGCGTGGCCCCACAGCCCGTGGGGCTGCGGGCTTTGCGGCGGCCGTCAGCCTCGGCGCCACCGGCGCCCACCTGGCGCGGCCGCGCCAGCCCGCGAAGCATTTTCCGGTAGGGCCGCGGCTCTGGCCACAGCTCCCACGCCCGAAGAGCCAGGAGGGAAAGCCGTGCCTCGTTGGAAAGCTCTTTGGCAGCCGCTCGCGTGGCCCCACAGCCCGTGGGGCTGCGGGCTTTGCGGCGGCCGTCAGCCTCGGCGTCACCGGCGCACACGTGGAGCCGCCGCGCCAGCCCGCGAAGCATTTTCCGGTAGGGCCGCGGCTCTGGCCACAGCACCCACGCCCGAAGAGCCAGGAGGGAAAGCCGTGCCTCGTTGGAAAGCTCTTTGGCAGCCGCTCGCGTGGCCCCACAGCCCGTGGTGCTGCGGGCTTTGCGGCGGCCGTCAGCCTCGGCGCCACCGGCGCCCACCTGGCGGCGCCGCGCCAGCCTGCGAAGCATTTTCCGGTAGGGCCACGTGTCTGGCCACAGCTCCCACGCCCGAAGAGCCAGGAGGGAAAGCCGTGCCTCGTTGGAAAGCTCTTTGGCAGCCGCTCGCGTGGCCCCACAGCCCGTGGTGCTGCGGGCTTTGCGGCGGCCGTCAGCCTCGGCGCCACCGACGCCCACCTGGCGCCGCTGCACTAGCCTGTGAAGCATTTTCCGGTAGGGCCGCGGCTCTGGCAACAGCTCCCACGCCCGAAGAGCCAGGAGGGAAAGCCGTGCCTCGTTGGAAAGCTCTTTGGCAGCCGCTCGCGTGGCCCCACAGCCCGTGGGGCTGCGGGCTTTGCGGCGGCCGTCAGCCTCGGCGCCACCGGTGCCCACGTGGCGCCGCCGCGCCAGCCTGCGAAGCATTTTCCGGTAGGGCCGCGGCTCTGGCCACAGCTCCCATGCCCGAAGAGCCAGGAGGGAAAGCCGTGCCTCGTTGGAAAGCTCTTTGGCAGCCGCTCGCGTGGCCCCACAGCCCGTGGGGCTGCGGGCTTTGCGGCGGCCGTCAGCCTCGGCGCCACCGGCACCCACATCGCGCCACTGCGCCAGCCTGCAAAGCATTTTCCGGTAGGGCCGCGGCTGTGGCCACAGCTCCCACGCCCGAAGAGCCAGGAGGGAAAGCCGTGCCTCGTTGGAAAGCTCTTTGGCAGCCGCTCGCGTGGCCCCACAGCCCGTGGGGCTGCGGGCTTTGCGGCGGCCGTCAGCCTCGGCGCCACCGGCACACACGTGGCGCCGCCGCGCCAGCCTGCGAAGCATTTTCCGGTAGGGCCGCGGCTCTGGCCACAGCTCCCACGCCCGAAGAGCCAGGAAGGAAATCCGTGCCTCGTTGGAAAGCTCTTTGGCAGCCGCTCGCGTGGCCCCACAGCCCGTGGGGCTGCGGGCTTTGCGGCGGCCGTCAGCCTCGGCGCCACCGGCGCCCACCTGGCGCCGCTGCGCCAGCCTGCGAAGCATTTTCCGGTAGGGCCGCGGCTCTGGCCACAGCTCCCATGCCCGAAGAGCCAGGAGGGAAAGCCGTGCCTCGTTGGAAAGCTCTTTGGCAGCCGCTCGCGTGGCCCCACAGCCCGTGGGGCTGCGGGCTTTGTGGCGGCCGTCAGCCTTGGCGCCACCGGCTCACACGTCGCGGCGCCGCGCCAGCTTGCGAAGCATTTTCCGGTAGGGCCGCGGCTCTGGCCACAGCTCCCATGCCCGAAGAGCCAGGAGGGAAAGCCGTGCCTCGTTGGAAAGCTCTTTGGCAGCCGCTCGCGTGGCCCCACAGCCCGTGGGGCTGCGGGCTTTGCGGCGGCCGTCAGCCTCGGCGCCACCGGCGCCCACCTGGCGCCTCCGCACTAGCGTGCGAAGCATTTTCCAGTAGGACGGCGGCTCTGGCCACAGCTCCCACGCCCGAAGAGCCAGAAGGGAAAGCCGTGCCTCGTTGGAAAGCACTTTGGCAGCCGCTCGCGTGGCCCCACAGCCCATGGGGCTGCGGGCTTTGCGGCGGCCGTCAGCCTCGGCGCCACCGGCGCCCACGTCGCGCTGCCGCGCCAGCCTGCGAAGCATTTTTTGGTAGGGCCACGTCTCTGGCCACAGCTCCCACGCCAGAAGAACCAGGAAGGAAAGCCGTGCCTCGTTGGAAAGCTCTTTGGCAGCTGCTCGCGTGGCTCCACAGCCCGTGGGGCTGCGGGCCTTGCGGCGGCCGTCAGCCTCGGCGCCACCGGCGCCCACGTGGCGCTGCCGCGCCAGCCTGCGAAGCATTTTCCGGTAGGGCCACGGCTCTGGCCACAGCTCCCACGCCCGAAGAGCCAGGAGGGAAAGCCGTGCCTCGTTGGAAAGCTCTTTGGCAGCCGCTCGCGTGGCCCCACTGCCCGTGGGGCTGCGGGCTTTGCGGCGGCCGTCAGCCTCGGCCCCACCGGCGCCCACGTGGCGACGCCGCGCCAGCCCGCGAAGCATTTTCTGGTAGGGCCGAGGCTCTGGCCACAGCTCCCACGCCCGAAGAGCCAGGAGGGAAAGCCGAGCCTCGTTAGAAAGCTCTTTGGCAGCCGCTCGCGTGGCCCCACAGCCCGTGGGGCTGCGGGCTTTGCCGCGGACGTCAGCCTCGGCGTCACCGGCGCACACGTGGAGCCGCCGCGCCAGCCCGCGAAGCATTTTCCGGTAGGGCCGGGGCTCTGGCCACAGCTCCCACGCCCGAAGAGCCAGGAGGGAAAGCCGTGCCTCGTTGGAAAGCTCTTTGGCAGCCGCTCGCGTGGCCCCACAGCCCGTGGGGCTGCGGGCTTTGCGGCGGCCGTCAGCCTCAGCGCCACCGGAGCCCACCTGGCGCCGCCGTGCTAGCCTGCGAAGCATTTTCCGGTAGGGCCGAGGCCCTGGCCACAGCTCCCACGCCAGAAGAGCCAGGAGGGAAAGCCGAGCCTCCTTGGAAAGCTCTTTGGCAGCCGCTCGCTTGGCCCCACAGCCCGTGGGGCTGCGGGCTTTGCGGCGGCCGTTAGCCTCGGCGCCACCGGCGCCCACGTGGCGCCGCCGCGCCAGCCTGCGAAGCATTTTCCGGTAGGGCCGCGGCTCTGGCCACAGCTCCCACGCCCGAAGAGCCAGGAGGGAAAGCCGTGCCTCGTTGGAAAGCTCTTTGGCAGCCGCTCGCGTGGCCCCACTGCCCGTGGGGCTGCGGGCTTTGCAGCGGCCGTCAGCCTCGGAGCCACCGGCGCCCACCTGGCGCCGCCGCGCCAGCCCGCGAAGCATTTTCTGGTAGGGCCGAGGCTCTGGCCACAGCTCCCACGCCCGAAGAGCCAGGAGGGAAAGCCGAGCCTCGTTGGAAAGCTCTTTGGCAGCCGCTCGCGTGGCCCCACAGCCCGTGGGGCTGCGGGCTTTGCGGGGGCCGTCAGCCTCGGCGTCACCGGCGCACACGTGGAGCCGCCGCGCCAGCCCACGAAGCATTTTCCGGTAGGGCCGCGGCTCTGGCCACAGCTCCCACGCCCGAAGAGCCAGGAGGGAAATCCGTGCCTCGTTGGAAAGCTCTTTGGCAGCCGCTCGCGTGGCCCCACAGCCTGTGGGGCTGCCGGCTTTGCGGCGGCCGTCAGCCTCGGCGCCACCGGCGCCCACCTGGCGCCGCCGCGCCAGCCTGCGAAGCATTTTCCGGTAGGGCTGCGGCTCTGGCCACAGCTCCCACGCCCGAAGAGCCAGGAGGGAAAGCCGTGCCTCGTTGGAAAGCTCTTTGGCAGCCGCTCGCGTGGCCCCACTGCCCGTGGGGCTGCGGGCTTTGCGGCGGCCGTCAGCCTCGGCCCCACCGGCGCCCACGTCGCGCTGCCGCGCCAGCCTGCGAAGCATTTTCTGGTAGGGCCACGTCTCTGGCCACAGCTCCCACGCCAGAAGAGCCAGGAAGGAAAGCCGTGCCTCGTTGGAAAGCTCTTTGGCAGCTGCTCGCGTGGCCCCACAGCCCGTGGGGCTGCGGGCCTTGCGGCGGCCGTCAGCCTCGGCGCCACCGGCGCCCACGTGGCGCCGCCGCGCCAGCCTGCGAAGCATTTTCCGGTAGGGCCACGGCTCTGGCCACAGCTCCCACGCCCGAAGAGCCAGGAGGGAAAGCCGTGCCTCGTTGGAAAGCTCTTTGGCAGCCGCTCGCGTGGCCCCACTGCCCGTGGGGCTGCGGGCTTTGCGGCGGCCGTCAGCCTCGGCCCCACCGGCGCCCACGTGGCGACGCCGCGCCAGCCCGCGAAGCATTTTCTGGTAGGGCCGAGGCTCTGGCCACAGCTCCCACGCCCGAAGAGCCAGGAGGGAAAGCCGAGCCTCGTTAGAAAGCTCTTTGGCAGCCGCTCGCGTGGCCCCCCAGCCCGTGGGGCTGCGGGCTTTGCCGCGGACGTCAGCCTCGGCGTCACCGGCGCACACGTGGAGCCGCCGCGCCAGCCCGCGAAGCATTTTCCGGTAGGGCCGCGGCTCTGGCCACAGCTCCCACGCCCGAAGAGCCAGGAGGGAAAGCCGTGCCTCCTTGGAAAGCTCTTTGGCAGCCGCTCGCGTGGCCCCACAGCCCGTGGGGCTGCGGGCTTTGCGGCGGCCGTCAGCCTCAGCGCCACCGGAGCCCACCTGGCGCCGCCGTGCCAGCCTGCGAAGCATTTTCCGGTAGGGCCGAGGCCCTGGCCACAGCTCCCACGCCCGAAGAGCCAGGAGGGAAAGCCGAGCCTCCTTGGAAAGCTCTTTGGCAGCCGCTCGCTTGGCCCCACAGCCCGTGGGGCTGCGGGCTTTGCGGCGGCCGTTAGCCTCGGCGCCACCGGCGCCCACGTGGCGCCGCCGCGCCAGCCTGCGAAGCATTTTCCGGTAGGGCCGCGGCTCTGGTCACAGCTCCCACGCCCGAAGAGCCAGGAGGGAAAGCCGTGCCTCGTTGGAAAGCTCTTTGGCAGCCGCTCGCGTGGCCCCACTGCCCGTGGGGCTGCGGGCTTTGCAGCGGCCGTCAGCCTCGGCGCCACCGGCGCCCACCTGGCGCCGCCGCGCCAGCCCGCGAAGCATTTACTGGTAGGGCCGAGGCTCTGGCCACAGCTCCCACGCCCGAAGAGCCAGGAGGGAAAGCCGAGCCTCGTTGGAAAGCTCTTTGGCAGCCGCTCGCGTGGCCCCACAGCCCGTGGGGCTGCGGGCTTTGCGGGGGCCGTCAGCCTCGGCGTCACCGGCGCACACGTGGAGCCGCCGCGCCAGCCCGCGAAGCATTTTCCGGTAGGGCCGCGGCTCTGGCCACAGCTCCCACGCCCGAAGAGCCAGGAGGGAAAGCCGAGCCTCCTTGGAAAGCTCTTTGGCAGCCGCTCGCTTGGCCCCACAGCCCGTGGGGCTGCGGGCTTTGCGGCGGCCGTTAGCCTCGGCACCACCGGCGCCCACGTGGCGCCGCCGCGCCAGCCTGCGAAGCATTTTCCGGTAGGGCCGCGGCTCTGGTCACAGCTCCCACGCCCGAAGAGCCAGGAGGGAAAGCCGTGCCTCGTTGGAAAGCTCTTTGGCAGCCGCTCGCGTGGCCCCACTGCCCGTGGGGCTGCGGGCTTTGCAGCGGCCGTCAGCCTCGGCGCCACCGGCGCCCACCTGGCGCCGCCGCGCCAGCCCGCGAAGCATTTACTGGTAGGGCCGAGGCTCTGGCCACAGCTCCCACGCCCGAAGAGCCAGGAGGGAAAGCCGAGCCTCGTTGGAAAGCTCTTTGGCAGCCGCTCGCGTGGCCCCACAGCCCGTGGGGCTGCGGGCTTTGCGGGGGCCGTCAGCCTCGGCGTCACCGGCGCACACGTGGAGCCGCCGCGCCAGCCCGCGAAGCATTTTCCGGTAGGGCCGCGGCTCTGGCCACAGCTGCCACGCCCGAAGAGCCAGGAGGGAAAGCCGTGCCTCGTTGGAAAGCTCTTTGGCAGCCGCTCGCGGTGCCCCACAGCCCGTGGGGCTGCGAGCTTTGCGGCGGCCATCAGCCTCGGCGCCACCGGCGCCCACGTGGCGCCGCCGCGCCAGCCCGCGAAGCATTTTCCGGTAGGGCCGCGGCTCTGGCCACAGCTCCCACGCCCGAAGAGCCAGGAGGGAAATCCGTGCCTCGTTGGAAAGCTCTTTGGCAGCCGCTCGCGTGGCCCCACAGCCTGTGGGGCTGCCGGCTTTGCGGCGGCCGTCAGCCTCAGCGCCACCGGCGCCCACCTGGCGCCGCCGCGCCAGCCTGCGAAGCATTTTCCGGTAGGGCCGCGGCTCTGGCCACAGCTCCCACGCCCGAAGAGCCAGGAGGGAAAGCCGTGCCTCGTTGGAAAGCTCTTTGGCAGCCGCTCGCGTGGCCCCACAGCCCGTGGGCTTGTGGGCTTTGCGGCGGCCGTCAGCCTCGGCGCCACCGGCGCCCACCTGGCGCCTCCGCGCCAGCCCGCGAAGCATTTTTTGGTAGGGCCGCGGCTCTGGCCACAGCTCCCACGCCCGAAGAGCCAGGAGGGAAAGCCGTGCCTCGTTGGAAAGCTCTTTGGCAGCCGCTCGCGTGGCCCCACAGCCCGTGGTGCTGCGGGCTTTGCGGTGGCCGTCAGCCTCGGCGCCACCGGCGCCCACCTGGCGCCTCCGCACTAGCGTGCGAAGCATTTTCCAGTAGGACGGCGGCTCTGGCCACAGCTCCCACGCCCGAAGAGCCAGAAGGGAAAGCCGTGCCTCGTTGGAAAGCACTTTGGCAGCCGCTCGCGTGGCCCCACAGCCCATGGGGCTGCGGGCTTTGCGGCGGCCGTCAGCCTCGGCGCCACCGGCGCCCACGTCGCGCTGCCGCGCCAGCCTGCGAAGCATTTTCTGGTAGGGCCACGTCTCTGGCCACAGCTCCCACGCCAGAAGAGCCAGGAAGGAAAGCCGTGCCTCGTTGGAAAGCTCTTTGGCAGCTGCTCGCGTGGCCCCACAGCCCGTGGGGCTGCGGGCCTTGCGGCGGCCGTCAGCCTCGGCGCCACCGGCGCCCACGTGGCGCCGCCGCGCCAGCCTGCGAAGCATTTTCCGGTAGGGCCACGGCTCTGGCCACAGCTCCCACGCCCGAAGAGCCAGGAGGGAAAGCCGTGCCTCGTTGGAAAGCTCTTTGGCAGCCGCTCGCGTGGCCCCACTGCCCGTGGGGCTGCGGGCTTTGCGGCGGCCGTCAGCCTCGGCCCCACCGGCGCCCACGTGGCGACGCCGCGCCAGCCCGCGAAGCATTTTCTGGTAGGGCCGAGGCTCTGGCCACAGCTCCCACGCCCGAAGAGCCAGGAGGGAAAGCCGAGCCTCGTTAGAAAGCTCTTTGGCAGCCGCTCGCGTGGCCCCACAGCCCGTGGGGCTGCGGGCTTTGCCGCGGACGTCAGCCTCGGCGTCACCGGCGCACACGTGGAGCCGCCGCGCCAGCCCGCGAAGCATTTTCCGGTAGGGCCGCGGCTCTGGCCACAGCTCCCACGCCCGAAGAGCCAGGAGGGAAAGCCGTGCCTCGTTGGAAAGCTCTTTGGCAGCCGCTCGCGTGGCCCCACAGCCCGTGGGGCTGCGGGCTTTGCGGCGGCCGTCAGCCTCAGTGCCACCGGAGCCCACCTGGCGCCGCCGTGCCAGCCTGCGAAGCATTTTCCGGTAGGGCCGAGGCCCTGGCCACAGCTCCCACGCCAGAAGAGCCAGGAGGGAAAGCCGAGCCTCCTTGGAAAGCTCTTTGGCAGCCGCTCGCTTGGCCCCACAGCCCGTGGGGCTGCGGGCTTTGCGGCGGCCGTCAGCCTCGGCGCCACCGGCGCCCACGTGGCGCCGCCGCGCCAGCCTGCGAAGCATTTTCCGGTAGGGCCGCGGCTCTGGCCATAGCTCCCATGCCCGAAGAGCCAGGAGGGAAAGCCGTGCCTCGTTGGAAAGCTCTTTGGCAGCCGCTCGCGTGGCCCCACTGCCCGTGGGGCTGCGGACTTTGCAGCGGCCGTCAGCCTCGGCGCCACCGGCGCCCACCTGGCGCCGCCGCGCCAGCCCGCGAAGCATTTTCTGGTAGGGCCGAGGCTCTGGCCACAGCTCCCACGCCCGAAGAGCCAGGAGGGAAAGCCGAGCCTCGTTGGAAAGCTCTTTGGCAGCCGCTCGCGTGGCCCCACAGCCCGTGGGGCTGCGGGCTTTGCGGGGGCCGTCAGCCTCGGCGTCACCGGCGCACACGTGGAGCCGCCGCGCCAGCCCGCGAAGCATTTTCCGGTAGGGCCGCGGCTCTGGCCACAGCTCCCACGCCCGAAGAGCCAGGAGGGAAAGCCGTGCCTCGTTGGAAAGCTCTTTGGCAGCCGCTCGCGGTGCCCCACAGCCCGTGGGGCTGCGAGCTTTGCGGCGGCCATCAGCCTCGGCGCCACCGGCGCCCACGTGGCGCCGCCGCGCCAGCCCGCGAAGCATTTTCCGGTAGGGCCGCGGCTCTGGCCACAGCTCCCACGCCCGAAGAGCCAGGAGGGAAATCCGTGCCTCGTTGGAAAGCTCTTTGGCAGCCGGTCGCGTGGCCCCACAGCCTGTGGGGCTGCCGGCTTTGCGGCGGCCGTCAGCCTCAGCGCCACCGGCGCCCACCTGGCGCCGCCGCGCCAGCCTGCGAAGCATTTTCCGGTAGGGCCGCGGCTCTGGCCACAGCTCCCACGCCCGAAGAGCCAGGAGGGAAAGCCGTGCCTCGTTGGAAAGCTCTTTGGCAGCCGCTCGCGTGGCCCCACAGCCCGTGGGCTTGTGGGCTTTGCGGCGGCCGTCAGCCTCGGCGCCACCGGCGCCCACCTGGCGCCTCCGCGCCAGCCCGCGAAGCATTTTCCGGTAGGGCCGCGGCTCTGGCCACAGCTCCCACGCCCGAAGAGCCAGGAGGGAAAGCCGTGCCTCCTTGGAAAGCTCTTTGGCAGCCGCTCGCGTGGCCCCACAGCCCGTGGGGCTGCGGGCTTTGCGGCGGCCGTCAGCCTCGGCGCCACCGGCGCCCACCTGGTGCCGCCGCGCCAGCCCGCGAAGCATTTTCCGGTAGGGCCGAGGCTCTGGCCACAGCTCCCACGCCCGAAGAGCCAGGAGGGAAAGCCGTGCCTCGTTGGAAAGCTCTTTGGCAGCCGCTCGCGTGGCCCCACAGCCCGTGGGGCTGCGGGCTTTGCGGCGGCCTTCAGCCTCGGCGTCACCGGCGCACACGTGGAGCCGCCGCGCCAGCCCGCGAAGCATTTTCCGGTAGGGCCGCAACTCTGGCCACAGCTCCCACGCCCGAAGAGCCAGGAGGGAAAGCCGTGCCTCGTTGGAAAGCTCTTTGGCAGCCGCTTGCGGTGCCCCACAACCCGTGGGGCTGCGGGCTTTGTGGCGGCCGTCAGCCTCGTCGCCACCAGCGCACACGTGGCGCCGCCGCGCCAGCCCGCGAAGCATTTTTCGGTAGGGCCGCGGCTCTGGCCACCACTCCCACGCCCGAAGAGCCAGGAGGGAAAGCCGTGCCTCGTTGCAAAGCTCTTTGGCAGCCGCTCGCGTGGCCCCACAGCCCGTGGGGCTGCGGGCTTTGCGGCGGCCGTCAGCCTCGGCGCCACCGGCGCCCACCTGGCGCCGCCGCGCCAGCCTGCGAAGCATTTTCCGGTAGGGCCGCGGCTCTGGCGACAGCTCCCACGCCCGAAGAGCCAGGAGGGAAAGCCGTGCCTCGTTGGAAAGCTCTTTGGCAGCCGCTCGCGTGGCCCCACAGCCCGTGGGGCTGCGGGCTTTGCGGCGGCCGTCAGCCTCAGCGCCACCGGAGCCCACCTGGCGCCGCCGTGCCAGCCTGCGAAGCATTTTCCGGTAGGGCCGCGGCTCTGGCGACAGCTCCCAAGCCCGAAGAGCCAGGAGGGAAAGCCGTGCCTCGTTGGAAAGCTCTTTGGCAGCCGCTCGCGTGGCCCCACAGCCTGTGGGGCTGCGGGCTTTGCGGCGGCTGTCAGCCTCAGCGCCACCGGAGCCCACCTGGCGACGCCGCGCCAGCCCGCGAAGCATTTTCTGGTAGGGCCGAGGCTCTGGCCACAGCTCCCACGCCCGAAGAGCCAGGAGGGAAAGCCGAGCCTCCTTGGAAAGCTCTTTGGCAGCCGCTCGCGTGGCCCCACAGCCCGTGGGGCTGCGGGCTTTGCGGCGGCCGTCAGCCTCGGCGTCACCGGCGCACACGTGGAGCCGCCGCGCCAGCCCGCGAAGCATTTTCCGGTAGGGCTGCGGCTCTGGCCACAGCTCCCACGCCCGAAGAGCCAGGAGGGAAAGCCGTGCCTCGTTGGAAAGCTCTTTGGCAGCCGCTCGCGGTGCCCCACAGCCCGTGGGGCTGCGGGCTTTGCGGCGGCCGTCAGCCTCGGCGCCACCGGCGCACACGTGGCGCCGCCGCGCCAGCCCGCGAAGCATTTTCCGGTAGGGCCGCGGCTCTGGCGACAGCTCCCACGCCTGAAGAGCCATGAGGGAAAGCCGTGCCTCGTTGGAAAGCTTTTTGGCAGCCGCTCGCGTGGCCCCACAGCCTGTGGGGCTGCGGGCTTTGCGGCGGCCATCAGCCTCGGCGCCCACGTGGCGCCGCCGCGCCAGCCTGCGAAGCATTTTCCGGTAGGGCCGCGGCTCTGGCCACAGCTCCCACGCCCGAAGAGCCAGGAGGGAAAGCCGTGCCTTGTTGGATAGCTCTTTGGCAGCCGCTCGCCTGGCCCCACAGCCCGTGGGGCTGCGGGCTTTGCGGCGGCCGTCAGCCTCGGCGCCACCGGCGCCCACCTGGCGCCGCCGCGCCAGCCTGCGAAGCATTTTCCGGTAGGGCCGCGGCTCTGGCCACAGCTCCCACGCCCGAAGAGCCAGGAGGGAAAGCCGTGCCTCGTTGGAAAGCTCTTTGGCAGCCGCTCGCGTGGCCCCACAGCCCGTGGGGCTTGTGGGCTTTGCGGCGGCCGTCAGCCTCGGCGCCACCGGCGCCCCCGTAGTGCTGCCGCCCCAGCCTGCGAAGCATTTTCCGGTAGGGCCGCGGCTCTGGCGACAGCTCCCACGCCCGAAGAGCCAGGAGGGAAAGCCGTGCCTCCTTGGAAAGCTCTTTGGCAGCCGCTCGCGTGGCCCCACAGCCCGTGGGGCTGCGGGCTTTGCGGCGGCCGTCAGCCTCGGCGCCACCGGCGCCCACCTGGTGCCGCCGCGCCAGCCCGCGAAGCATTTTCCGGTAGGGCCGCGGCTCTGGCCACAGCTCCCACGCCCGAAGAGCCAGGAGGGAAAGCCGTGCCTCGTTGGAAAGCTCTTTGGCAGCCGCTCGCGTGGCCCCACAGCCCGTGGGGCTGCGGGCTTTGCGGCGGCCTTCAGCCTCGGCGTCACCGGCGCACACGTGGAGCCGCCGCGCCAGCCCGCGAAGCATTTTCCGGTAGGGCCGCAACTCTGGCCACAGCTCCCACGCCCGAAGAGCCAGGAGGGAAAGCCGTGCCTCGTTGGAAAGCTCTTTGGCAGCCGCTTGCGGTGCCCCACAACCCGTGGGGCTGCGGGCTTTGTGGCGGCCGTCAGCCTCGGCGCCACCAGCGCACACGTGGCGCCGCCGCGCCAGCCCGCGAAGCATTTTTCGGTAGGGCCGCGGCTCTGGCCACCACTCCCACGCCCGAAGAGCCAGGAGGGAAAGCCGTGCCTCGTTGCAAAGCTCTTTGGCAGCCGCTCGCGTGGCCCCACAGCCCGTGGGGCTGCGGGCTTTGCGGCGGCCGTCAGCCTCGGCGCCACCGGCGCCCACCTGGCGCCGCCGCGCCAGCCTGCGAAGCATTTTCCGGTAGGGCCGCGGCTCTGGCGACAGCTCCCACGCCCGAAGAGCCAGGAGGGAAAGCCGTGCCTCGTTGGAAAGCTCTTTGGCAGCCGCTCGCGTGGCCCCACAGCCCGTGGGGCTGCGGGCTTTGCGGCGGCCGTCAGCCTCAGCGCCACCGGAGCCCACCTGGCGCCGCCGTGCCAGCCTGCGAAGCATTTTCCGGTAGGGCCGCGGCTCTGGCGACAGCTCCCAAGCCCGAAGAGCCAGGAGGGAAAGCCGTGCCTCGTTGGAAAGCTCTTTGGCAGCCGCTCGCGTGGCCCCACAGCCTGTGGGGCTGCGGGCTTTGCGGCGGCTGTCAGCCTCAGCGCCACCGGAGCCCACCTGGCGACGCCGCGCCAGCCCGCGAAGCATTTTCTGGTAGGGCCGAGGCTCTGACCACAGCTCCCACGCCCGAAGAGCCAGGAGGGAAAGCCGAGCCTCCTTGGAAAGCTCTTTGGCAGCCGCTCGCGTGGCCCCACAGCCCGTGGGGCTGCGGGCTTTGCGGCGGCCGTCAGCCTCGGCGTCACCGGCGCACACGTGGAGCCGCCGCGCCAGCCCGCGAAGCATTTTCCGGTAGGGCTGCGGCTCTGGCCACAGCTCCCACGCCCGAAGAGCCAGGAGGGAAAGCCGTGCCTCGTTGGAAAGCTCTTTGGCAGCCGCTCGCGGTGCCCCACAGCCCGTGGGGCTGCGGGCTTTGCGGCGGCCGTCAGCCTCGGCGCCACCGGCGCACACGTGGCGCCGCCGCGCCAGCCCGCGAAGCATTGTCCGGTAGGGCCGCGGCTCTGGCGACAGCTCCCACGCCTGAAGAGCCATGAGGGAAAGCCGTGCCTCGTTGGAAAGCTTTTTGGCAGCCGCTCGCGTGGCCCCACAGCCTGTGGGGCTGCGGGCTTTGCGGCGGCCATCAGCCTCGGCGCCCACGTGGCGCCGCCGCGCCAGCCTGCGAAGCATTTTCCGGTAGGGCCGCGGCTCTGGCCACAGCTCCCACGCCCGAAGAGCCAGGAGGGAAAGCCGTGCCTTGTTGGATAGCTCTTTGGCAGCCGCTCGCCTGGCCCCACAGCCCGTGGGGCTGCGGGCTTTGCGGCGGCCGTCAGCCTCGGCGCCACCGGCGCCCACCTGGCGCCGCCGCGCCAGCCTGCGAAGCATTTTCCGGTAGGGCCGCGGCTCTGGCCACAGCTCCCACGCCCGAAGAGCCAGGAGGGAAAGCCGTGCCTCGTTGGAAAGCTCTTTGGCAGCCGCTCGCGTGGCCCCACAGCCCGTGGGGCTTGTGGGCTTTGCGGCGGCCGTCAGCCTCGGCGCCACCGGCGCCCCCGTAGTGCTGCCGCGCCAGCCTGCGAAGCATTTTCCGGTAGGGCCGCAGCTCTGGCCACAGCTCCCACGCCCGAAGAGCCAGGAGGGAAAGCCGTGCCTCGTTAGAAAGCTCTTTGGCAGCCGCTCGCGTGGCCCCACAGCTCGTGGGGCTGCGGGCTTTGCGGCGGCCGTCAGACTCGGCGCCACCGGCCCCCACGTGGCGCCGCCGCCCCAGCCTGCGAAGCATTTTCCGGTAGGGCCGCGGCTCTGGCGACAGCTCCCACGCCCGAAGAGCCAGGAGGGAAAGCCGTGCCTCCTTGGAAAGCTCTTTGGCAGCCGCTCGCATGGCCTCACAGCCCGTGGGGCTGCGGGCGTTGCGGCGGCCGTCAGCCTCGGCGCCACCGACGCCCACGTGGCGCCGCCGCGCCAGCCTGCGAAGCATTTTCCGGTAGGGCCGCGGCTCTGGCCACAGCTCCCACGCCCGAAGAGCCAGGAGGGAAAGCCGTGCCTCGTTGGAAAGCTCTTTGGCAGCTGCTCGCGTGGCCCCACAGCCCGTGGGGCTGCGGGCTTTGCCGCGGCCGTCAGCCTCGGCGCCACCGGCGCCCACGTGGCGCCGCCGTGCCAGCCTGCGAAGCATTTTCCGGTAGGGCCGCGGCTCTGGCGACAGCTCCCACGCCCGAAGAGCCAGGAGGGAAAGCCGTGCCTCGTTGGAAAGCTCTTTGGCAGCCGCTCGCGGTGCCCCACAGCCCGTGGGGCTGCGGGCTTTGCCGCGGACGTCAGCCTCGGCGCCACCAGCGCACACGTGGCGCCGCCGCGCCAGCCCGCGAAGCATTTTTCGGTAGGGCCGCGGCTCTGGCAATAGCTCCCACGCCCGAAGAGCCAGGAGGGAAAGCCGTGCCTCGTTGGAAAGCTCTTTGGCAGCCGCTCGCGTGGCCCCACAGCCTGTGGGGAGGCCGGCTTTGCGGCGGCCGTCAGTCTCAGCGCCACCGGAGCCCATCTGGCGCCGCCGCACCAGCCTGCGAAGCATTTTCCGGTAGGGCCGCGGCTCTGGCCACAGCTCCCACGCCCGAAGAGCCAGGAGGGAAAGCCGTGCCTTGTTGGAAAGCTCTTTGGCAGCCGCTCGCATGGCCCCACAGCCCGTGGGGCTGCGGGCTTTGCGGCGGCCGTCAGCCTCGGCGGCACCGGCGCCCACCTGGAGCCGCCGCGCCAGCCTGCGAAGCATTTTCCGGTAGGGCCGCGGCTCTGGCCACAGCTCCCACGCCCGAAGAGCCAGGAGGGAAAGCCGTGCCTCGTTGGAAAGCTCTTTGGCAGCCGCTCGCGTGGCCCCACAGCCCGTGGGGCTGCGGGCTTTGCGGCGGCCGTCAGCCTCGGCGTCACCGGCGCACACGTGGAGCCGCCGCGCCAGCCCGCGAAGCATTTTCCGGTAGGGCCGCGGCTCTGGCCACAGCTCCCACGCCCGAAGAGCCAGGAGGGAAAGCCGTGCCTCGTTGGAAAGCTCTTTGGCAGCCGCTCGCGGTGCCCCACAGCCCGTGGGGCTGCGGGCTTTGCGGCGGCCGTCAGCCTCGGCGCCACCGGCGCCCACCTGGCGCCTCCGCGCCAGCCCGCGAAGCATTTTCCTGTAGGGCCGCGGCTCTGGCTACAGCTGCCACGCCCGAAGAGCCAGGAGGGAAAGCCGTGCCTCGTTGGAAAGCTCTTTGGCAGCCGCTCGCGTGGCCCCACAGCCCGTGGGGCTGCGGGCTTTGCGGCGGCCGTCAGCCTCGGCGCCACCGGCGCCCACCTGGCGCCGCCGCGCCAGCCTGCGAAGCATTTTCCGGTAGGGCCGCGGCTCTGGCCACAGCTCCCACGCCCGAAGAGCCAGGAGGGAAAGCCGTGCCTCGTTGGAAAGCTCTTTGGCAGCCGCTCGCGTGGCCCCACAGCCCGTGGGGCTGCGGGCTTTGCGGCGGTCGTCAGCCTCGGCGCCACCGGCGCCCACGTGGAGCCGCCGCGCCAGCCCGCGAAGCATTTTCCGGTAGGGCCGCGGCTCTGGCGACAGCTGCCACGCCCGAAGAGCCAGGAGGGAAAGCCGTGCCTCGTTGGAAAGCTCTTTGGCAGCCGCTCGCGTGGCCCCACAGCCCGTGGGGCTGCGGGCTTTGCGGCGGCCGTCAGCCTCGGCGCCACCGGCGCCCACGTGGCGCTGCCGGGCCAGCCTGCGAAGCATTTTCCGGTAGGGCCGCGGCTCTGGCGACAGCTGCCACGCCCGAAGAGCCAGGAGGGAAAGCCGTGCCTCGTTGGAAAGCTCTTTGGCAGCCGCTCGCGTGGCCCCACAACCCGTGGGGCTGCGGGCTTTGCGGCGGCCGTCAGCCTCGGCGCCACCGGTGCCCACCTGGCGCCGCCGCGCCAGCCTGCGAAGCATTTTCCGGTAGGGCCGCGGCTCTGGCCACAGCTCCCACGCCCGAAGAGTCAGGAGGGAAAGCCGTGCCTCGTTGGAAAGCTCTTTGGCAGCCGCTCGCGTGGCCCCACAGCCCGTGGGGCTGCGGGCTTTGCCGCGGCCGTCAGCCTCGGCGCCACCGGCGCCCACGTGGCGCCGCCGTGCCAGCCTGCGAAGCATTTTCCGGTAGGGCCGCGGCTCTGGCGACAGCTCCCACGCCCGAAGAGCCAGGAGGGAAAGCCGTGCCTCGTTGGAAAGCTCTTTGGCAGCCGCTCGCGGTGCCCCACAGCCCGTGGGGCTGCGGGCTTTGTGGCGGCCGTCAGCCTCGGCGCCACCAGCGCACACGTGGCGCCGCCGCGCCAGCCCGCGAAGCATTTTTCGGTAGGGCCGCGGCTCTGGCAATAGCTCCCACGCCCGAAGAGCCAGGAGGGAAAGCCGTGCCTCGTTGGAAAGCTCTTTGGCAGCCGCTCGCGTGGCCCCACAGCCTGTGGGGAGGCCGGCTTTGCGGCGGCCGTCAGTCTCAGCGCCACCGGAGCCCATCTGGCGCCGCCGCACCAGCCTGCGAAGCATTTTCCGGTAGGGCCGCGGCTCTGGCCACAGCTCCCACGCCCGAAGAGCCAGGAGGGAAAGCCGTGCCTTGTTGGAAAGCTCTTTGGCAGCCGCTCGCATGGCCCCACAGCCCGTGGGGCTGCGGGCTTTGCGGCGGCCGTCAGCCTCGGCGCCACCGGCGCCCACCTGGAGCCGCCGCGCCAGCCTGCGAAGCATTTTCCGGTAGGGCCGCGGCTCTGGCCACAGCTCCCACGCCCGAAGAGCCAGGAGGGAAAGCCGTGCCTCGTTGGAAAGCTCTTTGGCAGCCGCTCGCGTGGCCCCACAGCCCGTGGGCTTGTGGGCTTTGCGGCGGTCGTCAGCCTCGGCGCCACCGGCGCCCACGTGGAGCCGCCGCGCCAGCCCGCGAAGCATTTTCCGGTAGGGCCGAGGCTCTGGCCACAGCTCCCACGCCCGAAGAGCCAGGAGGGAAAGCCGTGCCTCGTTGGAAAGCTCTTTGGCAGCCGCTCGCGTGGCCCCACAGCCCGTGGTGCTGCGGGCTTTGCGGCGGCCGTCAGCCTCGGCGCCACCGGCGCCCACGTGGCGCTGCCGCATCAGCCTGCGAAGCATTTTCCGGTAGGGCCGCGGCTCTGGCCACAGCTCCCACGCCCGAAGAGCCAGGAGGGAAAGCCGTGCCTCGTTGGAAAGCTCTTTGGCAGCCGCTCGCGTGGCCCCACAGCCCGTGGGGCTGCGGGCTTTGCGGCGGCCGTCAGCCTCGGCGCCACCGACGCCCACGTGGCGCCGCCGCGCCAGCCTGCGAAGCATTTTCCGGTAGGGCCGCGGCTCTGGCCACAGCTCCCACGCCCGAAGAGCCAGGAGGGAAAGCCGTGCCTCGTTGGAAAGCTCTTTGGCAGCCGCTCGCGTGGCCCCACAACCCGTGGGGCTGCGGGCTTTGCGGTGGCCGTCAGCCTCGGCGCCACCGGCGCCCACCTGGCGCCGCCGCGCCAGACTGCGAAGCATTTTCCGGTAGGGCCGCGGCTCTGGCGACAGCTGCCACGCCCGAAGAGCCAGGAGGGAAAGCCGTGCCTCGTTGGAAAGCTCTTTGGCAGCCGCTCGCGTGGCCCCACAGCCCGTGGGGCTGCGGGCTTTGCGGCGGCCTTCAGCCTCGGCGCCAGCGGCGCCCACCTGGCGCCGCCGCGCCAGCCTGCGAAGCATTTTCCGGTAGGGCCGCGGCTCTGGCCACAGCTCCCACGCCCGAAGAGCCAGGAGGGAAAGCCGTGCCTTGTTGGAAAGCTCTTTGGCAGCCGCTCGCGTGGCCCCACAGCCTGTGGGGCTGCGGGCTTTGCGGCGGTCGTCAGCCTCGGCGCCACCGCGCCAGCCCGCGAAGCATTTTCCGGTAGGGCCGCGGCTCTGGCGACAGCTGCCACGCCCGAAGAGCCAGGAGGGAAAGCCGTGCCTTGTTGGAAAGCTCTTTGGCAGCCGCTCGCATGGCCCCACAGCCCGTGGGGCTGCGGGCTTTGCGGCGGCCGTCAGCCTCGGCGCCACCGGTGCCCACCTGGCGCCGCCGCGCCAGCCTGCGAAGCATTTTCCGGTAGGGCCGCGGCTCTGGCCACAGCTCCCACGCCCGAAGAGCCAGGAGGGAAAGCCGTGCCTCGTTGGAAAGCTCTTTGGCAGCCGCTCGCGTGGCCCCACAGCTCGTGGGGCTGCGGGCTTTGCGGCGGCCGTCAGACTCGGCGCCACAGGCGCCCACGTGGCGCCGCCGCCCCAGCCTGCGAAGCATTTTCCGGTAGGGCCGCGGCTCTGGCGACAGCTCCCACGCCCGAAGAGCCAGGAGGGAATGCCGTGCCTCGTTGGAAAGCTCTTTGGCAGCCGCTCGCATGGCCTCACAGCCCGTGGTGCTGCGGGCGTTGCGGCGGCCGTCAGCCTCGGCGCCACCGGCGCCCACCTGGCGCCGCCGCGCCAGCCTGCGAAGCATTTTCCGGTAGGGCCGCGGCTCTGGCCACAGCTCCCACGCCCGAAGAGCCAGGAGGGAAAGCCGTGCCTCGTTGGAAAGCTCTTTGGCAGCCGCTCGCGTGACACCACAGCCTGTGGGGCTGCCGGCTTTGCGGCGGCCGTCAGCCTCAGCGCCACGGGAGCCCATCTGGCGCCGCCGCACCAGCCTGCGAAGCATTTTCCGGTAGGGCCGCGGCTCTGGCCACAGCTCCCACGCCCGAAGAGCCAGGAGGGAAAGCCGTGCCTTGTTGGAAAGCTCTTTGGCAGCCGCTCGCATGGCCCCACAGCCCATGGGGCTGCGGGCTTTGCGGCGGCCGTCAGCCTCGGCGCCACCGGCGCCCACCTGGCGCCGCCGCGCCAGCCTGCGAAGCATTTTCCGGTAGGGCTGCGGCTCTGGCCACAGCTCCCACGCCCGAAGAGCCAGGAGGGAAAGCCGTGCCTCGTTGGAAAGCTCTTTGGCAGCCGCTCGCGTGGCCCCACAGCCCGTGGGCTTGTGGGCTTTGCGGCGGCCTTCAGCCTCGGCGCCAGCGGCGCCCACCTGGCGCCGCCGCGCCAGCCTGCGAAGCATTTTCCGGTAGGGCCGCGGCTCTGGCCACAGCTCCCACGCCCGAAGAGCCAGGAGGGAAAGCCGTGCCTCGTTGGAAAGCTCTTTGGCAGCCGCTCGCGGTGCCCCACAGCCCGTGGGGCTGCGGGCTTTGCGGCGGCCGTCAGCCTCGGCGCCACCGGCGCCCACCTGGCGCCTCCGCGCCAGCCCGCGAAGCATTTTCCGGTAGGGCCGTGGCTCTGGCGACAGCTGCCAAGCCCGAAGAGCCAGGAGGGAAAGCCGTGCCTCGTTGGAAAGCTCTTTGGCAGCCGCTCGCGTGGCCCCACAGCCCGTGGGGCTGCGGGCTTTGCGGCGGCCGTCAGCCTCGGCGCCACCGGCGCCCACGTGGCGCCGCCGCGCCAGCCTGCGAAGCATTTTCCGGTAGGGCCGCGGCTCTGGCCACAGCTCCCATGCCCGAAGAGCCAGGAGGGAAAGCCGTGCCTCGTTGGAAAGCTCTTTGGCAGCCGCTCGCGTGGCCCCACAGCCCGTGGGGCTGCGGGCTTTGCGGCGGCCGTCAGCCTCGGCGCCACCGGCGCCCACGTGGCGCCGCCGCGCCAGCCTGCGAAGCATTTTCCGGTAGGGCCGCGGCTCTGGCCACAGCTCCCACGCCCGAAGAGCCAGGAGGGAAAGCCGTGCCTCGTTGCAAAGCTCTTTGGCAGCCGCTCGCGTGGCCCCACAGCCCGTGGAGCTGCGGGCTTTGCGGCGGCCGTCAGCCTCAGCGCCACCGGAGCCCATCTGGCGCCGCCGCGCCAGCCTGCGAAGCATTTTCCGGTAGGGCCGCGGCTCTGGCCACAGCTCCCACGCCCGAAGAGCCAGGAGGGAAAGCCGTGCCTTGTTGGAAAGCTCTTTGGCAGCCGCTCGCATGGCCCCACAGCCCGTGGGGCTGCGGGCTTTGCGGCGGCCGTCAGCCTCGGCGCCACCGGCGCCCACCTGGCGCCGCCGCGCCAGCCTGCGAAGCATTTTCCGGTAGGGCCGCGGCTCTGGCCACAGCTCCCACGCCCGAAGAGCCAGGAGGGAAAGCCGTGCCTCGTTGGAAAGCTCTTTGGCAGCCGCTCGCGTGGCCCCACAGCTCGTGGGGCTGCGGGCTTTGCGGCGGCCGTCAGACTCGGCGCCACCGGCGCCCACGTGGCGCCGCCGCCCCAGCCTGCGTAGCATTTTCCGGTAGGGCCGCGGCTCTGGCGACAGCTCCCACGCCCGAAGAGCCAGGAGGGAATGCCGTGCCTCGTTGGAAAGCTCTTTGGCAGCCGCTCGCATGGCCTCACAGCCCGTGGGGCTGCGGGCGTTGCGGTGGCCGTCAGCCTCGGCACCACCGGCGCCCACCTGGCGCCGCCGCGCCAGCCTGCGAAGCATTTTCCGGTAGGGCCGCGGCTCTGGCCACAGCTCCCACGCCCGAAGAGCCAGGAGGGAAAGCCGTGCCTCGTTGGAAAGCTCTTTGGCAGCCGCTCGCGTGACACCACAGCCTGTGGGGCTGCCGGCTTTGCGGCGGCCGTCAGCCTCAGCGCCACGGGAGCCCATCTGGCGCCGCCGCACCAGCCTGCGAAGCATTTTCCGGTAGGGCCGCGGCTCTGGCCACAGCTCCCACGCCCGAAGAGCCAGGAGGGAAAGCCGTGCCTCGTTGGAAAGCTCTTTGGCAGCCGCTCGCGTGGCCCCACAGCCCATGGGGCTGCGGGCTTTGCGGCGGCCGTCAGCCTCGGCGCCACCGGCGCCCACCTGGCGCCTCCGCGCCAGCCCGCGAAGCATTTTCCGGTAGGGCCGTGGCTGTGGCGACAGCTGCCACGCCCGAAGAGCCAGGAGGGAAAGCTGTGCCTCGTTGGAAAGCTCTTTGGCAGCCGCTCGCGTGGCCCCACAGCCCGTGGGGCTGCGGGCTTTGCGGCGGCCGTCAGCCTCGGCGCCACCGGCGCCCACGTGGCGCCGCCGTGCCAGCCTGTGAAGCATTTTCCGGTAGGGCCGCGGCTCTGGCGACAGCTCCCACGCCCGAAGAGCCAGGAGGGAAAGCCGTGCCTCGTTGGAAAGCTCTTTGGCAGCGCTCGCGTGGCCCCAAAGCCCGTAGGGCTGCGGGTTTTGCGGCGGCCGTCAGCCTCGGCGCCACCGGCGCCCACCTGGCGCCGCCGCGCCAGCCTGCGAAGCATTTTCCGGTAGGGCCGCGGCTCTGGCCACAGCTCCCATGCCCGAAGAGCCAGGAGGGAAAGCCGTGCCTCGTTGGAAAGCTCTTTGGCAGCCGCTCGCGTGGCCCCACAGCCCGTGGGGCTGCGGGCTTTGCGGCGGCCGTCAGCCTCGGCGCCACCGGCGCCCACGTGGCGCCGCCGCGCCAGCCTGCGAAGCATTTTCCGGTAGGGCCGCGGCTCTGGCCACAGCTCCCACGCCCGAAGAGCCAGGAGGGAAAGCCGTGCCTCGTTGGAAAGCTCTTTGGCAGCCGCTCGCGTGGCCCCACAGCCCGTGGGGCTGCGGGCTTTGCGGCGGCCTTCAGCCTCGGCGCCACCGGCGCCCACGTGGCGCCGCCGCGCCAGCCTGCGAAGCATTTTCTGGTAGGGCCGCGGCTCTGGCCACAGCTCCCACGCCTGAAGAGCCAGGAGGGAAAGCCGTGCCTCGTTGGAAAGCTCTTTGGCAGCCGCTCGCGTGGCCCCACAGCCCGTGGGGCTGCGGGCTTTGCGACGGTCGTCAGCCTCGGCGCCACCGGCGCACACGTGGAGCCGCCGCGCCAGCCCGCGAAGCATTTTCCGGTAGGGCCGCGGCTCTGGCGACAGCTCCCACGCCCGAAGAGCCAGGAGGGAAAGCCGTGCCTCGTTGGAAAGCTCTTTGGCAGCCGCTCGCGTGGCCCCACAGCCCGTGGGGCTGCGGGCTTTGCGGCGGTCGTCAGCCTCGGCGCCACCGGCGCACACGTGGAGCTGCCGCGCCAGCCCGCGAAGCATTTTCCGGTAGGGCCGCGGCTCTGGCGACAGCTCCCACGCCCGAAGAGCCAGGAGGGAAAGCCGTGCCTCGTTGGAAAGCTCTTTGGCAGCCGCTCGCGTGGCCCCACAGCCCGTGGGGCTGCGGGCTTTGCGGCGGCCGTCAGCCTCGGCGCCACCGGCGCCCACGTGGCGCCGCCGCGCCAGCCTGCGAAGCATTTTCCGGTAGGGCCGCGGCTCTGGCCACAGCTCCCACGCCCGAAGAGCCAGGAGGGAAAGCCGTGCCTCGTTGGAAAGCCCTTTGGCAGCCGCTCGCGTGGCCCCACAGCCCGTGGGGCTGCGGGCTTTGCGGCGGCCGTCAGCCTCGGCGCCACCGGCGCCCACCTGGCGCCTCCGCGCCAGCCCGCGAAGCATTTTCCTGTAGGGCCGCGGCTCTGGCCACAGCTCCCACGCCCGAAGAGCCAGGAGGGAAAGCCGTGCCTCGTTGGAAAGCCCTTTGGCAGCCGCTTGCGTGGCCCCACAGCCCGTGGGGCTGCGGGCTTTGCGGCGGCCGTCAGCCTCGGCGCCACCGGCGCCCACCTGGCGCCGCTGCGACAGCCCGCGAAGCATTTTCCGGTAGGTCCGCGGCTCTGGCCACAGCTCCCACGCCCGAAGAGCCAGGAAGGAAAGCCGTGCCTCGTTGGAAAGCTCTTTGGCAGCCGCTCGCGTGTCCCCACAGCCCGTGGGGCTGCGGGCTTTGCGGCGGCCGTCAGCCTCGGCGCCACCGGCGCCAACGTGGCACCGACGCGCCAGCCTGCGAAGCATTTTCCGGTTGGGCCGCGGCTCTGGCGACAGCTCCCACGCCCGAAGAGCCAGGAGGGAAAGCCGTGCCTCGTTGGAAACCTCTTTGGCAGCCGCTCGCGTGGCCCCACAGCCCGTGGGGCTGCGGGCATTGCGGCGGCCATCAGCCTCGGCGCCACCGGCGCCCACGTGGGGCCGCCGCGCCAGCCTGCGAAGCATTTTTCGGTAGGGCCGCGGCTCTGGCGACAGCTCCCACGCCCGAAGAGCCAGGAGGGAAAGCCGTGCCTCGTTGGAAAGCTCTTTGGCAGCCACTCGCGTGGCCCCACAGCCCGTGGGGCTGCGGGCTTAGCGGCGGCCATCAGCCTCGGCGCGACCGGCGCCCACGTGGTGCCGCCGTGACAGCCTGTGAAGCACTTTCCTGTAGGGCCGCGGCTCTGGCCACAGCTCCCACGCCCGAAGAGCCAGGAGGGAAAGCCGTGCCTCGTTGGAAAGCTCTTTGGAAGCCGCTCGCGTGGCCCCACAGCCCGTGGGGCTGCGGGCTTTGCGGCGGACGTCAGCCTCGGCGCCACTGGCGCCCACGTGGCGCTGCCGCGCCAGCCCGCGAAGCATTTTCCGGTAGGGCCGCGGCTCTGGCCACAGCTCCCACGCCCGAAGAGCCAGGAGGGAAAGCCGTGCCTCGTTGGAAAGCACTTTGGCAGCCGCTCGCGTAGCCCCACAGCCCGTGGGGCTGCGGGCTTTGCGGCGGCCGTCAGCCTCGGCGCCACCGGCGCCCATCTGGCACCGCCGCGCCAGCCTGCGAAGCATTTTCCGGTTGGGCCGCGGCTCTGGCCACAGCTCCCATGCCCGAAGAGCCAGGAGGGAAAGCCGTGCCTCGTTGGAAAGCTCTTTGGCAGCCGCTCGCGTAGCCCCACAGCCCGTGGGGCTGCGGGCTTTGCGGCGGCCGTCAGCCTCGGCGCCACAGGCGCCCACGTGGCGCCGCCGCGCCAGCCCGCGAAGCAATTTCCGGTAGGGCCGCGGCTCTGGCCACAGCTCCCACGCCCGAAGAGCCAGGAGGGAAAGCCGTGCCTCGTTGGAAAGCTCTTTGGCAGCCGCTCGCGTGGCCCCACAGCCCGTGGGGCTGCGGACTTTGCGGCGGCCGTCAGCCTCGGCGCCACCGGCACCGACGTGGCGCTGCCACGCCAGCCCGCGAAGCATTTTCTGGTACGTTACTTCCGTGCGGTCACGTGGGGAGCGGCGTCGACCGGCCGCGTTTCTGTCGGGCGGGAGGATGGTAGGCGGCCCCCGCTCCCGGGACGGACCCCCCCCTGCTCCCGGGACGGTTCCCCCCCCCCCCCGCGTCCCCCCCCGTGTCCCCGGGCTTCCAGGCCGGCCCCGGCCCCGCCCCCCCCGTCCTCCGGTTCGGACCCCGCCTCATCCTCCGGCTCGGACCCCCCCGCTCTAGGGACGGTTCCCCCCCCGCGTCCCGTCCCCGAGCTCCCAGTCCGGCCCTGGCCCCGGCCCCCCCCCCAGCGTCCTCTGGCTCGGACCCCCCCTCCCTTCCCCCCTCGCGTCCCCCCGCATCGGGACGGTTCTCCCCCCGCGTCCCCGGGCTCCCGTGCCGGCCCCCCCCTTCTCCCAGGCCGGCGTCCCCCCGCTCCCGGGCCCGCAGCCCTCCCACTCCCTGTTCCTTTGCGAGGAGACGGGCCCCGGCCCTCCTCTCCAGCCGAGGCACTGCCGGCAGATGTCCTCCCCCCGGCCTGTTCCCGACAGCGGCGGCCGCCCCTGGCTGCGCTTGGTCGCCTCTCGATGCAGGTGCCAGGAGCATCCGGGTGGGGAAAGCAGCGTCTCCAGGAGCTCCTGCTGCAGAGGGGGCTCCCGCTGGGGCGAGTGGTCGGGGAACTGCTGCCCCTTCTCTTTCTCTCCCGGAGGCCGCGGTTGTCCGCTCCTCCCCGGGGTTGTCGTGGGCTGCCTTTGCCACAGACTTGCCTGGGCTGTCTCCGTTCAGCCCCGTTCTCCCTCCTGGTGTGGGCGACCTGGGACTGGTGGACGTTTACTGGCTTTGAACAGGAGCTGCTGTGGGTGAAGCTTAAGATGCTTGAAAAACGTGAAACAGCCAGAGAACAACATCAAGGTGATTGAGCCAGAAGGTGCTTCCTGCGGCAGGGAAGAGACAGCCAAGCATTTCTGGGTGAGGAAGGGTCCCCTCTGAGTTGTCCTCAGCAGACCAGATTGCTGATATGTACCGCAGGGTCCGTACGCGTATCCAAAATCACGGTATGGCCATGGGGAAGGGTTGTGTGCGTGCAAGGCTGCACATCTGGGAAGCTTCATATCGCAAGAGCTGTAAGACACCGCTGTGTTCTCTTAGGTGGAGGATGGTCAAGTGACCAGTGCTGCAGAAGAGGAAGGGACAGAGAAAGAGAGAGGCACCTGAACTGGAAAATTCTGTGGGCAGCGCTGAAAGCAGGAGCTGCGGTGAGTCCCAGGCTTTGGGGCCGTGTCCCACTCGTCAGGAGCCTCCGTTGGCTGCAGTCTTCACAGACCTTCACGAAAGAAGGACGCTTTAGATTGCCACCTAGCTTTATGCCAGAAGTTTTTTTCCTGTCTTGGCAGAATGCCAGCTGCCAGCGTTTCTCCGTGGTCGCCCTTCCTTCTGCCGTGATGGTACAGGACAGACGGAAAGAATCCGGAGTGCTCTGCGAGTACGAGGTGCGTCTGCGATGCGCGTCTGCTTTTTTCCCGAGGTACTTGTAGTGTGGGCTCTGAAGTTAACGGGAAGGATGTGCCAGCACTCCTCCTATAGTTTTTCTGTGAAATATTTTAACAAAATCCTTGTTGCTTCCCGCTGTCAGGAAAGAGGGGAGGGTAAGTGACTTCAGATTTGTAAATTCTCAGCGGCACGGACTAAGGAGAGATAAATCTCAAGGTCCATACAGAAACATTTATTAGCTTACCAAAATGGTTAGTATAGATCTTAACAAGCCCACGATAATTGGTTAGGTATATAAAAAATTATGGCAGGTGTTGGGGTGTACATTGTGTTAGTTAACACCAGGTGTAGGACAACTTACGGCAAGCGGTGCTTAAGGTCGTACTTAAGGTCATCACTTCACAGCTCTAACTGTTACTTAACAATTCCAAGAGAAAAGAGAAACTGAGGGACAGAGAGAGGAAAAGACAGAGAAAAAGACAGAGATAAAGAGATCGCGCGTCCTGGTTCCAGCGTCTTTTTCAGGGATTCTTCCCAGGCATAATCTTCTTCTTTCTTGGGAAGAATCTTCCCAGGCACTATCTATTTCTTTTGTTTCTTTTTTGTTCCCTCGGGGCACTTGTTTTCCCCTTTTACGTTTGCTGAATCAGCACGGTCCGCCCTCCTGGCTGAGGATGGGCTCAGCTCAGGTTTCTCCCTTCTCCCCGGTGATGTGTGCCATGATTTGGGTGGAGAGACGAGTGCCATGGTCACACATGTTTAGCGTGATCTCTGTAATCTTCATTAGCACATGCAGGGCGTGCGCTTTCACGTGCGTTTCGCGGATAATGAAGCAAAGGTCACTCATGGGACACAACGGCCTCGAGAACTGAGAACGAGCGAGCTCAGGGCACGAGTGGCAGAACCGACCTGTCTTCACAAGACAGTTCTCCCACACTTTCAGCCGCCAGAAGTGTGAGCCTCATCAGCTGTTTGAAGGCCAGGCCTGCGTTATTTATTTCCTTGCGAGTGTTTGAGGCGTTCCACTGAAGGCTTGGAGGGGCTCCTGCCCCTCGGCAGGGAATTTACAGTCCGTCCCTCACAATCCTAAAAACAAAATAAAGTCTGTCCTGGAGCGCGTTACGCCTCTGCAAAGCTTACTTCCCTCCATTTATTTTTCTCTTCCTGAAAGCATATTCTTCTCTTTCTGGGTGCTCACTGTCAAACGATACTGTGAAAATAATTCTGTACTAGAAGAGGGAAGGAACTGTTTGTAAGAGTTCACATGTCCAGAAGAAGCAGGCTTTGCTTTCACGATAAAAACTTTATGCTTTCTCAGTCAATAAGTCTTTAAAATATTTCACAGCGGTACTCGAAAACCTCACTGAGATACTGGCATCTGTCCTAAAGGCGATTGAGGTCAAAGAGGAGACATGGACAAAACGGGACAAACGGGCATCGCCTCTCTGCGTTCTCCAGGCTTTGCCGTGAAGCATCAGCAGCGTTTAACTCGTGACGGCGAATCCTGTGGTTTTGGTTGTGGTTTTGGTGAGTTACGGCTTCAACAATGTCCTTTTTCTGTAACCTCGGGAGGAAGTTCATTTCCTTCCGCAGGCCCAAGTGCCGCGCGTCTCCCCCCAGTTGCTGGCATCGCCGGCCTTTGGGTTCTCGGTTGGAACAGTCGAGATACCATAAAAACGCGTTCCTCTGCGCCTTCAGCACAGCCAAAAGCATTCGCGAATCTGCCGGTCCTTTTTGGTAGCCCTACGGATCGCGGCGCCGGCGATTTGATTCCCCGCCCCCAGAAGTAAAACCATTTGGAGGAGTTTTTTCTCTCACTGATTTTTCTATGTTAAATGAAGCTAAAAAAAAAAAGTGAGAGTTGTATAATCGACAAACTGACTTGCGTAGTTTAAACTGCAGCCGCCTAAACGGCTGTAGTGTACAATTTATGAGGTGTACCTGGGCAGTTAGGTATTTGTTCGAAATGTTTAAAAGGAGAGACAACTGAATGTTACGCGGTTTTCCCCCCGTTTTTTTGGCAGAGTGCTCTGAAGTACTTTACTTCTGTCTGGCTTTCAGTGCCGCCTTTTCCCGGCAGCCAGTAGTGTCTCTCTCGGGCAGCGCCGCTGCCCCGATGTCCCTCCTCCTCCTCGTGTAGCACACAAAAAACCCCCCGTGGTCAAATCATAGCTGTGTATTTTGGAGACGGATAGTTTAATAGTATCCGTTCACAGCTGTGCAAGTTAAATTAGCGCCGAAGGAAAGCCAAGTACTTTCACAGGGTAAGTATTTTCACTGGGTGGATGTAAACTTCATGCACACCTTCTCAGTGAAAGGGAAAGGGCCAGGTGTTTCCCAGCACCAGCCGGAGGGTTCGCCCTTACGCTAAGAACGTGTTCAAAATGGCACTGATTAGTCTTAATCCTGACTTTTAAGAGTTCAGATGGCGCTGGCTTTTGAAGGCTGTGCTGTATTTCGAGCTGAGCTGTTTCCCCAGCTCCTGTCCCGTCCCTCCGTCTGACGGAATTCCTCTGCTCTCTTCTGTGCTGTTTTTTTGGGATGCTGAGCTATAATTGGGGATTTTTGTTTTCCAGGTGCCTCGTCGTAGGCGTCTCGTGCTGCTTGAGAGATGCCCCAGCCCAGGTTTGCAGCCGGTGGCGGAGCCCCCCTGAGGAGAAGGGGCCAGCCCTGGGTCTGGGCTTTTTAAGCCTTTTTTTGGGGTGAATAGAAGGGTGTCTGTGTGTGTGTGTCTTGGGGGGTGATGGTGTCATTTGGGGCACCCCGATGTCACTGGGGCAGCGATGATGCAGCAGAGGAGCAGGTGAATGGGAGATGGGGGGGGGTTACGTGAAGTTGCCCCCCCAAAAGAAGTGGGTCGCGGCCCCAGAATGTCTGAAAATTCTTGGGATGCATTAAAAAATGTGAAAACCTGTAACTATGGGCAGGAGGCGTTGAAATAGGGAATGAGAAATATACGTATATATAAATTATGTATGTAAAAGTTCAAAATAAAAACCTCTGTCTCTAAGGATTCTGTGATTCTGTGTTATATGAAAGATCCTAGAATATAAAAATACTTAGATGCGTTTATAAAAAGATATTAGTGTCAAACTAGGTGTGTAGGCAGACAGCCTAAATAGATATTCGGTATCAAAAGCGTTAACGTAGGAAACGGGCAACGTAAATTCCCTAAACGTACAGATGTGTGTCAATACCGGGGCGGGTGCTGCCGCCTGGCGGCTGAAGGCGCGTCCTGCAGGTGGGGGGCGGCGCATGCGCAGTGCCCGCGCCTCCCGGCCCCCCTCGGCCCCCGCCGCCGGCGCCGCGTGGGTTCCGCAGCTCGTGCGCAGGCGCGGCTTCGCGGAGGCCCGTCCGGCCGCAGTCTCAAGAGAGCAGCGGCCGGAGGGCGAACCAGGACCGCTGGGACTCTGGCGAGCTCCGCGCCACCTGGAGCGGCATCGGTGCCGCCCGCCCGGCCTCCAGAGCGGCCATCGGCCCCTCCGCATCGGCTCTTACGCGTTACCGCGGCCCCGTCAGTGCCCGGCAGTTTTCCGGGTTTCCATCTACGTGACCCCGCGGTCCTCCAGGACCCCGGAAGTGCCCCCTCAGTCCTCCGACGCTCGTCTCCATGGCACTTCGGTCCTCCAGGACCCCGGAAGTGCCCCCTCAGTCCTCCGATGTGCGTCTCTATGGCACTTTAGTCCTCCACGACCCCGGAAGTGCTCATAAGTCTTCTGGAAATCATATGCTTCCAACACTCTTCCAAAACGATAAAACACGATTATCAGTTAACCACAAAAATATCTGAAGATCGCAAAAATAATGCAACCCCTGCAGAGCTCTCTTCTCCACAGCAACAACTGGACAGAAATCACACAAAAGCGGTAAGAGAATCACCACAGGTTAGTCCCAAATGGAAATAAAAAGGGGAGGTGCTTTGCCTGCTGGGAACTTAAGGCAGGAGAAGCGAAGCTGCTGCTCCCGCTGCCGCCCGCCTTCACGTCTTCTGGGGGTTGGCCCTGCCCCTTTCCCAGGGGATTGTGGGAAGGGCGGTGGGCGGGGCCTGAGGGCGGTGGGCGGGGCCCGGGGTACATGAGCCCCAGCCCGGGCTCAGGAGCTCGTTGTGCTGCTGGGCCCCGTGGGGTGGGTGCTCTGCTGGTCCCTCGCTTTGCTGCAGCTTTGGGACAGGCTCAGCTGTTTGGGCAGGCGTGTTTCGGCATTTAGGGAGGCAGAGGTGAGAAGGCTGAGCTGAGACCTTCGGGAGCAGTAAACATCCAGCTGCCTGTATGGTAGAAAGTTGACTGCTATGCTCCTTTTTTTTTCGGGTCATAACTTTGTGATGAGTGTTTAGGGGGTGCCCAGATGGTTTAATAGTATGCTTTTCTTTGTTCTAGGAGCACTGCATTTTCCTAGAATTTCTGACTTTATTGAAGATAGAACTGTGGGTTTTTCACCAGTTTTGCAGTATGCTGTGTAAATTGCTGATATTGTTTCTCTTAATTGGGTTGATGATGAGATTATCTTATGGGGGTTAGGGTGAGCGTTTTGTATGCATCTGCATATATGGCACTAGCATTTCTCAAGAAAGCAGCAGGGATGTAAGGCATAGCGTCGTTCAGGGTATGGCATGGCTCATCACCTTTCCCCGTTGCCCATAGAGTGCCACGGTGTCCCTAGAGTTTTTGCAGCGGGCAGCAGGCCCCTCATAGATTGTGTCAGGACATTATTTGTTTTGTGGGTCTGATGCAGAGCCCAGAGTCTGTGGGAAGACAGAAGATAGGAGGTGCCTGCCAAACGCAGGGCACAGCTCAGAAGAGCTGCTCCTGAGAAGCAGCCGGCGTAGGGGGTTCAGGGTTGCAAATACAGGATGGGAGCTGTCAGGAAGAAGTGAGGCTCCTTCCCTGACGGTTGAGGAGAAGAGAAGGGGTTTCGAAAGTTTTGGCGCTGGGGGCTGGCTAGGAAAAGGAGGTGGGTTCATCAGTCTCTGTCATATCGGTTTTGGATTTGGGTGTCGACAGGGTCTGGTCTGTTCTAGTCTCTTGCATTTGAGGTGAGCTGGACAGTGTGGAGGAGGAGCACGGGACTGATGATTTTGCAGAAATGCAATGGTAATTTTGTGTCTGTTGGTATCTTAGGTGCCATAAATAATTGTTGCTGCAGCCTCTGACTGGAATCGACGTGAAGCAGGTGAGTGGATTGCCATGGCACCTCTGAGGATGAGGGTGTTGTGGAAGAGGTTGGCATCTACTGTCATGGTGGTCACTGCTGGAGCTGTGATTTCTTTTTGTTTTGCTGATGAAGAGGAACATGGTGACTGCAGGAACACATCAGTTAGCTGTCTGTTGTGTTTTTTTTTGTCAAGGATGAATTCAGACCACTGGCCCTCTGAAAACGAAGTAGAGGGACAGGTGCTGGAGGGGGGCCAAGGTTGACAGTTTCAGGGAGGAGTTTTAAAGTCAGGCTAGAGCAGAGGGCTATGCGGGAGCAGTCTCCTCTGAGTAGGTAAAGGGAGTGGGTTACTTTTCAGCACAAAGCTAGTGTGTGCTGGGCAGGGCAGTTCTGGCCTGTGTCTTCGGTTGTGTAGTTTGTGTGCTCTGTCTTCTGTGTCTTGGACTTTCAGACGGCAGTCTGTAGTGAATATGAGGATCTGTCTAGACCCAGGCAAAGGTTGCTCAGTCGTCTCGAATTGATTAGCTTTCGAGAGGCTGTGTGGACGGGTGTTTCATTAGTGGGCGCTGGCATAAGCGGAGACAAGTTGGAGAGGGTGTTCATGGCTAGTGAAGGGGACTATCTCAAAGATGGTAAACCTGCATTGTGTGGGGTGTAATGTTTGCAGGCGTCTCTTCTTTGGATGACAGGCTGTAGTTGGACTTATGTGAACAGGGTTCCTAAGTAGAAACAAGACCTTTGGAATTAAGCTACTGCTCTGCATTAGGGTAATGTTTGATGTTGTGTTGCTTTTTTTTCAGATGCAGAGAGATGAGGTGGCCAGGGATACAGAGGGGAGCTGATGGGGGCGCAGGACAAAGGTGGCTGAGCCCGAGGTCTTAAAGGGAAGATGTGACCGGCGGCTCCATGAATACATTTGGCCACTTCTTCTTTTTTTCATGTGAATGTGAGGTTACGTAGCCATGTGTGGAAGTGCTGGTCTGAGGTACAACAGAACTGGTGTTGTTTGCAGTCACTTTACTTTTCAGGTAAGTCTCTTCCAATGAAGTGAACTCTCTGAAAATAATGACGTATTTTTCAGGTAGTATCTGCCTTCAGAGCACCAAGAACTTATATTTACACTGAATGCGAAGGGATGCCATGCAGAGAGGCTCTTGCTTATACTTATTCCTACAACAGCACAGCCCAGCTAACTTTTATATATCTGCCCTGTTGGAGGGTTGGAAGCAGAAAAGCGTAGAGGAGTTGCACCCATAGTGAAGAGTAGACGGGACCGGTGACCCGAATCTGACTGATGGGGTATTCCATCCCATCCTCATCACGCTCAGTATAAAAGCGGAGGGATCAAAGGGGTCGGTACCTGTTGTCTGGCCTCTGAAGACTCCTCTGTCTGTTCATTGTCCTTTGACCTCGATCCGTGCATTTATGCAACCAGGTCCGGAGTCTGGTTCCAGTCTGTCACGGAGTCTGGTTCCAGTCTGTCACGGAGTCTGGTTCCAGTCTGTCACGGAGTCTGGTTCCGGACTTTGCCAGTGAAGCAGCGGTCATCCTGGGAGCTCTGTATCGGGTTGTGTATGTCCTGTATATATTTAATTGTTTTCTTGTTACTGTTGTCTTTTCTCAGTATTATTTTGCTGTTAAGATTTCATTACAGTTCAGTTTATCTTTCAGTCCCTAAGTCTCTCTCTCTTGTTCTTTTCTGCCTCAGGAGAGAAGTTAAAAGGGAGCACGTGTCACTTGTTTTACTGCATGGCCTAAGGCCCAACAGCAATGATGACAGACAGGGCACCGGAGCAGACTCGGCCGAGGAGAGCGGCGGCCCCAAGCCTTGGTTCTTTCTCAGCCACTGCATTACGGGCGGCGCACAAGCCTCTGCTTGCACTCTGTCTGTCCGTCCGATCCAGAACACAGTTCTGGCAGAAGTCGGATAATATGCGTCGTCTTGCTAGAAATGCTGTATGACTCGTTGTGGGGTTTCTTTTACAAGGAAACTAAAGCACATTGAGTCTTGATAAAAATATTGTTATTGTGCTTCATGATCTTCTGGCCTATTTAGGTTAGGATGATGTCTTTCTCTTTATGTCTACGCCCTGCAAAAGTTTAATTAAGTTTACTTACCTACCGGGCCCTGTTGCTGACACAGTTGATGTAGGTGTAATAAAAGAGCACATATTGTCCGTTCCTCTAAGGGTCGCTTTCTCCGTTTTGGTGTTTTGCATGCTGTACTTCTCAGGCCTGTGAGGAAAGGAGCAGCTTTTCCTCTGGCAGGCTCTATGCCTTGTGGAGGTCAGCCAGGCCCTTTCCCAGGTGCTGGTGGGAACGGGGGTGGGCGGGGCCCGGGGTATATAACCCACAGCCTCTGCTGGGGCAGCTCATTCTGCTGCTGGGCTTCTGCAGGGTCAGAGCTCTGCCTGTCCTTCAGTCGATTGCAGCTTTGGAGGCAGCTCAACTCCTTGGGTGGAGATGTTATCCCATTTAGAGAATAGCAGGTAAGAAGCTGGAGGTGGCAAGACCTTCAGGACCAGGTGAGGTTTGGCAGCGTGTATAGTAGAGAGCGGCCTCGTGTGCCGGTTCTCTTCCTTGTGGTTTTTCAGGTGAGTCGCGTGGTAATGAGTCTTAGGGGGCGGTGAGATAGTTTAAGGGTATGGTTTTCTCTCTTCCAGGCATGGTGCATTTTCCTGGAATCCCTGACTGTATTGAAGACGGAACTTTCTTGTTTGTGTTTTTTTTTTTTTTTTTCCCACTAGCTTTGCTGTATCCCAGGTAAGATGCCAATAGAATTTGTCTCAATCGGGCAGATGATGAGATTACTTTGCAGGGACTGGGTGAGCACCTTGTCTGCAGCTGTAGATGGAGTTTCCACATTTCTCAGGAAAGCAGCAGGGCCATAAAGCGTAACGTATTTCAGGATGTGGGGTGCCTTGTCACCCTCCCGCACCGTGCTCAGGGTTTTGCCGTGTCCCTGGAGCCTTTGCGGCTTGTGGCAGGCCCCTGGTATAGGTCAGATCAGGGCTTCACTGACTCTGTGGGTCTGCAGCAGAGCCCGGAGTCTGTGGGAAGACAGAAGATGGGAGGTGGTGGTGGGACGCAGGGAGAGGCTGGGAAGAGTGGCTCTCGAGACGCGTCCAACGCCGGGTGTTCGGGCTGGCAAATAAAGGGTGGGATCTATGGGGAAGAAGTGGGGCTCCTTCCCTGGCAGCTCAGGGAGAAGAGAAGGGGTTTCTAAAGTTTTGGCACTGGGGGAGGGCTAGAAAAGGGAGCCGGGTTCATGAGTCCTTCTTGGATAGGGTTTGCAGATGGGTTCGGGTGTCGTCGGAGCCTGGTGTGCTCTAGGCTCTCGCATTTGAGGCGAGCCAGATAGTATCGAGGAGGAGCACGGGACTGGTGGTTTGGCAGTAGCGCAGTGGTAATGCTGTGTTTCTTGGTATCTTAGGTGCCGTGAATAACTGTTGCCGCAGCGTCAGACTCTGGAATTGGCGCTGAGTGGGCAAGCAGAATGCCTCGGCGTTCATGAGGCTGAGGGTGTTGTGGAAGAGGTTGGCATCTCCTCTCAGGATGCTTATTGCTGGTGCTGTGGCTGCTTTTGGGATAACTTTTTTTTTTCTTTTCCTTTTGCAGAGGAAGAGGAGGAAGCTGGTGACCACAGGAACGTACTGGATGGCTGTTTTCTGTGGACTGCCTCAAGGATGGATTCGGACCCCTGGCCCTCCAAAAGCTAAGTTGAGAGACTGGCGCTCGAGAGGGGACGAGGTTGAGAATTGCAAAAAGGTGTCTTTGAAGTTGGCGTAGGGGAGAGGTTTGTCCTGGAGGGCAGTCTCCTTTAGGCACGTAAGGGACGCGGCTTACTGTTCGGCATTCCCGGGCAGGGTGGTTCCAGCCTGTGTGTGTTGTTGTCTTTCATGTGGTCCGTGTTCTGTGTCTTAGACCTTTCTCGGGTCTCGAGGTCGTCTTTAAGCTCCAGGAGCACGGCATGGCGCCTCAGGCGCCATCCCTAGGGTCTCGAACACCTGCACCCATGGGCATAGCACCATTCGGCTGCTGGTCGTCTTGCGTTAGAAGCTTAAAGCTCGCATCGGTCTTGCGTCTTGGAAGTTTCCGGATGGCCCGCGTCTACAACTGGGACTTCTTCCCTATGTCATTACGTTCTTAGGTCTTGAAGCCAGGCTTCCCCCGCATACATCTTATCAGTCTTGACAGTCCCTTCTTATCACAGATGATGATGTCCTACACTCTGTTTCAGGGGCTTCCATAGAGCCTCTTCACATCACCACCACGGTCTCCAGGTCTTCTTCCCGACGGTGACTTCCGTCCGGGTGTCATCCTTCTTGCTGAGAGTTTTCTCTCATCCTTGAGGTGCGTTGTTTTTAGCGTTTTGTGTAGTGTTGGTCTGTGCTTGTGTGTGTGTCTGGCTCGGAGCCCCCCTGCCCGGGTGTGTAGAGTCCAGGGCAGGCAGAATAGTGACGAGAGTCTACAGTTAATATGTGGATCTGTGGAGACCGAGGCAAAGGTTGGGTAGTCATCTGGAATTAATTTGCTCTCAGTAGGTTGGGTGCATGGGTGTTTCATTAGTGGGTGTTGGCATAAGCAGAGCCAAGTCGGAGAGGCTGTTCCCAGCCAGTGAAGGACGCAGTATCTCAAAGATGTTCAGGCTGCTTTGTGTGGGGTGTAATGTTTGTGGGCTTTTTCTGTGGTTTTTTTTTTTTTTTTTGATGGCAGGCTGTAGTTGGATCTAATTGAACAGTGTTCCGAAGTAGAAACAAGACCTTTGGAATTAAGCTATCGCTCTGCATCGGGGTAATGTTGGATTTTTTTTTTTCTCTTTTTAGATGCCGAGAGATGAGATGTGGAGGGTGACGTAGGGGAGCCGAGAGGAGCGCTGTACGGAGGTGGCTCGGCATGTGGCATTAGAGGGAAGATGTGACTGGCGCCTCTATGAATACAATTGGGTACTTTTTTTTTCATGTGAATGAAGACAGAAGATAGGAGTTGATGGTGTGGCGGTTTGGCAGAAGCGCAGTGGTAATGTTGTGTTTCTTGGTCTCTTAGGTGCTGTGAATAACTATCACCGCAGCCTCGGACTCCGGAATCGGCGCGGAGCGGGCGAGCAGAACGCCACGGCATTCGGGAGGCTGAGGGTGTCGTGGAAGAGGTTGGCGTCTCCTCTCAGGATGCTTATTGCTGGTGCTGTGGCGGCCTCTGGGGTTATTTGTTATTTTCCTTTTGCAGAGGAAGAGGAGGAACCTGGTGACTGCGGAAATGTATCGGATGGCTGGTTTTTGCGGACCGCATCGAAGAAGGATTCAGATGCCTGGCCCTCCAAAAGCTAAGTTGACAGTCAGGCGCCGGAGAGGGGCCGAGGTGGACAATTGCAAAATGGGGTCTTTGACGTTAGCGTAGTGGCGAGGGCTGTCCTGGGGCACAGTCATATTTAGGAAGGTAAAGGATGTTGCTTACTGTTCAGTGTGACGCTAGCGTGTCCCGGGCAGGGCAGTTCCATCCTCTGCGTGTTGTCATGTCGTTCATGTGGTCTGTGTTGTGTATCTGCGCCCCTTCTTGGGTCTCGAGGTAATCTTTGAGCTCCAGGAGCATGACGTGGGGCCCTGGGCGTCATCCTTAGGGTCTCGAATGCTTGGGCCTGTGGGCGTAGCACCATTCATCTGATGCTCTTCTTGCGTTAGCATCTTAAAGCGTGCATCAATCTTGCCTCTCGGAAGTTTCTGGACGGCCCGCTTCCACGTCTGGGAGTTCTTCCCTGCGTCGTTACGTTCTTAGGTCTTGAAGCCAGGCTTCCTGCATGTCCATCTTAGCGGGCTCAACAGTCCATTCTTATTACGTACCATCACGTTCTACAGTTTGCTTCAGGGGGTTCCGTAGAGCGTCTTCATGTTGACATCATCACGATCCCACAGATTTTCTTGCACGACGGTGACCTTGGTCCCCGTGTTATCTTTCTTGCTGAGAGTTTTCTCTCATCTTTGAGGCGCGTCGTTCGTAGCGTTCCGTGTAGTGTCTGTCCGTAACCGTGAGTGTTTGGCTCGGGGCTGCCCTGCCCGGGCGCGTAGTGTCCAGGGTGGGCGGAATCCTGTGGAGAGTCTATATGTAGTACATGAATCCCCGTAGATCGGGGCAAAGGTGTTAGAGTTATCTCAGGGTAGCCATTGGGAGGCTGTGTAGACACCTCTTCTGTTTTGTTCGGGAAGAGCAGTGGCATGTTGGGAAGGCAACACAGCAGCAGTGAAGAAGAGCTCATGTGGAAGAGGGTACGGCTGGTTTTGGTGCGGATTTTTTTTTTTGTAACTTTCTTTGTGTATGGTTGTATCTGGACCTTAGATGGTATTTGTGAAAATGTGCAAGACTTTTTGTTGTTATGACTCTATTGCTCTGCCTCAGGGTGATTTCTCTGATGTCGTTCTTGCAGATGCAACAGGACAAGCTTGTCGGGGCAGCGTAGAGGAGGAGAGCGACGTAAGAAGGTGAGTCAGCACGTGGTGTTAGAGAGAAGATGTGGCTCTGAGTACTGTATGTATTGGTTCTTTCCAGTTTGAAGTTTTGAAGCAATGAATGACGTGGGATGTGGGGATGGGGATGAGTCAGTCAAGGTCAGCAGGGGCGGGTGGGCTGAAGTATCACATCTGCCTCAGAGGGAGCAACTTTCAAGTTTTAAAGCAACCCGTGTCGGTTGGGTTTTATGGGTGGTTTGTGAGCCTTCAGGTTGCACGCCTCGGGGGAGGATGGGCGGGCAAGGTGAGGGAGTGGGAGATGGGGAATTTGGTAGGGTTTTGGGCAGTATCTCGGCGTGTGTTTCTTCGGTTGGTGTGACATGCAGGGTCAGAGGGGTGATGCTGCACGCCCACTGAGTAGTCCCAGCGAGTGAGGCGGTTGTGGACACGTTGGGGAGCTCAGGGGAGTGTTTGTCTTTGGTTTTGCAGGCGCCGCAGGCATCCGGAGCCGGACGAGCGTTGGAGGTGAGCTGGGTAGCAGAGAGGTAGCGCATGGGGGTGGTGGTTTCCCGTAAGCTCAACAGTAATATTGTGTGTCTTCGGTGTTTTAGGTGCCAGAACCAGAGAGTGCCACGAAGTCCGAATCCGGAATCCATGCGGAGCAGGTGAGCAGAAGGGTACGGCGCGTGTGATGCGGGGGATATTGCAGTACAACTTAGTGTTGACGGACGCGATGGTGCCTGATGGCACCATTTTGTGCAAATCGGGATTACGTTGCTCAGGAACTTCCTTGACTGCCATTGGAGATGGTCTTGTGTCGTACGCTTAAGAACTTGGTTCCGTACTATGTTCTTGTATATTTGCAATAGTATTGCTCCGCCTCACTCAGTATCGGTTTCGCATCGTGTTGCCCCGTCACGCTCTTGCCTGCTCTGTGATCTATTCTGGCATCGTACCACACCGTGTGTCGTGTTTTTTTTTTTTTTTTTAATCGGTTGTTCTTTGACTGTGTAATGCCTTGTACCGCCCTCTATTGCGTTACGTCTCGCGTTATATTGCCCCGTCGTAGCCTTGACTGCCTTCTGATCTGTTCGGGCCTCGTACCACGCTGTATTGCAGGTTTTTTTTAATCGGTTGTTCTTCATTTGGCGTTTTTCTTCGTTTGGCTTTCTAATGCCTTGTACCGCCCTGTATCGTGTAACATCTCGCATTATATTGCCCCGTCGTAGTCTCGACTGCCTTCTGATCTACTCTGGCATCGCACCGCACTGTATTGTGTGGTTTTTAATCGGTTCTTCTTTATTTGACTGTGTAATACCTTGTACTGCCCTGTATTGTGTTACTTCTCATGTTATAGTGTGCTGTCGTTGTCTTGACTGCCTTCTGATCTTTTCTGGTATTACAGCTGAACGTATGCTGGGTTTCTTAATCGGTTGTTCTTCGTTTGGCTGCATGTTGCCTTGTTACCACCTGGTATGGTGTTGTGTCTTGCATTGTATTGCCCTGTCACTGTCTCGGCGGTCATTTTACACGTTCCGTCCTAGGACCGCGCTGTATTGTGAATTCTTTCATGGGTTGTTGTTTCCTTGACTGTGTCGCCTGGTAGGGCCCCGTATCGCGTTACGTCTTGCCTTGTATTGCTCTGTCATTGTGGTGACCGACATCTGATATATTCTACCGTTGTATGGCACTGTACCGTCAAATCTTCCATTGTCTGCTCTGCATTTGATTGTATGTTGCCTTGTACTGCCCTGTGTAAGGTTAGATCTTGCATGGTGTTGCCCTGTCGTTGTCTTGCCAGTTATTTTAGAGTCTCTGGCACTGTATTGTGCAATTTTTAACCGGTTGTTCTGTATTTGACCGCTGTTGCGATGTCACCCCCCTTTTTCCCCCAGGCTGCTGCTCGAGCTATAACGACCAGCAGGAGTCGCTACGAGTGGCACTTGAACTTTGTGGGATGGCTGGCACCAGAGTCAAGACACTGTGAGTCAGTTAGCTTGCTATAGACCTAGCGGACAGACCAAGAGCCCTTGGAGCTTTCTTGCAAGGCAGCGGCCTGTTCACCAGCATTTCCCGGGGACACTCACTTAAGGTTCTGCTCCTCTAGGTTGAGAGAAGCCTTGCCGCAACAGATTCTGGGTCAGTGACTAACAGCATGCCAGACTTTGCCATCTTAGCTGAGCGATACAAAGGGTTTGATCACGCAGATATGATCCTTTAGAGGTGAACCGTTGCCCAAGTCCGGGGCGAGGATGGGATCCAGCCGCACCTAGACTCCTCTCGGAGAAGGAGTTTAGAAAGCAAGGGGGTCCTTTCCGAGCCTCGTGACTCAAGGGGAGGGTCTCCCAGACAGCGTGTCAGACCCTGGCCCCGAGGCAGTAAATGACCCGGGGTGCGTGGCCGTGCAATCTGGTAAAGTGCCATCACGTGCGCTGCTACCTTTAGTGAATCACTGTTATGTTTGTTAATGTTTCTCTACCTCTCTCTTAGGAGTGAATTTTATCATTGCGCCCGCCACAACTGCATATGGCCTGTGTTACATCTTGCATTGCATTGCCCTGTCGTCTTGACGGTCACGTTAGAGAATCTGTCCTAGGTCTGGACTGTAGTGTGGTGTCTCTCATGGGTTCTGATGTGGCTGTGTATTGCCTTGTCCGGCCCCGTGTGGTGTTACGTCTTCCATTGTATTGCTCTGTTGTTGTCTTGATTGTCATCTGATCTATTCTGCTGTTGTAGGCCACCATATTGTCACTTCCTTCATCAGCTGTTTTTTATGAGCCATGTAAAGGGTTGACGGCACAGACATAATCCTTTAGAGGTGAACCGTTGCCCAAGTCCGGGGCTAGGAATGGGATCCAGCCGCACCTAGACTCCTCTCGGAGAAGGAGTTTAGAAAGCAAGGGGGTCCTCTCCGAGCTAGGAATTGGATCCAGCCGCACCTAGACTCCTCTCGGAGAAGGAGTTTAGAAAGCAAGGGGGTCCTTTCTGAGCCTTGTGACTCAACGGGAGGGTCTCCCTGACAGCTCGTCTGACCCTGGCCCCTAGGCAGGAACTAATCCAGGGTACGTGGCCACGGAACCTGATAAAGCGCCGTCATGCGCACTGCTGCCTTTGGAGAATCACTGTGTTGATGTTTCCGAATGTTTCTCTACTTTTCTCTCAGGACTGAAGTGAATGGCTTCACCCGCCACAACTGCATATTGCCTTGTCCGGCCCCGTGTTGGGTTACGTCTTGCCTTGTATTGCCCTGTCGTTGTCATGATTGCCACCTGACCCATGGTGTCATAGTAGTGCACTGCACTGTGAATTTTTTGACTGTCTGTTATTTATTTGACTGAGTATTGGCTGGCAGTGGCCTGTATTGTGTTATCTTGCACCATATTGCCCTGTATTTGCCGTGACTGCCCTCTGAGACTTCCTGAGATCGTAGGGCGTTCTGCTGTGGGTTTTTTAATTGGCTGTTCTTTGTGTGACTGTGTATTGCTTTGTGCTGCCCTGTGTTGTGTTACGGCTCGTGTTGCATTACTCTGTTGTTGTTTTGACTGTGTTTTGGGACAGTGTCATAGTGCTGCACTGGATTATGGGTATTTTAACTGTTCTTGACTTGGCTGCGCGTTGCCTTTTACTGCTCTGTATGATGTTGGGTCTTGCACTGTATTGGTCTGTCATTGTCTTGGCTGTTACTTTGGACTGTCTGGGATTGTACTTATTTATTGTGAAAGTTCCATTGGTTGTTCCTTATTTGACTGCTGGGGTGGTGTGGGCGCCCCTTCGTTTTGGCGCCCCAATCATCCATGGAGTTTTTCTGAGTGGTACTTGAAGTTGGGGGATGGTTGGCAACACGGTGGGGACCTAGATATCTTGTTCCCGTGCTGATGTGACTATAAGTCAATTGGCTTACCCCATAAAGAGTGGACAGCCCAAGAGCCTTTTGACTTCTGCATGGCAGGGGCCTCCGTGCCAGGATCTCCCCTTGAGCAGGGACGCTCGATTAAGGTTCTGCTCCTCGAGATTGAGATGCCTTGCCGCAACAGATTCTCAGTAAGTGACTAATAGCATACAAAACCTTGTAGCCTTAGCTCAGTGATATAAAGGGTCGATGGCGCAGATACAATCCTTTAGAGGTGACCCATTGCCTAAGTCCGGGGCTAGGAATTGGATCCAGCCGCACCTAGACTCCTCTCGGAGAAGGAGTTTAGAAAGCAAGGGGGTCCTTTCCGAGCCTCGTGACTCAAGGGGAGGGTCTCCCAGACAGCTTGTCTGACCCTGGCCCCTAGGCAGTAAATAATCCGGGGTGCGTGGCCATATGGAATCTGGTAAAGCGCCGTCACGTGCGCTGCTGCCTTTGTCGAATCACTGTGTTGATGTTTCTGAATGTTTCACCACTTCTCTCTTAGAAGCGAAGTTAGCCGCTCGGCCTGCCACAACTGCGTATTGCCTTGTCCGGCCCCGTATGGTGTCACGTTTGGCATTGTGTTGCCCTCTATTTGCCCAGACTGCCATCTGATCTGTTTTGGCATTGTACTGGTGTGTATTGTGGGTTTTTTAATTGGTTTTGCGTTATTTGAATGCGTGTTGCCCTGTCTGGTGTTGTATCTTGCATTGTACTGCCCCGTCATTCCCTTCACTGTCACTTTAGACGTTCTGGGATTGCAGCGATCCGTATTGTGCAGGTTTTATTCGTTGTTCTGTGTTTGACCGTGTATTGCCTTGTTACCACCTTGTATTGTGTTGCGGCTTGCATTGTATGGCCATGTTATTGTTCCGAGTGCCACCTGATACGTTTTGGTGTTGTACAGCCCTGCGTTATGTCTTCCATTGTATAGCTCTGTCACTGCCTCGACTGCTGTCTCACACGTTTTGGCATTGCATCGCACGGTATTGCGGGATACTTAATCAGTTATTTATTTGACCGTGTATTTCACTGTACTGCCCTGTATTGCGTTATTTCTTGCCTTGTATTGCTCTGTCATTGTCTTGACTGGCAACTCCACTTATTTTTGTTTTCTCCCGCACTGTACTGCGGTTCTTCTAATCGGTTGGTATTTAGTTGACTGCGTCTTCCGTTCTACTCTGTCGTGTCATGTTGCATCTTGGATCGTGTCGCCCTATAGTTGTCTTGACTGCCACCCGAGACCGTGTGGGATCGTACTGCACCGTATTGTGGCGTTTTGATCGGTTGTTTATTATTCTGTATTGCATTGTAGCAACCTGTATTGTGTTACATTGTGCGTTGTGTTGCCATGAAATAGTCTTAACTGTCCTTTTACACTCTCTGGGGTTGTACCGCACCGAACTGAGGGTGTTTTTGATCGGCTGTTCTATATTTGACTACGTATTGCTTTGTACTGCCCTGTATTTTCCTAAGTCTTGCGTCGTATTGCCCTCTCACCGTGCCGCGAGCCATCTGATGTATTCTGGTGTTGACAGGCACTGTATTGAGGGCTTCTTAGGCTGTTGTACTCTATTTGACCGTGCATCAATTTTGGGATCGGTCGTTCCCTATTTGACTGTGTATTGGCCTTGTACTGCCCTGTGTAAAGTTACGTCTTGCGTTGTATTGCCCTGTCATAGTATTGCCTGTCATAGTCTGTCATGGCACCAGGATGTGCCCTTGAGCGGGGACGCTTGCTTCAGGTTCTGCTCCTCAAGGCTGAGAGATCCCTTGCCGCAACAGAGTCTTGGTAAGTGACTAATACCACGCTAAACCTCGTAGCCTTAGCTCAGTGATATAAAGGGTTGATGGCGCGGATACAATCCTTTAGAGGTGAACCGTTGCCCAAGTCCAGGGCTAGGAATTGGATCCAGCCGCACTTAGACTGCTCGTCAAGAAGGAGTTTAGAAAGCAAGGGGGTTGTGGCTCAACGGGAGGGTCTCCCTAACAGCTCGTCTGACCCTGGCCCCTGTGCAATAAATTATCCGGGGGACGTGGCCGCGGAACCTGGTAAAGGGATGTTACGTTCACTGCTGCCTTTGTCGAATCACTGTGTTGATGTTTCTAAATGTTTCTCTACTTCTCTCAGGACTGAAGTGAATGGCTCCACCCGCCACAACTGCATCTTGCCTTGTCCAGCCCCGTATTGGGTTACCTCTCGCCTTGTATTGCCCTGTCCTTCTTTTGGTTGCCATCTGACCCATGTGAATTCACTGCACTGTGAATTTTTTGACTGTCTGTTATTTATTTGACTGAGTATTGCCTTGTACTGCCTTGTGTACTGCGACGTAGTGCTTTGTATTGCCCTGTAATTGCCTTGACTGCCATCCGAGACGTTTTGAGATCGTACGGCAGCGTAGTGCGGGTTTTCTGGTCAGCTGTACTTTATTTGACTGTGTACTGCCTTGTGCTGCCCTGCGCGGTGTTCTGTCGCGCGTTGTCGTTGTCTCGACCGACATGTGGGATTGTTTGCCAGTGTGGTTTGGGTATTGTAGTTCACTGTTCTTCATTTGACTGCGTATTGCCTTGTACTGACCTGTATAACGTTATGTCTTGCACTGCGTTGCCCTGGCATTGTCTTGATCGACATCTGAGACTGTCTGGCATTGTACTGTACTGTATTGGGAGTCTTGTAATTTGCGCTAATTTATTTGTCTGCGAATCGGGTTGTACTGCCCTGTATACTGTAACGTGTGGCATTGTACCGCCTGTCACTGGCTTAACGGTGGCTTTAGAGATTCTGTCGTAATACTGCACTCTGTTGTGAATTTCTCTATTGGTGATTCTGTGACGACGTATTGCCTGGCACGGCCCAGTACTGTGTTACGCTTGACGTTGTATCGCTCTGTCATTGTCTTCAATGAGATGTGACACTTGGTAACATACGATGGCACTGTATTGCCAATTTTTCCATGGGCTATGCTGAATTTGAGCATGTATTGATGTGTAGCGCTCCGTATAATGTTAAGTCGTACACTGTCGTGAGGTAATAATAGAAATGCTAGAGGCTGGCGTGGTGCCAAGGGGGAAAGGGTGGTTGTGAGACTGTGAAGGCAGCAGGAAAGCCTGCAGCCCCAGGTGCTGCCACCGGGCCAGACTCCAAACCATATCGGGGTAGGGCGGCGGGTCTGGCCACAGCTCCCACGCCCGAAGAGCCAGGAGGGAAAGCCGTGCCTTGTTGGAAAGCTCTTTGGCAGCCGCTCGCGTGGCCCCACAGCCCGTGGGGCTGCGGGCTTTGCGGCGGCCGTCAGTTTCGTCGCCACCGGCGCCCACGTGGCGCCGCCGCGCCAGCCTGCGAAGCATTTTCCGGTAGGGCCGCGGCTCTGGCCACAGCTCCCACGCCCGAAGAGCCAGGAGGGAAAGCCGTGCCTCGTTGGAAAGCTCTTTGGCAGCCGATCGCGTGGCCCCACAGCCCGTGGGGCTGCGGGCTTTGCGGCGGCCGTCAGCCTCGGCGCCACCGGCGCCCACGTGGCGCTGCCGCTCCAGCCTGCGAAGCATTTTCCGGTAGGGCCGCGACTCTGGCCACAGCTCCCACGCTCGAAGAGCCAGGAGCGAAAGCCGTGCCTCGTTGGAAAGCTCTTTGGCAGCCGCTCGCGTGGCCCCACAGCCCGTGGGGCTGCGGGCTTTGCGGCGGCCGTCAGCCTCGGCGCCACTGGCGCCCACGTGGCGCCGCCGCGCCAGCCCCCGAAGCATTTTCCGGTAGGGCCGCGGCTCTGGCCACAGCTCCCACGCCCGAAAAGCCAGGAGGGAAAGCAGTGCCTTGTTGGAAAGCTCTTGGGCAGCCGCTCGCGTGGCCCCACAGCCCGTGGGGCTGCGGGCTTTGCGGCGGCCATCAGCCTCGGCGCCACCGGCGCCCACGTGGCGCCGCCGCGCCAGCCTGCGAAGCATTTTCCGGTAGGGCCGCGGTTCTGGCCACAGCTCCCACGCCCGAAGAGCCAGGAGGGAAAGCCGTGCCTCGTTGGAAAGCTCTTTGGCAGCCGCTTGCGTGGCCCCACAGCCCGTGGGGCTGTGGGCTTTGCGGCGGCCGTCAGCCTCGGCGCCACCGGCGCCCACGTGGCGCAGCCGCGCCAGCCTGCGAAGTATTTTCCGGTAGGGCCGCGGCTCTGGCCACAGTTCCCACGCCCGAAGAGCCAAGAGGGAAAGCCGTGCCTCGTTGGAAAGCTCTTTGGCAGCCGCTCGCGTGGCCCCACAGCCCGTGGGGCTGCGGGCTTTGCGGCGGCCGTCAGCCTCGGCGCCACCGGCGCCCACCTGGCGCCGCCGCGCCAGCCTGCGAATCATTTTCCGGTAGGGCTGCGGCTCTGGCCACTGCTCCCACGCCCGAAGAGCCAGGAGGGAAAGCCGTGCCTCGTTGGAAATCACTTTGGCAGCCGCTCGCGTGGCCCCACAGCCCGTGGGGCTGCGGGCTTTGCGGCGGCCGTCAGCCTCGGCGCCACCGGCGCCCACGTAGCGCCGCCGCGCCAGCCTTGGAAGCATTTTCCGGTAGGGTCGCGGCTCTGGCCACAGCTCCCACGCCCGAAGAGCCAGGAGGGAAAGCCGTGCCTCGTTGGAAAGCTCTTTGGCAGCCGGTCGCGTGGCCCCACAGCCCGTGGGGCTGCGGGCTTTGCGGCGACCGTCAGCCTCAGCGGCACCGGCGCCCACGTGGCACCGCCGCTCGAGCCTGCAAAGCATTTTGAGGTAGGGTCGTGCCTCCGGCCACAGCTCCCACGCCCAAAGAGCCAGGAGGGAAAGCCGTGCCTCGTTGGAAAGCTCTTTGGCAGCCGCTCGCGTGGCCCCACAGCCCGTGGGGCTGCGGGCTTTGCGGCGGCCGTCAGCCTCGGCGCCACCGGCGCCCACCTAGCGCGGCCGCGCCAGCCTGCAGAGCATTTTCCGGTAGGGCCGCGGCTCTGGCCACAGCTCCCACGCCCGAAGAGCCAGGAGGGAAAGCCGTGCCTCGTTGGAAAGCTCTTTGGCAGCTGCTTGCGTGGCCCAACAGCCCATGGGGCTGCGGGCTTTGCGGCGGCCGTCAGCCTCGGCGCCACCGGTGCCCACCTGGCGCCGCCGTGCCAGCCTGCGAAGCATTTTCTGGTAGGGCTGCGGCTCTGGCCACAGCTCCCACGCCCGAAGAGCCAGGAGGGAAAGCCGTGCCTCGTTGGAAAGCTCTTTGGCAGCCGATCGTGTGGCCCCACAGCCCGTGGGGCTGCGGGCTTTGCGGCGGCCGTCAGCCTCGGCGCCACCGGCGCCCACGTGGCACCGCCGCTCGAGCCTGCAAAGCATTTTGCGGTAGGGCCGCGGCTCTGGCCACAGCTCCCACGCCCAAAGAGCCAGGAGGGAAAGCCATGCCTCGTTGGAAAGCTCTTTGGCAGCCGCTTGCGTGGCCCCACAGCCCGTGGGGCTGCTGGCTTTGCGGCGGCCTTCAGCTTCGGCGCCACCGGCGCCCACGTGGCGCCGCTGCGCCAGCCTGCGAAGCATTTTCCGGTAGGGCCGCGGCTCTGGCCACAGCTCTCATGCCCGAAGAGCCAGGAGGGAAAGCCGTGCCTCGTTGGAAAGCTCTTTGGCAGCCGGTCGCGTGGCCCCACAGCCCGTGGGGCTGCGGGCTTTGCGGCGGCCGTCAGCCTCGGCGCCACCGGCGCCCACGTGGCACCGCCGCTCGAGCCTGCAAAGCATTTTGAGGTAGGGTTGCGGCTCTGGCCACAGCTCCCACGCCCAAAGAGCCAGGAGGGAAAGCCATGCCTCGTTGGAAAGCTCTTTGGCAGCCGCTCGCGTGGCCACACAGCCCGTGGGGCTGCGGGCTTTGCGGCGGCCTTCAGCCTCGGCGCCACCGGCGCCCACCTGGCACCGCCGCTCCAGCCTGCGAAGCATTTTCCGGTAGGGCCGCGGCTCTGGCCACAGCTCCCACGCCCGAAGAGCCAGGAGGGAAAGCCGTGCCTCGTTGGAAAGCTCTTTGGTAGCCGCTCGCGTTGCCCCACAGCCCGTGGGGCTGCGGGCTTTGTGGCGGCCGTCAGCCTCGGCGCCACCGGCACCTTCGTGGCGCCGCCGCGGCAGCCTGCGAAGCATTTTCCAGTAGGGCCGCGGCTCTGGCCACAGCTCCCACGCCCGAAGAGCCAGGAGGGAAAGCCGTGCCTCGTTGGAAAGCTCTTTGGCAGCCGCTCGCGTGGCCCCACAGCCCGTGGGGCTGCGGGCTTTGTGGCGGCCGTCAGCCTCGGCGCCACCTGTGCCCACCTGGCGCCGCTGCGCCAGCCTGCGAAGCATTTTCGGGTAGGGCCGTGGCTCTGGCTACAGCTCCCACGCCCGAAGAGCCAGGAGGGAAAGCCGTGCCTCGTTGGAAAGCCCTTTGGCAGCCGCTTGCGTGGCCCCACAGCCCGTGGGGCTGCGGGCTTTGTGGCGGCCGTCAGCCTCGGCGCCACCGGTGCCCACGTGGCGCCGCCGCGCCAGCCTGCGAAGCATTTTCCCGTAGGGCCGCGGTTCTGGCCACAGCTCCCACGCCCGAAGAGCCAGGAGGGAAAGCCGTGCCTCGTTGGAAAGCTCTTTGGCAGCCGCTCGCGTGGCCCCACAGCCCGTGGGGCTACGGGCTTTGTGGCGGCCGTCAGCCTCGGCGCCACCGGTGCCCACGTAGCGCCGCCGCGCCAGCCTGCGAAGCATTTTTTGGTAGGGCCGCGGCTCTGGCCACAGCTCCCACGCCCGAAGAGCCAGGAGGGAAAGCCGTGCCTCGTTGGAAAGCTCTTTGGCAGCCGCTCGCGTGGCCCCACAGCCCGTGGGGCTGCGGGCTTTGCGGCGGCCGTCAGCTTCTTCGCCACAGGCGCCCACGTGGTGTCGCTGCGCCAGCCTGCGAAGCATTTTCTGGTAGGGCCGCGGCTCTGGCGACAGCTCCCACGCCCGAAGAGCCAGGAGGGAAAGCCGTGCCTCGTTGGAAAGCTCTTTGGCAGCCGCTCGCGTGGCCCCACAGCCCGTGGGGCTACGGGCTTTGTGGCGGCCGTCAGCCTCGGCGCCACCGGTGCCCACGTAGCGCCGCCGCGCCAGCCTGCGAAGCATTTTTTGGTAGGGCCGCGGCTCTGGCCACAGCTCCCACGCCCGAAGAGCCAGGAGGGAAAGCCGTGCCTCGTTGGAAAGCTCTTTGGCAGCCGCTCGCGTGGCCCCACAGCCCGTGGGGCTGCGGGCTTTGCGGCGGCCGTCAGCTTCTTCGCCACAGGCGCCCACGTGGTGTCGCTGCGCCAGCCTGCGAAGCATTTTCTGGTAGGGCCGCGGCTCTGGCGACAGCTCCCACGCCCGAAGAGCCAGGAGGGAAAGCCGTGCCTCGTTGGAAAGCTCTTTGGCAGCCGCTCGCGTGGCCCCACAGCCTGTGGGGCTGCGGGCTTTGCGGCGGACGTCAGCCTCGGGGCTTTGGCGCACACGTGGCGCCGCTGCGGCAGCCTGCGAAGCATTTTCTGGTAGGGCCGCGGCTCTGGCGACAGCTCCCACGCCCGAAGAGCCAGGAGGGAAAGCCGTGCCTCGTTGGAAAGCTCTTTGGCAGCCGCTCGCGTGGCCCCACAGCCTGTGGGGCTGCGGGCTTTGCGGCGGCCGTCAGCCTCGGGGCTTTGGCGCACACGTGGCGCCGCTGCGGCAGCCTGCGAAGCATTTTCCGGTAGGGCCGCAGCTCTGGCCATAGCTCCCATGCCCGAAGAGCCAGGAGGGAAAGCCGTGCCTCGTTGGAAAGCTCTTTGGCAGCCGCTCGCGTGGCCCCACAGCCCGTGCGGCTGCGGGCTTTGCGGCGGCCGTCACCTTCGTCACCACCGGCGCCCACGTGGTGTCGCCGCGCCAGCCTGCGAAGCATTTTCTGGTAGGGCCGCGGCTCTGGCGACAGCTCCCACGCCCGAAGAACCAGGAGGGAAAGCCGTGCCTCGTTGGAAAGCTCTTTGGCAGCCGCTCGCGTTGCCCCACAGCCTGTGGGGCTGCGGGCTTTGCGGCAGCCGCAAGCCTCGTCGCCAGCAGCCGCACGTGGTGCCGCCGCGCCAGCCCCCGAAGCATTTTCCGGTAGGGCCGCGGCTCTGGCCACAGCTCCCACACCCGAAGAGCCAGGAGGGAAACCCGTGCATGGTTGGAAAGCTCTTTGGCAGCCGCTCGCATGGCCCCACAGCCCGTGTGGCTGCGGGCTTTGCGGCTGCCGTCAGCCTCGGGGCTTTGGCGCACACCTGGCGCCGCTGCGGCAGCCTGCGAAGCATTTTCCGGTAGGGCCGCGGCTCTGGCCACAGCTCCCATGCCCGAAGAGCCGGGAGGGAAAGCCGTGCTTCGTTGGAAAGCTCTTTGGCAGCCGTTCGCGTGGCCCCACAGCCCGTGGGGCTGCGGGCTTTGAGGCGGCCGTCAGCCTCGGCGCCCCTGGCGCACACGTGGCGCCGCAGTGCCAGCCTGCGAAGCATTTTCCGGTAGGGCCGCGGCTCTGGCCACAGCTCCCACGCCCGAAGAGCCAGGAGGGAAAGCCGTGCCTCGTTGGAAAGCTCTTTGGTAGCCGCTCGCGTGGCCCCACAGCCCGTGGGGCTGCGGGCTTTGTGGCGGCCGTCAGCCTCGGCGCCACCGGCACCTTCGTGGCGCCGCCGCGGCAGCCTGCGAAGCATTTTCCGGTAGGGCCGCGGCTCTGGTGACAGCTCCCACGCCCGAAGAGCCAGGAGAGAAAGCCGTGCCTCGTTGGAAAGCTCTTTGGCAGCCGCTCGCGTGGCCCCACAGCCTGTGGGGCTGCGGGCTTTGTGGCGGCCATCAGCCTCGGCGCCACTGGCGCCCACGTGGCGCCGCCGCTCCAGCCTGCGAAGCATTTTCCGGTAGGGCCGCGGCTCTGGCCACAGCTCCCACGCCCGAAGAGCCAGGAGGGAAAGCCGTGCCTCGTTGGAAAGCTCTTTGGCAGCCCCTCGCGTGGCCCCACAGCCCGTGGGGCTGCGGGCTTTGTGGCGGCCGTCAGCCTCGGCGCCACCTGTGCCCACCTGGCGCCGCTGCGCCAGCCTGCGAAGCATTTTCGGGTAGGGCCGTGGCTCTGGCTACAGCTCCCACGCCCGAAGAGCCAGGAGGGAAAGCCGTGCCTCGTTGGAAAGCCCTTTGGCAGCCGCTTGCGTGGCCCCACAGCCCGTGGGGCTGCGGGCTTTGTGGCGGCCGTCAGCCTCGGCGCCACCGGTGCCCACGTGGCGCCGCCGCGCCAGCCTGCGAAGCATTTTCCCGTAGGGCCGCGGTTCTGGCCACAGCTCCCACGCCCGAAGAGCCAGGAGGGAAAGACGTGCCTCGTTGGAAAGCTCTTTGGCAGCCGCTCGCGTGGCCCCACAGCCCGTGGGGCTACGGGCTTTGTGGCGGCCGTCAGCCTCGGCGCCACCGGTGCCCACGTAGCGCCGCCGCTCCAGCCTGCGAAGCATTTTTTGGTAGGGCCGCGGCTCTGGCCACAGCTCCCACGCCCGAAGAGCCAGGAGGGAAAGCCGGGCCTCGTTGGAAAGCTCTTTGGCAGCCGCTCGCGTGGCCCCACAGCCCGTGGGGCTGCGGGCTTTGCGGCGGCCGTCAGCTTCTTCGCCACAGGCGCCCACGTGGTGTCGCTGCGCCAGCCTGCGAAGCATTTTCTGGTAGGGCCGCGGCTCTGGCGACAGCTCCCACGCCCGAAGAGCCAGGAGGGAAAGCCGTGCCTCGTTGGAAAGCTCTTTGGCAGCCGCTCGCGTTGCCCCACAGCCCGTGGGGCTGCGGGCTTTGCGGCGGCTGTCAGCCTCGGGGCTTTGGCGCACACGTGGCGCCGCTGCGGCAGCCTGCGAAGCATTTTCCGGTAGGGCCGCGGCTCCGGCGACAGCTCCCACGCCCGAAGAGCCAGGAGGGAAAGCCGTGCCTCGTTGGAAAGCTCTTTGGCAGCCGCTCACGTTGCCCCACAGCCCGTGGGGCTGCGGGCTTTGCAGCGGCCGTCATCCTCGGGGCTTTGGCGCACACGTGGCGCCGCTGCGGCAGCCTGCGAAGCATTTTCTGGTAGGGCCGCGGCTCTGGCGACAGCTCCCACGCCCGAAGAGCCAGGAGGGAAAGCCGTGCCTCGTTGGAAAGCTCTTTGGCAGCCGCTCGCGTGGCCCCACAGCCTGTGGGGCTGCGGGCTTTGCGGCGGCCGTCAGCCTCGGGGCTTTGGCGCACACGTGGTGCCGCTGCGGCAGCCTGCGAAGCATTTTCCGGTAGGGCCGCGGCTCTGGCCATAGCTCCCATGCCCGAAGAGCCAGGAGGGAAAGCCGTGCCTCGTTGGAAAGCTCTTTGGCAGCCGCTCGCGTTGCCCCACAGCCTGTGGGGCTGCGGGCTTTGCGGCAGCCGCAAGCCTCGTCGCCAGCAGCCGCACGTGGTGCCGCCGCGCCAGCCCCCGAAGCATTTTCCGGTAGGGCCGCGGCTCTGGCCACAGCTCCCACACCCGAAGAGCCAGGAGGGAAACCCGTGCCTCGTTGGAAAGCTCTTTGGCAGCCGTTCGCGTGGCCCCACAGCCCGTGGGGCTGCGGGCTTTGAGGCGGCCGTCAGCCTCGGCGCCCCTGGCGCACACGTGGCGCCGCCGCGGCAGCCTGCGAAGCATTTTCCGGTAGGGCCGCGGCTCTGGCCACAGCTCCCACGCCCGAAGAGCCAGGAGGGAAAGCCGTGCCTCGTTGGAAAGCTCTTTGGCAGCCGCTCGCGTGGCCCCACAGCCTGTGGGGCTGCGGGCTTTGTGGCGGCCATCAGCCTCGGCGCCACTGGCGCCCACGTGGCGCCGCCGTGCCAGCCTGCGAAGCATTTTCCGGTAGGGCCGCGGCTCTGGCCACAGCTCCCACGCCCGAAGAGCCAGGAGGGAAAGCCGTGCCTCGTTGGAAAGCTCTTTGGCAGCCGCTCGCGTGGCCCCACAGCCTGTGGGGCTGCGGGCTTTGTGGCGGCCATCAGCCTCGGCGCCACTGGCGCCCACGTGGCGCCGCCGTGCCAGCCTGCGAATCATTTTCCGGTACGTTACTTCCGTGCGGTCACGTGGGGAGCGGCGTCTGCCGGCCGCGTTTCCGTCGGGCGGGAGGATGGTAGGCGGCCCCCGCTCCCGGGACGGACCCCCCCCCGCTCCCGGGACGGTTCCCCCCCACCCCGTGTTCCCCCCTCCGCGTCCCCGGGCTCCCAGGCCGGCCCCGGCCCCCCGCCCCGCGTCCTCCGGCTCGGACCCCCCCTCCCTCCCCCCCTCGCGTCCCCCCCCATCGGGACGGTTCTCTGCCCGCGTCCCCGGGCTCCCGGGCTGGCCCCCCCCTGCTCCCGGGCCGGCGTCCCCCCGCTCCCGGGCCCGCAGCCCCCCCGCTCCCTGTTCCTTTCCGAGGAGACGGGCCCCGGCCCTCCTCCCCAGCCGAGGCACTGCCGGCAGATGTCCTCCCCCCGGCCTGTTCCCGACAGCAGCGGCCGCCCTTGGCTGCGCTTGGTCGCCTCTCGATGCAGGTGCCAGGAGCATCCGGGTGGGGAAAGCAGCGTCTCCAGGAGCTCCTGCTGCAGGGGGGGCTCCCGCTGGGGCGAGTGGTCGGGGAACTGCTGCCCCTTCTCTTTCTCTCCCGGAGGCCGCGGTTGTCCGCTCCTCCCCGGGGTTGTCGTGGGATGCCTTTGCCACAGTCTTGCCTGGGCTGTCTCCGTTCAGCCCCGTTCTCCCTCCTGGTGTGGGCGACCTGGGACTGGTGGACGTTTACTGGCTTTGAACAGGAGCTGCTGTGGGTGAAGCTTAAGATGCTTGAAAAACGTGAAACAGCCAGAGAACAACATCAAGGTGATTGAGCCAGAAGGTGCTTCTTGCGGCAGGGAAGAGACAGCCAAGCATTTCTGGGTGAGGAAGGGTCCCCTCTGAGTTGTCCTCAGCAGACCAGATTGCTGATATGTACCGCAGGGTCCGTACGCGTATCCAAAATCACGGTATGGCCATGGGGAAGGGTTGTGTGCGTGCAAGGCTGCACATCTGGGAAGCTTCATATCGCAAGAGCTGTAAGACACCGCTGTGTTCTCTTAGGTGGAGGATGGTCAAGTGACCAGCGCTGCAGAAGAGGAAGGGACAGAGAAAGAGAGAGGCACCTGAACTGGAAAATTCTGTGGGCAGCGCTGAAAGCAGGAGCTGCGGTGAGTCCCAGGCTTTGGGGCCGTGTCCCACTCGTCAGGAGCCTCCGTTGGCTGCAGTCTTCACAGACCTTCACGAAAGAAGGACGCTTTAGATTGCCACCTAGCTTTATGCCAGAAGTTTTTTTCCTGTCTTGGCAGAATGCCAGCTGCCAGCGTTTCTCCGTGGTCGCCCTTCCTTCTGCCGTGATGGTACAGGACAGACGGAAAGAATCCGGAGTGCTCTGCGAGTACGAGGTGCGTCTGCGATGCGCGTCTGCTTTTTTCCTGAGGTACTTGTAGTGTGGGCTCTGAAGTTAACGGGAAGGATGTGCCAGCACTCCTCCTATAGTTTTTCTGTGAAATATTTTAACAAAATCCTTGTCGCTTCCCGCTGTCAGGAAAGAGGGGAGGGTAAGTGACTTCAGATTTGTAAATTCTCAGCGGCACGGACTAAGGAGAGATAAATCTCAAGGTCCATACAGAAACATTTATTAGCTTACCAAAATGGTTAGTATAGATCTTAACAAGCCCACGATAATTGGTTAGGTATATAAAAAATTATGGCAGGTGTTGGGGTGTACATTGTGTTAGTTAACACCAGGTGTAGGACAACTTACGGCAAGCGGTGCTTAAGGTCGTACTTAAGGTCATCACTTCACAGCTCTAACTGTTACTTAACAATTCCAAGAGAAAAGAGAAACTGAGGGACAGAGAGAGGAAAAGACAGAGAAAAAGACAGAGATAAAGAGATCGCGCGTCCTGGTTCCAGCGTCTTTTTCAGGGATTCTTCCCAGGCATAATCTTCTTCTTTCTTGGGAAGAATCTTCCCAGGCACTATCTATTTCTTTTGTTTCTTTTTTGTTCCCTCGGGGCACTTATTTTCCCCTTTTACGTTTGCTGAATCAGCACGGTCCGCCCTCCTGGCTGAGGACGGGCTCAGCTCAGGTTTCTCCCTTCTCCCCGGTGACGTGTGCCATGATTTGGGTGGAGAGACGAGTGCCATGGTCACACATGTTTAGCGTGATCTCTGTAATCTTCATTAGCACATGCAGGGCGTGCGCTTTCACGTGCGTTTCGCGGATAATGAAGCAAAGGTCACTCATGGGACACAACGGCCTCGAGAACTGAGAACGAGCGAGCTCACGGCACGAGTGGCAGAACCGACCTGTCTTCACAAGACAGTTCTCCCACACTTTCAGCCGCCAGAAGTGTGAGCCTCATCAGCTGTTTGAGGGCCAGGCCTGCGTTATTTATTTCCTTGCGAGTGTTTGAGGCGTTCCACTGAAGGCTTGGAGGGGCTCCTGCCCCTCGGCAGGGAATTTACAGTCCGTCCCTCACAATCCTAAAAACAAAATAAAGTCTGTCCTGGAGCACGTTACGCCTCTGCAAAGCTTACTTCCCTCCATTTATTTTTCTCTTCCTGAAAGCATATTCTTCTCTTTCTGGGTGCTCACTGTCAAACGATACTGTGAAAATAATTCTGTACTAGAAGAGGGAAGGAACTGTTTGTAAGAGTTCACATGTCCAGAAGAAGCAGGCTTTGCTTTCACGATAAAAACTTTATGCTTTCTCAGTCAATAAGTCTTTAAAATATTTCACAGCGGTACTCGAAAACCTCACTGAGATACTGGCATCTGTCCTAAAGGCGATTGAGGTCAAAGAGGAGACATGGACAAAACGGGACAAACGGGCATCGCCTCTCTGCGTTCTCCAGGCTTTGCCGTGAAGCATCAGCAGCGTTTAACTCGTGACGGCGAATCCTGTGGTTTTGGTTGTGGTTTTGGTGAGTTACGGCTTCAACAATGTCCTTTTTCTGTAACCTCGGGAGGAAGTTCATTTCCTTCCGCAGGCCCAAGTGCCGCGCGTCTCCCCCCAGTTGCTGGCATCGCCGGCCTTTGGGTTCTCGGTTGGAACAGTCGAGATACCATAAAAACGCGTTCCTCTGCGCCTTCAGCACAGCCAAAAGCATTCGCGAATCTGCCGGTCCTTTTTGGTAGCCCTACGGATCGCGGCGCCGGCGATTTGATTCCCCGCCCCCAAAAGTAAAACCATTTGGAGGAGTTTTTTCTCTCACTGATTTTTCTATGTTAAATGAAGCTAAAAAAAAAAAAGTGAGAGTTGTATAATCGCCAAACTGACTTGCGTAGTTTAAACTGCAGCCGCCTAAACGGCTGTAGTGTACAATTTATGAGGTGTACCTGGGCAGTTAGGTATTTGTTCGAAATGTTTAAAAGGAGAGACAACTGAATGTTACGCGGTTTTCCCCCCGTTTTTTTGGCAGAGTGCTCTGAAGTACTTTACTTCTGTCTGGCTTTCAGTGCCGCCTTTTCCCGGCAGCCAGTAGTGTCTCTCTCGGGCAGCGCCGCTGCCCCGATGTCCCTCCTCCTCCTCGTGTAGCACACAAAAAACCCCCCGTGGTCAAATCATAGCTGTGTATTTTGGAGACGGATAGTTTAATAGTATCCGTTCACAGCTGTGCAAGTTAAATTAGCGCCGAAGGAAAGCCAAGTACTTTCACAGGGTAAGTATTTTCACTGGGTGGATGTAAACTTCATGCACACCTTCTCAGTGAAAGGGAAAGGGCCAGGTGTTTCCCAGCACCAGCCGGAGGGTTCGCCCTTACGCTAAGAACGTGTTCAAAATGGCACTGATTAGTCTTAATCCTGACTTTTAAGAGTTCAGATGGCGCTGGCTTTTGAAGGCTGTGCTGTATTTCGAGCTGAGCTGTTTCCCCAGCTCCTGTCCCGTCCCTCCGTCTGACGGAATTCCTCTGCTCTCTTCTGTGCTGTTTTTTTGGGATGCTGAGCTATAATTGGGGATTTTTGTTTTCCAGGTGCCTCGTCGTAGGCGTCTCGTGCTGCTTGAGAGATGCCCCAGCCCAGGTTTGCAGCCGGTGGCGGAGCCCCCCTGAGGAGAAGGGGCCAGCCCTGGGTCTGGGCTTTTTAAGCCTTTTTTTGGGGTGAATAGAAGGGTGTCTGTGTGTGTGTGTCTTGGGGGGTGATGGTGTCATTTGGGGCACCCCGATGTCACTGGGGCAGCGATGATGCAGCAGAGGAGCAGGTGAATGGGAGATGGGGGGGGGTTACGTGAAGTTGCCCCCCCAAAAGAAGTGGGTCGCGGCCCCAGAATGTCTGAAAATTCTTGGGATGCATTAAAAAATGTGAAAACCTGTAACTATGGGCAGGAGGCATTGAAATATGGAATGAGAAATATACATATATATAAATTATGTATGTAAAAGTTCAAAATAAAAACCCCTGTCTCTAAGGATTCTGTGATTCTGTGTTATATGAAAGATCCTAGAATATAAAAATACTTAGATGCGTTTATAAAAAGATATTAGTGTCAAACTAGGTGTGTAGGCAGACAGCCTAAATAGATATTCGGTATCAAAAGCGTTAACGTAGGAAACGGGCAACGTAAATTCCCTAAACGTACAGATGTGTGTCAATACCGGGGCGGGTGCTGCCGCCTGGCGGCTGAAGGCGCGTCCTGCAGGTGGGGGGCGGCGCATGCGCAGTGCCCACGCCTCCCGGCCCCCCTCGGCCCCCGCCGCCGGCGCCGCGTGGGTTCCGCAGCTCGTGCGCAGGCGCGGCTTCGCGGAGGCCCGTCCGGCCGCAGTCTCAAGAGAGCAGCGGCCGGAGGGCGAACCAGGACCGCTGGGACTCTGGCGAGCTCCGCGCCACCTGGAGCGGCATCGGTGCCGCCCGCCCGGCCTCCAGAGCGGCCATCGGCCCCTCCGCATCGGCTCTTACGCGTTACCGCGGCCCCGTCAGTGCCCGGCAGTTTTCCGGGTTTCCATCTACGTGACCCCGCGGTCCTCCAGGACCCCGGAAGTGCCCCCTCAGTCCTCCGACGCTCGTCTCCATGGCACTTCGGTCCTCCAGGACCCCGGAAGTGCCCCCTCAGTCCTCCGATGTGCGTCTCTATGGCACTTTAGTCCTCCACGACCCCGGAAGTGCTCATAAGTCTTCTGGAAATCATATGCTTCCAACACTCTTCCAAAACGATAAAACACGATTATCAGTTAACCACAAAAATATCTGAAGATCGCAAAAATAATGCAACCCCTGCAGAGCTCTCTTCTCCACAGCAACAACTGGACAGAAATCACACAAAAGCGGTAAGAGAATCACCACAGGTTAGTCCCAAATGGAAATAAAAAGGGGAGGTGCTTTGCCTGCTGGGAACTTAAGGCAGGAGAAGCGAAGCTGCTGCTCCCGCTGCCGCCCGCCTTCACGTCTTCTGGGGGTTGGCCCTGCCCCTTTCCCAGGGGATTGTGGGAAGGGCGGTGGGCGGGGCCTGAGGGCGGTGGGCGGGGCCCGGGGTACATGAGCCCCAGCCCGGGCTCAGGAGCTCGTTCTGCTGCTGGGCCCCGTGGGGTGGGTGCTCTGCTGGTCCCTCGCTTTGCTGCAGCTTTGGGACAGGCTCAGCTGTTTGGGCAGGCGTGTTTCGGCATTTAGGGAGGCAGAGGTGAGAAGGCTGAGCTGAGACCTTCGGGAGCAGTAAACATCCAGCTGCCTGTATGGTAGAAAGTTGACTGCTATGCTCCTTTTTTTTTCGGGTCATAACTTTGTGATGAGTGTTTAGGGGGTGCCCAGATGGTTTAATAGTATGCTTTTCTTTGTTCTAGGAGCACTGCATTTTCCTAGAATTTCTGACTTTATTGAAGATAGAACTGTGGGTTTTTCACCAGTTTTGCAGTATGCTGTGTAAATTGCTGATATTGTTTCTCTTAATTGGGTTGATGATGAGATTATCTTATGGGGGTTAGGGTGAGCGTTTTGTATGCATCTGCATATATGGCACTAGCATTTCTCAAGAAAGCAGCAGGGATGTAAGGCATAGCGTCGTTCAGGGTATGGCATGGCTCATCACCTTTCCCCGTTGCCCATAGAGTGCCACGGTGTCCCTAGAGTTTTTGCAGCGGGCAGCAGGCCCCTCATAGATTGTGTCAGGACATTATTTGTTTTGTGGGTCTGATGCAGAGCCCAGAGTCTGTGGGAAGACAGAAGATAGGAGGTGCCTGCCAAACGCAGGGCACAGCTCAGAAGAGCTGCTCCTGAGAAGCAGCCGGCGTAGGGGGTTCAGGGTTGCAAATACAGGATGGGAGCTGTCAGGAAGAAGTGAGGCTCCTTCCCTGACGGTTGAGGAGAAGAGAAGGGGTTTCGAAAGTTTTGGCGCTGGGGGCTGGCTAGGAAAAGGAGGTGGGTTCATCAGTCTCTGTCATATCGGTTTTGGATTTGGGTGTCGACAGGGTCTGGTCTGTTCTAGTCTCTTGCATTTGAGGTGAGCTGGACAGTGTGGAGGAGGAGCACGGGACTGATGATTTTGCAGAAATGCAATGGTAATTTTGTGTCTGTTGGTATCTTAGGTGCCATAAATAATTGTTGCTGCAGCCTCTGACTGGAATCGACGTGAAGCAGGTGAGTGGATTGCCATGGCACCTCTGAGGATGAGGGTGTTGTGGAAGAGGTTGGCATCTACTGTCATGGTGGTCACTGCTGGAGCTGTGATTTCTTTTTGTTTTGCTGATGAAGAGGAACATGGTGACTGCAGGAACACATCAGTTAGCTGTCTGTTGTGTTTTTTTTTGTCAAGGATGAATTCAGACCACTGGCCCTCTGAAAACGAAGTAGAGGGACAGGTGCTGGAGGGGGGCCAAGGTTGACAGTTTCAGGGAGGAGTTTTAAAGTCAGGCTAGAGCAGAGGGCTATGCGGGAGCAGTCTCCTCTGAGTAGGTAAAGGGAGTGGGTTACTTTTCAGCACAAAGCTAGTGTGTGCTGGGCAGGGCAGTTCTGGCCTGTGTCTTCGGTTGTGTAGTTTGTGTGCTCTGTCTTCTGTGTCTTGGACTTTCAGACGGCAGTCTGTAGTGAATATGAGGATCTGTCTAGACCCAGGCAAAGGTTGCTCAGTCGTCTCGAATTGATTAGCTTTCGAGAGGCTGTGTGGACGGGTGTTTCATTAGTGGGTGCTGGCATAAGCGGAGACAAGTTGGAGAGGGTGTTCATGGCTAGTGAAGGGGACTATCTCAAAGATGGTAAACCTGCATTGTGTGGGGTGTAATGTTTGCAGGCGTCTCTTCTTTGGATGACAGGCTGTAGTTGGACTTATGTGAACAGGGTTCCTAAGTAGAAACAAGACCTTTGGAATTAAGCTACTGCTCTGCATTAGGGTAATGTTTGATGTTGTGTTGCTTTTTTTTCAGATGCAGAGAGATGAGGTGGCCAGGGATACAGAGGGGAGCTGATGGGGGCGCAGGACAAAGGTGGCTGAGCCCGAGGTCTTAAAGGGAAGATGTGACCGGCGGCTCCATGAATACATTTGGCCACTTCTTCTTTTTTTCATGTGAATGTGAGGTTACGTAGCCATGTGTGGAAGTGCTGGTCTGAGGTACAACAGAACTGGTGTTGTTTGCAGTCACTTTACTTTTCAGGTAAGTCTCTTCCAATGAAGTGAACTCTCTGAAAATAATGACGTATTTTTCAGGTAGTATCTGCCTTCAGAGCACCAAGAACTTATATTTACACTTAATGCGAAGGGATGCCGTGCAGAGAGGCTCTTGCTTATACTTATTCCTACAACAGCACAGCCCAGCTAACTTTTATATATCTGCCCTGTTGGAGGGTTGGAAGCAGAAAAGCGTAGAGGAGTTGCACCCATAGTGAAGAGTAGACGGGACCGGTGACCCGAATCTGACTGATGGGGTATTCCATCCCATCCTCATCACGCTCAGTATAAAAGCGGAGGGATCAAAGGGGTCGGTACCTGTTGTCTGGCCTCTGAAGACTCCTCTGTCTGTTCATTGTCCTTTGACCTCGATCCGTGCATTTATGCAACCAGGTCCGGAGTCTGGTTCCAGTCTGTCACGGAGTCTGGTTCCAGTCTGTCACGGAGTCTGGTTCCAGTCTGTCACGGAGTCTGGTTCCGGACTTTGCCAGTGAAGCAGCGGTCATCCTGGGAGCTCTGTATCGGGTTGTGTATGTCCTGTATATATTTAATTGTTTTCTTGTTACTGTTGTCTTTTCTCAGTATTATTTTGCTGTTAAGATTTCATTACAGTTCAGTTTATCTTTCAGTCCCTAAGTCTCTCTCTCTTGTTCTTTTCTGCCTCAGGAGAGAAGTTAAAAGGGAGCACGTGTCACTTGTTTTACTGCATGGCCTAAGGCCCAACAGCAATGATGACAGACAGGGCACCGGAGCAGACTCGGCCGAGGAGAGCGGCGGCCCCAAGCCTTGGTTCTTTCTCAGCCACTGCATTACGGGCGGCGCACAAGCCTCTGCTTGCACTCTGTCTGTCGGTCCGATCCAGAACACAGTTCTGGCAGAAGTCGGATAATATGCGTCGTCTTGCTAGAAATGCTGTATGACTCGTTGTGGGGTTTCTTTTACAAGGAAACTAAAGCACATTGAGTCTTGATAAAAATATTGTTATTGTGCTTCATGATCTTCTGGCCTATTTAGGTTAGGATGATGTCTTTCTCTTTATGTCTACGCCCTGCAAAAGTTTAATTAAGTTTACTTACCTACCGGGCCCTGTTGCTGACACAGTTGATGTAGTTGTAATAAAAGAGCACATATTGTCCGTTCCTCTAAGGGTCGCTTTCTCCGTTTTGGTGTTTTGCATGCTGTACTTCTCAGGCCTGTGAGGAAAGGAACAGCTTTTCCTCTGACAGGCTCTATGCCTTGTGGAGGTCAGCCAGGCCCTTTCCCAGGTGCTGGTGGGAACGGGGGTGGGCGGGGCCCGGGGTATATAACCCACAGCCTCTGCTGGGGCAGCTCATTCTGCTGCTGGGCTTCTGCAGGGTCAGAGCTCTGCCTGTCCTTCAGTCGATTGCAGCTTTGGAGGCAGCTCAACTCCTTGGGTGGAGATGTTATCCCATTTAGAGAATAGCAGGTAAGAAGCTGGAGGTGGCAAGACCTTCAGGACCAGGTGAGGTTTGGCAGCGTGTATAGTAGAGAGCGGCCTCGTGTGCCGGTTCTCTTCCTTGTGGTTTTTCAGGTGAGTCGCGTGGTAATGAGTCTTAGGGGGCGGTGAGATAGTTTAAGGGTATGGTTTTCTCTCTTCCAGGCATGGCGCATTTTCCTGGAATCCCTGACTGTATTGAAGACGGAACTTTCTTGTTTGTGGTTGTTTTTTTTTTTCCCACTAGCTTTGCTGTATCCCAGGTAAGATGCCAATAGAATTTGTCTCAATCGGGCAGATGATGAGATTACTTTGCAGGGACTGGGTGAGCACCTTGTCTGCAGCTGTAGATGGAGTTTCCACATTTCTCAGGAAAGCAGCAGGGCCATAAAGCATAACGTATTTCAGGATGTGGGGTGCCTTGTCACCTTCCCCCACCGTGCTCAGGGTTTTGCCGTGTCCCTGGAGCCTTTGCGGCTTGTGGCAGGCCCCTGGTATAGGTCAGATCAGGGCTTCACTGACTCTGTGGGTCTGCAGCAGAGCCCGGAGTCCGTAGGAAGACAGAAGATGGGAGGTGGTGGCGGATGCAGGGAGAGGCTGGGAAGAGTGGCTCCTGAGAAGTGTCCAACGCCGGGTGTTCGGGCTGGCAAATAAAGGGTGGGATCTATGGGGAAGAAGTGGGGCTCCTTCCCTGGCAGCTCAGGGAGAAGAGAAGGGGTTTCTAAAGTTTTGGCACTGGGGGAGGGCTAGAAAAGGGAGCCGGGTTCACGAGTTGTCCTTGGACAGGTTTTGCAGATGGGTTCGGGTGTCGTCGGAGCCTGGTGTGCTCTAGGCTCTCGCATTTGAGGCGAGCCAGATAGTATCGAGGAGGAGCACGGGACTGGTGGTTTGGCAGTAGCGCAGTGGTAATGCTGTGTTTCTTGGTATCTTAGGTGCCGTGAATAACTGTTGCCGCAGTGTCAGACTCTGGAATTGGCGCGGAGCGGGCGAGCAGAATGCCTCGGCGTTCATGAGGCTGAGGGTGTTGTGGAAGAGGTTGGCATCTCCTCTCAGGATGCTTATTGCTGGTGCTGTGGCTGCTTTTGGGATAACTTTTTTTTTTCTTTTCCTTTTGCAGAGGAAGAGGAGGAAGCTGGTGACCACAGGAACGTACTGGATGGCTGTTTTCTGTGGACTGCCTCAAGGATGGATTCGGACCCCTGGCCCTCCAAAAGCTAAGTTGAGAGACTGGCGCTCGAGAGGGGACGAGGTTGAGAATTGCAAAAAGGTGTCTTTGAAGTTGGCGTAGGGGAGAGGTTTGTCCTGGAGGGCAGTCTCCTTTAGGCACGTAAGGGACGCGGCTTACTGTTCGGCATTCCCGGGCAGGGTGGTTCCAGCCTGTGTGTGTTGTTGTCTTTCGTGTGGTCCGTGTTCTGTGTCTTAGACCTTTCTCGGGTCTCGAGGTCATCTTTAAGCTCCAGGAGCACGGCATGGCGCCTCAGGCGCCATCCCTAGGGTCTCGAACACCTGCACCCATGGGCATAGCACCATTCGGCTGCTGGTCGTCTTGCGTTAGAAACTTAAAGCTCGCATCGGTCTTGCGTCTTGGAAGTTTCCGGATGGCCCGCGTCTACAACTGGGACTTCTTCCCTATGTCATTACGTTCTTAGGTCTTGAAGCCAGGCTTCCCCCGCATACATCTTATCAGTCTTGACAGTCCCTTCTTAGCACAGACGATAATGTCCTACACTCTGTTTCAGGGGCTTCCATAGAGCCTCTTCACATCACCACCACGGTCTCCAGGTCGTCTTGCCCGATGGTGACTTCCGTCCGGGTGTCATCCTTCTTGCTGAGAGTTTTCTCTCATCCTTGAGGTGCGTTGTTTTTAGCGTTTTGTGTAGTGTTGGTCTGTGCTTGTGCGTGTGTCTGGCTCGGAGCCCCCCTGCCCGGGTGTGTAGAGTCCAGGGCAGGCAGAATAGTGACGAGAGTCTACAGTTAATATGTGGATCTGTGGAGACCGAGGCAAAGGTTGGGTAGTCATCTGGAATTAATTTGCTCTCAGTAGGTTGGGTGCGTGGGTGTTTTATTAGTGGGTGTTGGCATAAGCAGAGCCAAGTCGGAGAGGCTGTTCACAGTCAGTGAAGGACGCAGTATCTCAAAGATGTTCAGGCTGCTTTGTGTGGGGTGTAATGTTTGTGGGCTTTTTCTGTGGTTTTTTTTTTTTTGATGGCAGGCTGTAGTTGGATCTAATTGAACAGTGTTCCGAAGTAGAAACAAGACCTTTGGAATTAAGCTATCGCTCTGCATCGGGGTAATGTTGGATTTTTTTTTTTCTCTTTTTAGATGCCGAGAGATGAGATGTGGAGGGTGACGTAGGGGAGCCGAGAGGAGCGCTGTACGGAGGTGGCTCGGCATGTGGCATTAGAGGGAAGATGTGACTGGCGCCTCTATGAATACAATTGGGTACTTTTTTTTTCATGTGAATGAAGACAGAAGATGGGAGTCGATGGTGTGGCGGTTTGGCAGAAGCGCAGTGGTAATGTTGTGTTTCTTGGTCTCTTAGGTGCTGTGAATAACTATCATTGCAGCCTCGGACTCCGGAATCGGCGCGGAGCGGGCGAGCAGAACGCCACGGCCTTCGGGAGGCTGAGGGTGTCGTGGAAGAGGTTGGCGTCTCCTCTCAGGATGCTTATTGCTGGTGCTGTGGCGGCCTCTGGGATTATGTTTTATTTTCCTTTTGCAGAGGAAGAGGAGGAACCTGGTGACTGCGGAAATGTATCGGATGGCTGGTTTTTGCGGACCGCATCGAAGAAGGATTCAGATGCCTGGCCCTCCAAAAGCTAAGTTGACAGTCAGGCGCCGGAGAGGGGCCGAGGTGGACAATTGCAAAATGGGGTCTTTGACGTTAGCGTAGTGGCGAGGGCTGTCCCGGGGCACAGTCATATTTAGGAAGGTAAAGGATGTTGCTTACTGTTCAGTGTGACGCTAGCGTGTCCCGGGCAGGGCAGTTCCAGCCTGTGCGTGTTGTCATGTCGTTCATGTGGTCTGTGTTGTGTATCTTCGCCCCTTCTTGTGTCTCGAGGTCATCTTTGAGCTCCAGGAGCACGATGTGGGGCCCTGGGCGTCATCCTTAGGGTCTCGAATGCTTGGGCCTGTGGGCGTAGCATCATTCATCTGACGCTCTTCTTGCGTTAGCATCTTAAATCGTGCATCAGTCTTGCCTCTCGGAAGTTTCTGGCCGGCCCACTTCCACGTCTGGGAGTTCTTCCCTGCATCGTTACGTTCTTAGGTCTTGAAGCCAGGCTTCCTGCACGTCCATCTTATCGGGCTCAACAGTCCATTCTTATTATGTACCATCACGTTCTACAGTTTACTTCAGGGGGTTCCGTAGAGCATCTTCACGTTGACATCATCACGATCCCACAGATTTTCTTGCACGACGGTGACTTTGGTCCCCGTGTCATCTTTCTTGCTGAGAGTTTTCTCTCATCTTTGAGGCGTGTCGTTCGTAGCGTTCCGTGTAGTGTCTGTCCATAACCGTGAGTGTTTGGCTCGGGGCTGCCCTGCCTGGGCACGTAGTGTCCAGGGTGGGTGGAATCCCATGGAGAGTCTATATGCAGTACATGAATCCCTGTAGATCGGGGCAAAGGTGTTAGAGTTATCTCAGGGTAGCCATTGGGAGGCTGTGTAGACACCTCTTCTGTTTTGTTTGGGAAGAGCAGAGGCATGTTGGAAAGGCAATACAGCAGCAGTGAAGAAGAGTTCATGTGGAAGAGGGTACGGCTGGTTTTGGTGCGGATTTTTTTTTGTAACTTTCTTTGTGTACGGTTGAATCTGGACCTTAGGTGGTATTTGTGAAAAGGTGCAAGACCTTTTGTTGTTACGACTCTATTGCTCTGCCTCAGGGTGATTTCTCTGATGTCGTTCTTGCAGATGCAGCGGGACAAGCTTGTCGGGGCAGCGTAGAGGAGGAGAGCGACGTCAGAAGGTGGGTCAGCACGTGGTGTTAGAGAGAAGATGTGGCTCTGAGTACTGTATGTATTGGTTCTTTCCAATTTGAAGTTTTGAAGCAATGAATGACGTGGGATGTGGGGATGGGGATGAGCCAGTCAAGGTCAGCAGGGGCGGGTGGGCTGAAGTATCACATCTGCCTCAGAGGGAGCAACTTCCAAGTTGTAAAGCAACCCATGTCGGTTGGGTTTTATGGGTGGTTTGTGAGCCTTCAGGTTGCACGCCTCGGGGGAGGATGGGCGGGCAAGGTGAGGGAGCGGGAGACGGGAATTTGGTAGGGTTTTGGGCGGTATCTCGGTGTGCGTTTCTTCAGTTGGTGTGACACGCAGGGTCAGAGGAGCGATGCTGCACGCCCACTGAGTAGTCCCAGCGAGTGAGGCGGTTGTGGACACGTTGGGGAGCTCAGGGGAGTGTTTGTCTTTGGTTTTGCAGGCGCCGCAGGCATCCGGAGCCGGACGAGCGTTGGAGGTGAGCTGGGTAGCAGAGAGGTAGCGCATGGGGGTGGTGGTTTCCCGTAAGCTCAACAGTAATATTGTGTGTCTTCGGTGTTTTAGGTGCCAGAACCAGAGAGTGCCACGAAGTCCAAATCCGGAATCCATGCGGAGCAGGTGAGCAGAAGGGTACGGCGCGTGTGATGCGGGGGATATTGCAGTACAACTTAGTGTTGATGGACGCGATGGTGCCTGATGGCACCATTTTGTGCAAATCGGGATTACGTTGCTCAGTAACTTCCTTGACTGCCATTTGAGATGGTCTTGCGTCGTACGCTTAAGAACTTGGTTCCGTACTGTGTTCTTGTATATTTGCAATAGTATTGCTCGGCCTCACTCAGTATCGGTTTCGCATCGTGTTGCCCCGTCACGCTCTTGATTGCTCTGTGATCTATTCTGGCGTCGTACCACACCGTGTTGCGTGGTTTTTTTTAATCGGTTGTTCTTTGACTGTGCAATGCCTTGTACCGCCCTCTATTGCGTTACGTCTCATGTTATATTGCCCCGTCGTAGCCGTGACTGCCTTCTGATCTGTTCGGGCCTCGTACCACGCTGTATTGCGGGTTTTTTAATCGGTTGTTCTTCATTTGGGGTTGTTCTTCATTTGGCTTTCTAATGCCTTGTACCGCCCTGTATCGTGTAACATCTTGCATTATATTGCCCCGTCGTAGTCTCGACTGCCTTCTGATCTACTCTGGCATCGCACCGCACTGTATTGTGTGGTTTTTAATCGGTTCTTCTTTATTTGACTGTGTAATGCCTTGTACTGCTGTGTATTGTGTTACTTCTCATGTTATAGTGTGCTGTCGTTGTCTTGACTGCCTTCTGATCTTTTCTGGTATTACAGCTGAACGTATGCTGGGTTTCTTAATCGGTTGTTCTTCGTTTGGCTGCATGTTGCCTTGTTACCACCTGGTATGGTGTTGTGTCTTGCATTGTATTGCCCTGTCACTGTCTCGACGGTCATTTTACACGTTCTGTCCTAGGACCGCGCTGTATTGTGAATTCTTTCATGGGTTGTTGTGTCCTTGACTGTGTCGCCTGGTAGGGCCCCGTATCGCGTTACGTCTTGCCTTGTATTGCTCTGTCATTGTGGTGACCGACATCTGATATACTCTACCATTGCGTGGCACTGTACCGTCAATTCTTTCATTGTCTGCTCTGCATTTGATTGTACGTTGCCTTGTACTGCCCTGTGTAAGGTTAGATCTTGCATGGTGTTGCCCTGTCGTTGTCTTGCCAGTTATTTTAGAGTCTCTGGCACTGTATTGTGCAATTTTTAACCGGTTGTTCTGTATTTGACCGCTGTTGCGATGTCACCCCCCTTTTTCCCCCAGGCTGCTGCTCGAGCTATAACGACCAGCAGGAGTCGCTACGAGTGGCACTTGAACTTTGTGGGATGGCTGGCACCAGAGTCAAGACACTGTGAGTCAGTTAGCTTGCTATAGACCTAGCGGACAGACCAAGAGCCCTTTGAGCTTTCTTGCAAGGCAGTGGCCTGTTTGCCAGCATTTCCCGGGGACACTCACTTAAGGTTCTGCTCCTGGAGGCTGAGAGAAGCCTTGCCGCAACAGATTCTGGGTCAGTGACTAACAGCATGCCAGACTTTGCCATCTTAGCTGAGCGATACAAAGGGTTTGATCACGCAGATATGATCCTTTAGAGGTGAACCGTTGCCCAAGTCCGGGGCGAGGATGGGATCCAGCCGCACCTAGACTCCTCTCGGAGAAGGAGTTTAGAAAGCAAGGGGGTCCTTTCCGAGCCTCGTGACTCAACAGGAGGGTCTCCCAGACAGCGTGTCAGACCCTGGCCCCGAGGCAGTAAATGACCCGGGGTGCGTGGCCGTGCAATCTGGTAAAGTGCCATCACGTGCGCTGCTACCTTTAGTGAATCACTGTTATGTTTGTTAATGTTTCTCTACCTCTCTCTTAGGAGTGAATTTTATCACTGCGCCCGCCACAACTGCATATGGCCTGTGTTACATCTTGCATTGCATTGCCCTGTCGTCTTGACGGTCACGTTAGAGAATCTGTCCTAGGTCTGGACTGTAGTGTGATGTCTCTCATGGGTTCTGATGTGGCTGTGTATTGCCTTGTCTGGCCCCGTGTGGTGTTACATCTTCCATTGTATTGCTCTGTTGTTGTCTTGATTGTCATCTGATCTATTCTGCTGTTGTAGGCCACCATATTGTCACTTCCTTCATCAGCTGTTTTTTATGAACCATGTAAAGGGTTGATGGCACAGACATAATCCTTTAGAGGTGAACCGTTGCCCAAGTCCGGGGCTAGGAATTGGATCCAGCCGCACCTAGACTCCTCTCGGAGAAGGAGTTTAGAAAGCAAGGGGGTCCTCTCCGAGCTAGGAATTGGATCCAGCCGCACCTAGACTCCTCTCGGAGAAGGAGTTTAGAAAGCAAGGGGGTCCTCTCCGAGCTAGGAATTGGATCCAGCCGCACCTAGACTTCTCTCTGAGAAGGAGTTTAGAAAGCAAGGGGGTCCTTTCTGAGCCTTGTGACTCAACGGGAGGGTCTCCCTGACAGCTTGTCTGACCCTGGCCCCTAGGCAGGAAATAATCCAGGGTACGTGGCCACGGAACCTGATGAAGCGCCGTCATGCGCACTGCTGCCTTTGGAGAATCACTGTGTTGATGTTTCTGAATGTTTCTCTACTTTTCTCTTGGGAGTGAAGTGAATGGCTCCACCCGCCACAACTGCATATTGCCTTGTCCGGCCCCGTGTTGGGTTACGTCTTGCCTTGTATTGCCCTGTCGTTGTCATGATTGCCACCTGACCCATGGTGTCATAGTAGTGCGCTGCACTGTGAATTTTTTGACTGTCTGTTATTTATTTGACTAAGTATTGGCTGGCAGTGGCCTGTATTGTGTTATCTTGCACCGTATTGCCCTGTATTTGCCGTGACTGCGCTCTGAGACTTCCTGAGATCGTAGGGCGTTCTGTTGTGGGTTTTTTAATTGGCTGTTCTTTGTGTGACTGTGTATTGCTTTGTGCTGCCCTGTGTTGTGTTACGGCTCGTGTTGCATTACTCTGTCGTTGTTTTGACTGTGTTTTGGGACAGTGTCATAGTGCTGCACTGGATTATGGGTATTTTAACTGTTCTTGACTTGGCTGCGTGTTGCCTTTTACTGCTCTGTATGATGTTAGGTCTTGCACTGTATTGGTCTGTCATTGTCTTGGCTGTTACTTTGGACTGTCTGGGATTGTACTTATTTACTGTGAAAGTTCCATTGGTTGTTCCTTATTTGACTGCTGGGGTGGTGTGGGCGCCCCTTCGTTTTGGCGCCCCAATCATCCATGGAGTTGTTCTGAGTGGTACTTGAAGTTGGGGGATGGTTGGCAACACAGTGGGGACCTAGATATTTTGTTCCCGTGCTGATGTGACTGGAAGTCAATTGGCTTACCCCATAAAGAGTGGACAGCCCAAGAGCCTTTTGACTTCTGCATGGCAGGGGCCTCCGTGCCAGGATCTCCCCTTGAGCAGGGACGCTCGATTAAGGTTCTGCTCCTCGAGATTGAGATATGCCTTGCCGCAACAGATTCTCAGTAAGTGACTAATAGCATACAAAACCTTGTAGCCTTAGCTCAGTGATATAAAGGGTCGATGGCACAGACATAATCCTTTAGAGGTGAACCGTTGCCCAAGTCCGGGGCTAGGAATTGGATCCAGCCGCACCTAGACTCCTCTCTGAGAAGGAGTTTAGAAAGCAAGGGGGTCCTTTCCGAGCCTCGTGACTCAAGGGGAGGGTCTCCCAGACAGCTCGTCTGACCCTGGCCCCTAGGCAGTAAATAATCCGGGGTGCGTGGCCATATGGAATCTGGTAAAGCGCCGTCACGTGCGCTGCTGCCTTTGGAGAATCACTGTGTTGATGTTTCTGAATGTTTCACCGCTTCTCTCTTAGAAGCGAAGTTAGCCGCTCGGCCTGCCACAACTGCGTATTGCCTTGTCCGGCCCCGTATGGCGTCACGTTTGGCATTGTATTGTCGTCTATTTGCCCGGACTGCCATCTGATCTGTTCCGGCGTTGTACTGGTGTGTATTGTGGGTTTTTAATCGGTTTTGCGTTATTTGAATGCGTGTTGCCCTGTCTAGTGTTGTATCTTGCATTGTACTGCCCCGTCATTCCGTTCACTGTCACTTTAGATGTTCTGGGATTGCAGCGATCCGTATTGTGCAGGTTTTATTCGTTGTTCTGTGTTTGACCCATGTATTGCCTTGTTACCACCTTGTATTGTGTTGCGGCTTGCATTGTATGGCCATGTTATTGTTCCGAGTGCCACCTGATACATTTCGGTGTTGTACAGCCCTGCGTTATGTCTTCCATTGTATAGCTCTGTCACTGCCTCGACTGCTGTCTCACACGTTTTGGCATTGCATCGCACGGTATTGCGGGATACTTAATCAGTTATTTATTTGACCGTGTATTTCACTGTACTGCCCTGTATTGCGTTATTTCTTGCCTTGTATTGCTCTGTCATTGTCTTGACTGGCATCTCCACTTATTTTTGTTTTCTCCCGCACTGTACTGCGGTTCTTCTAATCGGTTGGTATTTAGTTGACTGCGTCTTCAGTTCTACTCTGTCGTGTAATGTTGCATCTTGGATCGTGTCGCCCTATAGTTGTCTTGACTGCCACCCGAGACCGTGTGGGATCGTACTGCACCGTATTGTGGCGTTTTGATCGGTTGTTTATTATTCTGTATTGCGTTGTAGCAACCTGTATTGTGTTACATTGTGCGTTGTGTTGCCATGAAATAGTCTTAACTGTCCTTTTACACTCTCTGGGGTTGTGCCGCACCGAACTGAGGGTGTTTTTGATCGGCTGTTCTATATTTGACTACGTATTGCTTTGTACTGCCCTGTATTTTCCTAAGTCTTGCGTCGTATTGCCCTCTCACCGTGCTGCGAGCCATCTGATGTATTCTGGCATTGACAGGCACTGTATTGAGGGCTTCTTAGGCTGTTGTACTCTATTTGACCGTGCATCAATTTTGTGATCGGTCGTTCCCTATTTGACTGTGTATTGGCCTTGTACTGCCCTGTGTAAAGTTACGTCTTGCGTTGTATTGCCCTGTCATAGTATTGCCTGTCATAGTCTGTCATAGCACCAGGATGTGCCCTTGAGCGGGGACGCTTGCTTCAGGTTCTGCTCCTCAAGGCTGAGAGATCCCTTGCCGCAACAGAGTCTCGGTAAGTGACTAATACCACGCTAAACCTCGTAGCCTTAGCTCAGTGATATAAAGGGTTGATGGCGCGGATACAATCCTTTAGAGGTGAACCGTTGCCCAAGTCCACGGCTAGGAATTGGATCCAGCCGCACTTAGACTGCTCGTCAAGAAGGAGTTTAGAAAGCAAGGGGGTTGTGGCTCAACGGGAGGGTCTCCCTAACAGCTCGTCTGACCCTGGCCCCTGTGCAATAAATTATCCGGGGGACGTGGCCGCGGAACCTGGTAAAGGGATGTTACGTTCACTGCTGCCTTTGTCGAAACACTGTGTTGATGTTTCTAAATGTTTCTCTACTTCTCTCAGGACTGAAGTGAATGGCTCCACCCGCCACAACTGCATCTTGCCTTGTCCGGCCCCGTATTGGGTTACCTCTCGCCTTGTATTGCCCTGTCCTTCTTTTGGTTGCCATCTGACCCATGTGAATTCACTGCACTGTGAATTTTTTGACTGTCTGTTATTTATTTGACTGAGTATTGCCTTGTACCGCCTTGTGTACTGCGACGTAGTGCTTTGTATTGCCCTGTAATTGCCTTGACTGCCATCCGAGACGTTTTGAGATCGTACGGCAGCGTAGTGCGGGTTTTCTGGTCAGCTGTACTTTATTTGACTGTGTACTGCCTTGTGCTGCCCTGCGCGGTGTTCTGTCGCGCGTTGTCGTTGTCTCGACCGACATGTGGGATTGTTTGCCAGTGTGGTTTGGGTATTGTAGTTCACTGTTCTTCATTTGACTGCGTATTGCCTTGTACTGACCTGTATAACGTTATGTCTTGCACTGCGTTGCCCTGGCATTGTCTTGATCGACATCTGAGACTGTCTGGCATTGTACTGTACTGTATTGGGAGTCTTGTAATTTGCGCTAATTTATTTGTCTGCGAATCGGGTTGTACTGCCCTGTATACTGTAACGTGTGGCATTGTACCGCCTGTCACTGGCTTAACGGTGGCTTTAGAGATTCTGTCGTAATACTGCACTCTGTTGTGAATTTCTCTATTGGTGATTCTGTGACGACGTATTGCCTGGCACGGCCCAGTACTGTGTTACGCTTGACGTTGTATCGCTCTGTCATTGTCTTCAATGAGATGTGACACTTGGTAACATACGATGGCACTGTATTGCCAATTTTTCCATGGGCTATGCTTAATTTGAGCATGTATTGATGTGTAGCGCTCCGTATAATGTTAAGTCGTACACTGTCGTGAGGTAATAATAGAAATGCTAGAGGCTGGCGTGGTGCCAAGGGGGAAAGGGTGGTTGTGAGACTGTGAAGGCAGCAGGAAAGCCTGCAGCCCCAGGTGCTGCCACCGGGCCAGACTCCAAACCATATCGGGGTAGGGCGGCGGGTCTGGCCACAGCTCCCACGCCCGAAGAGCCAGGAGGGAAAGCCGTGCCTTGTTGGAAAGCTCTTTGGCAGCCGCTCGCGTGGCCCCACAGCCCGTGGGGCTGCGGGCTTTGCGGCGGCCGTCAGTTTCGGCGCCACCGGCGCCCACGTGGCGCCGCCGCGCCAGCCTGCGAAGCATTTTCCGGTAGGGCCGCGGCTCTGGCCACAGCTCCCACGCCCGAAGAGCCAGGAGGGAAAGCCGTGCCTCGTTGGAAAGCTCTTTGGCAGCCGATCGCGTGGCCCCACAGCCCGTGGGGCTGCGGGCTTTGCGGCGGCCGTCAGCCTCGGCGCCACCGGCGCCCACGTGGCGCTGCCGCTCCAGCCTGCGAAGCATTTTCCGGTAGGGCCGCGACTCTGGCCACAGCTCCCACGCTCGAAGAGCCAGGAGCGAAAGCCGTGCCTCGTTGGAAAGCTCTTTGGCAGCCGCTCGCGTGGCCCCACAGCCCGTGGGGCTGCGGGCTTTGCGGCGGCCGTCAGCCTCGGCGCCACTGGCGCCCACGTGGCGCCGCCGCGCCAGCCTGCGAAGCATTTTCCGGTAGGGCCGCGGTTCTGGCCACAGCTCCCACGCCCGAAGAGCCAGGAGGGAAAGCCGTGCCTCGTTGGAAAGCTCTTTGGCAGCCGCTTGCGTGGCCCCACAGCCCGTGGGGCTGCGGGCTTTGCGGCGGCCGTCAGCCTCGGCGCCACCGGCGCCCACGTGGCGCAGCCGCGCCAGCCTGCGAAGTATTTTCCGGTAGGGCTGCGGCTCTGGCCACAGTTCCCACGCCCGAAGAGCCAAGAGGGAAAGCCGTGCCTCGTTGGAAAGCTCTTTGGCAGCCGCTCGCGTGGCCCCACAGCCCGTGGGGCTGCGGGCTTTGCGGCGGCCGTCAGCCTCGGCGCCACCGGCGCCCACCTGGCGCCGCCGCGCCAGCCTGCGAATCATTTTCCGGTAGGGCTGCGGCTCTGGCCACTGCTCCCACGCCCGAAGAGCCAGGAGGGAAAGCCGTGCCTCGTTGGAAATCACTTTGGCAGCCGCTCGCGTGGCCCCACAGCCCGTGGGGCTGCGGGCTTTGCGGCGGCCGTCAGCCTCGGCGCCACCGGCGCCCACGTAGCGCCGCCGCGCCAGCCTTGGAAGCATTTTCCGGTAGGGTCGCGGCTCTGGCCACAGCTCCCACGCCCGAAGAGCCAGGAGGGAAAGCCGTGCCTCGTTGGAAAGCTCTTTGGCAGCCGGTCGCGTGGCCCCACAGCCCGTGGGGCTGCGGGCTTTGCGGCGACCGTCAGCCTCAGCGGCACCGGCGCCCACGTGGCACCGCCGCTCGAGCCTGCAAAGCATTTTGAGGTAGGGTCGTGCCTCCGGCCACAGCTCCCACGCCCAAAGAGCCAGGAGGGAAAGCCGTGCCTCATTGGAAAGCTCTTTGGCAGCCGCTCGCGTGGCCCCACAGCCCGTGGGGCTGTGGGCTTTGCGGCGGCCGTCAGCCTCGGCCCCACCGGCGCCCACGTGGCGCCGCCGCGCCAGCCTGCGAAGTATTTTCCGGTAGGGCCGCGGCTCTAGCCACAGCTCCCACGCCCGAAGAGCCAGGAGGGAAAGCCATGCCTCGTTGGAAAGCTATTTGGCAGCCGCTCGCGTGGCCCCACAGCCCGTGGGGCTGCGGGCTTTGCGGCGGCCTTCAGCCTTGGCGCCACCGGCGCCCACCTGGCACCGCCGCTCCAGCCTGCGAAGCATTTTCCGGTAGGGCCGCGGCTCTGGCCACAGCTCCCACGCCCGAAGAGCCAGGAGGGAAAGCCGTGCCTCGTTGCAAAGCTCTTTGGCAGCCGCTTGCGTGGCCCCACAGCCTGTGGGGCTGTGGGCTTTGCGGCGGCCGTTAGCCTCGGCGCCACCGGCGCCCACCTGGCGCCGCCGCGCCAGCCTGCGAGGCATTTTCGGGTAGGGCTGCGGCTCTGGCCACAGCTCCCACGCCCGAAGAGCCAGGAGGGAAAGCCGTGCCTCGTTGGAAAGTTCTTTGGCAGCCGCTCGCGTGGCCCCAAAGCCCATGGGGCTGCGGGCTTTGCGGCGGCCGTCAGCCTCGGCGCCACCGGTGCCCACCTGGCGCCGCCGCGCCAGCCTGCGAAGCATTTTCCGGTAGGGCTGCGGCTCTGGCCACAGCTCCCACGCCCGAAGAGCCAGGAGGGAAAGCCGTGCCTCCTTGGAAAGCTCTTTGGCAGCCGCTTGCGTGGCCCCACAGCCTGTGGGGCTGCGGGCTTTGTGGCGGCTGTCAGCCTCGGCGCCACCGGTGCCCACCTGGCGCCGCCGCGCCAGCCTGCGAAGCATTTTCCGGTAGGGCCGCGGCTCTGGCCACAGCTCCCACGCCCGAAGAGCCAGGAGGGAAAGCCGTGCCTCGTTGGAAAGCTCTTTGGGAGCCGCTCGCATGGCCCCACAGCCCATGGGGCTGCGGGCTTTGCGGCGGCCGTCAGCCTCGGCGCCACCGCTGCCCACCTGGCGCCGCCGCGCCAGCCTGCGAAGCATTTTCCGGTAGGGCCGCGGCTCTGGCCACAGCTCCCACGCCCGAAGAGCCAGGAGGGAAAGCCGTGGCTCCTTGGAAAGCTCTTTGGCAGCCGCTTGCGTGGCCCCACAGCCCGTGGGGCTGCGGGCTTTGTGGCGGCCGTCAGCCTCGGCGCCACCGGTGCCCACCTGGCGCCGCCGCGCCAGCCTGCGAAGCATTTTCCCGTAGGGCCGCGGCTCTGGCGACAGCTCCCACGCCCGAAGAGCCAGGAGCGAAAGCCGTGCCTCGTTGGAAAGCTCTTTGGCAGCCGCTCGCGTGGCCCCACAGCCCGTGGGGCTACGGGCTTTGTGGCGGCCGTCAGCCTCGGCGCCACCGGTGCCCACGTAGCGCCGCCGCGCCAGCCTGCGAAGCATTTTCCGGTAGGGCCGCGGCTCTGGCCACAGCTCCCACGCCCGAAGAGCCAGGAGGGAAAGCCGGGCCTCGTTGGAAAGCTCTTTGGCAGCCGCTCGCGTGGCCCCACAGCCCGTGGGGCTGCGGGCTTTGCGGCGGCCGTCAGCTTTTTCGCCACCGGCGCCCACGTGGTGTCGCCGCGCCAGCCTGCGAAGCATTTTCTGGTAGGGCCGCGGCTCTGGCGACAGCTCCCACGCCCGAAGAGCCAGGAGGGAAAGCCGTGCCTCGTTGGAAAGCTCTTTGGCAGCCGCTCGCGTGGCCCCACAGCCTGTGGGGCTGCGGGCTTTGCGGCAGCCGTAAGCCTCGTCGCCAGCAGCCGCACGTTGTGCTGCCGCGCCAGCCCCCGAAGCATTTTCCGGTAGGGCCGCGGCTCTGGCCACACCTCCCACACCCGAAGAGCCAGGAGGGAAACCCGTGCATGGTTGGAAAGCTCTTTGGCAGCCGCTCGCATGGCCCCACAGCTCGTGGGGCTGCGGGCTTTGCGGCGGCCGTCAGCCTCGGGGCTTTGGCGCACACGTGGCGCCGCTGCGGCAGCCTGCGAAGCATTTTCCGGTAGGGCCGCGGCTCTGGCCACAGCTCCCATGCCCGAAGAGCCAGGAGGGAAAGCCGTGCCTCGTTGGAAAGTTCTTTGGCAGCCACTCGCGTGGCCCCACAGCCCGTGGGGCTGCGGGCTTTGCGGCGGCCGTCAGCCTCGGCGCCACCGGCGCCCACCTGGTGCGGCCGCGCCAGCCTGTGAAGCAATTTCCGGTAGGGCCGCGGCTCTGGCCACAGCTCCCACGCCCGAAGAGCCAGGAGGGAAAGCCGTGCCTCGTTGGAAAGCTCTTTGGCAGCCGGTCGCGTGGCCCCACAGCCCGTGGGGCTGCGGGCTTTGCGGCGGCTGTCAGCTTCGGCGCCACCGGCGCCCACCTGGCGCCGCCGCGCCAGCCTGCGAAGCATTTTCCAGTGGGGCCGCCGTTCTGGCCACAGCTCCCACGCCCGAAGAGCCAGGAGGGAAAGCCATGCCTCGTTGGAAAGCTCTTTGGCAGCCGCTCGCGTGGCCCCAAAGCTCGTGGGGCTGCGGGCTTTGTGGCGGCCGTCAGTTTCGGCGCCACCGGCGCCCTCGTGGCGCCGCCGCGCCAGCCTGCGAAGCATTTTCCGCTACGTTACTTCCGTGCGGTCACGTGGGGAGCGGCGTCTGCCGACCGCGTTTCCGTTGGGCGGGAGGATGGTAGGTGGCCACCGCTCCCGGGACGGACCCCCCCCTGCTTCCAGGACGGTTCCCCCCCACCCCGTGTTCCCCCCTCCGCGTCCCCGGGCTCCGAGGCCGGCCCCGGCCCCGCCCCCCCGCGTCGTCCGGCTCGGACCCCCCCGGTCTAGGGACGGTTCCCCCCCCGCGTCCCGTCCCCGGGCTCCCAGGCTGGCCCCGGCCCCGGCCCCCCCCCCAGCGTCCTCCGGCTCGGACCCCCCCTTCCTCCCCCCCTCGCGTCCCCCCCCATCGGGACGGTTCTCTCCCCGCGTCCCCGGGCTCCCGGGCTGGCCCCCCCCTGCTCCCGGGCCGGCGTCCCCCCGCTCCCGGGCCCGCAGCCCCCCCGCTCCCTGTTCCTTTGCGAGGAGACGGGCCCCGGCCCTCCTCCCCAGCCGAGGCACTGCCGGCAGATGTCGTCCCCCTGTCCTGTTCCCGACAGCAGCAGCCGCCCTTGGCTGCGCTTGGTCGCCTCTCGATGCAGGTGCCAGGAGCATCCGGGTGGGGAAAGCAGCGTCTCCAGGAGCTCCTGCTGCAGGGGGGGCTCCCGCTGGGGCCAGTGGTCGGGGAACTGCTGCCCCTTCTCTTTCTCTCCCGGAGGCCGCGGTTGTCCGCTCCTCCCCGGGGTTGTCGTGGGATGCCTTTGCCACAGTCTTGCCTGGGCTGTCTCCATTCAGCCCCGTTCTCCCTCCTGGTGTGGGCGACCTGGGACTGGTGGACGTTTACTGGCTTTGAACAGGAGCTGCTGTGGGTGAAGCTTAAGATGCTTGAAAAACGTGAAACAGCCAGAGAACAACATCAAGGTGATTGAGCCAGAAGGTGCTTCCTGCGGCAGGGAAGAGACAGCCAAGCATTTCTGGGTGAGGAAGGGTCCCCTCTGAGTTGTCCTCAGCAGACCAGATTGCTGATATGTACCGCAGGGTCCGTACGTGTATCCAAAATCACGGTATGGCCATGGGGAAGGGTTGTGTGCGTGCAAGGCTGCACATCTGGGAAGCTTCATATCGCAAGAGCTGTAAGACACCGCTGTGTTCTCTTAGGTGGAGGATGGTCAAGTGACCAGCGCTGCAGAAGAGGAAGGGACAGAGAAAGAGAGAGGCACCTGAACTGGAAAATTCTGTGGGCAGCGCTGAAAGCAGGAGCTGCGGTGAGTCCCAGGCTTTGGGGCCGTGTCCCACTCGTCAGGAGCCTCCGTTGGCTGCAGTCTTCACAGACCTTCACGAAAGAAGGACGCTTTAGATTGCCACCTAGCTTTATGCCAGAAGTTTTTTTCCTGTCTTGGCAGAATGCCAGCTGCCAGCGTTTCTCCGTGGTCGCCCTTCCTTCTGCCGTGATGGTACAGGACAGACGGAAAGAATCCGGAGTGCTCTGCGAGTACGAGGTGCGTCTGCGATGCGCGTCTGCTTTTTTCCCGAGGTACTTGTAGTGTGGACTCTGAAGTTAACGGGAAGGATGTGCCAGCACTCCTCCTATAGTTTTTCTGTGAAATATTTTAACAAAATCCTTGTCGCTTCCCGCTGTCAGGAAAGAGGGGAGGGTAAGTGACTTCAGATTTGTAAATTCTCAGCGGCACGGACTAAGGTGAGATAAATCTCAAGGTCCATACAGAAACATTTATTAGCTTACCAAAATGGTTAGTATAGATCTTAACAAGCCCACGATAATTGGTTAGGTATATAAAAAATTATGGCAGGTGTTGGGGTGTACATTGTGTTAGTTAACACCAGGTGTAGGACAACTTACGGCAAGCGGTGCTTAAGGTGGTACTTAAGGTCATCACTTCACAGCTCTAACTGTTACTTAACAATTCCAAGAGAAAAGAGAAACTGAGGGACAGAGAGAGGAAAAGACAGAGAAAAAGACAGAGATAAAGAGATCGCGCGTCCTGGTTCCAGCGTCTTTTTCAGGGATTCTTCCCAGGCATAATCTTCTTCTTTCTTGGGAAGAATCTTCCCAGGCACTATCTATTTCTTTTGTTTCTTTTTTGTTCCCTCGGGGCACTTGTTTTCCCCTTTTACGTTTGCTGAATCAGCACGGTCCGCCCTCCTGGCTGAGGACGGGCTCAGCTCAGGTTTCTCCCTTCTCCCCGGTGACGTGTGCCATGATTTGGGTGGAGAGACGAGTGCCATGGTCACACATGTTTAGCGTGATCTCTGTAATCTTCATTAGCACATGCAGGGCGTGCGCTTTCACGTGCGTTTCGCGGATAATGAAGCAAAGGTCACTCATGGGACACAACGGCCTCGAGAACTGAGAACGAGCGAGCTCACGGCACGAGTGGCAGAACCGACCTGTCTTCACAAGACAGTTCTCCCACACTTTCAGCCGCCAGAAGTGTGAGCCTCATCAGCTGTTTGAGGGCCAGGCCTGCGTTATTTATTTCCTTGCGAGTGTTTGAGGCGTTCCACTGAAGGCTTGGAGGGGCTCCTGCCCCTCGGCAGGGAATTTACAGTCCGTCCCTCACAATCCTAAAAACAAAATAAAGTCTGTCCTGGAGCACGTTACGCCTCTGCAAAGCTTACTTCCCTCCATTTATTTTTCTCTTCCTGAAAGCATATTCTTCTCTTTCTGGGTGCTCACTGTCAAACGATACTGTGAAAATAATTCTGTACTAGAAGAGGGAAGGAACTGTTTGTAAGAGTTCACATGTCCAGAAGAAGCAGGCTTTGCTTTCACGATAAAAACTTTATGCTTTCTCAGTCAATAAGTCTTTAAAATATTTCACAGCGGTACTCGAAAACCTCACTGAGATACTGGCATCTGTCCTAAAGGCGATTGAGGTCAAAGAGGAGACATGGACAAAACGGGACAAACGGGCATCGCCTCTCTGCGTTCTCCAGGCTTTGCCGTGAAGCATCAGCAGCGTTTAACTCGTGACGGCGAATCCTGTGGTTTTGGTTGTGGTTTTGGTGAGTTACGGCTTCAACAATGTCCTTTTTCTGTAACCTCGGGAGGAAGTTCATTTCCTTCCGCAGGCCCAAGTGCCGCGCGTCTCCCCCCAGTTGCTGGCATCGCCGGCCTTTGGGTTCTCGGTTGGAACAGTCGAGATACCATAAAAACGCGTTCCTCTGCGCCTTCAGCACAGCCAAAAGCATTCGCGAATCTGCCGGTCCTTTTTGGTAGCCCTACGGATCGCGGCGCCGGCGATTTGATTCCCCGCCCCCAAAAGTAAAACCATTTGGAGGAGTTTTTTCTCTCACTGATTTTTCTATGTTAAATGAAGCTAAAAAAAAAAAAGTGAGAGTTGTATAATCGCCAAACTGACTTGCGTAGTTTAAACTGCAGCCGCCTAAACGGCTGTAGTGTACAATTTATGAGGTGTACCTGGGCAGTTAGGTATTTGTTCGAAATGTTTAAAAGGAGAGACAACTGAATGTTACGCGGTTTTCCCCCCGTTTTTTTGGCAGAGTGCTCTGAAGTACTTTACTTCTGTCTGGCTTTCAGTGCCGCCTTTTCCCGGCAGCCAGTAGTGTCTCTCTCGGGCAGCGCCGCTGCCCCGATGTCCCTCCTCCTCCTCGTGTAGCACACAAAAAACCCCCCGTGGTCAAATCATAGCTGTGTATTTTGGAGACGGATAGTTTAATAGTATCCGTTCACAGCTGTGCAAGTTAAATTAGCGCCGAAGGAAAGCCAAGTACTTTCACAGGGTAAGTATTTTCACTGGGTGGATGTAAACTTCATGCACACCTTCTCAGTGAAAGGGAAAGGGCCAGGTGTTTCCCAGCACCAGCCGGAGGGTTCGCCCTTACGCTAAGAACGTGTTCAAAATGGCACTGATTAGTCTTAATCCTGACTTTTAAGAGTTCAGATGGCGCTGGCTTTTGAAGGCTGTGCTGTATTTCGAGCTGAGCTGTTTCCCCAGCTCCTGTCCCGTCCCTCCGTCTGACGGAATTCCTCTGCTCTCTTCTGTGCTGTTTTTTTGGGATGCTGAGCTATAATTGGGGATTTTTGTTTTCCAGGTGCCTCGTCGTAGGCGTCTCGTGCTGCTTGAGAGATGCCCCAGCCCAGGTTTGCAGCCGGTGGCGGAGCCCCCCTGAGGAGAAGGGGCCAGCCCTGGGTCTGGGCTTTTTAAGCCTTTTTTTGGGGTGAATAGAAGGGTGTCTGTGTGTGTGTGTCTTGGGGGGTGATGGTGTCATTTGGGGCACCCCGATGTCACTGGGGCAGCGATGATGCAGCAGAGGAGCAGGTGAATGGGAGATGGGGGGGGGTTACGTGAAGTTGCCCCCCCAAAAGAAGTGGGTCGCGGCCCCAGAATGTCTGAAAATTCTTGGGATGCATTAAAAAATGTGAAAACCTGTAACTATGGGCAGGAGGCATTGAAATATGGAATGAGAAATATACATATATATAAATTATGTATGTAAAAGTTCAAAATAAAAACCTCTGTCTCTAAGGATTCTGTGATTCTGTGTTATATGAAAGATCCTAGAATATAAAAATACTTAGATGCGTTTATAAAAAGATATTAGTGTCAAACTAGGTGTGTAGGCAGACAGCCTAAATAGATATTCGGTATCAAAAGCGTTAACGTAGGAAACGGGCAACGTAAATTCCCTAAACGTACAGATGTGTGTCAATACCGGGGCGGGTGCTGCCGCCTGGCGGCTGAAGGCGCGTCCTGCAGGTGGGGGGCGGCGCATGCGCAGTGCCCGCGCCTCCCGGCCCCCCTCGGCCCCCGCCGCCGGCGCCGCGTGGGTTCCGCAGCTCGTGCGCAGGCGCGGCTTCGCGGAGGCCCGTCCGGCCGCAGTCTCAAGAGAGCAGCGGCCGGAGGGCGAACCAGGACCGCTGGGACTCTGGCGAGCTCCGCGCCACCTGGAGCGGCATCGGTGCCGCCCGCCCGGCCTCCAGAGCGGCCATCGGCCCCTCCGCATCGGCTCTTACGCGTTACCGCGGCCCCGTCAGTGCCCGGCAGTTTTCCGGGTTTCCATCTACGTGACCCCGCGGTCCTCCAGGACCCCGGAAGTGCCCCCTCAGTCCTCCGACGCTCGTCTCCATGGCACTTCGGTCCTCCAGGACCCCGGAAGTGCCCCCTCAGTCCTCCGATGTGCGTCTCTATGGCACTTTAGTCCTCCACGACCCCGGAAGTGCTCATAAGTCTTCTGGAAATCATATGCTTCCAACACTCTTCCAAAACGATAAAACACGATTATCAGTTAACCACAAAAATATCTGAAGATCGCAAAAATAATGCAACCCCTGCAGAGCTCTCTTCTCCACAGCAACAACTGGACAGAAATCACACAAAAGCGGTAAGAGAATCACCACAGGTTAGTCCCAAATGGAAATAAAAAGGGGAGGTGCTTTGCCTGCTGGGAACTTAAGGCAGGAGAAGCGAAGCTGCTGCTCCCGCTGCCGCCCGCCTTCACGTCTTCTGGGGGTTGGCCCTGCCCCTTTCCCAGGGGATTGTGGGAAGGGCGGTGGGCGGGGCCTGAGGGCGGTGGGCGGGGCCCGGGGTACATGAGCCCCAGCCCGGGCTCAGGAGCTCGTTGTGCTGCTGGGCCCCGTGGGGTGGGTGCTCTGCTGGTCCCTCGCTTTGCTGCAGCTTTGGGACAGGCTCAGCTGTTTGGGCAGGCGTGTTTCGGCATTTAGGGAGGCAGAGGTGAGAAGGCTGAGCTGAGACCTTCGGGAGCAGTAAACATCCAGCTGCCTGTATGGTAGAAAGTTGACTGCTATGCTCCTTTTTTTTTCGGGTCATAACTTTGTGATGAGTGTTTAGGGGGTGCCCAGATGGTTTAATAGTATGCTTTTCTTTGTTCTAGGAGCACTGCATTTTCCTAGAATTTCTGACTTTATTGAAGATAGAACTGTGGGTTTTTCACCAGTTTTGCAGTATGCTGTGTAAATTGCTGATATTGTTTCTCTTAATTGGGTTGATGATGAGATTATCTTATGGGGGTTAGGGTGAGCGTTTTGTATGCATCTGCATATATGGCACTAGCATTTCTCAAGAAAGCAGCAGGGATGTAAGGCATAGCGTCGTTCAGGGTATGGCATGGCTCATCACCTTTCCCCGTTGCCCATAGAGTGCCACGGTGTCCCTAGAGTTTTTGCAGCGGGCAGCAGGCCCCTCATAGATTGTGTCAGGACATTATTTGTTTTGTGGGTCTGATGCAGAGCCCAGAGTCTGTGGGAAGACAGAAGATAGGAGGTGCCTGCCAAACGCAGGGCACAGCTCAGAAGAGCTGCTCCTGAGAAGCAGCCGGCGTAGGGGGTTCAGGGTTGCAAATACAGGATGGGAGCTGTCAGGAAGAAGTGAGGCTCCTTCCCTGACGGTTGAGGAGAAGAGAAGGGGTTTCGAAAGTTTTGGCGCTGGGGGCTGGCTAGGAAAAGGAGGTGGGTTCATCAGTCTCTGTCATATCGGTTTTGGATTTGGGTGTCAACAGGGTCTGGTCTGTTCTAGTCTCTTGCATTTGAGGTGAGCTGGACAGTGTGGAGGAGGAGCACGGGACTGATGATTTTGCAGAAATGCAATGGTAATTTTGTGTCTGTTGGTATCTTAGGTGCCATAAATAATTGTTGCTGCAGCCTCTGACTGGAATCGACGTGAAGCAGGTGAGTGGATTGCCATGGCACCTCTGAGGATGAGGGTGTTGTGGAAGAGGTTGGCATCTACTGTCATGGTGGTCACTGCTGGAGCTGTGATTTCTTTTTGTTTTGCTGATGAAGAGGAACATGGTGACTGCAGGAACACATCAGTTAGCTGTCTGTTGTGTTTTTTTTTGTCAAGGATGAATTCAGACCACTGGCCCTCTGAAAACGAAGTAGAGGGACAGGTGCTGGAGGGGGGCCAAGGTTGACAGTTTCAGGGAGGAGTTTTAAAGTCAGGCTAGAGCAGAGGGCTATGCGGGAGCAGTCTCCTCTGAGTAGGTAAAGGGAGTGGGTTACTTTTCAGCACAAAGCTAGTGTGTGCTGGGCAGGGCAGTTCTGGCCTGTGTCTTCGGTTGTGTAGTTTGTGTGCTCTGTCTTCTGTGTCTTGGACTTTCAGACGGCAGTCTGTAGTGAATATGAGGATCTGTCTAGACCCAGGCAAAGGTTGCTCAGTCGTCTCGAATTGATTAGCTTTCGAGAGGCTGTGTGGACGGGTGTTTCATTAGTGGGCGCTGGCATAAGCGGAGACAAGTTGGAGAGGGTGTTCATGGCTAGTGAAGGGGACAGTATCTCAAAGATGGTAAACCTGCATTGTGTGGGGTGTAATGTTTGCAGGCGTCTCTTCTTTGGATGACAGGCTGTAGTTGGACTTATGTGAACAGGGTTCCTAAGTAGAAACAAGACCTTTGGAATTAAGCTACTGCTCTGCATTAGGGTAATGTTTGATGTTGATGTGTTGCTTTTTTTTCAGATGCAGAGAGATGAGGTGGCCAGGGATACACAGGGGAGCTGATGGGGGCGCAGGACAAAGGTGGCTGAGCCCGAGGTCTTAAAGGGAAGATGTGACCGGCGGCTCCATGAATACATTTGGCCACTTCTTCTTTTTTTCATGTGAATGTGAGGTTACGTAGCCATGTGTGGAAGTGCTGGTCTGAGGTACAACAGAACTGGTGTTGTTTGCAGTCACTTTACTTTTCAGGTAAGTCTCTTCCAATGAAGTGAACTCTCTGAAAATAATGACGTATTTTTCAGGTAGTATCTGCCTTCAGAGCACCAAGAACTTATATTTACACTTAATGCGAAGGGATGCCGTGCAGAGAGGCTCTTGCTTATACTTATTCCTACAACAGCACAGCCCAGCTAACTTTTATATATCTGCCCTGTTGGAGGGTTGGAAGCAGAAAAGCGTAGAGGAGTTGCACCCATAGTGAAGAGTAGACGGGACCGGTGACCTGAATCTGACTGATAGGGTATTCCATCCCATCCTCATCACGCTCAGTATAAAAGCGGAGGGATCAAAGGGGTCGGTACCTGTTGTCTGGCCTCTGAAGACTCCTCTGTCTGTTCATTGTCCTTTGACCTCGATCCGTGCATTTATGCAACCAGGTCCGGAGTCTGGTTCCAGTCTGTCACGGAGTCTGGTTCCGGACTTTGCCAGTGAAGCAGCGGTCATCCTGGGAGCTCTGTATCGGGTTGTGTATGTCCTGTATATATTTAATTGTTTTCTTGTTACTGTTGTCTTTTCTCAGTATTATTTTGCTGTTAAGATTTCATTACAGTTCAGTTTATCTTTCAGTCCCTAAGTCTCTCTCTCTTGTTCTTTTCTGCCTCAGGAGAGAAGTTAAAAGGGAGCACGTGTCACTTGTTTTACTGCATGGCCTAAGGCCCAACAGCAATGATGACAGACAGGGCACCGGAGCAGACTCGGCCGAGGAGAGCGGCGGCCCCAAGCCTTGGTTCTTTCTCAGCCACTGCATTACGGGCGGCGCACAAGCCTCTGCTTGCACTCTGTCTGTCGGTCCGATCCAGAACACAGTTCTGGCAGAAGTCGGATAATATGCGTCGTCTTGCTAGAAATGCTGTATGACTCGTTGTGGGGTTTCTTTTACAAGGAAACTAAAGCACATTGAGTCTTGATAAAAATATTGTTATTGTGCTTCATGATCTTCTGGCCTATTTAGGTTAGGATGATGTCTTTCTCTTTATGTCTACGCCCTGCAAAAGTTTAATTAAGTTTACTTACCTACCGGGCCCTGTTGCTGACACAGTTGATGTAGTTGTAATAAAAGAGCACATATTGTCCGTTCCTCTAAGGGTCGCTTTCTCCGTTTTGGTGTTTTGCATGCTGTACTTCTCAGGCCTGTGAGGAAAGGAGCAGCTTTTCCTCTGGCAGGCTCTATGCCTTGTGGAGGTCAGCCAGGCCCTTTCCCAGGTGCTGGTGGGAACGGGGGTGGGCGGGGCCCGGGGTATATAACCCACAGCCTCTGCTGGGGCAGCTCATTCTGCTGCTGGGCTTCTGCAGGGTCAGAGCTCTGCCTGTCCTTCAGTCGATTGCAGCTTTGGAGGCAGCTCAACTCCTTGGGTGGAGATGTTATCCCATTTAGAGAATAGCAGGTAAGAAGCTGGAGGTGGCAAGACCTTCAGGACCAGGTGAGGTTTGGCAGCGTGTATAGTAGAGAGCGGCCTCGTGTGCCGGTTCTCTTCCTTGTGGTTTTTCAGGTGAGTCGCGTGGTAATGAGTCTTAGGGGGCGGTGAGATAGTTTAAGGGTATGGTTTTCTCTCTTCCAGGCATGGTGCATTTTCCTGGAATCCCTGACTGTATTGAAGACGGAACTTTCTTGTTTGTGTTTTTTTTTTTTTTTTTCCCACTAGCTTTGCTGTATCCCAGGTAAGATGCCAATAGAATTTGTCTCAATCGGGCAGATGATGAGATTACTTTGCAGGGACTGGGTGAGCACCTTGTCTGCAGCTGTAGATGGAGTTTCCACATTTCTCAGGAAAGCAGCAGGGCCATAAAGCGTAACGTATTTCAGGATGTGGGGTGCCTTGTCACCCTCCCGCACCGTGCTCAGGGTTTTGCCGTGTCCCTGGAGCCTTTGCGGCTTGTGGCAGGCCCCTGGTATAGGTCAGATCAGGGCTTCACTGACTCTGTGGGTCTGCAGCAGAGCCCGGAGTCTGTGGGAAGACAGAAGATGGGAGGTGGTGGTGGGACGCAGGGAGAGGCTGGGAAGAGTGGCTCTCGAGACGCGTCCAACGCCGGGTGTTCGGGCTGGCAAATAAAGGGTGGGATCTATGGGGAAGAAGTGGGGCTCCTTCCCTGGCAGCTCAGGGAGAAGAGAAGGGGTTTCTAAAGTTTTGGCACTGGGGGAGGGCTAGAAAAGGGAGCCGGGTTCATGAGTCCTTCTTGGATAGGGTTTGCAGATGGGTTCGGGTGTCGTCGGAGCCTGGTGTGCTCTAGGCTCTCGCATTTGAGGCGAGCCAGATAGTATCGAGGAGGAGCACGGGACTGGTGGTTTGGCAGTAGCGCAGTGGTAATGCTGTGTTTCTTGGTATCTTAGGTGCCGTGAATAACTGTTGCCGCAGCGTCAGACTCTGGAATTGGCGCTGAGTGGGCAAGCAGAATGCCTCGGCGTTCATGAGGCTGAGGGTGTTGTGGAAGAGGTTGGCATCTCCTCTCAGGATGCTTATTGCTGGTGCTGTGGCTGCTTTTGGGATAACTTTTTTTTTTCTTTTCCTTTTGCAGAGGAAGAGGAGGAAGCTGGTGACCACAGGAACGTACTGGATGGCTGTTTTCTGTGGACTGCCTCAAGGATGGATTCGGACCCCTGGCCCTCCAAAAGCTAAGTTGAGAGACTGGCGCTCGAGAGGGGACGAGGTTGAGAATTGCAAAAAGGTGTCTTTGAAGTTGGCGTAGGGGAGAGGTTTGTCCTGGAGGGCAGTCTCCTTTAGGCACGTAAGGGACGCGGCTTACTGTTCGGCATTCCCGGGCAGGGTGGTTCCAGCCTGTGTGTGTTGTTGTCTTTCATGTGGTCCGTGTTCTGTGTCTTAGACCTTTCTCGGGTCTCGAGGTCGTCTTTAAGCTCCAGGAGCACGGCATGGCGCCTCAGGCGCCATCCCTAGGGTCTCGAACACCTGCACCCATGGGCATAGCACCATTCGGCTGCTGGTCGTCTTGCGTTAGAAGCTTAAAGCTCGCATCGGTCTTGCGTCTTGGAAGTTTCCGGATGGCCCGCGTCTACAACTGGGACTTCTTCCCTATGTCATTACGTTCTTAGGTCTTGAAGCCAGGCTTCCCCCGCATACATCTTATCAGTCTTGACAGTCCCTTCTTATCACAGATGATGATGTCCTACACTCTGTTTCAGGGGCTTCCATAGAGCCTCTTCACATCACCACCACGGTCTCCAGGTCTTCTTCCCGACGGTGACTTCCGTCCGGGTGTCATCCTTCTTGCTGAGAGTTTTCTCTCATCCTTGAGGTGCGTTGTTTTTAGCGTTTTGTGTAGTGTTGGTCTGTGCTTGTGTGTGTGTCTGGCTCGGAGCCCCCCTGCCCGGGTGTGTAGAGTCCAGGGCAGGCAGAATAGTGACGAGAGTCTACAGTTAAGATGTGGATCTGTGGAGACCGAGGCAAAGGTTGGGTAGTCATCTGGAATTAATTTGCTCTCAGTAGGTTGGGTGCGTGGGTGTTTCATTAGTGGGTGTTGGCATAAGCAGAGCCAAGTCGGAGAGGCTGTTCCCAGCCAGTGAAGGACGCAGTATCTCAAAGATGTTCAGGCTGCTTTGTGTGGGGTGTAATGTTTGTGGGCTTTTTCTGTGGTTTTTTTTTTTTTTTTTTTTTTTGATGGCAGGCTGTAGTTGGATCTAATTGAACAGTGTTCCGAAGTAGAAACAAGACCTTTGGAATTAAGCTATCGCTCTGCATCGGGGTAATGTTGGATTTTTTTTTTTCTCTTTTTAGATGCCGAGAGATGAGATGTGCAGGGTGACGTAGGGGAGCCGAGAGGAGCGCTGTACGGAGGTGGCTCGGCATGTGGCATTAGAGGGAAGATGTGACTGGCGCCTCTATGAATACAATTGGGTACTTTTTTTTTCATGTGAATGAAGACAGAAGATGGGAGTCGATGGTGTGGCGGTTTGGCAGAAGCGCAGTGGTAATGTTGTGTTTCTTGGTCTCTTAGGTGCTGTGAATAACTATCACCGCAGCCTCGGACTCCGGAATCGGCGCGGAGCGGGCGAGCAGAACGCCACGGCCTTCGGGAGGCTGAGGGTGTCGTGGAAGAGGTTGGCGTCTCCTCTCAGGATGCTTATTGCTGGTGCTGTGGCGGCCTCTGGGATTATGTTTTATTTTCCTTTTGCAGAGGAAGAGGAGGAACCTGGTGACTGCGGAAATGTATCGGATGGCTGGTTTTTGCGGACCGCATCGAAGAAGGATTCAGATCCCTGGCCCTCCAAAAGCTAAGTTGACAGTCAGGCGCCGGAGAGGGGCCGAGGTGGACAATTGCAAAATGGGGTCTTTGACGTTAGCGTAGTGGTGAGGGCTGTCCCGGGGCACAGTCGTATTTAGGAAGGTAAAGGATGTTGCTTACTGTTCAGTGTGACGCTAGCGTGTCCCGGGCAGGGCAGTTCCAGCCTGTGCGTGTTGTCATGTCGTTCATGTGGTCTGTGTTGTGTATCTTCGCCCCTTCTTGGGTCTCGAGGTCATCTTTGAGCTCCAGGAGCACGACGTGGGGCCCTGGGCGTCATCCTTAGGGTCTCGAATGCTTGGGCCTGTGGGCGTAGCATCATTCATCTGATGCTCTTCTTGCGTTAGCATCTTAAAGCGTGCATCAATCTTGCCTCTCGGAAGTTTCTGGACGGCCCGCTTCCACGTCTGGGAGTTCTTCCCTGCGTCGTTACGTTCTTAGGTCTTGAAGCCAGACTTCCTGCATGTCCTTCTTAGCGGGCTCAACAGTCCATTCTTATTACGTACCATCACGTTCTACAGTTTGCTTCAGGGGGTTCCGTAGAGCGTCTTCACGTTGACATCATCACGATCCCACAGATTTTCTTGCACGACGGTGACTTTGGTCCCCGTGTCATCTTTCTTGCTGAGAGTTTTCTCTCATCTTTGAGGCGTGTCGTTCGTAGCGTTCCGTGTAGTGTCTGTCCGTAACCGTGAGTGTTTGGCTCGGGGCTGCCCTGCCTGGGCACGTAGTGTCCAGGGTGGGCGGAATCCTGTGGAGAGTCTATATGCAGTACATGAATCCCAGTAGATCAGGGCAAAGGTGTTAGAGTCATCTCAGGGTAGCCATCGGGAGGCTGTGTAGACACCTCTTCTGTTTTGTTTGGGAAGAGCAGAGGCATGTTGGGAAGGCAATACAGCAGCAGTGAAGAAGAGTTCATGTGGAAGAGGGTACGACTGGTTTTGGTGCGGATTTTTTTTTGTAACTTTCTTTGTGTACGGTTGTATCTGGACCTTAGATGGTATTTGTGAAAAGGTGCAAGACTTTTTGTTGTTACGACTCTATTGCTCTGCCTCAGGGTGATTTCTCTGATGTCGTTCTTGCAGATGCAGCGGGACAAGCTTGTCGGGGCAGCGTAGAGGAGGAGAGCGACGTCAGAAGGTGGGTCAGCACGTGGTGTTAGAGAGAAGATGTGGCTCTGAGTACTGTATGTGTTTGTTCTTTCCAATTTGAAGTTTTGAAGCAATGAATGACGTGGGATGTGGGGATGGGGATGAGTCAGTCACTTCAGCCCACCCGCCGCTGCTGACCTTATCACATCTGCCTCAGAGGGAGCAACTTTGAAGTTGGAAAGCAACCCATGTCGGTTGGGTTTTATGGGTGGTTTGTGAGCCTTCAGGTTGCACGCCTCGGGGGAGGACGGGCGGGCAAGGTGAGGGAGTGGGAGATGGGGAATTTGGTAGGGTTTTGGGCGGTATCTCGGCGTGTGTTTCTTCGGTTGGTGTGACATGCAGGGTCAGAGGGGCGATGCTGCACGCCCACTGAGTAGTCCCAGCGAGTGAGGCGGTTGTGGACACGTTGGGGAGCTCAGGCGAGTGTTTGTCTTTGGTTTTGCAGGCGCCGCAGGCATCCGGAGCCGGACGAGCGTTGGAGGTGAGCTGGGTAGCAGAGAGGTAGCGCATGGGGGTGGTGGTTTCCCGTAAGCTCAACAGTAATATTGTGTGTCTTCGGTGTTTTAGGTGCCAGAACCAGAGTGTGCCACGAAGTCCGAATCCGGAATCCATGCGGAGCAGGTGAGCAGAAGGGTACGGCGCGTGTGATGCGGGGGATATTGCAGTACAACTTAGTGTTGACGGACGCGATGGTGCCTGATGGCACCATTTTGTGCAAATCGGGATTACGTTGCTCAGGAACTTCCTTGACTGCCATTTGAGATGGTCTTGCGTCGTACGCTTAAGAACTTGGTTCCGTACTATGTTCTTGTATATTTTCAATAGTATTGCTCCGCCTCACTCAGTATCGGTTTCGCATCGTGTTGCCCCGTCACGCTCTTGCCTGCTCTGTGATCTATTCTGGCATCGTACCACACCGTGTGGCGTAGTTTTTTTTTTTTTAATCGGTTGTTCTTTGACTGTGCAATGCCTTGTACCGCCCTCTATTGCGTTACGTCTCACGTTATATTGCCCCGTCGTAGCCTTGACTGCCTTCTGATCTGTTCGGGCCTCGTACCACGCTGTATTGCGGGTTTTTTAATCAGCTGTTCTTCATCTGGCTTTCTAATGCCTTGTACCGGCCTGTATTGTGTAACATCTCGCATTATATTGCCCCGTCGTAGTCTCGACTGCCTTCTGATCTACTCTGGCATCGCACCGCACTGTATTGTGTGGTTTTTAATGGGTTCTTCTTTATTTGACTGTGTAATGCCTTGTACTGCTGTGTATTGTGTTACTTCTCATGTTATAGTGTGCTGTCGTTGTCTTGACTGCCTTCTGATCTTTTCTGGTATTACAGCTGAACGTATGCTGGGTTTCTTAATCGGTTGTTCTTCGTTTGGCTGCATGTTGCCTTGTTACCACCTGGTATGGTGTTGTGTCTTGCATTGTATTGCCCTGTCACTGTCTCGGCGGTCATTTTACACGTTCCGTCCTAGGACCGCGCTGTATTGTGAATTCTTTCATGGGTTGTTGTTTCCTTGACTGTGTCGCCTGGTAGGGCCCCGTATCGCGTTACGTCTTGCCTTGTATTGCTCTGTCATTGTGGTGACCGACATCTGATATATTCTACCGTTGTATGGCACTGTACCGTCAAATCTTCCATTGTCTGCTCTGCATTTGATTGTATGTTGCCTTGTACTGCCCTGTGTAAGGTTAGATCTTGCATGGTGTTGCCCTGTCGTTGTCTTGCCAGTTATTTTAGAGTCTCTGGCACTGTATTGTGCAATTTTTAACCGGTTGTTCTGTATTTGACCGCTGTTGCGATGTCACCCCCCTTTTTCCCCCAGGCTGCTGCTCGAGCTATAACGACCAGCAGGAGTCGCTACGAGTGGCACTTGAACTTTGTGGGATGGCTGGCACCAGAGTCAAGACACTGTGAGTCAGTTAGCTTGCTATAGACCTAGCGGACAGACCAAGAGCCCTTGGAGCTTTCTTGCAAGGCAGCGGCCTGTTCACCAGCATTTCCCGGGGACACTCACTTAAGGTTCTGCTCCTCTAGGTTGAGAGAAGCCTTGCCGCAACAGATTCTGGGTCAGTGACTAACAGCATGCCAGACTTTGCCATCTTAGCTGAGCGATACAAAGGGTTTGATCACGCAGATATGATCCTTTAGAGGTGAACCGTTGCCCAAGTCCGGGGCGAGGATGGGATCCAGCCGCACCTAGACTCCTCTCGGAGAAGGAGTTTAGAAAGCAAGGGGGTCCTTTCCAAGCCTCGTGACTCAAGGGGAGGGTCTCCCAGACAGCGTGTCAGACCCTGGCCCCGAGGCAGTAAATGACCTGGGGTGCGTGGCCGTGCAATCTGGTAAAGTGCCATCACGTGCGCTGCTACCTTTAGTGAATCACTGTTATGTTTGTTAATGTTTCTCTACCTCTCTCTTAGGAGTGAATTTTATCACTGCGCCCGCCACAACTGCATATGGCCTGTGTTACGTCTTGCGTTGTATTGCCCCGTCGTCTTGACGGTCACGTTAGAGAATCTGTCCTAGGTCTGGACTGTAGTGTGGTGTCTCTCATGGGTTCTGATGTGGCTGTGTATTGCCTTGTCCGGCCCCGTGTGGTGTTACGTCTTCCATTGTATTGCTCTGTTGTTTCTTGATTGTCATCTGATCTATTCTGCTGTTGTAGGCCACCATATTGTCACTTCCTTCATCAGCTGTTTTTTATGAGCCACGTAAAGGGTTGACGGCACAGACAAAATCCTTTAGAGGTGAACCGTTGCTCAAGTCCGGGGTGAGGATGGGATCCAGCCGCACCTAGACTCCTCTCGGAGAAGGAGTTTAGAAAGCAAGGGGGTCCTCTCCGAGCTAGGAATTGGATCCAGCCGCACCTAGACTCCTCTCGGAGAAGGAGTTTAGAAAGCAAGGGGGTCCTTTCCGAGCCTTGTGACTCAATGGGAGGGTCTCCCTGACAGCTCGTCTGACCCTGGCCCCTAGGCAGGAACTAATCCAGGGTACGTGGCCACGGAACCTGATAAAGCGCCGTCATGCGCACTGCTGCCTTTGGAGAATCACTGTGTTGATGTTTCTGAATGTTTCTCTACTTTTCTCTTGGGAGTGAAGTGAATGGCTCCACCTGCCACAACTGCATGTTGCCTTGTCCGGCCCCGTGTTGGGTTACGTCTTGCCTTGTATTGCCCTGTCGTTGTCATGATTGCCACCTGACCCATGGTGTCATAGTAGTGCGCTGCATTGTGAATTTTTTGACTGTCTGTTATTTATTTGACTGAGTATTGGCTGGCAGTGGCCTGTATTGTGTTATCTTGCACCGTATTGCCCTGTATTTGCCGTGACTGCGCTCTGAGACTTCCTGAGATTGTAGGGTGTTCTGTTGTGGGTTTTGTAATTGGCTGTTCTTTGTGTGACTGTGTATTGCTTTGTGCTGCCCTGTGTTGTGTTACGGCTCGCGTTGCATTACTCTGTCGTTGTTTTGACTGTGTTTTGGGACAGTGTCATAGTGCTGCACTGGATTATGGGTATTTTAACTGTTCTTGACTTGGCTGCGCGTTGCCTTTTACTGCTCTGTATGATGTTAGGTCTTGCACTGTATTGGTCTGTCATTGTCTTGGCTGTTACCTTGGACTGTCTGGGATTGTACTTATTTATTGTGAAAGTTCCATTGGTTGTTCCTTATTTGACTGCTGGGGTGGTGTGGGCGCCCCTTCGTTTTGGCGCCCCAATCATCCATGGAGTTGTTCTGAGTGGTACTTGAAGTTGGGGGATGGTTGGCAACACGGTGGGGACCTAGATATTTTGTTCCCGTGCTGATGTGACTATAAGTCAATTGGCTTACCCCATAAAGAGTGGACAGCCCAAGAGCCTTTTGACTTCTGCATGGCAGGGGCCTCCGTGCCAGGATCTCCCCTTGAGCAGGGACGCTCGATTAAGGTTCTGCTCCTCGAGATTGAGATGCCTTGCCGCAACAGATTCTCAGTAAGTGACTAATAGCATACAAAATTTTGTAGCCTTAGCTCAGTGATATAAAGGGTCGATGGCGCAGATACAATCCTTTAGAGGTGAACCATTGCCTAAGTCCGGGGCTAGGAATTGGATCCAGCCGCACCTAGACTCCTCTCGGAGAAGGAGTTTAGAAAGCAAGGGGGTCCTTTCCGAGCCTCGTGACTCAAGGGGAGGGTCTCCCAGACAGCTCGTCTGACCCTGGCCCCTAGGCAGTAAATAATCCGGGGTGCGTGGCCATATGGAATCTGGTAAAGCGCCGTCACGTGCGCTGCTGCCTTTGGAGAATCACTGTGTTGATGTTTCTGAATGTTTCACCGCTTCTCTCTTAGAAGCGAAGTTAGCCGCTCGGCCTGCCACAACTGCATATTGCCTTGTCCGGCCCCGTATGGCGTCACGTTTGGCATTGTATTGTCGTCTATTTGCCCGGACTGCCATCTGATCTGTTCCGGCATTGTACTGGTGTGTATTGTGGGTTTTTTAATTGGTTTTGCGTTATTTGAATGCGTGTTGCCCTGTCTGGTGTTGTATCTTGCATTGTACTGCCCCGTCATTCCCTTCACTGTCACTTTAGACGTTCTGGGATTGCAGCGATCCGTATTGTGCAGGTTTTATTCGTTGTTCTGTGTTTGACCCATGTATTGCCTTGTTACCACCTTGTATTGTGTTGCAGCTTGCGTTGTATCGCCGTGTTGTTGTTCTGAGTGCCACCTGATACGTTTTGGTGTTGTACAGCCCTGCGTTATGTCTTCCATTGTATAGCTCTGTCACTGCCTCGACTGCTGTCTCACACGTTTTGGCATAGCATCGCACGGTATTGCGGGATACTTAATCAGTCATTTATTTGACCGTGTATTTCACTGTACTGCCCTGTATTGCGTTATTTCTTGCCTTGTATTGCTCTGTCATTGTCTTGACTGGCATCTCCACTTATTTTTGTTTTCTCCCGCACTGTACTGCGGTTCTTCTAATCGGTTGGTATTTAGTTGACTGCGTCTTCCGTTCTGCTCTGTCGTGTAACGTTGCATCTTGGATCGTGTCGCCCTATAGTTGTCTTGACTGCCACCCGAGACCGTGTGGGATCGTACTGCACCGTATTGTGGCGTTTTGATCGGTTGTTTATTATTCTGTATTGCGTTGTAGCAACCTGTATTGTGTTACGTTGTGCGTTGTGTTGCCATGAGATAGTCTTAACTGTCCTTTTACACTCTCTGGGGTTGTACCGCACCGAACTGAGGGTGTTTTTGATCGGCTGTTCTATATTTGACTATGTATTGCTTTGTACTGCCCTGTATTTTCCTAAGTCTTGCGTCGTATTGCCCTCTCACCATGCCGCGAGCCATCTGATGTATTCTGGCATTGACAGGCACTGTATTGAGGGCTTCTTAGGCTGTTGTACTCTATTTGACCGTGCATCAATTTTGGGATCGGTCATTCCCTATTTGACTGTGTATTGGCCTTGTACTGCCCTGTGTAAAGTTCCGTCTTGCATTGTATTGCCTGTCATAGTCTGTCATAGCACCAGGATGTGCCCTTGAGCGGGGACGCTTGCTTCAGGTTCTGCTCCTCAAGGCTGAGAGATCCCTTGCCGCAACAGAGTCTCGGTAAGTGACTAATACCACGCTAAACCTCGTAGCCTTAGCTCAGTGATATAAAGGGTTGATGGCGCGGATACAATCCTTTAGAGGTGAACCGTTGCCCAAGTCCAGGGCTAGGAATCGGATCCAGCCGCACTTAGACTGCTCGTCAAGAAGGAGTTTAGAAAGCAAGGGGGTTGTGGCTCAACGGGAGGGTCTCCCTAACAGCTCGTCTGACCCTGGCCCCTGTGCAATAAATTATCCGGGGGACGTGGCCGCGGAACCTGGTAAAGGGATGTTACGTTCACTGCTGCCTTTGTCGAAACACTGTGTTGATGTTTCTAAATGTTTCTCTACTTCTCTCAGGACTGAAGTGAATGGCTCCACCCGCCACAACTGCATCTTGCCTTGTCCGGCCCCGTATTGGGTTACCTCTCGCCTTGTATTGCCCTGTCCATCTTTTGGTTGCCATCTGACCCATGTGAATTCACTGCACTGTGAATTTTTTGACTGTCTGTTATTTATTTGACTGAGTATTGCCTTGTACTGCCTTGTGTACTGCGACGTAGTGCTTTGTATGGCCCTGTAATTGCCTTGACTGCCATCCGAGACGTTTTGAGATCGTACGGCAGCGTAGTGCGGGTTTTCTGGTCAGCTATACTTTATTTGACTGTGTACTGCCTTGTGCTGCCCTGCACGGTGTTCTGTCTCGCATTGTCATTGTCTCGACCGACATGTGGGATTGTTTGCCATTGTTTGCCAGTGTGGTTTGGGTATTGTAGTTCACTGTTCTTCATTTGACTGCGTATTGCCTTGTACTGACCTGTATAACGTTATGTCTTGCACTGCGTTGCCCTGGCATTGTCTTGATCGACATCTGAGACTGTCTGGCATTGTACTGTACTGTATTGGGAGTCTTGTAATTTGCTCTAATTTATTTGTCTGCGAATGGGGTTGTACTGCCCTGTATACTGTAACGTGTGACGTTGTACCGCCTGTCACTGGCTTAACGGTGGCTTTAGAGATTCTGTCGTAAGACTGCACTCCGTTCTGAACTTCACTAGTGGTGGTTTCGTGACAGCCCAGTACTGTGTTACGCTTGACGTTGTATCGCTCTGTCATTGTCTTCAATGAGATGTGACACTGTGTAACACGCGATGGCACTGTATTCCTAATTTTTCCATTGGCTATGCTTAATTTGAGCATGTATTGATGTGTAGCGCTCTGTATAATGTTAAGTCGTACACTGTCTTGACTTAATAATAGAAATGCTAGAGGCTAGCGTGGTGCCAAGTGGGAAAGAGTGGCTGTGAGACTCTGAAGGCAGCAGGAAAGCCCGCAGCCGGAGGTGGTGCCGCCGCTCCAGCCTGCGAAGCATTTTCCGGTAGGGCCGCGGCTCTGGCCACAGCTCCCACGCCCGAAGAGCCAGGAGGGAAAGCCGTGCCTCGTTGGAAAGCTCTTTGGCAGCCGCTCGCGTGGCCCCACAGCTCGTGGGGCTGCGGGCTTTGCGGCGGCCGTCAGCCTCGGCGCCACCGGCGCCTACGTGGCGCCGCCGGACCAGCCTGTGAAGCATTTTCCGGTAGGGCCGCGGCTCTGGCCACAGCTCCCACGCCCGAAGAGCCAGGAGGGAAAGCCGTGCCTCGTTGCAAAGCTCTTTGGCAGCCGCTCGCGTGGCCCCACAGCCCGTGGGGCTGCGGGCTTTGCGGCGGGCGTCAGCCTCGGCGCCACCGGCGCCCACCTGGAGCCGCCGCGCCAGCCTGCGAGGCATTTTCTGGTAGGGCTGCGGCTCTGGCCACAGCTCCCACGCCCGAAGAGCCAGGAGGGAAAGCCGTGCCTCCTTGGAAAGCTCTTTGGCAGCTGCTTGCGTGGCCCCACAGCCCGTGGGGCTGCGGGCTTTGCGGCGGCCGTCAGCCTCGGCCCCACCAGCGCCCACGTGGCGCCGCCGCGCCAGCCTGCGAAGCATTTTCCGGTAGGGCCGCGGCTCTGGCCACAGCTCCCACGCCATAAGAGCCAGGAGGGAAAGCCGTGCCTCGTTGGAAAGCTCTTTGGGAGTCGCTCGCGTGGCCCCAAAGCCCATGGGGCTGCGGGCTTTGCGGCGGCCGTCAGCCTCGGCGCCACCGGTGCCCACCTGGTGCCGCCGCGCCAGCCTGCGAAGCATTTTCCGGTAGGGCTGCGTCTCTGGCCACAGCTCCCACGCCCGAAGAGCCAGGAGGGAAAGCCGTGCCTCGTTGGAAAGCTCTTTGGCAGCCGCTTGCGTGGCCCCACAGCCCGTGGGGCTGCGGGCTTTGTGGCGGCCGTCAGCCTCGGCGCCACCGGCGCCCACCTGGCGCGGCCGCGCAAGCCTGTGAAGCATTTTCCGGTAGGGCCGCGGCTCTGGCCACAGCTCCCACGCCCGAAGAGCCAGGAGGGAAAGCCGTGCCTCGTTGGAAAGCTCTTTGGCAGCCGTTCGCGTGGCCCCACCGCCCGTGGGGCTGCGGGCTTTGCGGCAGCCGTCAGCCTCGGCGCCACCGGCGCCCACGTGGCGCCACCGCGCCAGCCCCCGAAGCATTTTCCGGTGTGGCCGCCGCTCTGGCCACAGCTCCCATGCCCGAAGAGCCAGGAGGGAAAGCCGTGCCTCCTTGGATAGCTCTTTGGCAGCCGCTTGCGTGGCCCCACAGCCCGTGGGGCTGCGGGCTTTGTGGCGGCCGTCAGCCTCGGCGCCACCGGCGCCCACCTGGCGCGGCCGCGCAAGCCTGTGAAGCATTTTCCGGTAGGGCCGCGGCTCTGGCCACAGCTCCCACGCCCGAAGAGCCAGGAGGGAAAGCCGTGCCTCGTTGGAAATCTCTTTGGCAGCCGCTCGTGTGGCCCCACAGCCCGTGGGGCTGCGGGCTTTGCGGCGGCCGTCAGCCTCGGTGCCACCGGCGCCCACCTGGCGCCGCAGCGCCAGCCTGCAAAGCATTTTCCAGTGGGGCCGCCGCTCTGGCCACAGCTCCCATGCCCGAAGAGCCAGGAGGGAAAGCCGTGCCTCGTTGGAAAGTTCTTTGGCAGCCGCTCGCGTGGCCCCACAGCCCGTGGGGCTGCGGGCTTTGAGGCGGCCGTCAGCCTCGGCGCCACTAGCGCACACGTGGCGCCGCTGCGCCAGCCTGCAAAGCATTTTCCGGTAGGGCCGCGGCTCTGGCAACAGCTCCCACGCGCGAAGAGCCCGGAGGGAAATCCGTGCCTCGTTGGAAAGCTCTTGGGCAGCCGCTCGCGTGGCCCCACAGCCCGTGGGGCTGCGGGCTTTGCGGCGGCCGTCAGCCTCGGCGCCACCGGCGCCCACCTAGCGCGGCCGCGCCATACTGTAGAGCATTTTCCGGTAGGGCCGTGGCTCTGGCCACAGCTCCCACGCTGAAGAGCCAGGAGGGAAAGCCGTGCCTCGTTGGAAAGATCTTTGGCAGCCGCTCGCGTGGCCCCACAGCCCGTGGGGCTGCGGGCTTTGCGGCGGCCGTTAGCCTCGGCGCCACCGGCGCCCACCTGCTAAGCTTTTTCCCGTAGGGCCGCGGCTCTGGCCACAGCTCCCACGCCCGAAGAGCCAGGAGGGAAAGCCGTGCCTCCTTGGAAAGCTCTTGGGCAGCCGCTCGCGTGGCCCCACAGCCCGTGGGGCTGCGGGCTTTGCGGCGGCCGTCAGCTTGGGCGCCACCGGCGCCCACGTGGCGCCGCCGGGCCAGCCTGCGAAGCATTTTCCGGTAGGGCCGCGGCTCTGGCCACAGGTCCCATGCCTGAAGAGCCAGGAGGGAAAGCCGTGCCTCGTTGGAAAGCTCTTTGGCAGCCGGTCGCGTGGCCCCACAGCCCGTGGGGCTGCGGGCTTTGCGGCGGCCTTCAGCCTCGGCGCCACCGGCGCCCACGTGGCACCGCCGCTCCAGCCTGCGAAGCATTTTCTGGTAGGGCTGCGGCTCTGGCCACAGCTCCCACGCCCGAAGAGCCAGGAGAGAAAGCCGTGCCTCCTTGGAAAGTTCTTTGGCAGCTGCTCGCGTGGCCCCACAGCCCGTGGGGCTGCGGGCTTTGCGTCGGCCGTCAGACTCGGCCCCACCAGCGCCCACGTGGTGCCGCCGCGCCAGCCTTGGAAGCATTTTCCGGTAGGGCCGTGGCTCTGGCCACAGCTCCCACGCCCGAAGAGCCAGGAGGGAAAGCCGTGCCTCGTTGGAAAGCTCTTTGGCAGCCGCTCGCGTGGACCCACAGCCCATGGGGCTGCGGGCTTTGCGGCGTCCGTCAGCTTCGGCGCCACCAGCGCCCACGTGGCGCCGCCGCGCCAGCCTGCGAAGCATTTTCCGGTAGGGCCGCGGCTCTGGCCACAGCTCCCACGCCCGAAGAGCCAGGAGGGAAAGCTGTGCCTCGTTGGAAAGCTCTTTGGCAGCCGGTCGCGTGGCCCCACAGCCCGTGGGGCTGCGGGCTTTGCGGCGGCCATCAGCCTCGGCGCCACTGGCGCCCACGTGGCCCCGCCACTCGAGCCTGCAAAGCATTTTGAGGTAGGGTTGCGCCTCAGGTAAAAGCTCCCACGCCCGAAGAGCCAGGAGGGAAAGCTGTGCCTCGTTGGAAAGCTCTTTGGCAGCCGCTCGCGTGGCCCCACAGCCCGTGGGGCTGCGGGCTTTGCGGCGGCCGTCAGCCTCGGCGCCACCGGCGCCCACCTGGAGCCGCCGCGCCAGCCTGCGAAGCATTTTCTGGTAGGGCTGCGGCTCTGGCCACAGCTCCCACGCCCGAAGAGCCAGGAGGGAAAGCCGTGCCTCCTTGGAAAGCTCTTTGGCAGCCGCTTGCGTGGCCCCACAGCCCGTGGGGCTGCAGGCTTTGCGGCGGCCGTCAGCCTCGGCCCCACCAGCGCCCACGTGGCACCGCCGCTCCAGCCTGCGAAGCATTTTCCGGTAGGGCCGCGGCTCTGGCCACAGCTCCCACGCCCGAAGAGCCAGGAGGGAAAGCCGTGCCTCGTTGGAAAGCTCTTTGGGAGCCGCTCGCGTGGCCCCAAAGCCCATGGGGCTGCGGGCTTTGCGGCGGCCGTCAGCCTCGGCGCCACCGGTGCCCACCTGGCGCCGCCGCGACAGCCTGCGAAGCATTTTCCGGTAGGGCTGCGTCTCTGGCCACAGCTCCCACGCCCGAAGAGCCAGGAGGGAAAGCCGTGCCTCGTTGGAAAGCTCTTTGGCAGCCGTTCGCGTGGCCCCACCGCCTGTGGGGCTGCGGGCTTTGCGGCAGCCGTCAGCCTCGGCGCCACCGGCGCCCACGTGGCGCCACCGCGCCAGCCTGCGAAGCATTTTCCGGGAGGGCCGCGGCTCTGGCCACAGCTCCCACGCCCGAAGAGCCAGGAGGGAAAGCCGTGCCTCGTTGGAAATCTCTTTGGCAGCCGCTCGTGTGGCCCCACAGCCCGTGGTGCTGCGGGCTTTGCGGCGGCCGTCAGCCTCGGTGCCACCGGCGCCCACCTGGCGCCGCAGCGCCAGCCTGCAAAGCATTTTCCAGTGGGGCCGCCGCTCTGGCCACAGCTCCCATGCCCGAAGAGCTAGGTGGGGAAGCCGTGCCTCGTTGGAAAGTTCTTTGGCAGCCGATTGCATGGCCCCACAGCCCGTGGGGCTGCGGGCTTTGAGGCGGCCGTCAGCCTCGGCGCCACTAGCGCACACGTGGCGCCGCTGCGCCAGCCTGCAAAGCATTTTCCGGTAGGGCCGCGGCTCTGGCCACAGCTCCCACGCCCGAAGAGCCAGGAGGGAAAGCCGTGCCTCGTTGGAAAGCTCTTGGGCAGCCGCTCGCGTGGCCCCACAGCCCGTGGGGCTGCGGGCTTTGCGGCGGCCGTCAGCCTCGGCGCCACCGGCGCCCACCTAGCGCGGCCGCGCCAGACTGCAGAGCATTTTCCGGTAGGGCCGTGGCTCTGGCGACAGCTCCCACGCCGGAAGAGCCAGGAGGGAAATCCGTGCCTCGTTGGAAAGCTCTTTGGCAGACGCTCGCGTGGCCCCACAGCCCGTGGGGCTGCGGGCTTTGCGGCGGCTGTCAGCCTCGGCGCCCCTGGCGCAGACGTGGCGCCTCCGCGCCAGCCTGCGAAGCATTTTCCGGTAGGGCCGCGGCTCTGGGCACAGCTCCCACGCCCGAAGAGCCAGGAGGGAAAGCCGTGCCTCGTTGGAAAGCTCTTTGGCAGTCGCTCGCGTGGCCCCACAGCCCGTGCGGCTGCGGGCTTTGCGGCGGCCGTCAGCCTCGGTGCCACCGGCACCTTCGTGGCGCCGCCGCTCCAGCCTGCGAAGCATTTTCCGGTAGGGCCGC